>NC_140594.1:134637246-135349746 GCF_964204655.1 Triturus cristatus
CATCTCTGCCTTCTTGCGGCTTCCTGATCAGCCTTCTCTTTTCAAGTCCCCTGTGGTTACACGCTTTCTAAAAGGCATTACTCACACGTTCCCTCCTGTCCCTTTTGTAATGCCTCAGTGGGACTTGAATCTGGTCTTGACATTCCTGATGTGCGCTCCCTTCGACCCTCTTCACAATTGCCCTCTTCGTCTTCTGACTCTTAAGACTGCTTTTCTGGTAGCCATCACCTCGGCTAGACGGGTGAGTGAGCTCCAGGCTTTATCTTCAAAGCCTCCTTTTCTGTCTGTTCATCCGGACAAGGTTGTCCTTCGGCCTCGTCCCTCCTTTCTTCCGAAAGTGGTGACTCCATTTCATCTTGGGCAGTCTGTCACCTTGCCCACCTTCTTTCCGCCTCCGCATCCTTCCAAAGAGGAAGAGAGGCTCCACCGTCTGGACCCAAAACGTGCGCTCTCCTTTTATTTGGACCGCACAAAGCAGTTCCGGGTGGACGACCAACTTTTCGTTGGATACGTAGGTGCTAAGAAGGGGAAAGCTGTGCACAAACGGACCATCTCTCGGTGGGTCGTTTTGTGCATCAAAATTTGTTACTCTTTGGCAAAAAAGGACCCTCCTGTTGGGCTGCGCGCCCATTCTACTCGGGCCACAGCGGCTACTACTGCCTTGGGACGGGGAGTCCCTTTGCAGGACATCTGTCAGGCGGCGACGTGGGCTTCGCTACACACGTTTGCCAGGCATTATTGCCTTGACAGCCAAGTCCGGAGGGATGGCTTCTTTGGCCGTTCTGTCCTCCAGGACTTTCTGGTGTGATCTTGGTTCGCAGACCCACCACCGGGGATGGTATTGCTTGGGTATCTATTCTAAGGTGAGGAATCTAACTAACGTGTTTCTTTCAGATGAACAAGTTACTTACCTTCGGTAACGATGTGTTCGAGGCATGTGGGCTGCTGAATTCATATCTGTGCATAGATCGCCGCCTAGTGTTGGGTCCGGATGTTTGCACGTTGTTGTCCTGGAAGAGTCTTCGAAGTATCCTTGGATAGGTGACTCCTCCCCTGGACTACAGTGCGCATGGGCATCCTCTCCATCCTCAGATTGTTTTTTTCCGCCATTGGGTTCGGATGTGCTATCTTAGCTCAAGTTAGGAAAATATTTGGTCGAGGCCAAAAGGCCTTTAGTTCGCGTCGGTACTGTTTATCGATCGGGTTTCGATAGCATTTTGCTAGTTTACTAACTTTCAGCACCGACTTCTTTCGCATTTACCTGTCCATCGACTACTTCGACGATGGAATCCAGGACGCCATTCAAAAGGTGTCCGGTATGCAATGCGAAGTACCCACACATCGACGTCCATCCGGTGTGCAACAAATGCCTTTCGCCGGACCACGACGAATCGACATGCATGGCCTGTGCCCGGTTCCGTTCCAAAAAGACTCTAAGGAACCGAAGAGCGGCGAGACTCGAGGCGCGGCACGCGGCACCGGCCCCAACAGACATCTTCGACGAGGCCGACGTCGAAGAATTAGAAGTCATACCCTCCAGTCCCGTTTCCGAACACGACCCCGGATCGGACGAGGGCGACGAGTCACTCTTCCACAGAGGTGAAGACGACACCGAGGTAGGAGACGACGAGGAGGCCTTAGGGGCCGAAGAGAGTAGCTCCAATGATGAACAAGGCCTACCTGTTCAAACCGAAGAAACACCAGCGCCACAGCCTTTGGCTCCGGTCGAGGGATCGCCTTCGGGCCTTACCCGAGACCCATCCCGTAGTTCTTCGGCCCCGCCCTCGGACGTTCAGCAGCAGCCATTGCTGCATAAGCCAGCTGGTTTCCCTACCACAAAACCGAAACCGAAAGCTGCTCCGGTTCATACGAAACCGAAACTGAAAGTAGCGCTAGTGGGATCGAGGCCTTCCACGCCTTCGACGCCAACGCAACGCGTCGGCACCGACCGCACCAAGAGGGACTTCGGTGCCGAACTGGAATCGGGCGACATCGGAGTCGACAAGCGGAAAAAGGCCATCGGCACCGAGAAACCTACTCGGCTACCGACGCCAACAACACCGAGGGCAATACCGCCCGCTTCGCCTCGCGTCGCTCCCTCGCCGACGCCGATGCCTCACCTATCGAGGACGTCGACGGTGATCTCCACACCTCGACTCGAGGACCCGCCGGCACCGAAAAAATCCACGCCCGGCTCTACGAACCTGCCCGGTGCCAAAGCCTCAAAGGCGCCCCAAGTGCGGCCTGCTGCGACGCAAAGCAACAAAACCAAGGCGGCCCTCAAAGACCCGTCGGGTTCCGGCCCGATCGGAGCTCCAGCAACCTCTACGGGGCCAGCCAACATTACCTTCGGCTTGCCTCCGTCAACAATCCCGAAGATGTTCCAACTCAGGACACGGGTTACCCAGACTCCGGTTCCACCGGACGAGACGTCTCCGTCACGGGTCATCGACGCCGACACTGGCAGGATGATTCTCCACGACCGAAGAATAACTTCGGAACCGCCATTGGACCCTTTCAGGATCCCACTAAAAAGGAAGCTGCCGGTGGAATCAGAACCTCTCCTTTATGAACCGTTCCATTCCTCCTACCAGGATCCACGCCGGTTCTCCCCCACGCGCTCCAACACGGATGCATTGGAGGACTACATGGATGACCAAGCACCCTACCATGTAGACACAGACCCTGATGACCAGCAGGACCCTGATCAAACTTGGGGCGACCCTGCAGACCCCGGTGCACCTCTCGATACACAGGACCCACAACTCTATGGGGCAAAAACATCTCCCACGGAGGATACTGCGGCTTTCAACGCTCTTATTGAACGTGCTGCAAATAACCATGGGGTACAGCTTCACTCAGATACCATCGAGGATGACTTTCTAATGGACACTTTTGCATCCTCAGAAAGGCATGTAAAAACTCTGCCAATGCTCAAGGGGGTCCTCAAACCAGCTAAGGACATTTTCAAGGAACCCACCAGGGCACGAGTGATAAACCCCAGGATTGATAAAAAATACAGATCAGCACCTGGGGATCCTACTTACATCAAAGGACAATTACCACTCGACTCCATCGTCGTAGCGAATGCTCGCAAGAGGGCACACTCGCAAACGACAGGTGACGCTCCTCCCCCGGACAAAGAGTCCAAGGTGCTAGAGACCTCCGGCAAGCGAGTTGCCGCACAGGCTGCCAACATATGGCGCATAGCCAACACTCAAGCGCTCCTCGCTCGCTACGATAGAGCGCACTATGATACATTGGAACAACTACTCCAACATCTCCCTGACCAGTTCAAAGAAGGTGCAGAAATTCTTATCAGAGAGGGGCAGCTACTCACAAATGCTTCCATCAAATGTGCACTAGACGCCGCAGACACGGCTGCCAGGGCCATAAACACAAGCGTCATGCTGCGACGACATGCCTGGCTACGAATCTCAGGATTCAAGCCTGAGGTACAAAATAACATACTGAACCAGCCCGTCAACCCCGACTATTTATTCGGCCCAGAGGTTGACACCACCCTCGAAAAGATAAAAAAGGACACGGACACTGCAAAGTCCATGGGCGCCCTCCAAACTCAGTCCTTTCGGAGCGGCTCCTTTCGTCGCCCCGGAAACAAGGGGGCAGGTAGAGGACAGGGGTCACAACCAACGTATAACAAAGGCAATACACAGACCACCTACGATAAAAACACCCGAGGTGGATATCGTGGCTCCAGTACAAAGGGCAGAGGACGTGGCTACGGCAACACCAGGTCCTCCCCCAAGAACAAGCAGTGACGCCCTCTCCCTTCCTCCCGACCACATAACACCTGTCGGGGGAAGACTACAAAGGTTCCTGTCCACGTGGAACTCCATCACCACGGACAGGTGGGTCAAAGATATTATAAAATACGGTTACTGTCTGGAGTTAACCTCCACTACACCCACAATACCACCAAGAAACCGTCCTATGTCCTCAGAGCACTTAACGCTCTTACAGCAAGAGGTGCAAAGTATGCTTCTAAAAGGCGCTATAGAGGTCGTCCCCATCCACGAGCAGGGTACAGGGGTGTACTCCCTCTACTTTTTAATTCCAAAGAAGGACGGGTCGCTCAGGCCTATATTAGACCTGAGACCCCTGAACCAGTACATTCTTTCGGAGCACTTTCACATGCTCACCCTACAGCAAGTCCTTCCGCTTCTCAAGCAGGGAGACTTCCTAGCCTCACTGGACCTCAAGGATGCGTACTTTCACATACCCATCCACCCCTCACACAAAAAATACCTCAGGTTCACTGTTCAGGGGCAGCACTATCAGTTCAAGGTCCTTCCCTTCGGCGTGACAACAGCGCCCAGGGTTTTCACGAAGTGCCTAGCTACGGTGGCAGCACATTTACGGAGGCAGCATATACACGTCTACCCCTACCTAGACGACTGGCTCGTTCAAGCGAAGTCAGCCCAGCAATGTGCAAGCCACATGTCCCGCACCATTCACCTTCTTCACAGTCTGGGATTCTCACTAAATTACCCAAAGTCCCATCTCCAGCCCGCACACGTACAACAGTACCTAGGTGCGACTATAGACACTCTGGCGGCCACAGCTCAGCCAAATTTAGTGAGGATCGACAGCATACAACTGCTGATCTCCAAATTCAAACCCAATCACTCACTTCCAGCGCGAGTGTTCATGCAGTTGATAGGCATGATGGCCTCCTGCATCTTCATAGTCCCGCACGCGAGGTTACATATGCGCCCACTTCAGGAGTGCCTAGCACGTCAGTGGAATCAGGCTCAAGGACAGTTGAAAGACCTAGTGTTGGTGAGCGGTCGGGCATACAACTCTCTGCATTGGTGGAATCCACAAAACCTTTGCAAGGGCCGACCGTTCCAAGAGCCTGTTCCGCAAATAGTACTGACAGCGGACGCGTCTCTCCAGGGATGGGGAGCTCATGTACTCCACTACACAGTGCAGGGACTATGGACGACACAACAGAAGAAGATGCACATCAACCTTCTGGAACTGATGGCAATCTTCCTGGCCATGAAGGCATTCAAAGTACATCTGTGCAACAAAGTCGTGTTGATCCGGACGGACAACATGACTGCCATGTACTACATACAGAAGCAGGGAGGAACACACTCTCCACAGTTGTCTCATCTGGCTCAGAGCATGTGGAAGTGGGCCATTCAGAGGAACATGTTCCTCATGGCGGAACACCTCCCTGGCAAGGACAACCAGATGGCGGATCTGCTCAGCAGACACAGCCACCAGATGCACGAGTGGGAGTTACACCCATCAGTACTCCAACCGTACTTCCAGCAGTGGGGTCATCCAGAGATAGACCTATTCGCGACAAGCGAAAACGCAAAATGCCAAAGCTTCGCCGCCAGATTCCCACATCCGCAGTCGCAGGGCAATGCGATATGGATGAACTGGTCCGGCAGATTTGCGTACGCTTTTCCCCCAGCGCCGCTGATACCGCTGGTGGCTCGCAAACTACGACAACACTCCCTGACACTCGTCCTAGTTGCTCCCACGTGGGCACGCCAGCCGTGGTACACCACCTTCCTCGAACTCTCCGTGGTGCCGCATCAAAGGCTGCGGATCAAACCCGCGCATTTAACGCAGAACCATGGAGAGGTTCAGCACCCAGATCCGCAACAGCTGAACCTGGCGATCTGGCTCCTGAAGTCCTAGAGTTTGGCTATCTCAACCTGCCACCTGACTGTATGGACATCATCAAGGAGGCCAGGAGACCCACTACCAGGGCTTGCTATGCAGCCAAATGGAAAAGGTTCGTCATTTATTGCGGTAATAATGACATCAACCCGCTGGACGCATCCATCCACAACATCATCTGTTACCTCTTACACCTATACCGATGCAGTCTGGCGTACACCTCTATACGTGTCCATTTGACCGCAATATCAGCCTACCTGCAAACCAGGCAGCACCTCTCTCTATTCAGAGTGCCTGCCATCAAAGCATTCTTGGAAGGGCTCAAACGGGTCATTCCACCTAGTCACCCACCGGCTCCAATGTGGAACCTCAACTTGGTCCTCACACGCCTGATGGGTCCACCCTTTGAACCTCTACACTCATGCGAGATTCAATTCCTTACCTGGAAAGTGGCCTTCCTAGTAGCGATCACTTCCCTAAGAAGAGTTAGTGAACTCCAGGCACTAACCGTTCAAGAGCCATTTATTCAGGTTCACGCCAACAGGGTCGTACTACGTACCAACCCCAAATTCATGCCCAAGGTAATATCGCAGTTCCACATGAATCAGACTATTGAACTGCCCGTTTTCTTCCAAAACCCACAAACTGTTGCAGAAAGGGCACTACATACACTAGATGTACGGAGGGCCCTCATGTACTACATCGACAGGACTAAACCATTCAGGAAGACAAAACAACTGTTCGTTGCCTTTGCCCCACACCACAAAGGTAACGCCATCTACAAAGCAGGGATAGCCAGATGGATAGTTAAGTGTATTCAAATCTGTTATCAAAAGGCAAAACGCACATTAACTATTCCACCACGGGCCCACTCAACACGTAAGTTGGGGGCTTCCATGGCCTTCCTAGGAAATATTCCCCTGCATGATATATGCAGAGCAGCCACATGGTCCACTACACACACATTTACAAAACACTATTGTGTAGATGTGCAATCAAAACAGCAGGCAGCTGTAGGACAGGCTGTTCTCAAGACACTTTTTCAGACCGCTGCAGCTGGCACGGGTAGCCGCCGCTAATACAGGGCACTGCTATGTATTCTATGCACAGATATGAATTCAGCAGCCCACATGCCTCGAACTGAATATGCTACTTACCAGTATGCATCTGTTCTTGGCATGTAGGGCTGCTGACATTCATATCGCCCTCCCTCCTCCCCGGCGCCTGTCGCAGCTGCAGCTCTCAGAATTACTGCAAGCATGGTCATCACTTTCTGTATCTACTCCATCACTGCCACAATGGCGAAAAACAATCTGAGGATGGAGAGGATGCCCATGCGCACTGTAGTCCAGGGGAGGAGTCACCTATCCAAGGATACTTCGAAGACTCTTCCAGGACAACAACGTGCAAACATCCGGACCCAACACTAGGCGGCGATCTATGCACAGATATGAATGTCAGCAGCCCTACATGCCAAGAACAGATGCATACTGGTAAGTAGCATATTCAATCTGTAAGAAACATTAGTTAGTTAGATTCCTCACCGACCCACCCATCCTCCCCGTTCTGCGAACCGACATCTAGGGTTAAGGTTATCCTTTTCAGGCCCCTAGATTTTATTTTTGGCACCAGTGTCGGTCTTTGCATGGCTCTGCGTTCCTGGCGCGGAAGGCTATGTACAAGAACTGACGTCAGCGCGCGAGGGCGGCGTCTAAGTACTCCGACGTCATTCCGGCCGACGACGGACGCGGAGCCGCAGACGACGCCTAGCGACGCGCAAGGGGTATTGCTGACGAAAAATCTTCCGGATCCAGTCTGACGCCTGGGGATATTCTTAGGTGAGGAATCTAACTAACTAATGTTTCTTACAGATACATCGTTACCGAAGGTAAGTAACTTGTTCATATGGCCTCCTCTGGCCCTGCCCCAGCTCCTACCCCTACATTAATTTAATGAGCAAGCCGTTTTGTAGACTTTTTCCTGCATAGTACCTCCAAACATGCTTTTAAAACCGTAGAGGGAACCCCTTCCTCAGTCTGTGAATTCAAACATTGAGAAAAATGTTGGCATGTTTATTTGGAGAAGTGTGGCTCAATGATTAGAGCGGCAGACCCTGATGCAGAGGTCTAGCCCGGGACCAGGGTTCAATTCCCTGCCTCGGCGGGTCTTGGGCTCAAAAATTCCACGGACCTGATAATTCTCGCGTCGGTGCCTATTCCAATCATGGAGTCCCACTCTGCAACTCTGGGCAATAGCTTGCTTAATCTCCACAACGGCCCCCACAACGCTAAGGATGCCTGGCCTCCACCTTGGGGGTGCCCAGGAGTGGACGCCTCACAGGGCAAGCCAGGATGGGTTCCACAGCGGTATTCGTACAAGCGCCTTGAGACCCTTGCGGGTGAGTAGTGCGCTATACAAGTATCAAATTTACATTTAATGAAGGTAGGGAAAGAGAAAGATAGACTGGGTCAGAGGAGGGTTTTTGTCTCTTTTTCAAGTACAAGTGTTTTCTTGGTTACAATGGGGGGTGAGAAAAGAGGTAGTTTGCGAAGATTCACAGCCTCAAGGAGTATCTATGATCAATCTTTAAGGTACTAGATTTTAGATAACTAGGCATTGCAAGTACAAGGTGTGAACAAATGGTAGCCCAGGTCTACGTAATCAGGTAAGTAAGTTTTTAATTAAAAAGACTTTTCACTCTAAAAAATCTTTGCAGCCTGTGTAAGTTGGTGCATGCACCACTTACGAAAGATATATATAGGTTTACTATATCTAAGAATCACTGCACTTAAAACCTATGTCACCCCTCTACCAGGCTTTTACAATCCTGAGGGCAGGGTGCTTGGTTCTAAGTGTGAGGGTGCCCCTTAATGAGCAGGACCCCTGCAGCCTACGGAGTCCATTCTCCCGTGTTGCCTGTGAAGCAGCCATATACTAAAATAGAGGGGCATTATGTGACTGCGCGATGACCATCTCGAAAACTGCTGCAACGAACCCTATCATGTTTGGTGTCAAATATATTGGAATCATACTCCCACACTGTTACCGGTGTGGGAGGTATGATTCCACTCACCGGGAGAGCCCTCCGTTAGGCTCTCAGTGTTCCCGATACCAGCCTTCTAGTCCCGGACAGCACAAAATGGTTGCTGCCGACCAGAGACAAGTTTCTGCCCTCCTGCTGCTGAGCCAAGCTCGAGCAGGGGAAGGCAGAACAATAGGCACCCTGTCACAGGAAGTTGTGACCACCTCCCAGACAGGATTTAGTGTATTCGGGCTGGATGGGTGCGCTTGCCAGCTCCTGGAAGTCTGCATGAAGGGCACATTTGGTGTCCCCTGCATAGTCCTGTTCAAACCAGTCCTGGGAGCCGTTGGCTCCCGCTCTGGCACGAAACTGGACGAAGGATATGGGTGTGTTCGAGGCATGTGGGCTGCTGAATTCATATCTGTGCATAGATCGCCGCCTAGTGTTGGGTCCGGATGTTTGCACGTTGTTGTCCTGGAAGAGTCTTCGAAGTATCCTTGGATAGGTGACTCCTCCCCTGGACTACAGTGCGCATGGGCATCCTCTCCATCCTCAGATTGTTTTTTTAGGTCTCGCCTGCGAACGCAGCGCGAAGCGCTGCAATCGCAAGCGAGATCTATTGTTGCTGACTTGCCTCGGAAGTGGGACAGGAGATGTGCACGCGCAGGCTTTCGGCGGATTTGAGTTGGTGTACGCGCCTACAGCCACGCGGCGTGCACATCTCCTGTCCCCCTTCCCTCGCAAGCCAGCATGCAGTTTCACTTTCGTCAACACGCACATCCTAGGCAGCCTCATGCTATTTAATATTTTTTTTTTAATTCGGACGCGCTGAGCAACAATAGCCCACACGGAGCCCCCCTAGCCCTTCTTCACTCACCGGGCTGCTCTTCTGGGGGGTCTCCTCCTCGCGGCTGCAGCACTTCTGTTGCGGGGCTTCCCTGCACTCCTGGGAGCCCCGCGCTGCTGTGGTCATCCTTGGCCGCCGCATTCTTCACCCGGGCCCCCTCCTGGGACCCGGGGCTTCTCTTCACTCCGGCCGCCACCGCGGGGCTCTCCCTTCAGCATGGGAGCCCCGCGTTAGCACGGCACGCCGGTTTCTGTTTTTGCCGGAGCAGGCCCCGCCCATGTCCCGGGCAAGGGCGCCTGACTTCCGGCTTGAAGACTAGTTGGCTCGAGCTGTTGCCATATTGCCGGGTGCGCGCTGTGGAAGGCTATGTAGGGCTTCAAGTCTCAGCTCTGGCACGGCGGACGCAGTCGAGTCCAGACCAGTCTGTTTAAGGGTCGGGTCAAGGCTGGTCCTGCGTAGGTCCGACTCTAGGTATTTGTATGCCCCCCTCGAGAGTCTGATCCTCCGTTGCTGTCAGTGCGTGCTATGCTGCAGGGCCGGCTACTGTACTTCCTTTGGCTCAGTGGGAGGTCTGAAATACACCTGGCAGGTTGCGTAGCCGCAGGGTCCCCCCAGGACCTCCGAAGTGTGTTATAACTGTGGCCGGTATGTAGTTCCTATTTCGCTGCAGACCAGAGGCGTAACGTAGAGGCCTACCCCAGGCAAATCCTTGGGACCAGAGCACTGTGCCCGTTTACTGGGAGAGTGCCCAGTCGCGCCACCGGTGAGGCCCAGTTCACCTGTGTCGGGCTACTCATTCGGGGATAGCTCCTACTACGGGCCGAATCAGTGGAGTCCCTTATGCAATGTCCGGGCATTTACACACTCTCAATCCACACCCCCCAGGTGCTGGTGGCCGTCCACTGGTGCTGTGAATGGGCCTGCTTCCAGGAGCCAGGCCGGGCTCTTTAGTGCTCTCCGCCCCCAGTTGCGTCTACCTTGCAGCCTATGCTAGTCATTCGTGGGCCTCTCCTCCCCCGCCGCCTGTCCCATGCACCTGCTCCACCTATTGCATAGGCCCCTCTTTCTCTGGTGGCGGTGGCAGACGGGTGTTCGCATCTTCTACCTCGGGGTCAGCGCAGCACGCCCCCTCAGTGCAGGCACACGCTTTTGCTTTAAGATATCTCCTTGTGGGCCGCCAGGCCACAGCGATCTCTCCAGGCCCGGCCCGATCAGTGAATCCGATCTCTCGCTGTTCCAGCGGGAGGGAGAACCAAGGGTCCTCTCAATAGGCGGAGGGAGTCACTCGGCCACCCGGGACTCCAGGTGCTGACCGTGGGTCACCGCCGCAGGTCGGATCTAGCCTCTGATGCGTCACACGTCCTGAGGCCGGGTTGGACACCGCAGCTCAAAGTACTCCAGCACAGGCACTCCACCTCCGGTTGATCCACGGAGGGGCTCGGTTTCACAGGTTCGGCGGTGCTCAGCTGCTCCCTTCTACGCCCCGTTGAGGTGTGTATTGGGTCCCCAGGAGTCTCCACTGGTACAATGCGGTGGGTAGGCAGCTAGAGTACAGGCTTATGTCGGCAGAGTCGGAGAGACACAGAAATAAGTCTCATCCGACCGCCATCTTAGCCATGCACTCATTTTAGAAAAGGTAAGTGGCAGAATTAAAAAATAAAATAGTCGAGAGAATGTTAGGGTGACCAACTGGCATGGGTGCAAATTCAGGACGATCAGTGTACAAATTCAGGACAAAGGGTCAAAATTCAGGACAGGAGGTCAAAATTCAGGACAAAACTTCGGGACAAAAGTTACGTTTTACAGACACATCAGAGGAGGTCGCGCAATAGTTTATGATTAAGCCCATCCATATGCAAACATATTCAACCATTTGCAAACATATCTATCATGTATCCTTCCATTCATCATTTCACTCATCCATCCACCCTTTCACTCATCCACCCATTATCTATCCATCAGTACACTCATCCATTCACTCTTCCACCCATCCATTCACTCATCCATCCGTTTTTTTAGCCTTTCAACCATTCAGCCATCCGTTTATTTACTCTTCTATCCACCAAGTCACTCATCCTTCCACCCATTCACCCTTTCAGTCATCCATCCATCTTCCCTTTCTCTCTCAATCGACCCTTTCACTTACCCAGCCTTCCACCCATCCATCTGCACATCCGCTCATGAATCCATACATTGATCCTATCACTCATCCTTTCACTCCTTCACTAATCTATCCATCCTTTTGTCCATCTACCCCCCTTTCACTCACTCATCCATCCTTACATCCACCCTTTCACTCTTCCGTGCATCCACTCACCCTTTCACTTATCCATTCATCAATCCATCCATCCTTTCACTCATCCATCCACTAATTCAGTCACCCATCCATCCACTCATCCAGCCAGCCAAAAACAAAAATTACATGACACATTAACCCTAAAAGATATATAATAATTCTTACTAGTGTCCCCCTTACAGTTCTGGGCAAACCACTTAGAGGCAGTCAAGATGACACACAAAAGGCTAGTGGACCAGTTGACCTAGTTCTAGTGTGACACCCTACAATTCCACAGATTACTATAATTTCCAGGACTCCTCGTGTTGCCTTACTTCTAATTTCTCAAAAGATACAAATGAATAAAAACAGAAACAGACTGTACTGTCTGGAAATGGATACATTTCACCAAGATAAGGAGCCTCTGAAAGACTTGGTTGAGCTGTGAAAGGCTCCACTGTGCCTCCCCAGCATTGTTCACCTTTCTGTCGCACCACTTTTTAGGTTGCATTTTTTAAAGTTTAATAATCTCTTTCGATTTTGTAGGAAGCGGCACTGCTGGGTTCTTCTCTATCTTGCCTTTAGAAATTAGGTATTTTATTAAAAGCATAACGGCCTGACATGCACATATTTCACATAATTTACTGAATATGAAAAAAAGAGCTTAGTCAATAAAGGACATGATAATTCACACCGCATGTCTGGCAGGCTATGGTCTCTGGTTGCCACAATGGAGTAGTTCAAAAATGCCTACTGCGAAAGAACAAGAAGTTCTCATGGGGTTTGCCATTTGCAATCGAACTGAAATGAACCTTTAAAAAGAAGCATCTGCAATGCAATAGGTCTCGCATTTGTGAGAGTTTGAGCTATTGACATTGTAAATGACAATGCCTTTTATTTATGTGTTCTGAAAACCTGCAAGCAGTGCGTAAACACGCACTTTGTACTTCTAGTCCTTGCTTACGAGAAGCAAGGCTGGCAGTAAAAGAGGTGGTTACTACCAGCCTTGCTTCTCGTAAGCAAGGACTAGAAGTACAAAGTGCGTGTTTACGCACTGCTTGCAGGTTTTCAGAACACATAAATAAAAGGCATTGTCATTTACAATGTCAATAGCTCAAACTCTCACAAATGCGAGACCTATTGCATTGCAAATGCTTGTTCCGCCATTGGGTTCGGATGTGCTTATCTTGACTCAAGTTAGGAAAACCTTTTTACAGGCCAAAAGGCCTTTAGTTCGCGTCGGTACTGTTCCCGATCGGTATCGATAGTATATTGTTAGTTTACTAACTTCCAGAACCAACTTTTTCGCATTTTCCCCGACCATCGACCCTTCATCGACGATGGAATCGAGGACACCATTCAAGCGGTGTCCGGTATGCAATGCGAAATATCCCCATATCGACGTCCATCCGGTGTGCAACAAATGCCTTTCACCGGATCACGACGAATCTACATGTATGGCCTGTGCCCGATTCCGATCCAAGAAGACTCTTCGGAATCGACGAGCAGCAAGACTCGAAGCGCAGCAAGCGGCACCGGCCCCAGCCCACATCTTCAGCGCCGAAGACGAAGATGTCGAAGACGTGGAGAACCTACCCTCCAGCCCCGCTTCCGAACACGACTCCGTATCGGAAGACGTCGAAGAACAACTCTTTTCCAGAGATGAAGCCGACACCTAGGTAGGAGACTACAATGAGGCCTTAGGGGCCTAAGAGAGTAGCTCCGGTGACGAGCCAGGCCTACCCGTACAGACTGAGGATATCCCAGTGAGCCAGTCTATGGATCCGGTCGAGGGATCGCCTTCGGGCCTTACCCAAGACCTATCCCGCAGTTCTTCGGCCCCGCCTTCTGGCCCGGCCTCGGACATTCAGCGGCATCCATTACTACCCAAAAAGGCTGGTTTCCCTTCTTTGAAACCGAAACCGAAAGCCACATTGGTTCACCAGAAACCGAAACCAAAAGTAACGCTGGTCGGATCGAGGCCCACCACCCCTTCGACGCCAGCAAAACCCGTCGGCGCCGACCGCACCAAACGAGATTTCGGTGCCGAGCTTGCAGCAGCCAACGTGGGCGCCGACACACGGAAAAAGAGCTTCGGTGCCACCAAACCTCCTCGGCTACCGGCACCGACACAATCGGCTCCGACCCCAAAGGTCAAACTGCCTGCTGCGTCGCACCCCGCTTCGACAGCACCACCAAAGGCACACTCATCAAAGACGTCGACGGCCGTTGCCGCCCCTCGACTCGATGACTCGCCGGCACCGAAGAAGTCCACGCCCGCCTCTACGGAAACGGCCGGCACGAAGGACTCGATGGCACTCCAGTGCACCAAACACAAAGCAGTCCTCCAGGACACGTCAGGCTCCGAGCCGATAAAAGCTCCACCGACCTCTTCGGCACCGACCAATATCACTTCTGGCCTGCCGCCATCCACGGCCCCAAAACTGTTCCAGATCAGAACACGGGTCACCCACACCACGTTCACGCCTGCCGAACGCTCTCCTGCGGAGTCGTCTCCGTCACATGTCATCGACGCCGACACCGGCAGGATGGTGCTCCACAAAAGGAGAATAACTTCAGAGTCAGCTTTGGACTCCTACCGGATCCCGCTTAAGAAAAAGCTGCCGGTGACTTCGGAACCAGTTCTTTCCGAACCTCTCCACTCCTTTTACCAGGATCCACAGTCCTTCTCTCCCACACACTCCAACACTGACGTTTTGGAGGACTACATGGGTGACCACGTCCCCTACCCCGGAGAGATGGACCCTGAAGGCCAACAGGACCCTGACCAAGCTTGGGATGACCCTGTAGACTCTGGTGCACCTATGGATACACAGGACCCGCAACTCTATGGAGCAAAAACATCTCCCACAGAGGACACTGCCGCATTCAACGCCCTAATTGAACGTGCTGCGGCCAATCATGGGGTGCAACTCCACTCTGACACCGTGGAGGACGACTTTCTCATGGACACTTTCGCATCCTCAGAAAGGAATATAAAAACTCTACCCATGTTAAAGGGTGTCCTCAAACCAGCAAAGGACATCTTCAAAGAACCCACCAGGGCAAGAGTAATAAACCCCAGAATCGACAAGAAATACAGGTCGACGCCTGGGGACCCTACCTACATTAGAGGCCAGTTACCTCTAGATTCCATTGTAGTTGCGAATGCTCGCAAACGGGCACACTCGCAAACAACAGGTGATGCTCCTCCCCCGGACAAAGAGTCCAAGGTGCTAGAGACCTCCGGCAAACGGGTTGCGGCCCAGGCAGCTAATATATGGCGCATTGCCAATACTCAGGCGCTCCTCGCCCGCTACGATCGAGCACACTACGACACACTAGAACAATTACTCCAACATCTCCCTGACCTATTCAAAGAAGGTGCAGAGATCCTCGTCAGGGAGGGACAACTCCTCACAAACGCATCCATCAAGTGTGCACTGGATGCCGCAGATACAGCTGCCAGAGCCATAAACACTAGCGTCATGTTGCGACGACACGCCTGGTTGCGAATCTCCGGATTCAAACCTGAGGTACAAAATAACATCCTCAACCAGCCTGTCAACCCCGACTACTTATTCGGGCCGGAGGTTGACACCACCCTAGAGAAAATAAAAAAGGACACGGACACTGCAAAGTCCATGGGGGCTCTTCAAACGCAGTCCTTTCGGAGCGGCTCCTTTCGTCGCCCCGGAAATGGAGGAGCAGGTAGAGGACAGGGGTCACAGCAAACCTACAACAAAGGCAACACACAAAGCACCTACGACAAAAACACCCGGGGTGGTTATCGTGGCTCAAGCACAAAGGGCAGAGGACGCGGTTACGGCAACACCAGGTCCTCCCCCAAGAACAAACAGTGACGCCCTCTCCCTTCCTCCCGACCACCCAACACCTGTCGGGGGAAGGCTACAAAGGTTCCTGTCCACGTGGAACTCCATCACCACGGACAGGTGGGTCAAAGACATTATCAAATACGGTTACTGCCTAGAATTAACCTCAACTCCACCCACAATACCTCCAAAACACCGTCCTATGTCCTCAGAGCACTTAACGCTCTTACAGCAGGAGGTGCTAAGCATGCTACTAAAAGGCGCAATAGAGGTCGTACCCGTCCACGAGCAAGGTACGGGGGTGTACTCCCTGTACTTTTTAATACCAAAAAAGGACGGGTCACTCAGACCTATATTAGACCTGAGACCCCTGAACCGCTACATTCTCGCCGAGCATTTTCACATGCTCACTTTACAGCAAGTCCTCCCGCTGCTCAAACAGGGAGACTTCCTGGCCACACTGGACCTCAAGGATGCGTATTTCCACATACCCATTCACCCCTCACACAAAACATACCTCAGGTTCACTGTTCAGGGGCAGCACTACCAATTCAAAGTCCTTCCCTTCGGCGTGACGACAGCACCCAGGGTTTTCACAAAGTGCCTAGCTACTGTGGCGGCACATCTACGGAGGCAGCACATACACGTCTACCCTTACCTGGACGACTGGCTCGTTCAAGCAAAGTCGGCCCAGCAATGTGCCAGCCACATGTCCCGCACCATTCACCTCCTTCACAGTCTGGGATTCTCACTAAATTACCCAAAATCCCATCTCCAGCCCGCACACGTACAACAGTACCTAGGTGCGACTATAGACACTCTGGCGGCCACAGCTCAGCCAAATTTAGTGAGGATCAACAGCATGCAAATGCTGATTTCCAAGTTCAAACCCCAACACTCCCTTCCTGCGCGAGTGTTCATGCAGTTGATAGGCATGATGGCCTCCTGCATTTTCATAGTCCCACACGCGAGACTACATATGCACCCGCTTCAGGAGTGCTTAGCACGTCAGTGGAATCAGGCTCAAGGACAGCTGAAAGACCTAGTGTTGGTGAGCGGTCGGGCATACAACTCTCTGCATTGGTGGAATCCACAAAACCTTTGCAAGGGCCGACCGTTCCAAGAGCCTGTTCCACAAATAATACTGACAGCGGACGCGTCTCTCCAGGGATGGGGAGCTCATGTACTCCACTACACAGTGCAGGGACTATGGACAACACAACAAAAGAAGATGCACATCAACCTTCTAGAACTGATGGCAATCTTCCTGGCTATGAAAGCATTCAAAGTACACTTGTGCAACAAAGTCGTGTTGATCCGGACGGACAACATGACCGCCATGTACTACATACAGAAGCAGGGAGGAACACACTCTCCACAGATGTCTCATCTGGCTCAGAGCATGTGGAAGTGGGCCATTCAGAGGAACATGTTCCTCATGGCAGAACACCTCCCCGGCAAGGACAACCAGATGGCGGATCTGCTCAGCAGACACAGCCACCAGATGCACGAGTGGGAGTTACACCCATCAGTACTCCAACCGTACTTCCAACAGTGGGGTCATCCAGAGATAGACCTATTCGCCACAAGCGAAAACGCAAAATGCCAAAGCTTTGCCGCCAGGTTCCCACATTCGCAGTCGCAGGGCAATGCGAAATGGATGAACTGGTCCGGCAGATTTGCGTACGCTTTTCCCCCAGCACCACTGATACCGCTGGTGGCACGCAAACTCAGACAACACTCACTGACACTCGTCCTGGTTGCTCCAACGTGGGCACGCCAGCCGTGGTACACCACCTTTCTCGAACTTTCCGTGGTGCGGCATCAAAGGCTGCGTATCAAACCCGCGCATTTGACGCAGAACCATGGAGAGATTCAGCACCCAGATCCGCAACAGCTGAACCTGGCGATCTGGCTCCTGAAGTCCTAGAGTTTGGCTACCTAAACCTGCCACCTGACTGTATGGACATCATTAAGGAGGCCAGGAGACCCACTACCAGAGCTTGCTATGCAGCCAAATGGAAAAGGTTCGTCATTTATTGTACTAATAATTACATTAACCCGCTAGACGCATCCATACAAAACATAATTTGTTACCTCTTACACCTATACCGATGCAATCTGGCGTACACCTCTATATGTGTCCATTTGACCGCAATATCAGCCTATCTGCAGACTAGGCAGCACCTCTCTCTATTCAGAGTGCCTGCCATCAAAGCATTCTTGGAGGGACTCAAACGAGTCATTCCACCAAGCCACCCACCGGCTCCAATGTGGAACCTCAACTTGGTCCTCACACGCCTGATGGGTCCACCCTTTGAACCTCTACACTCATGCGAGCTTCAATTTCTTACCTGGAAAATAGCTTTCCTAGTAGCGATCACCTCTTTAAGAAGAGTTAGTGAACTCCAAGCACTAACCGTTCAAGAGCCATTTATACAGGTTCACGCCAACAGGGTCGTACTACGTACCAACCCCAAATTCATGCCCAAGGTGGTATCGCAGTTCCACATGAATCAGACTATTGAACTGCCTGTTTTCTTTCAAAACCCACAAACTGTCGCAGAAAGAGCACTCCATACACTAGATGTGAAGAGAGCCCTCATGTATTATATCGACAGGACTAAGATCTTTAGGAAGACAAAACAACTTTTCGTTGCCTTTGCGCCACACCACAAAGGTAACGCTATCTCCAAAGCAGGTATAGCCAGATGGATCGTTAAATGTATTCAAATTTGCTATCAAAAGGCTAAACGCACATTAACGATTCCCCCACGAGCCCACTCAACACGTAAGTTAGGGGCCTCCATGGCTTTCCTAGGAAACATTCCCCTGCATGATATATGTAGAGCAGCCACCTGGTCCACTACACATACATTTACCAAACACTATTGTGTAGATGTGCAATCAAAACAGCAGGCAGCTGTAGGACAGGCTGTTCTCAAAACTCTTTTTCAGACCGCTGCAGCTGGCACTGGTAGCCGCCGCTAATAGAGGGCACTGCTATGTATTCTATGCACAGATATGAATTCAGCAGCCCACATGCCTCGAACTGAATATGCTACTTACCAGTATGCATAAGTTCTTGGCATGTAGGGCTGCTGACATTCATATCGCCCTCCCTCCTCCCTGGCGCCTGTAGCAGCTGCAGCTCTCAGAATTACTGTATAGCATGGTCATCACTTTCTGTATCTACTCCATCACTGCCACAATGGCGAAAAACAATCTGAGGATGGAGAGGATGCCCATGCGCACTGTAGTCCAGGGGAGGAGTCACCTATCCAAGGATACTTCGAAGACTCTTCCAGGACAACAACGTGCAAACATCCGGACCCAACACTAGGCGGCGATCTATGCACAGATATGAATGTCAGCAGCCCTACATGCCAAGAACAGATGCATACTGGTAAGTAGCATATTCAATCCTCCCCCCCCCCCCCCCCCCCCCCAGTCCATACCCTCCCCTGGAAGGGTCCCCTGAATCATCCCAACCCTCTCCTTAGGGTACTTAAGGGCTTACCTGGGTGTAGGTCCCTAGAATTGTTTTGGACAAGATTCAGAACTGAAACCACTGCACTTCTACCATCTGGGCACTCTGGACTTCGCTGAACTTCGTTTGGGCCTGACTTTGTCTCCCTTTCAGTCTGCTGCATCGTTCGTGCCTGTGCACCATACAGGATCCGTGCAGGACCTGTAAAGCATCCAAGACACTTGAAGATAATCTCCCTTGAAGTGAACACCTCAGCACTGCTGACCGGTCTGCTGATTCCGGAGCTCCTGCGGACTCCGAAGGAATCAACAACACAGGTGGTGGTTATCTACGTCACCCGAGCTGCCCTCACCAAGTCTGAGGTCAAAATCCCTCGTGGGGGCTGCATTAACCGAACTCCTGTGCACTGCGTACTTTTGCAAGTGCATATGCTTGTTGGCAACCCTGCGACCAGTGCATTGGGCTTCAAGTAGCCCCGACCTCCGGCAACTTCTTGCACCAAGGCCTTCAGCCACACTGCTTCTTGGGCACCGTGGCCTGCTCCTTTTGGTGAGCTGCTGGAGGTCCTCTCACGATCTCTGTGCCTCTGGCCTGTGGGTCCAATTGAGGGTCATCTGTGTTTTCCTTGAGCTCCCCTGATTGCTCGGGTCCTGCCCTGACTCCCCTGATTGTGGTGAGTCTCCTGGGGCTTGCTGATCCCAACTGTGCACCTTCTTGATTTCCTGCATGGGTTGCATTTGCCAAGGCTTGTTGGTGCTCCCGCCGTACACCGACCCCTCAGCACTCGACATTATTCACTGGACAGCTCGCATCCGAGTACTGGTCGTCCTTTGCGCCGTCTGGTCCTCGCAGCTTTAGAGTCACGTTCACCGCCATCCTTCCTGAAGCACCCGACATCGGAGGGCATTTGTCTTCCAAGTCTCCCTGGTCACCCCTGAGTGACATAGACTCTGTTCCCTCTGCTTTCAGGTACTCCTCGTCAAGAATCCACGATTGGATTCCTCCAGATACTTTCTCCTCTTCCCGCAGCAGCACTTACCCAAAGTCCTCCATTGGGTTTAACGGCGGTTTCCGACACCACTTCACACCTATGCACCCGGCTTCCCAGGGATAGGTAACTTGGGTACCACGGTATCCACGGGTGGGGTGACTCTCCAACCTTCTGTCTTCCACTGTATTTCTTCAGGGTCCACTGGGAAGGGTCCCTAATCTTTAAAATTCTTGCACATAGACTTGTACAGAGAACGCGGTCGTGTTCACACACTGCACACGTGCTCCGTGGGGTCCCTATCTACTCACCTTGGCTGGTTCTGTGGGTCCCCAGCAATTCTACGTCCTCTCGGCATTGTCCTGACTCGAGTCTTGGTCCTTATACCACTTTTTCACTATATGGTTTAGTCCCACCTGGGGCCCACTGTGTATTTTTGCTATTTACTGTGATTTCTTTGCTAAAGTAATTTCTAATTTAACAGTATATGTAAAGCACATCAATCATCCCGGGGGACATCACGGCGCTGGGACGGATTAGAGTGTGATGTGATTGATCATTGGTAGGGTCAGTCTCTAGGGAACAGGTAGGTTTTCAATGTTTTCCTGAACAGTAGTTAATAGTCTGTTAAGTGAAGATCAAGGGGTAGATTGTTCCAGAGGACCACATTGGCCTTGGAAGTGCGCTTGACAGAGGCAAGAGCTAGATGGCATGATCTCAGGTTACGCGAAGGGATGTGGAATTGTAATTTATCGTGTAGAATTTGTGGCCCCTTTTTATGGAGGGTTTTATGCGCAAAACAGAGGACTCTGTAAAGTATTGTGTGCTTTGTGTCTATCTCCGTGTAGGGGATACTGTAACGTATTAGAATGTGTTATATAACAAATACATATTTTTATACTTACTTTGTGTGGTTCCTTTTCATTTAATCTATACTATAGGATTGCATTCTGGTAAAACAAGCTGCTGCTTTACACTCCTTTAAGACTAAGCCTGAAGGCTGCTCTCCACAGCTACCACTTGGATAGCTTTCTAATGTTGTCTGAGACCTCTTAAATCACCATAAGGGTTGCCTGGACTGGTGCAAGGTGCCCACTTACATTAGTGGACATCATATACCAGGCCAGCTTCTCGCACTCATTATTTGGGGAGAAATTGGACCTGGGTCTACCAGATACTGATGAAACGTTTCATTAATGCAATTACTCAAGTGTTCTTTCATAAACAGATTATAAATCCCAGCATAGTCCTGGACTTCACTTCAAGCTAACCAGCCATCCAGTGTTTTCACTGAGTAGTCCATGAAGTCAACCCAGGACTAACTCGAGGTTTTGTAAGTCCCCCTGAATCTAATTCTTTATTCCTCATTGCTAAATCCAAAGCCCTCAATCAAGATAACCTTCATGAGGTCGTAGTACTCTGCATCTGCACCAGTAAGGATCAGGAGTCTGTTCCTGCAGTTACCAGTGAACAGTTCCCAAAGCAATGCTCCCCAGTGCAGTAACTCTACTTTTCTCATTCCACAGGCCCACTCAAAGGCTGTGAGACATTTTGTGATATCATCCCCTTCTTCATATTTGGGAACCATCCCTTCGGAGATTTTAGAGTCATTCGAATTCTCTCTGTCCCTGCGTATTATATTTCTGCCACCATTTATGGGTGTTATAGCTAACTCTGCTCTTTCCTTTTCTAGAGCTAAGAGCTTAGCTTGTAGGGCTAGTCTTCTATTCAACCCTGCTAAAAGAATGTCTTCTTCATTGAGGCTGTCCTCAATGTCCCTTAGTATACCTGCCCCACCTGTGTGAGATCTAGGTATCCTAAATATTACTTTCGGGCAGATGGGTGCAGGGACCACATCATCTCTATGTAGGTGAGGTGGATGGGAATTGTCCCCCTCATCCCTACTTTCTCCTTCAGGGAGGTCATCCCCTTCAGAAGGGTGTTCCTTTGCCTATTCTGCCAAGAGCTCCTGCAGCTTTACCTTGGTAGGATTGGAACCAGTTTTTATTTTTTGGGAGTTTGTAGAGGGTCCGTAGCTCCTTCCATTCAAGATGAGGGTCAGATTGAGTTCCACGACCATTACATCAGCACCTTCCATTATTTTACTAATAGTTGGGGCCTTTTTTAAAGTACTGAAAAAAACTTCCAAGTTCTTTTTCCCTCACTAAAGTAGACTTTTTAAACTTTGAAAATACTAAAGGGACTTAACCAAGGCACTTGTTAGACTTTTAAAAATTTGGAGAAAGTGTAATTCCCAAAAATACAGTGAATCAAGGCAATTTTTGGATTGTAGTTGTGTGTTCACTTATTGTCAGAGTGGGCCAGCAAATGCCAAGTCGTATACCCCACCGCTGATCTACCAGTGCAGGAAGCTGGCTCTGTATATACTATACCGAAGTAGGGTATATTGAGCACAGAGTCCAATGGATCCCCACAGGCAATACTAAAACCTCTATTTGTGGTAGTGTGGTCGAGCAGTAGGGTTTATCAGATGGCTGTGTCAAGTATTTGTTGTACTCACTCAGGCAAGAAATGATTATACATTATCAAAGAGTGAATCCCAAACCAATTGTTTTGTATAAAACGTTATTACTTTATTTTATTTTAGAACCAAATGGAACTCAGTTGCAGGTAAGTAACAGTTTAAAGAGTAGTAATACTTTTCAAAATGCAACAGGAAGTGTCTTTCAAAGGCAGTAGGAATAGTTTACAGTATTAGAATTGTTTTTGTGTTGTCAATCAAAAAACGTAGCAAACCTAGTTGTAAAAGATACAGTTAAATGCAATAGGAGAAATGCAATGCAATCCTATGAAAGGAGAACTGTTATAGGCATTAACAGATAAGTACACGTCTTACTCTTCCAGTCTTCGGGGGTTTAGACCAACACTGGGCAAGGTTCAGAGAGGTCACTGAGCCGCTCAGACTCTGGCCGTGGGCGTCCGGTGTAGTGTGGGCAGGGGTTGCAGATCTACTTGAATCCGGAGTCCTTGAAGTTGGAGTTTTCTGGACAGGGCTGCTGTCCTCAGTAGATTTGGTCTTTGTTGAAAAATGGCAGACTTCCTGGGGTTCTGGGAAGTCGCTGGCCACAGGACAGGCGTCATCATCTTTGCAGGCTCTTTCACCTAGAAAAAAGCCGGTAGGGCTGGGGCCAAGTCATTCATTGTCTTCAAGCTCTGCTGCACCGTGTCTTCTTTGTAGGTTGCAGTAATCTGTTTCAGGGGTGCCCCTAAATACTGAATTTAGCAGTGTTACAGGTACTGGCAGCAGGTGGCCAATGCGTTACTTGCCTTTTCGGGATGCTACACCCTTAGTATGTCCCCTTCTTTTGGCGAGGGAGCATCCCCTAACCTGACTGGCTAAAATCCTTCCATTCAAGATGGAGGATTTTCTGAGGAGGGGTCACCTAGGTCCAGGGCACCTTAGGGGTGGTCCTGGCAGAGAAGGGACCCACCTCTCCTGACTCCTAATTTTCCTGTCGACCTTGCTGCAAGAAGTGGGGATTAGTCAGGGGATCGGGCTTCTCCACTAGCTGGAGTGGCCCTGGCTAACATATCAAAGGGCAGGAAGCCTTTGATCTCACCGCCCTGAATGCTGTTCCTGCTTGGGGTGTAGGTGAGAAGCAACTCCACTCCAAGCGGGCTTTGTTGCTTACCCATGAGAGCACAAGGGCTCCCACCTCAGGGGGTCAGAAACGTGTGTGTGTGGCACGCTGGTGCAGACCAGTCAGCTGCACACTATTGGGTTTGTCGTTTTTCTGGGGCCATCTCTAAGATGCTCTCTGAGTGCATTTTATAATAAATCCAACACTGGCAACAAAACCCCAGAAACATGCGCCACCTACAAAACAGCCACCACAGCACACCACCAACTCATCAAATCCACAAAGAAGAATTTCCTCCAAGACATGCTCGTCTCCAACGACCACTACTCTAAGGAACTCTTCTCCATTATACAAGAATTTGCCAAGCCCAACTGTGAAATAACAGACGTCCCTCCCTCCTAAGATCTCTGCGATACACTCAGCTCCTTCTTTCACCTCAAGATCAAGATGCTCTACGACAACTTAAACAACCAAGTCATCATCACCCCCTCCCCTCAGCGATGCCACCCAACAGACACTACTTACTTGGACCCCACTCATGACAGAAGACACCCTAAAGACCATAAAGAGCATCCACTCAGGAGCACCTTAAGACCCCTGCCCACCACACATCTTCCCCAAGGCCGCCACAGCCATCGCACCCGAGCTACGGCTCATCACTCACTATGAATTGCCAGATCAACGCAGTCTTTTCCGCATGCTACAACACCCTCCGCATACTATGCAAAAACATTCAAATGGATACCCTCCGACTCCAGTAAAACGGTCACTCACGCCCGCAACACCAGCAGACTGCACTACGGCAATGCCCTCTGTGCTGGAATCAACAAAAAACTCCTCTGCCATCTCCAGACCATCCAGTACGCCACGGCGATACTAATCCTTGATATCCCACGACACAACCATATCACCCAACACCTCTGCGACCTCCACTGGCTCCCCATTGAAAGAAGAATATATTTCAAGCTGCTGACGCATGCCTACAAGGCCCGCCACAACATCGGACCACAGTAACTCAACAACCACCTCTCCTTCCACGCCCCTAACAGAAACTTCCGCTCAGCCGACCTCTCCCTAGCCACCGTCCCACGCTTCTACAGGAAGAGAGTGGGTGGAACGTCCTTCTCCTAACTCGCAGCCAAGACCTTGAACGATCTCCCCCTTCACCTCCGTCTAAGTCCGACACTGAACCAATTCAGGAGAGACCTCAAATTCTGACTGTTAACATGACCCCACCTGAGCTGCGCCCCCCCAGCGCCTTGAGGTGAGTAGTGCGCTATACAAACCCCTAATTGATTGATTGTGAGTTAATTGTGCTGAGAAGTTTGATACCAAACTTCTCAGCAATCAGTAAAGCCATCATGGAGCTTTGGAGTTCGTAAAATGACAACCTCCCAGCCCATGTACTCAATATGGCTTCACTGCACTTACAGTGTCTAAGAATGGACTTAGGCACTGTAGGGGCTTATTGCTCATGCAGCTATGCCCTCACCTGTGGTTTAGTGCACCCTGTCTTAGGGCTGTGAGGCCTGCTAGGGGAGTGACTTACCTATGCCATAGGCAGTGTTTGTGGGCACGGCATACACAGATGTGTGCCATGTCGACTCATAGGTTTTGACTGCACCAAAACACAGTCTGCAATGGCAGTATGTATGTGTTTGGTGAAGGGTCTCTGAGGGTGGCACAATACATGCTTCAGCCTTTAGAGACCCTCTCCCGTCACTAGGCCTTTGGTACTACTGATACCTCTTACAAAGGATTTACATGTGGCCCAGGGATGTGCCGATTGTGGAAACAAAGGTACAGTTTTTGGAAAGAACACAGGTACTGGGAACCTGATTGGCAGGGACCCAGCGCACACTCAAAGTGCATCCGAAATCTGGCAAAAAGTGTGGGGGGAGGGAGTTGCTGCACCAGAAACCCAATTTCCTACATCAGGGTGTAGGTTAGTTGCTGATCACCTTTCATCTGGAGGGGGCAGGGGTGCATGTAATGAAAATACTCTTTGCATTCTCTCCCCGAGTTTTGGGACTGATTCTACTGGTTTTTTTACTCTAAGTACACAGAGTCCTGCCAAACAGGCCTCGGTGCCTTTAAAAGGTATATCTCTGATTGGCTTACCCCCAATTAGCTTAGGTTATCTTGCATTGTAAGTCCCTAATATCTGAAAGAGACATGTTAGTGATAGATTCCTTACCTTAGAATATTCCCCAGGCGTCAGTCTGGATCCAGAAAGTTTTCTGCTTAGCAGTACCCCTGCGTGCCAGTAGGTGGCGCCGTGCGGCTCCGCGCCCGTCACTTGCGTCGTGCGCGCCGAGATGACGTCACGGAGGCTACTTAGGCGCCACCCATGCGCGCTGACGTCAGTTCTTTCTTTTTACGCGCCGAAAGCGCAGATCCGGATTGAGCACGTACCCCGGTCAATTTTTGACCACTTTTTTTAGACTCTTGTCTCCTGGTGCACGTAGGGAAGCCCAGCTTTAAGTCTTGTGGGTCGTGCCGCCGTAATATGTCGGTGGCGGACCCCCATGATGTCTGCCTCTACTGCCTGGAGACCGACCATGACTCCCGGGATTGTCGGGACTGCCGTGCTATGGCCCCGAAGGCCTTGCGGGAGCGGCACCGGAAGTTGCTGGAGGTCCGGCAAGCCTCTCGCCGCCGCTCCGGGTGTAAGGGCCGTTCGCGGGACTGCTCGCGGGACCGGAGCCGTCGCTCCTTGTACTCTAAGTCTTCACCTTCAGATTCCGGTAAGCAACGCCATAAGAAGAAGTCGAAGAAGCGTGTTCGCTCTCCGACGTCTCCCCGTCGCTCTCCAGAGGCGGACGAGGGGGACAGGGGCTCCGCCCCTGCGGCTCCTCCGGTGCCTGGGAGTCCCGCGGCCTACCCGCTGTTCCCGGGTCCATCGGCGACTCCCGAACAGATGCAAGAGTTTCTTGCTGCCATGGACCACCTGTTTAGGCCTCGGGCTCCCGCCGGCGCGCCTGCGGGTCCTGCAGTCCCATGTCCAGATCCTGTTGACCCGGCGGCACCACCTCCGGCGCCAACCCGGAGCCACTGGATCCAGCACCCGCAGCTCCGGCCCCGGCGCCACAAGGTGCAGCACCGCTGGCTCCGACACCGGCGCTGCCCTTGGCTCCGACCCCAGCGCCGCCACAGGCGCCACACTGGGTGCTGTTTATCCCGCCCCTGCCCCGGTTCTCGGACCATTTCGTTCCGACCTGGGATCCTCATTGGGATGCGGTTCCGGGTCATTCCCGGCTGGCGCCTCTCCCGACACCGCTGGCCCCCGCTCCGGTCCTGCCGCCGCAGCCATCTCCTTCTACCCCGGAGCCGGATGAGGACTGGGACGGCTCCGAGGTCTCCCTTGCGCGGCAGTGTGACTCCGAGCAGGAGTGGGTGGATGACCTTCAAGATGCGGGTGAACTTGATGTGTCTTCTGACCCGGGGTTTGCCTCCCCTCCGCCTACTTTGGAGGAGGGCGCTTCCTACACTATGGTGCTGCGTTGAGCTGCGGAGGCTCTCCATCTCGACCTCCCTATGGTGGCCCTTAAGACCAACCTCCTTACGGAGGTACTTCAGACGGCATCTACGTCATCGGAGCCGCTGTTCCCTTTCAATGAGGCCCTTACCGAAGTCCTCTTGGGCACTTGGTTGCGGCCGGCCTCGGGGGCACCGGTGGATAAGAACGTTGCTAGGCGTCATCGCCCGGCACCTGGTGACCCTGCCTTCTTGACCTCTCACCCCACGCCTGAGAGCCTGGTCATTTAGGCCTCGACGTCGCAGAGTGCCTTTCCCACGGCTCCGCCAGATAAGGACTCTAAGAAGCTGGTCCAATATGGTCAGCTTGGGGTTGCGGTCGGTAAATACCGCCTGCTTGTTGGGCCGTTACTCCCACACCATGTGGGATACGGTAGCAGAGGTCCTGCCTCAGTGTTCTGAAGAGGTCCAGACCGTCCTTTCCCAAGCGATTGCAGAGGACAAGGATGCAGCGAAGTTTGCCATCAGGGGCCACGGCTAAGTCTTTGGGCCTTTCCGCTAAGAGCCCTGCCACGCCTGGGTTTCGTTCCTTTCGTGGCCAGGGTAAAGGCGCCCAGTCGCACTCCTCCGCAAAGTCTGTGCAGAACCTGCCTCAGCATGGCCGCGGACGTGGCTTCCGCAGGGGCGGGTCTGGTAACCAGCTGCTTCCACCTCCAAGCCTTCCTAATCCGAGCTTCAGGGGGCACCCCACGCCGGTTAGAGACAGGGTCCGTCACCACCTCCACCACTGGCGCGGTATCACTTTGGACAAGTGGGTGCTGCACCTAATCTGCCAAGGTTACTCGCTCCCTTTTCTATCCTCCCCTCCAGCCATGCCACCTCGGTACCACCGCATGTCGGGGGATCATTTGGCTCTTCTCCGTCAGGAAGTCACGGCCCTCCTGGCCAAGGGGGCCATTGTGTACGTTCCCCATCAGGAAGTAGGGAGTGGTTGCTATTCTCACTACTTTCTGGTCCCCAAGAAGGACAAGGGGGGCCTGCGCCCCATCTTGAACCTCCGGGACGTCAATCGCTTCCCCTGGAAGGAGAAGTTCAAGATGCTGACTCTGGCTCAGGTCCTGTCTGCCCTGGAGACTGGATGGTAGCGTTGGACTTTATGAACGCTTATTTTCACATTCCCGTCCTGCCGGCCCACCAGCGTTACCTGCGGTTCACGGTAGGCCAGGAGCATTTTCAGTTTGCCGTGCTCCCCTTCGGCCTTACCAGCGCCCCTCGGGTGTTCACGAAAGTGATGGCCGTGGTCGCAGCTCATCTGCGCAGGTCAGTGGTGTCAGTCTTCCCCTACCTCGACGACTGGCTGTTGAAGGCGGGTTCACCCCAGGCAGTTGTCTCCCACATCCAGACTACGGTCGACCTCCTGCATCTGCTGGGGTTCTCCATCAATGTGCCTAAGTCGCACCTGAGTCCCTCTCAGAAGCTCCCTTTCATCGGAGCGGTTCTGTATTCGACGCTGTTTCGGGTTTATCCTCCCGAACAGTGAGTCCAGGATATTCAGGCTTTGGTTCCGCTCTTTCAGCCTCTATCCCGGGTTTCAGTCAGGACGACCCTCCAACTTCTGGGCCTGATGACCTCCTGCATCCTGCTGGTGCCGCATGCCAGACGGCATATGCAGGCTCTGCAGTGGGACCTGAGTCCAGTGGGCGCAGCATCAGGGCAACCTGTCCGATCATGTCCAGATCTCGAAGGGCACTGCACGGCAATTGCAGTGGTGGCTCACGAATCGAGATTGGGTCAATGGCAGATCCCTCTCCCTTCCCCCAACCAGAGCACACAGTAGTGACGGATGCGTCCCTCCTGGGTTGGGGAGGCCACATGGGAGAGGCGGAGATTGGCGGCCTCTGGTCTCCGGCGGAGTCCCGGCTCCATATCAACCTTCTGGAGCTGCGGGCGTTCCGGCTTGCACTGAAGGCATTCCTTCCCTCTGTCCGGGGAAGTGTAGTGCAGTCGTTCACGGACAACACCACCGCCATGTGGTAATGCAACAAACAGGGCGGGGTGGGGTTGTGGACCCTATGTCAGGAGGCTCTGCGCCTCTGGACATGGCTGGGACATCAAGGCATTACCTTGGTGGTTCAACACCTGGTAGGTTCTCTGAACGGCAGGGCGGACGAACTCACCCGCCGGTGCATGGTGGATCATGAGTCGCGTCTGAACTTGGACGTGGCGCAAGGTCTCTTACTGCGATGGGGAGAGCCTTGGTTAGATCTATTCGCCACCGAAGAGAACGCGCAATGTCATCAGTTCTGCGCGTTGGAATTTCCAAGGCGGCACTTGCTCGGAGACGCTTTTCGTCTCGAGTAGAGCTGCAGTCTGTTGTATGCCTTTCCGCCTATACCACTTCTGCCCAGAGTGCTGAAGAAGATCAGGCGCGACCGGGCCCAAGGTATTCTTGTGGCTCCGGACTGGTCTCGAAGAGTATGGTATCCCGAGCTACTCAGTATGAGCATCGATCCCCCGATCCGTCTGCCTCTTCGGGAGGATCTTCTGTCGCAGCAGCAGGGGACGGTCCTCCACACGAACCTGTCCAGCCTCCACCTCCATGCTTGGAGATTAAGCGGCGACAGTTAACACCTTTCGATCTTCCTCCCGAAGTCTGTGATGTCATCCTGGGGGCCAGGCGGCCCTCCACTAAAACGGTGTACGCCTGTAGATGGAACAGATTTGTGGCATGGTGCACAGCTAAGACTGTGGATCCCCTTTCTGCCCCTTTTTCTGAGGTTCTTCTGTTCCTTCTCTCTTTGGCCCAGCAGGGCTCTTCTCTGGGCACTGATAAAGGTTACCTTTCGGCCATCTTTGCCTTTCTACGGCTTCCAGATCAGCCTTCTCTTTTTAAGTCCCTGGTTGTTAACCGTTTTCTTAAGGGCATTACGCATACGTTTCCACCTGTGCCCTTCATAATGCCTCAGTGGGACTTGAATCTTGTCTTGATGTTTCTGATGTGCGCTCCCTTTGAGCCCCTTCATAACTGTCCCTTACGTCGTCTTACTCTCAAGACGACTTTCCTGGTAGCTATCACCTCTGCCAGGAGAGTGAGTGAGCTTCAGGCTCTTTCTTCCAAACCTCCTTTCCTTTCTGTTCATCCGGACAAGGTGGTTCTGAGGACACGTTCTTCTTTCTTGCCAAAGGTTGTCACGCCCTTCCACATCGGGCAAACCAACACTTTGCCCACCTTTTTTACACCTCTGCATCCTTCAAGGGAAGAGGAGCGGCTCCACCGTCTGGACCCAAAACGTGCGCTCGCATTCTATCTGCAGCGTACACAGCAGTTCCGGGTGGATGATCAGCTCTTTGTTGGCTACGTGGGCGCCAAAAGAGGTCCATCTCCCGGTGGGTCGTTCTGTGCATCAAAGCCTGTTACTCCTTGGCCAAGAAGGAGCCTCCTTTGGAACTGTGTGCCCATTCGACCAGGGCAACTGCAGCCACTACTGCCTTGGGACGCTGTGTCCCCTTGCAGGATATTTGTCAGGCAGCTAAGTGGGCCTCGCTGCACACGCTTATCAAGCACTACTGCCTTGACAGTCAGGTCCGGAGAGGCGGCTTCTTTGGCCGTTCTGTGCTCCGTGACTTTCTGGTGTAATTTTGTTTGAAGACCCACTACCGGGGTTGGTGTTGCTGGGGTATCTATTCTAAGGTAAGGAATCTATCTGAAAGAAACACGTTAGTTAGATTCCTCACCTTAGAATATCCCCAGGCGTCAGGCTGGATCCAGAAAGATTTTTCGTCCGCAATACCCCTTGCGTGTCACTAGGCGCCGTCTGTGGCTCCGCGTCCGTCGTCTGTCGGAATGACATCGTCGGAGTACTTAGATGCCACCCTCGCGCGCTGACGTCAGTTCTTCTTTTTTCTGCGCCAGACAGCGCCGATCCGGGAAGAGCTACCCCTTTAGTCAATTTTTGACTAAAACATTTTGGACCATTTTGTCTACTCATCGACTCGAACTGGTGCCGGTAGGTTGCCTGGGTTTAAAGCCGTGACTCCTGTCACCGACTGATGTCGGTGACGGACCACCATCACCGGTGCCTTTACTGTCTTGGGGCCGACCACGATGCGGAGTCGTGCCTCGACTGCCAGGCCTTGACCTCGAAGGCTAGGCGGGAGCGCTCCCGCTAGCTTCTCGAGCTCCGCCACTCGGCTCCACGCCGTTCATGGTCCCGGTCCAGGAGGAGGTCACGGAGCCGCAGCCACCATCACCGCTCGTCGGGCTCCAAGTCTTCGGGTAAGTCGAAGCATGGTAAGAAGTCCAAGAGATGACATCGCTCTTCGGACTCCCCTCGCCGGTCGCGCGGCTCGGTCGAGGGTCAGGGTGGTGCCACCCCCGCGGCTCAGTTGGAGCCGCAGGAGCCGCGTCCCTCCCCATACCCACCGGTCCCTGGGACTGACACGACTCCGGCGGTGATCAGTGCCTTCCTCTCGGCCATGAGGGGCCTGGCTCCGCCGTCGATGCCTGCCGGCGCGCCTTCGGGCCCCGCGGGCTCGACTGGACGGCCTAGCAAGCCGGCGGCTCCGGCGCCGTCGTCGGTCCCAACGCCGCAGGTCCCCGTGGGATCCAGGCCTGCTGGGCGCTGGTCGACCTCTCGACGCCTCCTCCGCTGGTGACGACACCGGTTCCACCCCCGGGGCCGTCTCCGGACGACGCCGGTTCAGCCCGGCACCGGTGCGGCGCCGTTCGGCGCCGCATCCGACGCCGATGGATGACCATTTCATCTACCGTCCGGCTCCGGTTATTCCCCCGGTTTAACAGGAATCGGATGACGGGGGCGACTGGGAGGGGTCTGAGGACCCTATGGCCCTGCAGGCCGACTTATCACAGGACTGGGCAGATGAGCTGGGGGATGCCAGTGGTCTGGACATCTCCCCGGCCCTGGCTTCATCTCTCCTCCAACTGTGGCTTCGGAGGAAGGTGCTGCATTTTCCGTGGTGCTGCGCAAGGCGGCCGAAGCCCTTGGGCTGGAGCTGCCTGCTGTGGCCGTGAGTACTAACCTCACTGAAGTGCTTCAACCGTCAGCAAGCTCCTCGAAGCCTCTGCTGCAGTTCAATGAGGCACTAGTAGACGTTCTGAAGGGCACCTGGTCCAAGCTCTCCACAGTACCTCCTGTGGATCTGAACGTGGCCCGGCGCCACCGCCCTGCACCGGGCGACCCCAGTTTTCTGTCCCAACACCCCACGCCCGAGAGCCTGGTTATCCTGGCCTCTACTTCCCAGTCTTCCTTCCCGTCCGCTCCTCCGGATCGGGAATCCAAGAGGCTGGAACAGTTCGGTAAGTAACTTGTTCTTCTCTTCCCTTAGTTTGGGACTACGGTCCTTGAACACCGCTTGCTTCTTGGACCGTTACTCTCACTCTCTGTGGGATACAGTGGAGGGCGTGCTGCCCCAGTTTCCGGAGGAGGCCCGGACAAGGCTCGCCCAGGCTCTTGCCGACGGGCGGGATGCAGCGCGACATGCTATTCGATGTGGACTAGACACTACGGACTCGCTGGGTAAGGCAATGTCAACCACGGTGGCGCTCCGCCGCCACGCCTGGCTGCAGTCCACGTCTTTCTCAGGGGATGTCCAGAGCACCCTCATGGAAATGCCCTTTGATGGCACTCGCCTTTTTGGCGAAAAGGCGTATAGTGCGCTGGTGAGCTTCAAGGACTCCCGGGCTACGGCCTAATCCTTGGGCCACTTGGCCCTGCGACCGCAAACTTCCGCTTTTCGTCCCTTTCGAGGCCAAGGAAGGGGCGCCCCCTCACATCCGCCTAGCCACCAGCCGCAGAACCAACCTGCACGTGGACGTGGATTCCGCCGAGGCGGTACCGGGGGAGTCAGTCCACATCCACCCCGGCAGCGTCCGCCTCAAAGCCCTCCTAGTCCGCGCTTTCAGGCCCATTCCACGCCAGTGGGAGGCAGAGTTCGCCATCACCTCCTCCACTGGCGTTCCATCACGTCGGACAGGTGGGTGCTGCAAATCGTCCAAAGGGGCTACTCCCTCCCCTTCGAGACGACACCTCCAGCCATGCCACCGCAGTACCACCGTATGTCGGGGGATCACTTGAATCTTCTACGGGTGGAAGTTACGGCCCTCTTGGCCAAAGGGGCCGTCAAGCATGTTCCAGGCCGGGAAGTAGGTCGTGGTTGCTATTCCCACTACTTTCTGGTCCCCAAGAAGGGCAAAGGGGGGCCAACGCCCTATCTTGGACCTCAGGAGCGTCAACGCCTTCCTCCGGAAGGAGAGGTTCAAGATGCTTACCCTAGCTCAGGTTCTGGCTGCCCTGGATCCAGGAGACTGGATGGTAGCATTGGACTTGCAGGACGCTTATTTTCACATCCCCGTCCTGCTGGCCCACCGGCGTTACCTGCGGTTCACGGTGGGTCAGGAGCATTTTCAGTTCACTGTGCTCCCCTTCGGCCTCACCAGTGCCCCTCCGGTGTTCACGAAAGTGATGGCAGTGGTCGCAGCACATCTGCGCAGATTAGGGGTTCCAGTCTTCCCCTATCTCGACGACTGGCTGTTGAAGGCGGGCTCGCCCCAGCAAGTCGTCTCCCACCTCCAGACTACGGCAGACCTCCTGCATTTGCTGGGGTTCTCCATCAATGTGTCGAAGTCGCATCTGAGTCCCTCCCAGAAGCTCCTCTTAATCGGAGCGTTTCTGGACTCGACGCAGTTCCTGGCTCATCCTCCGGAACAGCGGGTCCGGGATATTCAGGCTCTGATTCCCATCTGTCAGTCTCTATCCCGGGTTTCGGTCAGGTTGGTGCTGCGGCTTCTGGGTCTGATGGCCTCCTGCATCCTGCCAGTGCATTACGCCAGGTGGCGAATGCGGGCTCTGCAGTGGGACCTGAAGTTTCAGTGGGCCCAGCATCGGGGCAACCTGTCCGACCATGTCTTGATCTCGGAGGACACTGCAAAACAGTTGCAGTGGTAACTCGCAGACCGCGATTGGATCAGCGCCAGATCCTTCTCCCTACCCCAACCGGGGCACGTAGTATTGATGGATGCGTCCCTCCTGGGATGGGGGGGCCACATGGTCTCCGGCGGAGTCTCTGCTCCGTATCAACCTGTTGGAGCTGAGAGCGATCCGACTTGCACTGAAGGCATTCCTTCCCATTGTCCGGGGAAGTGTGGTGCAGTCGTTCACGGACAACACCACCGCCATGTGGTATTGCAACAAACAGGGCGGGGTGGGGTCGTGGGCCCTTTGTCAGGAGGCTCTGCGCCTCTGGACATGGCTGGAACATCAGGGCATCACCCTGGTGGTTCAACATCTGGCGGGCTCTCTGAACGCCAGAGCATACGAACTCAGCCGCCGGTGCATGATGGATCACGAATGGCGTCTAAACTCGGACGTGGCGCAAGGCCTCTTTCGGCAGTGGGGAGAGCCTTGGTTAGATCTACTCGCCACCAAAGAGAACGCGCAATGTCAGCAGTTCTGCGCGTTGGAATTTCCAAGGCGGCACTCGCTCGGGGACGCCTTTCGTCGCGAGTGGAGTTGCGGTATGTTCTACGTCATTCCGCCTATACCACTTCTGCCCAGAGTGCTGAAGAAGATCAGGCGCGACTGTGCCCAAGTCATCTTGGTGGCTCCAGATTGGGCACGATGGTACTGGCATCCCGAGCTACTCAGTCTGTCAATCGATTCCCCGATACGACTGGCTCTTCAGGAGGACCTTCTGTCGCAGCAGCAGGGGACGGACCTCCACCTGAACCTGCCCAGTCTCCACCTCCATGCGTGGAGATTGAGCGGCAACAGTTGATGCCATTTGACTTGCCTCCTGAAGTCTGTGATGTGATTCTGGCAGCCAGGCGTCCCTCCACATAAACGGTATATGCCTGCAGGTGGAACAAATTTGTGGCATGGTGCACAGCAAAGCCTGTGGATCCCCTTTCCGCCCCTCTTGCTGAGGTTCTCCTCTTTCTTCTTTCTATGGCCCAGCAGGGCTCTGCTCTGGGCACCCTAAAAGGTTATCTTTCTGCTATCTCTGCTTTCTTACGGCTTCCTGATCAGCCTTCTCTTTTCAAATCCCCTGTTGTTTCTCGTTTCTTCAAAGGCATTACTCACATGTTTCCTCCTGTCCCCTTCGTAATGCCTCCGTGGGATTTGAACCTGGTCTTGACATATCTGATGTGCGCTCCCTTTGAGCCTCTTCATAATTGTCCCCTTGGTCTTCTGACTCTTAAGACTGCTTTCCTGGTAGCCATCACCTCGGCTAGACGGGTGAGTGAGCTCCAGGCTCTATCTTCTAAGCCTCCTTTTCTTTCTGTCCATCCGGACAAGGTTGTCCTCTGGACTCGTCCTTCCTTTCTTCCGAAAGTGGTGACTGCCTTTCACATCGGGCAGTCTGTCACCTTGCCCACCTTCTTTCCGCCTCCGCATCCTTCAAAAGAAGGAGAGGCTCCACCGTCTGGACCCAAAATGAGCGCTGACCTTTTATTTGGACCGCACCAAACCGTTCCGGGTGGACGACCAACTCTTTGTTGGCTACGTAGGTGCTAAGAAGGGGCGGGCGGTACACAAACGAACCATCTCGAGGTGGGTCGTGTTGTGTATAAAAGCTTGTTATTCCTTGGCTAAAAAGGCTCCTCCTGTAGGGCTGAGGGCCCATTCCACCCGGGTCACAGCGGCAACTACTGCCCTGGGCCGAGGAGTCCCCTTGCAGCACATCTGTCAGGCAGCAACGTGGGCCTCGCTGCACACGTTTTCCAAGCATTATTGCCTGGACATCCAAGTCCGGAGAGATGGCTTCTTTGGCCGTTCTGTTCTCCAGGACTTTCAGGTGTGATCTTGGTTCGCAGACCCAAGAGGGTTGGTATTGCTGGGGTATCAATTCTAAGGTGAGGAATCTAACTAACGTGTTTCTTTCAGATGAACAAGTTACTTACCTTCGGTAACGATGTATCTGTAAGAAACATTAGTTAGTTAGATTCCTCACCGACTCACCCATCCTCCCCGTTCTGCGAACTGACATCTAGGGTTAAGGCTATCCTTTTCAGGGCCCTAGAATTTTTTGGCACCAGTGTCGGTCTCTTGCATGGCTCTGCGTTCCTGGCGCGGAAAGCTATGTACAAGAACTGACAGCGCGCGAGGGCGGCGTCTAAGTACTCCGACGTCATTCCGGCGCACGCCGACGGACGCGGAGCTGCAGACGACGCGCAAGGGGTATTGCTGACGAAAAATCTTTCCAGATCCAGCCTGACGCCTGGGGATATTCTAAGGTGAGGAATATAACTAACTAATGTTTCTTACAGATACATCGTTACCGGAGGTAAGTAACTTGTTCATCACTAACGTGTCTCTTTCAGATGCACAAGTTACTACGTGTGTAACGATATATCTGTAAGAAACATTAGTTAGTGATGGATTCCTTACCGCCCCACCCATCCTCCCCGTTCTGCAAACTGATTACTAGGGTTAAGGTCATCCCCTTTTAGGGCCCTAGTTTTATGCACCAAAGGTCAGTTTCTCGCATGGCTCTGCGTTTCGGCGCGGACAGTTGTGTACAGAACTGATGTTAGCGCGCATGGGTAGTAGCCTCCGTGACGCCATCTCGGCGCGCACGACGACAGTGACGGGCGCGGAGTCGCACGGCGCCACCTACTGGCGTGCAGGGGTACTGCTTAGCAGAAAACTTTCCGGATCCAGACTGACGCCTGGGGAATATTCTAAGGTAAGGAATCTATCACTAATGTCTCTTACAGATATATCGTTACACAAGTAGTAACTTGTGCATATGGCATCATGGGGACCCAGGGCCTAAGTTGTGTCCCTCATGGACTGAAGCTCATATTGTGCTACCATGAGTGTCACACAACAAAATCATGATTCCCAATCTGCCATTTCAGGCTGGCATGGCAGTTTTACACTGCTAACTCAACTTTGCCATTTAAAGTAATGGCAAACTCCATACCTTCATTTTTCATATATATGTGACCCCTAAGGCAGGCTTAACATGCCGTAAGGCTGGGTGCTGTATATTAAAAAGTAGGACATGTATAGTTTTTTTACATGTCCTGACAGTAAAAACCCCACACTGTTGTTTGTATTTTACAGTAGAAACGCTAGTAGCCCCTTTGGAGAGTAGCGGGTTACACGCTGACCACTCAGCAGTGCTAACTTCTGAATGGGATGACATAATATGGTACATCAAGGTATCAAAATAATTCTTGCATATTCCCGGACTTATTACTCAGATCGACTTAAAAGTAAGTTTTATACAAATGGCAACTTTAGAAAGTTGCCACTTTGTTACTCAGTTTTCCAGTCACAGTTTACAGTTGCACACAAGCTGTTGTCCTCAAGACGGCCTTCTGCCCTCCGGGGGGGAGACGTGAACAACTCTGGAAGGAACATAAAGGGCCTGCCGTTGAAAGAGCTTTGACCCGCCTCCTGGCAGGAATGCCAAACAGGGTGTGAGCACAAAAGGCAAGCTTCAAAGGAGAAGCAACCTTTGAAGGGCAAATGGTAGTCACACACGAGAAGGGTTTTCTTTTGTTTTAGCAGATAGGCTGGCATCTCAGATATAGAAGTGGAAGGCATTGCAAAAACTTTTTTTCCGTGAGCGTGTAGCTCCACCTCTGAGATGGGCTAGGGAGCTCCACACACCATGAAAAGGGTTCTGCTATGTTGGGATTGGGCAGAATGGTGCCATTTGGACAAGCTATATGCCACACTTCACAGGAGGTAGTCATTATGTGGGAGGGGATCTGGTTGCCCATTGACCAGTAGGGGCCACATCCCTGGGGGTGTGAAACAGGCATAAAAGTGACACCCAGACCTCTGATCACATCTGTACTGGACCGAAGAAGGACTGCCCTTCTTTTACCTGCACCCAACAAAGAGAGGCAAAAAGGCTGCATTAAACACCAGACTGCACCTGCTGCACCATGAGCTAGCAAAGAAAGGACTGTGCCTGTGTTGTCCCACTCAAGGAAAAGTCCTTTCCAAGCACCAGACAGAGAAGGTGATTCCAAGAGTCATTTGGCTGACTCCCTGTTATGCCAAAGGGCCATAAAAGCTAAAGGAGCCTGCCTTGATGAGTTAGTATCCAAGGACACCTGAACGCTACAGTTGCTGACTCTAAACAGTGCTGCCTGGTACTGGTGACTGAATTGCTACAGAAATATTTCTAGATCCAGTCTGGGGCCTGGGAAGGGGTTTCAAGTAAGGAATTTAATTCACTTATCAATCAGAAAGAAAGTTGCCTTAGGGAATTCATTCTATTACTTGTTTGTGCCACCGTTGTAAGAAACTGGCTCTATATATACTGCACCAAAGTGCGGTACAGTGTGTATAGAGTCCAAGGGTCTCCAGAGGTTTGGCAGAGGTTAAAGTTAGATAGAACCTTACACTCCAAAGTGGTAGCTTGGTCGAGCAGTAAGGCAGTATCAGAGGACAGTGTTAAGCATTTGATGGAAACAAATTCACTCACCCAAGAACTGAACTCTAGGCCAATTGTTTTGTATAAAACATATACTGTTGTTTTATTTCTAGAACCAAGCAAGCCTGTTACAGGTAAGCATAAAAAATACTTTTCAATAGTAAATTACTTGTATGAACACAGTTCAAAATTGCAGTGTAACTTGTACTGGTTTTGGTTACAGTATCTGTACAACATCAAGCCGCAGATTCCTTAACTTCGAATATACCCAGGCGTCAGACTGGATCCAGACTTTTTTTGAAGCAGCACCTCTGCGCACCGGGGGATGGCGCCACACGATCCCGCCCTGACGTCGTCCATGTACGTGACTTCTGCGAGGTCATATAAGTCACTCCCGGCGCTCTGACGGCAGTTTCCTTCTTTTCCGCATGCAACGCGGATCCGGAGTGTGCGGTTCCTCTGGCCTGTTTTCAGGCCTGCGGTTCCTCTGGCCTGTTTTTCATGCCCTTTTTCGCCGCTTCGCATCTGGGACAGTGTGCGATGCCCTCGGGCTTTAAATCATGTACTTCCTGTTCGCGGCAAATGTCCGCAACAGACCCGCATCTTATTTGTATGTGGTGTCTGGGCGAGCACCACGACTCCACGGACTGCGAAGCCTGCCAACACCTTAAGCCGAAGTCCCGGCAGGAGTGCCGGATGAAGCTTCTCTCGGCATGACTGTCCCGGTCGGAGCCGTCTCATCTCATGGCCTTTACAAACGCAGTTTTGCCATCGATCACCTTCTGGGGCCCGAGGCCGTTGTTCACCACTTCTTGGTAAGTCGCAGAGGTCCTCTACCTCCCTTTCATCTGTTGTCAGGGGCACTAGTTCCTGGAATATTCTGGACGTGCGCCCCTGACAGCGCAGCCCCCCCCCCTCTATCCGCCCTATGCAGGTGCAGGGGCGACTCGGACCCAAATGGAGGCTTATGCCACGGCTTTGCAGGCCTCCCTTGGGTCCTCTCCCATCCCTGAGGCGTCCTCGGGGCCTCCGCTACCTGTGGGGCCTCCTACAGACTCGCCGGTGGGTTTGCCCCCGGCATCAGATGAGCCTTTGCCCTCCAGGGATGTCGGAGATGTGGTATTGTCAGGGCGCGGTGCGGCTGGGTCGTCCTCTACGAACCCTATGGCGTCGTCGGTGTGCGGCCCGGGTGGGTCCCCATCTACGGCCCATTGCACCCCTGCCGCACTGCATAGTCCCATGGGGCTCCCTGTGGCGTCGCAGGTGGTTGCTGGTGCTCAAAGCGTCGCTTCGTGCACACTTCGGCCTTCTGGGCAGGCGACCGCCTGTCCGGAGCCCGAGACGGCGTCGTAGACTCGCCTCCCCGACTTTGCCTCCGCTTCTTTCTCCAGAGTCAGAGCCTGTTGAGGCTGAGGCCGCGCCGATGCGGCGCCGAAGGTCCTGCGCCACATGATCCGGTCTGCTTATTTGTGCATGCCAATGTGCTGGGGTTTGTTTTGCAAACTGCCTTCCCTTCCTTGCCCCGACTATTGCTTCCTCCCTCCCGGGAGTCCAGATGGCTCGAGTCATGGGGTCGGAACATCTTTGCCTCCACTCGTGCTGCACTACGGTCACTAAATACAGTATGTGTCCCTGCTCAGGTTACCTCTGCCCTGTGGGACTCTGCAGAGTCTTTATTCTCCACCAGCGCTGAAGGCGCTCGTGTTACCTGCTTCATCTTCTCCGAGATGGCCGTGACCTTGCTAAGTTTACAATCTGCTCCACCTTGGATACTGCGGATTTCTTGGGCCGGGCTATGGCTGGTTCAGTCGCCTTGTGGCGCCATGCTTGGTTACGGGATAGCGTCTTCCCAGAAAATTTCCGGGAGAGTCTTGTTAATTTACCCTTTGGGGTTTTATTGTTTGATGCACACGCCGACTCGGCTGTTCAGCGCCCCCTTGCGGGCTTTTGCCCACCCCCCACCACCACCTTAGGCCTGTGTTCCTCAGGCGTTTGTTCTGGGTTGGTACCCTTTAGCATCCTTTTGATGCGTTCTGTGCATCTGAAAGAGACAACTTAGTGATAGATTCCTTACCTTAGAATATCCCCAGGCGTCAGACTGGATCCGGAAAGTTTTAGTCAGCAGTACCCCTGCGCGTAGGCAGGTGTCGTCGTACGGCTCCGCGTACGTCACTGGCGTCGTATCCGCTGAGATGACGTCATCGGAGCTACTTACACGCGCGCTGACGTCAGTTCTTTCTTTTTCCGCGCAGCAGCGCAGATCCGAGAGACAGCGGTACCCGTAGTTAAGTTTTTACTTCTTTGTCATGTTGTGCTTTAGGCTGATAGTAAGCCTCAGGTTTTCCTTTTGCATGGTGTTGCAGGGATTCTGCTTATGCACAGAACTATGCGCAAGAACTCAGGCCCTCAGTGAATTACGGTGTACCAAAAACTCACCCCAGAACCCCCTATCCGGCCAGCATCCATGTCCCATTCGTTATCCGAGGTTTAGCTCGGCGGTCCAAATGTATAGACAACCCAGAACAAGCGACTTAGTATATTTCTCAGGAATGGTGGGAATCAGAAACACCTTTTCGTAATTATTCTCGTACCAGTCCACAACAGAATAAACAGACACGGGAAAAGTTTAAAGAGTTTATTTTATAAACCTCGTGTCTTAATATGCAGCAGTTTGGCTAACATTAGCAGACAAACGATTACAATCAAAACCATCAGCATAGTTACAATACCATAGAAAATGAAAGGAGTAATCATACTAAAATGACAGTGGCTCTAGGCCACCTTCCTTTCTCTAACACACTAATAGTATTATTAGACTAATAAAAGGTCTCTAGGCTTGAATGGGGAACCCCATACCGTATAGATCAGCTCAGAGAGTTCACATCACGCTCTCCTTCCGAATGTAATGTAAAACAAGCAACACTGCAATATTAAAAGCACTCGACTTTCAGGCATTTGCAGCTGCGTGCGTGTTATGGCTAAACTAGTGGGCCGATCAACCTGAACTCAACAACATGCACCACCTAGCGACCCAGACTGTTTCTGTTACACTGTGTACAGACCAAGGTCGCTATTCACTGTTTAAGATGTTAACAACAGACAGTTCTCATGTGAAGCAAAGCCGAGCAAGCATTTCTCAATTCTAATAACATGTGACTACAGTGTCGTGTGCAAAAGCGGCAAGATGGCTTTCTAACAATTAACGCGGTTATGCTAACTTAGCGTTGTACATAAGTAGATAACGATCTTCACTACAATGGTTGAAGGTGATTACCCTTTCATTTCTCATCCTTTGGATGCATTATGCGTTTTACACTGGCGGTTAACCTGCTGTGCCAATGATAGGGGGGTACATACTCTGTGTGGGGTACTTGGTTGCTATTATATAGCTCTGTTAAGTCAACTGGACCTACGAGTTCCTTTGGCCTCTAGGAGCCCTCTGGTGCTCTTCTCTGCCGTTGTACGGTGCTCAATGCGGTGCCTTGACATCATCTTTACGTCATTGGTCATCTTGCTTTATTCTCCTCCTTCGGAGGTTTTTCGGGGTGTTCATCACGCTTTAACGGCAGCTTCCGTCTGCCATCACGGTAATGGGTGTGTTCCTCTACAACTATGTTGTATAGTTGTGGCTAGTTTACCTGTTTTTTGCTACATATATCTGTAATTAGGTATATATACCAGTTCCATGGGTACTCTTCTTCCTACTCTTCAACTCTCTTCGAGGCTGTAAGGTCTGGTCTGAAGTCTCTCTATGTTCCAGGGGCTTTCCGGTGATTCATGCAGCGTTACCAATAAGGCCCCTTTTTGTGTTCCGCTTGCTGGGGTAGTTTCCCAGTTTTGCGCTGCTCTCTTCTTCCTGTTCAGTTACTGAACTATTCTCTCTTCTGGACAAGGATTACTTTCCTTCCAGTCGGTGGGTGTGGTCTGAAATTCTGCGATTATTCATTCCTTTTTTTTTTTGTTCTAGTACTTTGGTGCCTTGGCTGCACCTTTCTTCGGCTGTGCTATATTGTATCAGCTGGGCTTATGGGACGGCTCTTCTAATGTCAGTTGTCCTAGTTCTCCACCCTGCATATTTGTATTTCGTGTGCTGGTTCTCACCTTGGTCTTACCGCGGCCTGGGCAAGCAGCCTTAGGCTTATTTTAGCTACGCCACCTTATGGTCTCTGTAGCTGTTTGCTCTGCGCATGTTTCTGTGGTGGCCTGCGTCAGTGGGCTTAAGATTGTTACTGTTAGCCCCTGTTCCCCCTTTTGGGACTGAGTGTGCACTTGTCGTGTTTCTTGTCGCTGCCTGCAATTCTAAAAACATTGCTAATTTCTTTCCCTTGACCTTGGGTTCTTGGCTGTAGCCTCTCCAGCCTTCCTTCCGTGGGCTAGCCTGGTAGGCTCTGGTCGCATGTTTCTTCTCAATCTTTGGTCGGGGTTCACATAGTGTACCATTACGCTGAGAGTGGTCCTTCTTCCCCTCTTTTTCTTTTGGTCTGGTATATGGCTGGTTTCGTTTCTACCTGTCAGGCTTGATGTAGCACCATTATGGCCTTTTTGGGATGTTTTGTATCCCATTATCTTTTGCTCTTTCGAGCTATTTGGGTTGCTGTCTGGCTGTTCCACCACAGCCTTCCCCATTGTCCTTCACTCTGTTGTCGGCTCAAATGCTTGGCGCTTTCTGTTGTTCTGTCGCAAACCCACCTCCCGTTTGGGGTATGGCTGTGGTATCTATTCTAAGTTAAGGAATCTGCGGCTAGATGTCTCTATCAGATGTACGAGTTGCTTATCTTCGGTAATGATGTATCTGGTAGAGAGGTTGTCTAGCTGCAGATTCCTTAACGCCCACCCAGCCTCCCTGTTCTGCGAGGACCTTGCCAAGTGGGTTTCTCCGTTGGTCTCCCTTTTACAGTTGGCATTAATAATAATCCACATTTGTAAAGCGTGAACAATCACCCGTAAGGGTCTCTAGGCGCTGGGGGCCGTCGGGAAGATTATGCAAGCTATTGCCCAGAGTCACATGGTGCTGGGCTAATCTGGCGCCGGGGATCGAACCGTGATCCCCAGATTCCGGAGTCAGTCGCCCTGGCCGCTGCGCCACACCTCTCCCTATTGGTGTCATTGGTGTTTTTCTCTCATGGTTTTTCTCTCATGGTGCTCACATTGTTGTGTCCCTTTGTGATTTACCATAATACAGCTGACTCCCTCTTAAGGGTTCCTGTTACCATAATGCAGTTGACTCCCTCTCTAGGGTTTCTTGTCTGTAAAATGATGCCTTTTTGATTGACTTTCACCGGGAGATTCCTCTTCATTTTCTTATCTCCTCCTGCTGCCTTCCTGCCTTCTCTATTGGCTCAGGGTTCTGGTTTCCTCTACAGTAGTCTTCTTTGGGGTTCTGTTGACCTCTGTCTCAAACCACCATAACTTGGGGGCAGTGCCAGTCTTTCATACCTTCCTGCGGGGGACTGTTGTTCTCTCTGTGCTCCGTTCTTGCTAGACGACACAGTTGTACATGGTACTGACAGTCTATTTCTGTCTGTTGTTCTGCATGGTGATAAGTCTATTTCTCTCTGTTGAGATATTCTTCCCTTGTTCCCCTCGGTAAGGGTCTTCGCTTAGCTTCTCACAGCTTTTTCACTTACATGTAGGCAGTGTCTAATTCTGTCTTTTACGATGGTGTCTTGCACCATCCTCCTTATTTCTTCACGGATTTTCATCCGTTGCACACTGTTCACATACTTTCAGTTTTTTTGTTGGTGGCTCCACGTTCTGTCGCGGAAAAGTTTCTCCAAAGAAAACTGACATCAGTGTGCCTGGAGGGACTTATATGACCTCACTGACGTCACGTAGGTGGACGACGTCAGGGCTGGGTCATGTGGCGCCGTCTCCTGGCGCGCAGAGGTGCTGCTGCAAAACATTTCCAGATCCAGTCTGATGACTGGAGATATTCTAAGTTAAGGAATCTGTGGGTAGACAACGTCTCTACCAGATACATCGTTACCGAAGGTAAGTAACTTGTACTTTAAGTAAGCAGTTTGCAAAACATTGCAGGTATAGTGCATTCAAATGAATGGGCTTTTAAAATAAAATGCAGTTAATTACTTTTCAGATTACTTTTACTAACACAGGGTTGGATCCTAGATTCAGCCCTGGGACATTTCCTGAAAACAGGTGAGTAAATGCGTTTTAATTAGAGGTACGATTTTTAAAGAATATTCTTGCATTTCAAAAGTTGACAAAATATTTTTCACATAGAATCATCAATGTTATCCTATGGGAGGAAATTCACTTAGCAGGTAAGTTATGTTAACAATACTTTTCTTACTCAGTGCTAGATACCTAGATTCAGCACTGGGACATTTCCTGAAAATAGTTGAAAAAATGCGTTTTGGTTATTCGGCTGATTTTTAAGGAATATTTGTAATTTTCAAAAGTCGACACTTGGAAACTTTTTGGGAGAAAAAGTGTCAATGTTATTCTTTGAGGAAAAAGAGAGGTTATCGGTTTCCAGGTAGGTAATCTGTCTTTTGAGTTGGGGTTCTGGGGTAAGACTCAGGGGTCACCCAGGCTCAGTAATGCACTGTTGTTGCACCCCCAGTGGCACTAGGGCGGCTGGGTGCAGAGTGTTGAGGCCAGTGTTATCCTATGGAGGATAGGGGGGCTCCGGTTGGTGGCGGCTGGCAAGCAGGCCACGGGGTTGTGGGAGCCAAGCCCCTAGGGTTAAGCTCAGGGCAGGTTGGGGACCAGGTTAGCACAAAGGGGGTACCCTCATCGGCACTAGGGCGGCCGGGTGCACGGTGCTGTTTTGAGGTCGTGTGCCCTGTTGATTTAAATGGGGATTCTCTGGGACTAAGAAACACTGCAGGCTCGGGTACGAGGATCCTCCAGGAGTGACCACCACTTCGAGGGGTAAGTTGGGATGTTGAGGGTTGGTTAGGCACTGCTGGGTTGGGCACACAAAGCCGTGGGGCGTCGGGTGCAAGGGTGCCTTGGGACGTTGGATTTTCTTACCCGCTCTGGTCGCCGGTAGGGTGGGTCCTCTGGATTGAGGCTGCAGGCGTCATCTAGAGGCAGGACAGGGGTCACCGGATCTCGGGTCAGGATCGCCGGGGGGACCTCCTTGTGGTGTTTTTCTACTCAAGCCTGGGCCGGGCTCGGCGGGTGCAGAGTGGGCTGGATTCGCGGTTTCTGGCTGGCACCAGAAGCTGCAGTTCAAACACGTCCGGTGTTCACGGGAGAAGCCTGTCCCTGGTTGGCTGGGTCCCCCCATCCTCAAGATGGCGGGGACTCGAGGTTGTGCTTCACCTCGCCTTCCCCACCTTAGGGGTGGAGTTGGCAGAGGTGGGCACACCTCTCTTCCTCACTTGTTTTTCCCGCTGGTTCTCCCGCCCAAAGTGGGAGGTAGAACCAGTGGGGACCAGTTGCTGAAAGCAGCAAATGGTCTGGAAAGGCTCACAAAGGCGGCATGCCTTTGAAGCTTCTCCTTCGTAAACACTGCCCTTCCTGGGGAAGGAGGCTTGGCACCTCGTCCCAGGATGTGCATTGTTTCAGGCTCCCGAGAGTAGCAGGCTCTCGACCCAGGGGTCCAGAAACATGTCTGGTGGTGGCAGCCTGCGCAGCCACTCAGTCAGGTCACTGGTAGTTGGTTGTTTTTCAGTGGGCATCTCTAAAACGCCCTCTGTGGTTCATTTTACATTAAATCTCACACTGGCATCAGTGTGGGTTTAAATGTGCTGAGAAGTTTGATACCAAACTTCCCAGTCTTCAGTGTAGCCATTATGGTGCTGTGGAGTTAGTAATGACAACCTCCCAGCACCATATACTCTTAATGTCAACACTGCACTTACAGGGCCCAGGAATGGAACTGGGTACTGTAGGGGTACAGGGCTCATGTACGTGTACCCTCACCACTGGCATAGGGCACCCAGCTAGAGGGGTGACTGATGTATGCCAGGGCAGTGGTTTGTGGGCATGGCACACAGGGATGTGTGCCATGTCCACTTTGTTTTGTTCTGTACCCAGACACTCAGCCTGCAAAGGCAGTGTGTGTGTGTCAGGGTACAGGGCCTCTAAGGATGACACAATAAGTGCTGCGGTCCTTGGGGGCCTTCTCTGGTCACAGTGCCCGGGGTAGCTAGGGTACCATTTACCAGGGGCTGACGTGGCCAGAGATGCCAATTGGGTTTAGGCTTCAATGCAGTTTTAGGCCCTGGGTACCTGTGAGAAAGTGCCATCTTTCTTGCATGGTATGCCCCCACTTTTTGCTAAATTGCTGAATGTACTTTGATTGAGTGTACCCTGGGTTCCTGCCAATCAGGTGCCCAGGGCCTATGTTCCTTCCTTAAACCACACAAACTCCAAATTGGCAAACCCTAGCCACATGTCAGCCCCTAGTAAATGGTACCCTAGGTACCCAGGGCCTTGTGGCCAGGGAAGGCCTCTAAGGGCTGCAGCACTCATTGTGCCACCCTCAGAGGCCCTGTACCCTTACACACACACACTGCCCTTGCAGGCTGAGTGTCTGGGTGCAGGACAAAACACAGAGTCGACATGGCACACATCACTGTGTACCATGCCCATCACCTACACTGCCAAGGCATATGTCAGCCACCCCTCTAGCTGGGTGCATTACGCCTATGGTGTGGGCACAGGAGCAGGAGCCCTGTGCCCCTACAGTACCCGGGTCCATTCCTGGGCACTGTAAGTGCAGTGCTGTCATTTCAGAGTACATGGCAACACTGAAGACTGGGAAGTTTGGTATCAAACTTCTCAGCACATTGAACCCACACTGATGCCAGTATGGGATTTAATGTACCAAGCACCCCAGAGGGCATCTTAGAGATGCCCCCTTGCAGCTAACTTACAATCCACGTCTGCTCTGAGGCTACCCAGGCTGCCACACAGCAGACACATTGCTGGACCCCTGGGTGGGAGAGCTCCTGCTCTCCCGGGCCTGCAACAATGCACATCCTGGGTGAGGTGAGAAATCTCCTCCCCCAGGACGAGCAAAGGGAAGCTTCAAAGGCAGGCCGCCATTTGGAGTTTCCCCAGGCCACTGCAACCCCCCACTCTGGCGGGAAGCTTGGCCGGAAACCCCATACAAGGACAGGGGATGTGCCAGCCTGCCCACCCCACCCCTCAGGTGGGGGAGGCGAGGTGAAGCACATCTCCGGGCTCTCGCCATCTTGAAGATGGGAGGCCCTACCCTATCAGGATTAGGCTACTGCCCCCCTCCCACAGGAGAGAGGCAGGATAGGGGGTGTACCCACCCCAGGACAAGGACCCATTGGTCCCTGGCCTTCACCTACCTGTAACGCCCCTAAATCTAGTATTTAGGGGCACCCTGAACCTTCCTTCCTCAGATTCCAGATAGAAAACTACAAGAAGAGCAAGAAGAACAAGGACGTGCCCTGCAGCTGCTAAAAAGAGAGGAAGACACCAACTGCTTTGGCCCCAGCCCTACCGGCCTGTCGACTCTCGAACCTGCACCAGCGCGGCATCTCTCGTGGCCAGCAACCTCACCAACCCCGGAGGACCTGGCTACCTTTTGGCTCTAAGCCCCTGGGACTCCCATGAGTAGAGGCTCTACTCAAGAAACCTATTTTTAACCCTTGGCAGCAGCCCGGAACCGCGGACCCAACACACTCTGCACCAGCCAAGCCTGGCCAGTGCCGGAGTGGACAAAGACCCTGAGGACGACCCCACGGCGACTGTGACCCCGAGTCCGGCACCCAAGGACCCCCCTCGACATTCCGGAAGAAGCCTGCAGCCTCAGAACAGAGTGCCACCCCAACCGCGATCAACCAGAGGGTAAGATTTCCGACATCAAAAGGCACCCCTGCACCCGGCGCCCGGCGGCCCCCTGTGCCCAATCCTGGGGTACCCACCTAACCTACAACTACCCAACTTACCTCTCGAAGTGATGGTGGCACCTGAAGCATCCTCGTCCCCGAGCTTGCAGCCTTTTTCCAAACCGGAACATTCCCATTGATTTCCATTGAGCGCCCAACGGCTCAAAAGCACTCTGCACCCAGCCGCCCGAGTGGCCCTGGCAGTGCACTCTCTACACTAACCTACTTCCCCACTTGCCCTGAGTAAGTGACCAGGAGCCCAGCTCCCACAGCCGCGTGGCTTGCCAGACAGCAGCCACCAACCAAGGCCCCCCTATCCCTCATAAGATAGCATTGGGCCTAACTCTCTCTGCACCCGGCCGTCCTGAAACCGCTGAGGGTGAACCAACTGTACCTACCTGACACTGGGGGACCCCTGAGTCTATGCCCAGAATTTCAACACTGCCAGTCGAGTACTTACCCTTAAACCGCTAACTTCATTTTCCTCATAGGGTAACATTGACTGGCTTTTTCTTCAAAAATCTTCTAAGTGTGAACTTTTCAAAACTGCAAATATTCACCAAAAATCAGCCAAGTGACAAAAACGAATGTACTCACCTGCTCCTAGGTGAGCTCCCAGTGCTGGATCTTGGTGCCCAGCCCTGACTCTAAAAAGTGTCCACAACTATACTTACCTCTAACTCATTTTTCTCCCATAGGAAACCATTGTCTGCTTTTCTGTGAAATTTCTTCTAAGTGTCTATTTTTGCAAATTTGAAATATTCTTTTAAAATCGTACCATTTCTGCAAACGAAATTACTTACCTGTTTTTGATAAGGATCCCAGTCCTGGGTCTAGGTGCCTAGTCCTGGATTACTAAAGTAACGACAAAGTACTCTACCTGCAATTTGAATTTCTTGCCATAGAGATCCATTGAATGTTTTCTTTGAAATATTTTCTAAGTGCTAACTTTTGAAATAGCTAAATATTATTTAAAAATCATTAGTTATTAAGTCGACTTTCATCACTTGATTCTGAATACTGACCCAGGGCTGGATCTAGGAGCCAGACCTGGAATTCCAAAAGTAATCTGAAAAGTAATTTATTACAAATAACCTGAATTTACCATTGAGCTCAATGCATTGTTATGTTTAGGAGATAGGATTGTTTATTGCAACCAACTGTGACTGTTTACAAAAATTCATTGCTTAAGACAAAAGTATTTATATTCAACCTCTCATTCTGAGAAAGTATATTTTTATCCCCTTTGTGGTTCTAAAAATAAAACAAGCATATATTTTATATGTATAAACCATTGGCCTAGAGTTCAGTTATTGAGTGTGTGAAACCATTTGCTGACTGAGTGTGTACAATAAATGCTTTACACTGTCCTCTGGTACTGCCTTACTGCTCGACCAAGCTACCACTTTTGAGAGTAAGGTCATACCTAACTTTGACCTCTATCAGCCTCTGGGGGACTGTGGACTCTGTACACCCTGTACCTATTAGGGAACAGTATATACAGAGCCACTTTCTCACAGTACCCGATTGGCAGGAGCCCAGGGCACACTCAGTCAAAGCACATCAGCAATTCAGCAAAACGTGGGGGCATACCATGCAAGAAAGAGGGCACTTTCTCACAACCGTCACTCGCTAATCTATTTCATGGATCCTTTAAGGTTATTTCGTAGTGAGATTTTTAACTATCCAATACACAATTAAAGGCCTCCCCACATTAGTGGTAGTTTTTTCCTGATACTGGTTGATGTTTTAGTTCATTTGATTGTTAGCAACGCAATTCCACATACAATGAACTGCTTAATAAAAATGGCGGAAATGGTTTGTCTTGCAAGTTAACTGTGTTTATGGCAATTATTGTTAAAAGCCTTTTTTTCACCTTAGTGTCTTCAGAACCCATCCAGTGACATCAAGTTGGCTGCAGAGAAAATGATCTGGTGGGCAAACAAGGATGAACTCCCCCCATTGGATCCTCAAACCATTAAGCCTCTCCTGAAGGCACTCTTGGATAATACGAAGGACAAAAATACAAGTGTGCGGGCTTACAGCGACCAAGCCATAGTCAACCTACTGAAGATGAGGGCAGGAGAACTAGTGCTTCAGGTAAGTCAGATATAGACCATTTATTTTTGGTAATGTTTCTTTGGGTCTTTTATGCAGTCACCTTTACTTGGTGTACAGAACAAAGAAGGTTGGTGAGTTTTGTTTTTGAGAGTGATGGTATGTTTGTTGGTCACTTTTTTTTTTTATAATCTCTTTCAAAGTTGCCCTTTGAAAAAACAGCTTTAGTCAGAATGCAAAAGTGAAGCTTGATTTCAAGCTGGATTTGTTCAGTTCAAGGCCACCCCTGCTTCTTTGGCTTTTTTGCCAGGTGCAATCCAACCTTGGTTTAAAAAATAATCTAACCCATTTTAGTCCTGCTTATAACCATAGGTTTCCTTGTTGAAACCCTCATTGCTTGAGCATACCCACGTTGGCATCGTGATCGCCGGGATGACGTTGCGGCAGCTATATAGACGCCGTCCTCGCACACTGACGTCAGTTCTTTCTTTTTCCGCGCCAGCCAGATCCGGAGTGAGCGGTGATGCGGCGCGGAATACAAAATCCCTCCCTTCGTCACAAACCATAGATCTTCACAGACACACTCATTCACTTAATTCACTGGTGGGGCCAATAACACCAACATTCATTCTCTATTGGTCTGTATTTCTAAGGAGGTGATTGTTCCATTCGCTGTAATGAAAGGAAATACTCGTTTGTCCCTAATGAGCGATAGATCTACCTAACCTTCTCTCTCTCTCATTACGACCTGAACATCACCTTTAGTATTCCTCCCATGGATAGGCCATGGATCAACTAGTTGCAGGTTTGAGTGATTTCTAATTCTATAATTATTTTAAATCAATACATTTTCTTGAAATAAACAACCCAACACAATTCAGTAATTAATAAATGGAATTTATCTAAATAATGCAAGCAAATTCATTAATCGATTAAGCAGTTGGTCATCATATTTACCTATTCTGGCTAAATGTCGTCCTCTAAGTCAAATTTAGATCTTTTGTCTCTCTACACCCATTGGAAAGCAATTATTCAGTTCATCAGGAAATTGGGCATCTGATCAGTCCGTCAAAGATTCAGGGAAACAGCTGTCCTGCAGTGTCACCGTCCTCTCCGTCAGCATAACGTCAGGAAATTGTAAAAAGGACGTACCAACCTCTCTATTCTAGGGTTTATATAATAAAATTTGACAAGGTATTGTATCAATATAAGTTTTCTTAGTCTCTGATTGGTCAGTTCAATATGGGATGTTAGGTTCTCACAAAAGTAATGTCTATTAGATCATGGGTCTTGATCATTCCGGTTTAGGAAGACGGCCTATTGTTCTTCATCTTTTGGCCGGTGTCCCGGACTGTCCTTGATGGGTACAGCATGCCTGGGGTCAGAAATAGGCCATTGTTGCTCATCCTTGCGCAGGCGCACTTCACCCAGAAACTCAGTAGCGTTGTCAGTTGTGTCCGATATGGAAGGCAGCCATCTTATGGCAGGCCCAAAATGGTCAACTTAAGCAAAAGAAACATAAAACGTAATTAATACATAGAAATGATTAATAAAATGTTATTCTCGCGCTAATACCCATATGTGTGTGTATTTATCTAGCAAAAAGCAACACTCATTGCGGGTTATACTCACTTTATAAATCACAAGTCACAAATACATCACGAAAGCAACATATAATATGCAAATTCTAATTATCTATGATTAATATGCGTACGCATTTTAGTTTACGTATTAATTAGGCCATGCAAATGCAATTCCCACGTGTATTTCATATATTATTAAGGTTGATTAATTTCCACAGCAAACCAATTAGTACAATTACTATTAGTTAATTATTCTTATTAATATAAACATGCAAAATGGAGAGGGTATACAATTTTTCTAAATAAAACCCGCTCCAGCAGCGGTACCTCCAGTCACTTTTTGACTGGCCTTTTGCCAACAACTTTTTCGAGTCTTCGACTCCTGGTGCACAACAGGGATGCCTAGCTTCAAGGCTTGCGGTTCCTGTAGCCGACTGATGTCCGTGAAGGATCCGCACCGCATGAGCCTGTTTTGCCTGGAGCACGACCATGACCCCAAGTCGTGCTCAGACTGTCGGACCATGAATCCGAAGTCTTTGCGGGAGCGATCCCGAAAGCTTCTCGAGGCCCGGCAGTCGGCTCTGCGCCGTTCGAGGTCCTGGTCGCGTGGGAGGTCGAGTGACCGGTCCCAGAGTCATCATCACTCTTCTTCCAAGTCTTCACACTCTGTGTCAGGTAAGTCCAAGCACAAGAAGAAGTTGAAGAACCATTGACTTCTTGCACTCAAAGCATTCCTTCCCTCTGTCCGGGAAAGAGTAGTGCAGATGTTCACGGACAACACCACCGCCATGTGGTACTGCAACAAACTAGGCGGGGTGGGGTCATGGACCCTATGTCAAGAGGCCCTCCGCCTCTGGACATGGCTGGAAAAACAGGGCATATCACTGGTGGTCCAGCACCTGGCAGGTCTGCTGAATGCCTGGGCAGACTAACTCAGCCGCAGGTGCATGATGGATCACGAATAGCGTCTTCCCTCGGAGGTGGTGCAAGGTCTCTTTCAACAGTGGGGAGAGCCTTGTTTAGATCTATTCGCCACCCAAGAGAACGCGCAATGTCAGCGATTCTACGCGTTGAAATTTCCAAGGCGGCACTCGCTAGGCGACGCTTTTCGCCACGAGTGGAGTTGCGGTCTTCTATACACCTCTCCGCCTATACCACTTCTGCCCAGAGTGCTGAAGAAGATTAGGCGCGACCGGGCCCAAGTCATTCTTGTGGCTCTCGATTGGGCAAGAAGAGTCTGGTATCCTGAGCTGCTACACATGGCCATCGATCCTCCGATCCGACTGCCTCTTCGGGAGGATCTTCTGTTGCAGCAGCAGGGGACGGTCCTCCACCTGAACCTGTCCAGCCTCCACCTCCTTGCGTGGAGATTTAGCGGCGGCAGTTGACGTCGTTTGACCTGCCTCCTGAAGTCTGTGATGTAATCTTGGCAGCCAGGCGTCCCTCCACTAAGACCGTATACGCCTGCAGATGGAACAAATTTGTGGCATGGTGCACATCAAAAGCTGTGGATCCCCTTTCCACCCCTCTTTCTGAGGTCCTCTTGTTCCTCCTTTCTTTGGCCCAGCAGGGCTCTGCTCTGGGCACTCTAAAGGGCTGCCTCCCGGCCTTCTCTTTTCAAGTCCCCTGTTGTAAATCGCTTCCTTAAAGGCATTACTCCTCTTTTTCCTACTGTTCCCTTCGTAATGCCCAAGTGGGACTTGAACGTGGTTCTTATATATATTATGCGTGCTCCCTTTGAGCCACTACATAACTGTCCTCTCAGACTTCTAACCTTAAAAACTGCCTTTCTGGTGGCCATCACCTCTGTGCGCAGTGTGAGTGACCTCCAAGCACTTTTTTCTAAGCCTCCTTTTCTGAATTTTCATCCGGACAAGGTTGTCCTTCGAACTCGTCCTTCCTTCCTTCCCAAAGTGGTTACTCGTTTCCATATTGGACAGACCATCACTTTGCCTACCTTCTTTCCTCCTCCACATCCTCTGGATCCAAAGCGTGCGCTTTCCTTTTACTTGGATCGCACATAACAATTCCGGGTGGATGACCAGCTCTTGTTGGCTACGTGGGTGCCAAAAAAGGTCTGGCCGTGCACAAACGAACCAACTCTAGATGGGTCTTTTGTGCATTAAAGCTTGTTATTCCTAGGCAAAGAAGGAGCTTCCAGTGGGGTTGCGCACCCATTCCAACAGGGCGATGGCAGCTACCACTGCTTTGGGACGTGGAGTACCCCTTAATGACATTTGTCAGGCCGCACCGTGGGCATCACTGCACACGTTCACTAGATACTACTGCCTGGACAGCCAAGTCAGTAGAGACGCCTTCTTTGGCCGTTCTGTTCTCCGCAACTTCCTGGTGTAAACTTAGTTTGCAGACCCACTTCCGGTGTTGGTATTGCTGGGGTATCTATTCTAAGGTAAGGAATCTATAAGTAAAGGTTTCTTTCAGATGAACAAGTTACTTACCTTCGGTTACGATATATCTGTAAGAAACATAGGTTAGTTATAGATTCCTTACCTCCCCACCCATCCTCCCCGTACTGCGAACTGACTTATAGGGTTAAGGACTTCCTTTCAGGGACCTAGTTTTGTGCACCAGTGGTCAGTGTCTTGCATGGCTCTCTGCTTCTGGCGTGGAAAGTCATGTACAGAGCTGCCGTCGGCGCTCGAGGGCGGCATCTATGTAGCTACCGCGACATCATCCCAGCGACCACGACACCAACGACAAATGCGGAGTCGATCGACCCCACCTTCCGACACGCAGGGGTACTGCTGATGAAAAACTTTCTGGATCCAGTCTGACGCCTGGGGGTAATTCTAAGGTAAGGTATCTATAACTAACCTGTTTCTTATAGATATATTGTTACTGAAGGTAAGTTACTTGTTCTTCAAGAGCAATACCCTGCCAGTGGAGAAGGGTTGATGGATGATTAGATGAGGAAATCTTGCAAATTGGACCTTGCGAAGTGGCTGTCCAGCCAGACCTTGGAATCCAGGCACTAATGCTTGGTGAAGGTATGCAGGGATGCCCACATCGCCGCTTTGGAGATCATCAACCCCTTTAGAAAATGCATAACAGTGGGGGATTTGAAAGGGAATGACTGGTCTGATAGCAAGAGGAATGCTTACAACACAGCCAAATACCCCTTGGCAGTACCTATTGCAAAACCTTTCTGGGCAAAGAAAATTGCATATCACAGGATCTGTGACAAATTGGCGTGCAAGATGCGCAGAAGGTCTGCATACAACAACCACCTTGGCGAATCTGGTGCAATGAGAATGACTTGGGATCGATTTTGGCGTATCTTCCTCAGTGCCCGAGGAATCAAGGGTGTGTGGAAAACACGTCGTGCAACGGAAAATTCAATTTCAGCTGAAATGTGTCCCCCACTGGTGTGTGTAGGTGTGTGTGTGTAGGTGTGTGTGTGTAGGTGTGGGTGTGTGTGTGTAGGTGTGTGTGTGTGTGTGTAGGTGTGGGTGTGTGTGTGTAGGTGTGTGTGTGTAGGTGTGTGTGTGTAGGTGTGTGTGTGTAGGTGTGTGTGTGTAGGTGTGTGTGTGTGTAGGTGTGTGTGTGTGTAGGTGTGTGTGTGTAGGTGTGTGTGTAGGTGTGTGTGTAGGTGTGTGTGTAGGTGTGTGTGTAGGTGTGTGTGTAGGTGTGTGTGTAGGTGTGTGTGTAGGTGTGTGTGTAGGTAGGTGTGTGTAGGTGTGTGTAGGTGTGTGTAGGTGTGGGTAGGTGTGGGTAGGTGTGGGTAGAGGTGTGGGTAGAGGTGTGGGTAGAGGTGTGGGTAGAGGTGTGGGTAGAGGTGTGGGTAGAGGTGTGGGTAGAGGTGTGGGTAGAGGTGTGGGTAGGTGTGGGTAGGTGTGTGGGTAGGTGTGTGGGTAGGTGTGTGGGGAGGTGTGTGTAGGTGTGTGTAGGTGTGTGTAGGTGTGTGTGTGGGTAGGTGTAGGAGTGGGTAGGTGTAGGTGTGTGTAGGTGTAGGAAAATGCAGAAAGCCAGCAGACCTAGGAATCCTAGGACACTCAGGACTGGGACTTGCGCAACTTGCTGAAGATGGGACCATATCTTGGATGTCGGCGATCCTCTGAGGTGGAGCAAAGGCATGGAGAAGGGTGGTGTCAAATCTGGGGTCGTTGGAAGGGCCACAAGTGAGATTTGAGCTTGTTGATTGAAAAGCCCAGGTCGGACAACAGGGAAGCTGTTGATTGTGGATAGTGCTACACCACCTCTGGCAAACTGGTTTTGAATAGTCAGTCCATCAGGAACAGAACGATGAGGACCCCAACATTCTGAGATGGGTCGCAACCACTGCCATCACCTTCATGTAAACTTGAGGTGCTGACGTTAAGCCAAATGGAAGGGAACCGCAGATTGGTAGTGTGTAGAACCCACTTCAGATCACAAATACGTCCGGCATGATTGCAGGATAGAAATGGAGAAGTTCGCATCCTGCAGGTCGAGTGACACAATCCAGTCTTCAGGTTCCAACGCCAGTAATACTTGAGTAACTTGAGCTTTTTCAGAAGTATTTAGCCAGGCATGCCTCTAAATGGAGATTGAGGTATCCTGGCCACTGAATCAGCTGTGTATGAACCATATTTTAGAACATGGCAAAAGGTGTTCTGCCCGTCCTGGATCACCTATTAGAAATGGCCACTTATGTCCTCTGGGATACAGCTCATACAGTGGAGCCTCATGTGCCAAAGGGTGTGGGTGTAGTGTACAAGGAGGCAGTTGGCATTGATGGACTTGAGAGCCATGATTTCTGTCGCAAATGATTTCTTACGCCAGGACTCCAGGCGTTTCAATTCTCTATCTGATGGAACTGTAGGAAAGGTCCATGCAGGGTGTCCAGATGAACAGGAAGCCTGAATGGCCAGGCTCTCAGGTAAAGGGTGAGTTGATAGGAAGGACGGTGTAAGAAAAGGCCTGCTAATCAGACCTCCATGCCAGTGCCCTGACCCTAAAGTGTATGTTGAATTGGCTGTACCCATTTGGAATTGGCTAACTTAACTAAGTCCCTAGTTTATGGTATCCTGGAAACCAGGGCATGTAGGTTACAGGGGTACCCCAGGGCTTACATCCCTGGGCCACCACTTCCCCTCTACATCTGTGTAAGTCACCCTTCTGACAGACCTACCGAATCCTATGGGCATGGTGCATCATATGGCACAGGCAGGACATGTACTTTAAAGATCCTGACAGTAAACACACAAAACTGCTGTTTTTACTATGGAAGGACTTTGTTGCCCAATTGGCAACTACAGGATTACACGTTAACCCCTCAGGTGTGCTAACTCTAGAACGGTGCGACCAAAGTGGGCACTCAGGCTTAATGTAACAAGTTGTTTGATATTCTGACTTGTATCTCTAGTCAAAATTAGCGTAACGTATTGCAGTGTGCACCTTAAGCAAAGCTGCCACTTTGTTGCCTTCAAAACTCCTGTGCCTTCCCAGGTACCCATGGAGCCTGTTCCAAGAGACTGCTTTCTGCTCTCCTGGAGAGACGTGCCAAAGAGACTCAGGAACGAGAACAATGAAGGATTGCAGGCCATGGAGGTGTTACCTCCCTCTCACAGGAAACCACTTGGATGTCAGCTCCAAAAGACAGGCTTTGAATGAGAAACCACATTTGGAGGGCAAAAGTGTCACACTATGGAGGAAGGCCGCCCCATTATTTAGGTTGAAAGCTAGCACAGGGAGCAGAGAGGGGAAACAAGTTTCAAAATAGTTTTCCCCAGGGGCTTGTAGCCCTGAGATAGCCACACCCGGGAGTGGGCTAGTCAGGTCTGAACACAAAGAGAAGGGTCTCACCATCTTGACAGTGGGCAGACTGGTGCATCCTGAGATACAGATGCTGCCCTCTACAGGAAGTGGTACCAGTTGTGAGGGAACCTGCTAGCCCATTGGCTACCAACTGCATCCTTCCCTAAGGGCACTTTTCGAGCATGAAGGGGGCACCCCTGGCTCACAGACATCTGATCTTGGCCAACTTGGAAGAAGGACCAAAGAAGGACTGCCTGCTGAACGAGGGACCCGCAAAGATAGGTTGCACCATCAAAGAATGAACCTGCTGCCTAGCAAAGAGTGGGGTGTTTCCTGCTCAAGGAGAAGCTGTCTCTAGGGCCCAGACAAGCCAAGAGACTCCAAGGGCCAGCCAACTGGCCTCCTGTTTGCAGCACAAGGACACAACAGCTGAAGAAGGTGGTAGCCCAAAGTCTTCAAATCGGTACCCAGCTGCCGTGCAGCACCAGGTACCAAGTCCCGCTGCACAGAGTTGCACCAGAGTTTGCTGAACCCAGGAGTGCTGTCTGAGAACTGCGTGGACCCTCTCAGGAGGCATGTTATGGACCTTGCATACATTGGTCTGTCACTGCAACACTGGGCAACTAGTAGTCCAGTTGTGATTCGAATTCGGCCAGACTGAAGAGGACCTCGTGGGACGTCGACCCTGTACCAGGACACCCTCCATCTTCATGGACTAAGAGATCCCTGCAGGAAGATCTCCATCAACCGCGCTGCATCCACAGCATCCTTGGAGCATCTTCAGAAGCCTTCATCCACTGCATCAGGACCACACCATAGGAATCCATTGCAATGTGGATAAAGTGTCTGGAAATGCTGGAGGACTGCTTATTCTGTGAAGGTAACAGTTCTTGAGGACCTTACTATTCCCCCTGCTAGAGTTGGTCACCTCAAGTACTTCTGACAGCATTGACACTTGCCCACGTTTCCTTTGAAAACGTTTCTAAGAGTCAAAATCATTGGCTTTGCCAAGGCTTGTATACAGTTGAGTAAAATTGTTTTGATGTATTATTGTTTATAAAATCAATATCTCTGGAACACTCCAGTGGATCTTTTTCATTCTAGTGTCTAAATTTTTATAAAATACAGTGTTTTTTATAAATTGCTGTCAATTTTCTTGCGTGTTGTCAATTTTCTTCTTCAGTTGCTTTGGTGCTGATTAAATGCTATGCACTTGTTCATCTGTGTAAGCTTTGCTGCTCAGTGCCACAGCTACCGAGGGGTAGAGCTGCAGATTTGACAGATTAAACATAAGGGGCCTAAACGGGTTGTTAAGTGTATCACACAGTAAGGTTGCACAACCACACCATATAATAGACCATTTCCTACCAGACAGGTATGCTGGAGCTGAGTGATAATGGTGTGCCGCCAGCTTGTTAGCTGCAGGAGTTGAAATTGTGTTTTTTTCCTAGGCTCCCAGAACCAGATCCAAAGGGTATCATCAAAGAACAGCAGGACAGAGGACTTCTGTTAGTATGTTAGTCTTGATGTCCACCATTGGTAGTGTAAAGTCCGACACCTCAGCAACCTTTTTTATTATTGAATGATATGACACCACTTCTGGCATTGGAGAGCCAGTGGTGAACTCCAGTACCAATTCTGGGGACGCGTCCAGGCCACTAGCCGATGAAAGCCCTTGGAGGTCATGCTCTTGATCACCATCACATTAATAAAGATCCAGAGGGTCGGAGTCTGTTCAAAGTAGGTCAAGCATCCTGCTCCTTCAGTCCTAGTCTATCAACCGTTGAGCCTCCCTGTGTGATCTGTTCTGGGACACAAGTTTGGGGACTGGCATCACTGGTGGTGTGTCCGGCGCCAGTGGTAAAGTGTCGGAGGTGGCACTGGTGGAAGTGGGGCCGTACAAGGCATAGGCGTTGTGTAACGTCAGATCAAACAGCAGTGAAGTCGACATCTGGCGCCATGGTGCAGTGCCAAGTGGCATCGGAGCCATAGGCCTTGGTGACAGAATGAAATCATGGGGCTTGTAAGCATGCTAGATGGTGTTAATCTCTTAGCAAGGAGGGAGTACTTTCTATTCAAGAATGCTAGTGGATCCGAGCCTGGAGTCAGAAACTCAGAGTGAGACGGCCCCAGTGCTGAAGTATCCAGGAAGGATAATAGTGTGGCCCAAGTGGCTGTGGGTCCATTTGGAGGGGGGACTATGGGCTCCACTGTAACCAACTCGGGTTCCAATGAAGATGATCCTGGTGAAGTTGGAGGGTGCCGAGGTGACTTACCTTTCACATGAGTCTTATGCTACTTGTGCTCCTTTCTTTTGCCCCCCAAAGAGTGTGAGGAAGACGGCCTGGAATAAGGTTTTCAGCATTGTCAACCACCCCATTCCTCTTCTGCCCTAGCCATAAAAAGCTTCACTTTCCACTCTTTGATGGCCTTCTGGTGCATGATTCGCAGCCATGTGAGTCATGGTCTGATTCGAGACATCAGCGGCAGATGAAATAGGGATCACAAATGGACATCTGTCCCTTACACTCCCTACAGGTATTTAACCATGATTTCTTGGAGGGTTTGGGGCATTGTACTACACAAGAATTTGGTGTGTGAGAGAACTCAGAGAGCAAAGTCCAGATTTGCTTCAAGGTGCGTCAAAGGGCTACTGACATTGTTGAGCCAGGGTGGCCTCTATATAGCTTCAGTGACTTCATCTGACACCACTTCCTACGTTGACACAAAGCCAGTGCTCCCTTCCAGCGACATGAAAGCTTTTAAGTTTCTGGTCCAGTCTGGTGGCTGGGATTATTCTACCAGTGAGGGATCTGCAGGTAGAAGTAGGCACCAGAACTCGTTCTCAATGATTGCTGGATCTGCTTTCTAAATACAACAATGAGACAATGTATTAGCAAAATGGGTCATACATGTCTAACATATGCCATAAGGTAATAACCATGGGGTCTTTAACTTACTTTTAACAAACAACGTGTTGCTCAAACATGTATAGATGGACAAACTGTCCCAAAGCTTCAGGCTGAACGAGGAGCCTTGAATCACTTGGATACCTTCTACCCACCTCTTAAGCCAATCCAGGTGGAGCAAAGAATATTTCATCTGGTCCCACGCTTGTAAGGCTCTATTTTTATGTTGATAGTACCCGTGAGTTTAGGGCCAGTGGCCAACTTTTCATGGACTTTGCAGACCCCAACAAGGGCAAAGTGATTTAGAGGCTGACCATTTCCCGCTGTATCTACCTGTGCATCATGATCTACTATGCCCTCTGCAAAAAAGAGCCTCATGAGTGGATCTGAGCCTTTTCCACTAGGGATAATGTTGTTCTCTTCTGCATTGTCTCTGGGAATTGTCATGTTGGAGATTTGCCCCAACCATAACTTATGCTTTGTTCATTAACTGTCTTGATTCTAAAGTCCGTAGTAATGGCTATTTTGCCAGTTGTGTGGCAGGACATCTTAAATAGTGGAGTACTCTTAGGTAGTGATTCAAGAGATGAGGAATCTGCAGATAGAAGCAGCTGTCAGAAAAATAAGTTACTTTCCTTCTGCAATGATCTGTCTGCGACTTTACCTTCAGATTCCTCTCTGACCCTGCCCAGCTCCTTGTTCAAAGGAGTGGTCTTGCGACTGATGATAAAGTCCTAAGTTAGTTTGGTACACTGGTATTTTGTCTATCTCATCACCCTCTGAGGTGGTGCCAGTAATAAGTAACTCATTCTTCTGATGAATAGTTCTCACCACACATCTCTCAGATTTTAAATTCTACCAGGTGCCAAACTTGATCTGGCATAAATTATTTTCTGCAATAGCCCCTGAGCACTAGCTGGTGGTACCATTTGACTTTGTGGTGGCTCCGCCCCGCTGCCTGAAGTGGAAGTACAGAGCTGCATATAGGCCTCACCCCTTAATGCCGATGTCAGTTAAATAGCCAGTACTTCTCCGCCCTCTACATAGGAACATTGGTGAGTACTCTGTGGGGAGATAGAGTATCCACCAAAAAGAGTGCTGTCAGGGGTATTATCTTGTTCTTCAGATGGATACTTTTAACTGCAGATTACATATTTTTTCAATCCGTGCAACAGTTAGGTAGATCATTTGTACCACTTTGACCAGAATGACTGTCAAAAAGGTACCCTGTGTATGCTATGAAACACATATGTCTGAAATTCCATTTGTGGGTAGAAGTTTTTAATTGAAGCCTATTTTCTTCTTTTGCAGTCTGTTTCTAAGATTCTGGATGCAGCTAGTTTGGAGCTGTTAAATGAGAGCTGTCGAAGGTCTCTGAAGAAGTTAGCCAGCCAAGCAGACTCCACTGAACAGATTGATGAAACTATATTAACGTGATGAGCACAACTTGGACCCAAGAAGAGACGTCATTGAACCACCCACTGCATCAGCATCCTGGCTCAAAATCAAGCAAATGTTTTCATTTTTGAAAATAGATTTATTGGGAAAGGCACAAAAAAAGAGCTTGCCAGTGCAAATTTGGACCATTGCTTGTACCAGAAGGCATTGCCTTACAACAAGCCAAAAATGTAAAATTTGCCTCCATGAGTGAATGCCTTAAGGCAGGTCCATTGACTTGGAAGTAGCTTGGATTCCACACCAGAAAGGGCTTTGTCCCCCAAACGGTATTTGCTTGAAAGCTTTGTCCATGGAGCTAATGTTTGCCTTTCCCTTGTTACCACATGTACATGAAGCAGGCGACATGTGAAAGTGGACTCTTCTGTTTGTTTCTGAGGTTTGAATCTAAAACTGTATTTCATTAGCCTTCAAAGGCCGAATCTTGGAGCAGGATTCAAACACAATAGCAGCTGCTCACATAAATGATTAATAAATGGTTTGATTTAATCCAGATGGTTCGAATTGGCTTCTTGCATTTCTGAATGCTTTTGTTACTGTACCGAACTGCATGACACACTGAAAGTGCCCTTTGTGAGGCATTGTAGATGAGTGATTTTGGCTGGCAAACTAATTAAGTATTGGTAAATTACTTATTAAGTTGTGTACTGTACCATAAAAATATTCATACTTGGAAAAGACAACAATTTTCTTGAAGACGCTTGTTCTATGAATAATTTTTGGAAGGCAGATAGTTGGAAAGGGTGGTCACCTATTCAACATCTGAGATAGATATGTGATAGGACAAGCATTGTCATGCATGGCTTTTCAGTGGGTCGTCTGGTTTTCATTAATTTTAAATTTTGTATGGTCTAAGCTACACAAATGGTTTACATAAGCACGAAATATTATTTTTCCTAGAAGGGGAATTTCATAGTGTCAAATATTACTCGTTACTCTCTTCCACAATTTCCCTAGGTGAACCTTTGTGCCAGGCAACAGACTTTTCTAGTTACTGGTACTAGATGGTACCTTACATGGTTCACCGCAGTGGTGCCAGAACAGGTGTGCAGCATCCTTATGTGCCCAGCATTGGTCACATAAATTTTATTTTTAGGAGAAAGTTCAAGCACAAGAAGTCTAAATAAGACTTGCCCCAGCCTAGCCACTCTCCCTTGAAGAAGTCACAAGTTCCTCAAGATGTCCCAGGTTCGCTTCCCTACTGAGGAACCTCTATCTGATAGAGATTACTAGCCACAGATTCCTTAACGTAGAATTATTCCCAGGCGTGAGACGCTCTGATGTCGTCCGCGGACGTGACGTCAGCGAGGTCACAGAAGTCCCACCCCAGCGCGCTGACGTCAGTTTCCTTCTTTTCCGCGTGCAACGCGGATCCGGAGTGAGTTCCCTTGACCTGTTTTCAGGCCTCTTTTAACGCCTTTACGTTGGGAACAGTGTGCAATGCCTTCGGGTTTCAAGACATGTGCTTCTTGTGCGCATCAGATGTCGGCAACGGACCCTCACCCTATTTGTATGTGGTGTTTTGGCGAGCACCATGATTCTACGGACTGCGACGCTTGTCAGCATCTCATGTCAGCATCTCAAGCCGAAGTCCCGGCAGGAGCGCCGGATGAAATTGTTTTCGGCCTACTTCAGGATTTGGAAGTGTGGTGTAGTCGAGGTGTGGCCCTAAGGGGTTCCCCTCTTCGACCCACAGCGTCCCTGCCTCGCCGCAAAACCCCGCGGGGTTCCCTGTGGTGTCGCAGGAGGTCGCTGGGACTCACGGCTCGTCCCCCTCGGACCTCGGGGCAGGCGGCTGTCTAACCGCAGGCCGAGCCGACGCCTGTCAAGCGTCGACGGCTTTCCTCCCCGGCCCAGGCTGTGCCACGGGTGGAGGCGCCTCCCCGAGTCCCTCTCGGTCCTCTGCGCAGGCGGCTGCCTCGTCGGAGGGCAAGCCGGCGCCTTTTCGGCGCTGTTCATTGGCAACTTCGGCTCAAACCCTGCCCCCATCTCTGATGAGGCACGTGGTGGTAGAGGTCGACTCGGCACCCCTTGTGGACACGTCTGCGCCAATCGACAACACACCGGTGCCCGTGGCGGACTCCCTGGCGCCGTCCCGATGTCGGATCGTCGATTATTCTCCGGATGTCCCTTCCTCTCAGGAGGATTGTCGTCTCCTTGTCTCCTCTTCACCGGAGACTTGACGCCGCATCGTGGCATTTTCCCCGGCGGCTTCCAGGGCGGGTTCTATGCCGTCCCCGCGTCCACAGCCCTGTCTTCCGCACCTTGCAGTTGACTGCCCCGCAGGCTTCTCCGCCTTCTCCGGAGACCCCTCAGGCCCCTCACTCGTCCATGGGTCTTCCGTCCTACAGGGGCTGGCCTTTTCTTCCTCCAGCAGGGCACGGGGACGGGCGGCTTAGTTTGCAGCCTTCGCCCACAGAAGAGTTGCTTTCCCCCCACGATGCCCTACGGAGGCAAGTGTAGCCTTTGTCCGGGCCATCTCCACGGCCACCGGCATTTTGCAATTGGGCAACCCGGTTGCTCCACTCCCAACGGACCACTTGTTGGAGGTTCTCCACCAGGGCTCTGGTGGAGGGGAGCCGCTTCTTCCATTTGAAGCTTCTCTCCGCAACTCTTCTGGGGGCCTGGGGGCGTCCTGCTATGGGGGATCCGGTGCTTCAGCCGCTTCTTGACCGTCCTGCCCCGCACGATCCAGTCTGCCTTTTTTCCCACCCATCTGCCCAGGGCCCTGTCCTGCAGACTGCTTTTCCTTCCTTGCCTTCGGTGTTGCTCCCTCTATCACGGGAGGCCCAGTGGTTGGACTCCTGAAGACGTAACATTTCGCTTCCACTAGTGCTGCTCTGCGTGCGCTCAACACACTTTGTGTGTTGGCCAGGGCTACCTCTGACCTATGGGATTCTTCTGAGACCCTTCTGTCTCGCACCTCCCACGAAGGTGCCCGCGCTGATCTTCGGGACCATGTGCGGGACGGTCGGGAGTTAGCTGCATTTATTCTCCGTTCGGCCTTGGATGTCTCTGATTCTCTCGCCCACGCTATGGCGAGTTCTGTCACCCTCCGCCGCCATGCTTGGTTGCGGGATAGCGTCTTTACGGAGAATATTCGTGAGCGTCTTGTGGACCTGCCTTTTGATGGGATTCTGTTATTTAACACCCACGCGGACTCTGCTATTCAACGGCTCCTTGCGGGGCTCCATCCTCCTCCCCCTCCATAAGCTTCGGCTTGTCTGTCCTCAGGTGTCTTATGGGAGGAGTTTATCCCACCTTTCTCTTTCGGGCTTAGTGTTTCAGTTAGCCCGTCTGTGTGCTGTGTGTGGCTTGGAATGCCTTCAGGTCCTTAAGTTGGCCCCTCTGTTCTTTTGGCTGCTGGTTCAGCCCTTCAGCTTTTGTGGTGAGTGATTTTTGGCTGTTAGTGAAGCCGTATAGGTCCTCAGGTTGGACCATCTGTGTATTTTTTGGCTTATTGGTAAGCAGCCTGTGGTGATAGCCACAGGTCTTTTATGTTCTTAGCCTCTGCTGCGGGTTTCCCTACAAGGTGTTCCCCTGTTTTATTTTAGGACGTGTCATACCCTAGGTGAGGTACTTGTTGGCTATTGTATAGCTTTGTCCTAAGCTGGGCGGGTGTGGATGCCTTCTCGGGTTCCTCGTGTTTCCTGGCGTCACTGTATACCGCTTGGTGCGGTCTTTTTATTTTTTCTTTCGCCTTAGCGCACCTTGCGCTGCTCCAGGTTCTGTCCCGCTCGGTGTCCGATTGGGTTTCTATCCTTCTTCTACAGGGCTTGCCTGTCGTCCATTTTGCCCTTTGTTCCTGCGGGATATCTGCTTTTGTGCGTTTTGCCTTCCCTCTTCAGCCTCTGGATCGCCAGACCGACTTTTGTCATGCCGTCTACGGTGTCGTATCTTGGTGTTCCACCTTGTTGTCTGACGTTTCGGCCTGGGCCTCTGCCTTGTGTTCCAGGGGGGCTAGGTTATTCCTGGCGTTCTCCTGTGTTCTGGTTGACAGCTTTAGGTCTGTACTACATATCTCTCACTTCTCGGGGGCCGCTTCGTTTCTCCCCCCCCCCCCCCAAACCCGGCTGCTTCTTGGGGGGTTCTTCTCTTTATCTTCTGGCCTGTCCCACTTCTCTTCATGGGCCGTGTTGTGCTACAGGGACGGTCCTTCTCTGGGGCTTATTCTGGGGTTCCCTTGCCTCTGTCTTCGTCTTGCGCTCGGCTTGTTCTGGGCACGCTACTTCATAGTATTTACCTGCTGCGCCTGGTAGTTATGGTCCACCTCCGAGGGCCTCGCCGTGTAACCATGTGCTCCTATTCCTTGCTTTGCTGGAGCTTTGTGCTTCTGTGTCTTCCTTATCGGCTGTGGGGCCGTTCCTGCTTTGTTCCCTGCCTCGAGGCTGACACCCGTTCAGCTGACCCCTTTGCTGTGTGTGTTCTCCTGAGGCGGGCTCTGCCTCCGTTCCACCTCTTCTCCTTGGATTTGCGGGTGGTTCTTTTCTTCCTTTGGCACTCGCTTGGCGCTGTCTGTCCCTCTGGGTTTTCTGGCGGACGCCCTTTGCTCCTCGGGTAGGCTTGTGGTATCCTGGCCTTCCCTTCTCCTTGCTTGCTTACTTCTGCTTGGAGGGGGCTGTGCCGTCCTTTCTGTCCACATGACACATCCCCTGTTGGGGCCCTGTGTTTTTCCAATCTGGTGAGGTTCTCTCGCAGCCCTCCTCCCCTCTGGGTATGGCTAGGGTATCTATTCTACGTTAAGGAATCTGCGGCTAGTAGTCTCTATCAGATGTACAAGTTAATTCACGGCCCACCCTTCCTCCCCGTTCTGCGAGGACCCTTCCAGTTTCGTTTTCTGCACTCGCCTCCCTCCGGGTGGCATTTGTCTTCTGCAGATGCCCTCTTTCACTTTATCCCTGGCGGGATGCTTTGTTCTGTTTATTTGTTCCACTCCTTCTTTTCTGGTAATTGGACGGTAGGTTCATGTGTACTTTTGCATCCCTGCACCCTGGTTCTTCCAGTGTGGGGCCTACTCATAATCTTCTCCCTTTTTTCCTTGCTTGGGGTTTCTGACTCCTCTGCAATCCTCTGGGTTGGGGTCTCTGGGCTGTGCTTCAGCCCTTAGCTTTTTACAGGGGATAGGACACTCCTTGACGGTGTTGTCTTCGGGTGATGTGTCGCTACTCATCTGTTCCGGACTTGTTCCCCTTCACTGTTGTAGGTTGTGGTTGCAGACTTTCTGCCGTCTGCCACGACATTTTTCACATGTTTTCTGCCTCCAGGGAGGATATCGCCTTCGCTTTGCAGTGTTGCTTCTTAGAGCGGTGCTCTGCTCTTTCCTTTCCATGACTTTCAGTGCTGTTCCTCACCATTCGCTTCTTCCCTTTCTGTTTCACTGATTTTTCGCACACTGTTTCCATACTCTCACAGTTTTGTTTTGTGATGGTTCCGCGTTGTGGCGCGGAAAAGTTCCCCGAAGAAAACTGACGTCAGCGTGCCGGGGTGGGACGTATGTGACCTCACTGATGTCACGTCGCGGACGTCAGGGCGGGGTCGCGTGGTACCGCCCCCAGCGCGCAGAGATGCTGTGGCAAAAAAAATCCGGATCCAGTCTCACGCCTGGGGATAATTCTACGTTAAGGAATCTGCGGCTAGAATCGTCTCTACCAGATACATCGTTACCGAAGGTAAGTAACTTGTACACTGCTACTGATGCACCTAGAATTTCTAAGTCCTTTGGCAAAACCACAGCGGTATTTAAAGATGCTATGCTTAGCATCTCTGGCACCTTAACTGTACCCTCGGGTGCGCCTTTGGGCCCCACGGTCCTATGAAGGGTACTAGCCGGGTCACCACCGGTGGGTCTGCCCTCCATGCCGGCTAAGGTGCCTGAACCCTCTTTGGGTTCAGTTTAGACAATCGAGCCCATTTCATAAATAGCACCGTGATCCACTATTCGCCCCTGGTGCACTTTAACAGCTCTTAGGGTGGACTCTGAGCAGAGCCAACCTGCATTTGGAGATGTTTATGGCATGGAGAAATTTCCCCCACAATTTGGCAATTTCTATTTAGACCAATAAGAGGCGAGTAGGTTAGATATTCCCCTGAAACAGGTCTCGTATTCCTTACTGGCCCCGCCACTGAAGAGTCTGCCTTGGTAATTTGAGCAGCCAAGGCTTTCCATTTACACATTTCTTCAGTTAAAGTGAAGACTAACGTCGTCAAAAAGGTTCTACAGCCCGAACACTTCTCTACGGAGCCTCTGTCACCTTGTAATAAAACACTTGACATCCTTATGGGCACTTGGGCAAAACCATGCTCTTGAGAGCAGCGAAGGTGGTACATCGCAACAGACCAGCTCCATTTGGCCTGGCCTTTCTTATCCAGCATCCAACTCTGTAAACCCTGGTGGTACAGACCTCCACCAGTAGAGCTAACCCCAATCCTTCCCTATTACCTCAACAGACAGGGAGATGAAAGTGGATGCGTTTTTGGACAATGATGTGATCAATAGTATGTGTGACTGTAGGTAGACATGCTCTGCATACTCCTTCCATTTAGTGTTGGGTCCGGATGTGTGAAAGTTGTTTTTCTTCTCAGAAGTCTCTTGAGTCACGAGGTAAAGTGACTCCTTCTCTCGGTGGTATTGCACATTGGCATCAACTCCATTTATAGATTGTTTTCTTTCCACTATCTGGCTTGGATGTGTTCTTTGACACTCCAGTTTGAGACTGATTTCGGGATTCCTTCAGTTAGTTGTGAACATCTATACCTGTCAGTATTGTTTTTGTTTGCGTTACACAGTTGCCTTTTGATCATCAATTGGACGTACTCCAGTCATAGTCTTCGGGCCTCACCTTTTCGAGCCTTGTTTCTTGGCTACATCAACTTTACCAGTGATGTGCTGCTGATGGACTAAAATCCATTACGATTTTTTCCCCAACTGTCAAGCAAAATGCCCTCATACAGACCTACATCAGATTTGTAACCTCTGTCTGTCTCCTGACCACAACGAGGAAAACTGTGAGACTTGTCAATCTTTTTGATCGAAGAAAACATTGCGGGACTGTCGGGCGCATCGGAAAGAGATGCTGCTCCGAAATCTTGACAAGGCACCTGACATCTTTGGCCAACATGATGATGAACATACGGAGGAGGAACTGCACGAGGCTTCAGCACCGGAGGAAGTAGCCCTTTCCATATCCGACTCAGCATCCCAGCCTGAAATAGAGTTTGGCCTACAGATGCAGGACTTAACTTCGGGACAGCGCGCAGTGAGTACTCTTGACCCTGGCCAGCTCACTAAGAGACTTTCATTTTTGATCGAAATTATGGCTCCCGGACCACCACTGCCGACTGCCCATGGTAGGCACTGAACATCTCCTAAGGAAGCCCCACACTCTGGCCCAACACCAAAAACCAAGCTGAAAATCTCTGCATCGAGCTGACCAATCTCCATGCCGAGCAAGCCATCCAATGCACCAGCTCAGAGCATCCAGTCCTCCGCCGCCTCAGGTCCGACCTCCTCGGCACTGAAACAAAAACCAAGTTTGGCACTGAAACCATCCTTTTCAGCACCAGAATCGATCCTCCAAACTCTTAAAGAAAGGCTAAATCCGAGCAGATGATGATACATATTAACCCTTCTACAGGTCGGATTTTGGCAAAGACAATAGTCATGTCCCTTATTCATTGAAAGGCTGCTTTTTTTTGTGGAGGCCGTCAATCTACATGTACCTCCTAAGAAACAGGAAAAAGGACATTGCAACTAGTCCTTTACAGCCATCTTTCCCGCTTCTCCTCCACCACCTCCTCCACCTCCCTCACCACCACCACCACCTCCTTCATCACATCACTTTCTTAGTGATACAAGAGACATTACTCCACAGGGTTTCCCACTGTCTGATACTGGCGATTGGGGGAGGAGATGACCGTGATCAGCAACCCACAGATCCATGGGACAGCTAGGACATTCCCATCCCGCCACCCCCTCCACCCTCTTCCCCGCTTCCAGTGATAATGACCCAGACCTTTACCCAGGTAAGCCATCACCCCCTAGTGATGCAACATCATTTCAGGAACTTATAGCTAGGGCAGCTGCGTATCATCAGGTCCCCTTGCATAAAGACCCCTTAGAGGATGACTTTCTCTTTGAAACCCTCTCCTCTACTACCTAGAGCATGCCAGTATCTGCCTATGAAAAAGGGGAAGCTCCGTCACTCAGATGAAATCTTTAAAGGCACATAATATTACACCAAAGTAGGCAACAAATACAAAGCTGTACCCTCAGATCCAACTTCCATCAAGGGCCAACTTTCCCCAGACTCGCTGGTGGTATCTAATGCCCGCAAAAGGGCTAATGCTCAGACATCAGCAGGTGCCCCTCCACCCGACAAAGAGTCTTAATTCATTGATGCTTCAGTGGAAAGGGTGGCAACAAAGACAATCAATCATATGCGATTTGCCAATACTCGGGAGTAACCTCCAAACCTGTTTAAATTACAACATATAGCTTCCACATGGGAGGAAGGATCACGCATTTTCTACAGGGGTGGCTAACTGTAACTGTCTTATCTTTCCACTCTCCCCCCCCCCCCCCACCTATTCTATCTACATCAGAGTGGCTTTCAGAGGACCATTTGTCCATTTTGTTGCAGAAAGTCCATGCTCTTTTGGCCTAAGAAGTCGGACCTGGATGGTAATCGTGCTGTTTCCTAGTGCCAAAGAAGGGCGGAGGCCTTGACCCTATTTTAGACATCCATTCTCTAAACTTCTTCATGCAGGAGGGCAAATTCAGAATTGCTCACACTAGCCCAGGTTTTCTGCCCTTGCTCCAGAAGAGCAGCTGGTGGTGTGGACCTGTAGGACAGTTAATTCCATGTCCTCGCTCTGCAGGCGCTACATGCGGTCAAAGCTGTGTCACAAGCACTTTCAGTTTGCCGTGCTCCTCTTTGGTCTTACTAGTGCCCATCTGGTGTTCATGAAGGTGATGGCAGCTGTTGCAGAGTACCTGCTGAGGTTAGGAATACCAGTCTTCCTTTACTTCAACGACTGGTTGCTCAAGACAGGTTTGCCTTAGTCAGTCGTAGACCTCTTCAAGACTATTGCAAACATCCTTACATTTTTGGGGTTCACAATGTGCGGAAGTCGCACCTGACTCCTTCATGGAGGCTTCCTTTCATCTGAGTCATCATTGGTAGGGTAAAGGTTCGAGCCTTTACTCCGGACCAGTAATTCCAGGATATTTGGGCTATGATCCCAATGTTTAAACCTCAGTCCTGGATTTTAGTACTGATTGCTCTGAGACATCTTAGCCTTCTATACTCCTGCATCCTGATTGTTGATCATATCAGATGGCATATGTGGACTTTGCAGCAGAAACTGATGTCTCTGGGCTCAGCACCAACTTTTAGGATTACATCCGGTGTCAGAGGAGGAGACAGCAAAAGATCTGCTGGGGTGGTTGCTCATCTGCAGTTGAACCAGTGGCAGACCCCGCCCCCCCAACCTCACCAAAAGCTGACAGTGTAATACGTGCATCACTACTGGGTTGGAGATGTCATCTGGGTCAGGTGGAGATCAGATGACTGGTCTCTGGCAGAGACCTGCCTTCACATCAACCTGCAGAGGTTGCAGGCCATTCGCTTTTTGTTGATAGCCTTCCTGCCATCCATCAAGGCAAGGCTGGTTCTGGTCCTCATGGACAGCACCACCACTAGGTGATACTGAGACAAGCAGGGAGGAGTGGGGTCCTGGACTCTGTCTCAAGAAGCTCTATGCCTCTGGGCCTGGCTGAATCGTCAGAGCATCTCCCTCATAGTTCACCTCTTGGTGGATTTTTTAGCCACCAGGACGGACAAGCTCAGCCAGCAACGCCTAGCAGAGCATGAATGGCAACTGCATCTGAAGGTGAAGTAGAATGTTTTCGACCTGTGGGGAGAACTCTGGCTTAGTCTTTTTGCCACCACAGATCGTGCCATGTCAGCATATTTGCATGTTTGAGTTTCCTAGGTGGCTGTTTCAGAGATGCTTTCTACTTAGAGTGGAACACTGAACTCCTGAATGCCTTCCATCCATTATCTCTCCTCCCCCAGAGGTCTGAAGAATATCAAGAACAACCTAGATAAAGTCCAAGTCACTCTGGTAGCTCCGGATGGAGCCAGGAGAGTGTTGCACCAGAAACCCTTGGGTATGAGCATTTGTCCTCCAGTCAGGCTTCAGGAGGATATTCTATTCAGGCAGCAGGGCAGGGTCTTGCACCTCGGCCTGTGCAATCTATATTTCTATGCATGGAGATTAAGCAGTGACAGTTGACTGCTTTCGATCTTCCCTTCGTAGTGGAAATCCATTTACCTAGGACACTGGGACAAGTTTGTTGCTTAGTGTAGGACCTATGACACAACCTATTACAAGACAAACTGTCAAATGCATTACTATGTGTTTTATCTTGTTCCCAGCAAGGACTTGCGGTGGGAAGTATTAGAGTTTATTTTCGTCTCACTTTTTATGTTTTGTGGCCAACCATCCATTAACAGACCTTTGAGGCCACCCACACAATAACATTCTGCACCCTTTGACTCGAAGCACGAACAGTTGATTCTACTAGTTTTCTTATCTCTAACTTGAGACCTTTTTAGATGTTAAAATGAGACCACTCTACAGAACCGGGAGTTGGGAGGACGGTGAGTTATCTGCTATTGGAGTAATATACAGAAGACGTGCACAGGAGTAATCTACAGAAGATGCGCACAGCTAGGAGGCCGCAACGGTTGCAGATGCCGCACATGCTGAAGATGAGAACCCTTATGATCCTGGCCCAGAGGTCACATCTGCCGAAGACAAGCGCTGCTTCACGCCAGCAGTCCAAGTCTAGAGTGAGGTTGCCACCATGGTCCTGCATCGCCAGAGGCAATGCTGAAGGTGCAGGTCAGATCAGCACAAAAGCTGTATCTCCCCGAGTAAGAAAAGTGGGCCGAAAAGTGAAAGACGAAAACTGAACTGATGATCCAGAGGTAAAATTGTTCTGAGAGCACCAACTGTTGCCAGTGTGATCGCTTTCAGCAACAACAGTCTGAACTGATCTACAAATTATTCTGTGAGGCAGTGGTCTTAACCTTTGATTTCTGTGGGCCCCTACTTAATCACTGCTGGAACCCGGGGACCCCCACTGAATCATTATTGGGACCCCGGCCTAAGCATTTTCATTTGAACTGCAAAACCAATACACAAAAAATACAGAAAGAAGCTTTCATCAAACAAATAAATGATGGAATATTATAATTTAATTCACAAATATAGAAAAGAAAATCTAAATTGGAATCTTAATGGGAAGGTTAGAGCTTTCTTAAATTCAGCCGAGGCCACTACTATCTTGTTTCATTCACTTGCACTGCTCCAGCTAATCAATCAAAGGATACTAACCTATTTTTAGGCTCCAATTTTACATTTTACTTTTCACACTGTACTAATCTGTTAATATTATTTAAGTTTCTGAGCAGTCAAGGACCCCGATTAAGCTTTGCGGAGCTCCAGGGATCCTCAGACAACAAGTTAAGAACCACTGCTTTGGAGTCATTATGGGTGAACTGCACCTGTGCCTAATCTAAGCCTATACGCTTGTAAAATTACTACAGATATTGGCAGAGTTTCATAGGACAGGAGAGAGGATTGTAGTATTTTAACGCTTGACTAGGAATCGTAGGTGTGGTTGCAACCCGGTAACTCAGCCCCTATTAAACTGGCCATTATTTAGTTTAGTTTGCTTTGAAATTACTTTATTTTCTGATGGAGACTTCTGAATGCAGATTCCTTACCTTAGAAAATTCCCCAGGTGTCAGGCTGGACCCACAAAATCGTGAGCAGTACCTCTGCGCACCGGTAGGTAGAGTCAGCTCTGGATTTGATTTGAAATTTTATATAGTGCTGTAATGCCCTGGGGCATCTTGGAGCTGTTTCCTGCACAGGTCTAATACGTTGTCTTGCATGCTAGTTGACTAGTTGTTGAAGAACCAACTTTTTAATAACTTCCTGAAGGATAGGCGATTCGGACTGTCTATAAGTTCAAGGGGGAGAGAGTTCCAGAGTCTAGCTGTTCCTGCAATAAACCTCCTTGCACCCCACTGTGCTCTTTATATCCTGGGGACAATCAAAAGTTTAGTGCTGGATGATCTTAAATGTCTAGATGGAAAGCTCTAAATAAAGCACTTTTTCAGGAAATCTGGGCCAATATTATGCAAGGCGTTAAAAGCAATGCATAAGGATTTGAATTTGATCCTTTTTTAGGTTGAGAGCCAATTTAGTTTAACCAATTCTTGGAAAACCGATTGATGCTTGGGAATTCCTAAAAGCAGTCGTGCGGCTGCATTTTGAAGCATCTTCAGTTTCTTTAGAAGTTTTTTTTTTTTTTGCACGTTAAGGAATAAGGCATTCCCATAGTACAATTTGGACAGGGCTAAATCAGTGACCATTGTCTTGTGAAGGTCTGAGGGAATGAAAGGGCAAATCTTCCTGATCATTTTTAGGATGAAGAATACAGACGGGGTGTTAATGTGGTCTTTGAACGTCAATCTATCATCGAAGATCCCCTCTAAGTTCCTTACTTTTTTCACAGGGAGCGGAGGAGTGCACATATCAGTTGCCCACCAGTTTGGTGACCAGAGTATGCTGTCATTGCCCAAGAGAAGAACCTCTGTCTTAACGAAATTAAGATGTAAGCAGTTGAAATTAAATGAAATGAGGCATTTATAGAGTGCTAAATATACCTGGAGGTGTCTAGGCGCTACCTTCAGAACAATCGGATTGTATAGAGTTAGCTTGGACTCACCCTCTAAAAAGCCAAGTCTTTAGACCCTTTCTGAATTTTAACGGCTTAGTTTCTTTTTTCAGTATTGTTGACATGGAGTTCCAGAGTATGGTCGTGGTATGAGTGAAGCTTTTGCCCCCCCCCCCCCCCATTTGACTTTTCGCAACCTAGGGGTGGCAAAGTTACCACAATCCACTGACCTCTAAGTGGTCTAGCCGGAGTGTATGGCACCTGCTCCGGCCCTAGTCCATGCAATGATTTAAATGCTTTAAACTGGATACGCTTAGCAAATGCCAGCCTGTGCAGTTTACTCAGGGCCTTAGAGACGGAGTAAAATCTTGTAATACCCAGAAGTACCCAAGCTGCTGCGTTTTGTGCCATTTGGAGCTTATGGATACTTCGCTTATTTGCACTAGTGAACAATGCATTACAGTAGTCTAGCCTAGATGAAATTAGTGCAGTGACCACTGTTTTTTCAAATCAAAAGGAATTGGAGGAAGTATTTTTCTCAGAACTTTGAGAATAAAGAAGCAAGCAGTAGTGTGGTTAATTTGAGCTTAAAATAAATTGGTATCCAATAGTATGCCAAGATTTTTTACTTTATTTGACGGGGTTGGCAAAGGGCCCAGTTGGGAGGGCCACCAATGATGAGCTGTTACCGGAAAGAAGACTTCGGTTTTGGATGAATTATCTTTTAGACAGATGTCTAACATCCAATGGCCTATATGACACATGCAGTCGTGGAATCAGACTGCTGTTGAGTTTGATGAGCTTTTAATTGAGACAATTATCTGTGTCTCATCTGCATAAGACACCAATACAAAGCCATAGCTTTTGATTAATTTGGCCAGAGGGATGACGTACAGATTAAAAAATGTCGGATTCAGGGAGGATTCCTGAGGTACTGCACAAGATGGTGAGAAGGATGGGGAGATATGGTCTCCAAGAGGCACCACTTGGGAGCGATCTGATAAGGAGCTCAGCAGGGAAAGTGATTTATCCCTGATCCCGGACAAGGATAGGCAGTCAACCAGCAGATCATGGTTGACCGTGTCAAAAGCCGCTGATAGATCTGTCTGAAAGAAACACGTTAGTTAGATTCCTCACCTTAGAATATCCCCAGGCGTCAGACTGGATCCGGAAGATTTTTTAGCAATTCCCCTTGCGCGTCGCTAGGCGTCGTCTGCGGCTCCGCGTCCGTCGTTGGCGTCGTGCGCTGGAATGACGTCGTCGGAGTACTTAGACGCCGCCCTCGCGCGCTGACGTCATTTCTTCTTTTTCCGCGCCAGTAAGCGCCGATCCGGGAGAGCTACCCCTTTAGTAAATTTTTGACTAACTTTTTCGACTCTTTTTGGTCACTTTCTCGACTCTGGTGCCGGTAGGATGCCTGGTTTCAAGGCCTGCGACGACTGTCACCGACTTATGTCGGTGACCGATCATCACCGCCGGTGCCTGTACTGCTTGGGCCTCGACCACGACGCGGAGTCGTGCTCCGATTGTATGGCCCTGACCTCGAAAGCTAGACGGGAGCGGTCCCGCAAGCTTCTTGAGCTTCGCCACTCGGCTCCGCGCCCCTCTCGATCCCGGTCCAGGAGGAGGTCCAAGGATCGGTCGCGGAGCCGCACTCGACATCGTCACTCGTCTGGCTCGAAGTCTTCGGGTAAGTCGAGGCACTCCAAGAAGTCCAAGAGGCGACACCGCTCTTTGGACTCCCCATCGCCAGTCGCGCGACTCGGCCGAGGGTCCGGGTGATTCCACACCCGCGGCTCCGCAGGAGCCGCAGGCGCCGCGCAAGTCCCCATACCTGCCGGTCCCTGGGACTGACGCGACTCCGGCGGAGGTCAGTGCCTTCCTCTCGGCCATGAGGAGCCTGGCCCCGCCGTCGACGCGCGCCTTCGGGCCCCGCGGACTCGACTGGTCGACCTTGCGTGCTGGCGGCTCCGGCCCCGGCGCTGTTGGAGGCTCCGGCCCCGACGCCGCAGGTCCCCGAGGGGCCCGAGCCTGGGCCCCCGTCGACGCCGGTCGACCTCGTCACGCCTCCTCCGCCGGCGTCGACACCGGTGCCACCTCCGACGCCGACTCCGGTCGACGTCGATCCCCGGTTCAGCCCCTGTCCGGTCCCGACGCCGATGCGGCGCCTCCCGACGCCGCATCCGGCGCCGCTTGAGACACATTGTCTATAGACCGGCTCCGATCATTCCTCCTGTTTACCAGGAATCGGATGACGGGGGCGACTGGGAGGGGTCTGAGGACCCTATGGCCCTTGAAGGGCAACTTTCGCAGGACTGGGCAGATGAACTGGGGGAGGCCAGTGGTTTGGATACCTCACCGGACACTGGATTCATCTCTCCTCGGACTGTGGCTTCGGAGGAGGATGCAGCTTTTTCTGTGGTGCTGCGCAAGGCGGCCGCGGCCCTCGGGCTTGAGCTGCCTGCCGTGGCTGTGAGGACTAACATCCTCACTGAGGTGCTTCAGTCTGCCGCATTCTCCACTGAGCCTCTGCTGCAATTCAATGAGGCCCTCACTGATGTTCTGCAGGGCACCTGGTCCAAGCCCTCCACAGTCCCTCCTGTGGATAGGAACGTTGCCAGGCGCCACCGCCCTGCTCCGGGCGACCCCAGTTTTCTGTCCCAACACCCCACCCCCGAGAGTCTGGTTATCCAGGCCTCTACCTCCCAAACCTCCTTCCCGTCCGCTCCTCCGGACCGGGATTCCAAGAGACTGGAACAGTTCGGTAAGAAGCTGTTCTTCTCGCTCAGTTTGGGCCTGCGGTCTTTAAACACCGCCTGTCTCTTGGTCCGTTATTCCCACTCTCTGTGGGATACGGTGGAGGACGTGCTGCCACTGTGCCCGGAGGAGGCCCGGGCGCGGCTTTCCTCGGCTCTGGCCGATGGGAGAGATGCAGCGCGCCATGCAATCCGATGTGGACTCGACACTACGGACTCGCTGGGTAGGGTGATTTCTACCACGGTGGCGCTTCGACGTCACGCCTGGCTGAGGTCCACGTCCTTTTCAGGGGATGTCCAGAGCACACTCATGGACATGCCTTTTGATGGCGCACGCCTTTTTGGTGAGAAAGCGGACAGTGCGCTGGCTCGCTTCAAGGACTCCCGGGCTACGGCCACGTCCTTGGGCCTCTCGGCCCCGCAGCCACAAACTTCCGCTTTTTGCTCCTTTCGTGGCCAAGGAAGGGGCACCTCCTCACGTCCGCCTAGCCACCGACCGCAGAACCAGCCTGGTCGCGGACGTGGTTTCCGCCAAGGCGGTACTGGAGGACGACGCGGTCAGTCCACATCCACCCCGGCAGCATCCGCCTCAAAGCCTTCCTAGTCCGAGCTTTCAGGCCCATTCCTCGCCAGTGGGAGGCCGTGTTCGCCATCACCTGCTCCACTGGTGTACCATTACTTCGGACAGGTGGGTGCTGCAAATCGTCCGAAGGGGCTACTCCCTCCCCTTCGAGACGACCCCTCCAGCCATGCCACCGCAGCACCACCGTATCTCGGAGGATCATTTGAATCTTCTGCAAGAGGAAGTTTCGGCCCTCTTGGCCAAAGAGGCCGTCAAGCGCGTTCCGAGCCCAGAAGTAGGTCGTGGTTGTTATTCCCACTACTTTCTGGTTCCCAAGAAGGGCAAAGGAGGCCTACGCCCTATCTTGGACCTCAGGAACGTCAATGCCTTCCTCCGGAAGGAACGGTTCAAAATGTTGACTTTGGCTCAGGTTCTCACTGCCCTAGACCCTGGAGACTGGATGGTAGCGTTGGACTTGCAGGACGCATATTTCCATATCCCCGTCCTGCCTGCCCACCGGCGTTACCTGCGGTTCACGGTGGGTCAGGAGCACTTTCAGTTCACCGTGCTCCCCTTCGGCCTTACCAGTGCCCCTCGGGTGTTCACGAAAGTGATGGCGGTGGTCGCAGCTCATCTGCGCAGATCAGGGGTTCCGGTCTTCCCCTATCTCGAAGACTGGTTGTTGAAGGCGGGCTCGCCCCAGAAAGTAGTCTCCCACCTCCAGACTACGGCGGATCTCCTGCATTTGCTGGGGTTTTCCATCAATGTGCCGAAGTCACACCTGAGCCCCTCTCAGAAGCTCCTCTTCATCGGAGCGGTTCTAGATTTGGCGCAGTTCCGGGTTCATCCACCGGAACAGCGGGTCCGGGATATACAGGCCCTGATTCCCATCTTTCAGCCTCTATCCTGGGTTTCGGTCAGGCTAGTGTTGCGGCTTCTGGGGCTGATGGCCTCCTGCATCCTACTAGTGCATCACGCCAGGCGGCGTATGCGGGCTCTGCAGTGGGACCTGAAGTTTCAGTGGGCCCAGCATCACGGCAACCTGTCCGACCATGTCTTGATCTCGGAGGGCACTGCACAGCAGTTGCAGTGGTGGCTCACCGACCACGATTGGGTCATGGGCAAGAGCCTCTCCCTACCCCTACTGGAGCATGTCGTAGTGACTGATGCGTCCCTCCTGGGATGGGGTGGCCATATGGGAGAGGCGGAGATCAGAGGCCTCTGGTCTCCGGCGGAGTCTCGCCTCCACATCAACTTGTTGGAGCTGAGAGCGATTCGACTTGCACTGAAAGCCTTCCTTCCCTCTGTCCGGGGAAGTGTTGTGCAGGTGTTCACGGACAACACCACCGCCATGTGGTATTGCAACAAACAGGGCGGGGTGGGGTCGTGGACCCTTTGTCAGGAGGCCCGGCGTCTCTGGACATGGCTGGAACACCAGGGCATCACCCTGGTGGTTCAACATCTGGCGGGCTCTCTGAACGCCAGAGCAGACGAACTCAGCCGCCGGTGCATGATGGATCACGAATGGCGTCTGAACTCCGAGGTGGCGCAAGGTCTCTTTCAGCAGTGGGGAGAGCCTTGGTTAGATCTATTCGCCACCGACGAGAACGCGCAATGTCAGCAGTTCTGCGCGTTGGAATTTCCAAGGCGGCACTCGCTCGGCGACGCTTTTCGTCCCGAGTGGAGTTGCGGTCTGTTGTACGCCTTTCCGCCTATACCACTTCTGCCCAGAGTCCAGAAGAAGATCAGGCGCGACCGGGTCATTCTTGTGGCCCCGGACTGGGCTCGGAAGAGTTTGGTATCCTGAGCTACTCAGTATGAGCATAGATCCCCCGATCTGGCTGCATCTTCAATAGGATCTTCTGCGCAGCAGCAGGGATGGTCCTCCCACCGAACCTGTCCAGCCTCAACCTCCTTGCATGGAGATTGAGCGGCAACAGTTGATTCCATTTGACTTGCCTCCTGAAGTCTGTGATATCATTCTGGCAGCCAGGCGTCCCTCCACTAAATCGGTATACTCCTGCAGGTGGAACAAATTTGTGGCATGGTGCACAGCAAAGGCTGTGGATCCCCTTTCTGCCCCTCTTTCAGAAGTCCTTTTGTTCCTTCCGTCTTTGGCCCGGCAGGGCTCTGCTCTGGGCACTATTAAGGGCTACCTTTCTGCAATCTCGGCCTTTCTCAGGCTCCCTGATCAGCCCTCTCTTTTCAAGTCCCCTGTTGTAAATCGATTTCTCAAAGGCATTGCTCACCTTTTCCCTCCTATTCATTTTGTGATGCCGCAGTGGGACTTGAATCTGGTTCTTACCTATTTGATGTGCGCTCCCTTTGAGCCACTGCACAGTTGTCCTCTTTGTTTATTGACTTTGAAGACTGCTTTCCTGGTTGCCATCACCTCCGCTAGGCGAGGGAGTGAGCTCCAGGCTCTTTCCTGTAAACCTCCTTTTCGGTCTGTTCATCCGGACAAGGTTGTGCTTCGCACTCATCCTTCCTTCTTACCAAAGGTTGTTACTGCCTTCCACATCGGGCAAACTGTCACCTTGCCCACTTTCTTTCCGCCTCCGCACCCTTCCAGAGAGGAAGAGAGGCTTCACCGCCTGGACCCAAAACATGCGCTCTCATTTTACGTGAATCGCACACAACAGTTCCGGGTGGATGACCACCTCTTTGTTGGCTACGTAGGTGCCAAAAAAGGCCGAGCTGTACACAAGAGGACTATCTCCCGCTGGGTTGTCTTGTGTATCAAAGCCTGTTATTCTCTGGCTAAAAAGGAACCTCCGGTGGGGTTGCGTGCTCATTCACCAGGGCGACAGAAGCTACTACTGCTTTGGGACGTGGTGTCCCCCTGCAAGACATCTGTCGGGCAGCCACGTGGGCCTCACTGCACACTTTTTACTAAGCATTTCTGCCTTGACAGTCAAGTCCGGAGAGACGACTTCTTTGGCCGTTCTGTTCTCTGTGACTTTCTGGTGTGATTTTGGTTCGCAGACCCACCACCGGGTTTGGTATTGCTGGGGTATCTAGTCTAAGGTAAGGAATCTATCACTAACGTATCTCTTTCAGATGTTCAAGTTACTTACCTTCGGCAACAATATATCTGTAAGAGATATTAGTTAGTGATAGATTCCTTACCGCCCCACCAATCCTCCCCATTCTGTGAACTGATTTCTAAGGTTAAGGTCATCCCTTTCAGGGCCCTAGTTTCAATGTACCAGTGGTCAGTATCTTGCATGGCTCTGCGTTCCTGGCACGGAGAGTCGTGTACAGAACTGACGTCTGCGCGCGTGGGCGCGTCTAAGTAGCTCCAGCGACGTAATCTCGGCGACTACGACTCCAGCGACGTACGCGGAGCCCCACGGCGATGCCTACCAACGTGCAGTTGTACTGCTGACAAAAACTTTCCAGATGCAGTCTGACGCCTGGGGATATTCTAAGGTAAGGAATCTTTCTGATGGATACATCTGCCAGTGGATTCCTCACCTTTTGAATATCCCCTGCGCCAGCATTCCACGGAACTTTTTTCCCCAGCTCTCTACGCCGACGTGGACGTCCTAATTCTTCGGCTCCGCTTGCGACTCCGTATGACGTCACCGGAGCCATAAGAGAGCCACGTCGGCGTGATGACGTCCGTTCCCTTTTTTCCGCGCCGTCGACGCGTAACGGTTTTCCAGCACTCTCCTGCTACTTTGTAGTCTTGTAGTGGGTTACTGTTGTGAATTCACCATGTCTTCGACTAGGAAGTCAGGTTTCAAACATTGTAGGGAATGTGGGGGCCACATGTCAATGACTGACCCCCATGAAGATTGTTTGTGGTGCCTTTCTTCTGACCACGACGTGAAGGACTGTTCCAGCTGCAGAAGAATGAACCCCAAGGCCTTGAAGGAGAGAGAGGCGAAGCTCTTCATGGCCAAGGCGAAGAAGGAAAAGAGGGGTAGGAAGACGGAGAGATCGAGGCCGGAGTCGTCGACTTCGCACTCTTAGAAGTCGAAGAAGCATCACAAGAAAAGAAAGCATAGCTCTCGGCGCCGGTCTTCGGAGAGCAAGGCTTCGAGGTCGCCGTCGCCTCGACGTCGAAGTAAGGATGTTGTATATCCTCCTTCATCTCCTAGGAAGTCTCCAGAGAGGTCACCTTCGCCGAAGTGGTCCCCGGCGCAGTCCCCGGCGCAGTCTCCGGCGCAGTCTCCGGCGCAGTCTCCGGCGCAGTCTCCGGCGCAGTCTCCGGCGCAGTCTCCGGCGCCAGTGGAGTCTTCTGCTTCTGACGTCGAGCAAGAAAAAGAGCTTTCTCCATAGCCGGCTGATCCTGTGGCTCCTGTTGAGGACTTTTCGGCTCCGGTTCCAGGTACTCCTCAGCCAGATTCGGGATCAATCCCTTATCCGCAGTTCCAGACTCCTTTTCTTTTTTTTTTTTATACATTTTTTTATTAACATCTTCAATTTTCAACAAAATCTGCAATACCATATGATTTCCTCATTACAGATACAACGCCCCCAAATTTTCAGTCATTTTTCCATATATCAAGGGTCTGTTCACAATTTTGTCATAACATTTCGCAACCATCTCTTTGCCCACATCAAAATACACCTTATTACTATCTCCTATATACACCTTGGCTAGTCGGAGTTGTCTGATAGCGTTTCTTCCTGTGGGGGATCGCAGATGTTACCCCGATAATCGATCCATTTCCCCCATATCCGCGTCCATTTTTTGGGACATCTCCTATGGACGTATACTGATTTTTCCGTTACCATTAATTCATCCATACCATTACACCATTTTCGTAGTGTAGGGACTTGCCTTGCTCCCCACAGCTGCGCTATATCCCTCTTTGCTAATGTCATACCGAGCGACACCCACGTTTGCGCTGCCTGATTGAGGTCTGTGGGCTCCCAGATGTTTAGTATGCATCGCTTTGGTTCAGGTGCCACCGTTATCCCAGTGACCTGCGAGATTGTGCGCATGACTGCTTTCCAATAGTTATTAATTTCTACGCATTTCCATAGTATGTGCCAGAATGTACCTGGTTCCCCACATTGTCTGATGCAAAGTGGGGGAAGAACATGTCTTGCCTCTTGTTGCCCTCACACACCCCGAGGGGTGTCATGCTTCATCATCGGGCATTTGCTCCTCGTTGGGCCGGCGCTGCAATTCCCAACGGGTCCCCCGAAGGGTCACTTTGTCGGAGATCTTTTAAGGCATGCCGGATGGTGCATGTGGGTGTGTGGGTCCTATATGAGGGTAACAAAGTACGTGCATAGTGAATAAAATCTGGCAAGGGGTAACCTATAGACTGTTATTTTGAAGTAGTAACCCTCTTGGCAGAATAAAAACTCTAAATTAGAGTGTAATCCCAAATGGCACATTATGCCTAGGTGTTACGAAAAGGTCAACATGTTTCGTGCCTCTGTTGCCATAAAGGTCATTGACGCTTCTTCAGGACCAGGATATAAAAAGAATTGTGAAATGCACGTGATAATTAAAAGGGGATTGAATACCCAGAATTCTTGGCAGGGCGTACCATTGTGCTGCTCCTGACCAGAGACCTAGGACAAGAAAAAGAAGAAAAGAGAGAGAGGACATATATAACGTGCATTAGACTAGCTTAATACAGCGTAGTGTGCCACAATCGTGTGCACAACATATCAATGTCACAAAGAAAAAGCAAAAAAGCACGAGGCCACAATGGGGGTAACAAACTCCCTCGTTTAACTCAACGGAAGGGGGGAAGGCCCATACAAAATATACATACATCTCGCGGCATTCCAAGGTAGCAGGGGAGCCATGTTGCAGAAAAGAAATAATGCCTCCCTACTCCTAGAGTGCTGCGCCGCCATATTAGAGTGGCCCCTACAATCACTACAGTTTGTAAAGCATCATAGCCCATCATACAAAACCTACAAGTAATCATCCCTCATGATGTCCTTACCTCCCATTAAAACGAGAGCCACTCCTTTGGCTGTAAGCGTTAAACGCCCGCACCTTGTCGGGCTACTAAAAGAAACATAGGCATAGTTAAACATCCGTTAAAAGCACAACATCCAGAGAAAGGGTTCCGTGGCCTAGTCCCCGTGCTCAGTTCAATACTCGCTCTTATAGCCGGTGCAAGCACCCTTACACCTAACGCGTCCAACCGCCAACCAGATGAGCAAATGAGGCAGCGGGACGGGTGCTAAAAATAGAGGAGTTTGTAAGTGCCTTGGTAAACCTTCCGGGGCGTTTCCTAGGGTCAGGTCCTCACGCGCATGTGTGCAGATAAGCCCATATCGCGCAAGCGCAAAAAATGGGCAACTAATCTCCAAACGCATGCGCCCTCCTTATGTGGGCTCGTATTACTGGTATTCAATAAGGTAAAGGAGATCATAGTCCATGCAACCTATCCCAATAGATATCGGGATGGCATAATCTCTTATAGGGGCTCTCTACCCTAATCTGGGGGACCCCTTTGATGGCAGTCTCATCTCAATTAATAAAATCAAACAATAGTCCAACCAGTACGATTAATAGTTTAAAATAACAGTTTTATGCCTATCCCACATACACATACACCCAACTATAGTGACTATGTTCAGTTATTATCTCAAAAAGACAAATGGGTAAAATAAGGAACGAGGGTGTATTATTATTGAGGAGGGAAAAGGGGGACCACCACCACTTAAAACGAAAAAAGGGGGGAAAGTATCCCCAATGTGTATACCTTACAAACCCCATCGCAAAAGGATATCGGTCTCGTGTGTGAAAAGAAAAGGGAAACAGCAGGGATAAAAAAGACTGCAGGTCCCTCGGCTGTGCCGCCGTGCTACTACTCTATCAAAAAAGGAAGAAGGGGGACCGGGGAGTCAATTAATGGTCCAGTGTCCATGCTCCCCAAAATTACATTAACGACAAATAGAGGACACTGTTCCAAAAGTAGGGTCAAAAAAAGATTTTTTTTAAAAACCCATAGACCTTCTGCTAAGAAAAAGCAGAAAGAAAAGAGTCCTAGGTGAGGCGGGCCCATCAAACAGGGAGAAGAACATGTCTTACCTCTTGTTGCCCTCACACACCCCGAGGGGTGTCATGCTTCATCATCGGGCATTTGCTCCTCGTTGGGCCGGCGCTGCAATTCCCAACGGGTCCCCCGAAGGGTCGCTTTGTCGGAGATCTTTTAAGGCATGCCGGATGGTGATGTGGGTGTGTGGGGTGTGGGTCCTATATGAGGGTAACAAAGTGCGTGCATAGTGAATAAAAACTGGCAAGGGGTAACCTATAGACGGTTATTTTGAAGTAGTAATCCTCTTGGCAGAATAGAAACTCTAAATTAGAGTGTAATCCCAAATGGCACATTATCCCTAGGTGTTACGAAAAGGTCAACATGTTTCGCGCCTCTGTTGCCATAAAGGTCATTGGCGCTTCTTCAGGACCAGGATATAAAAAGAATTGTGAAGTGCACGTGATAATTAAAAGGGGATTGAATACCCAGAAATCTGAAAGAAACACGTTAGTTAGATTCCTCACCTTAGAATATCCCCAGGCGTCAGACTGGATCCGGAAGATTTTTCGTCAGCAATACCCCTTGCGCGTCGCTAGGCGTCGTCTGCGGCTCCGCGTCCGTCGTCGGCGTCGTGCGCCGGGATGACGTCGTCGGAGTACTTAGACGCCGCCCTCGCGCGCTGACGTCAGTTCTTCTTTTTTCCGCGCCAGTAAGCGCAGATCCGGGAGAGCTACCCCTTTTAGTCTTTTTTGACTAAATCTTTTTGATCATTTTTGATCCTTGTCTGTCGACATCTGGTGCCGGTAGGATGCCTGGGTTCAAGGCTTGTGAAGATTGTCATCGACTGATGTCGGTGACCGATCACCACCGCCGGTGCCTCTACTGCTTAGGCCTCGACCACGACGCGGAGTCGTGCAACGACTGTCAGGCCCTGACTTCGAAGGCTAGGCGGGAGCGGTCCCGCAAGCTTCTGGAGCTTCGCCACTCGGCTCCGCGTCGTGCGCGATCCCGGTCCAGGAGGAGGTCCAAGGATCGCTCGCGGAGCCCTAGCCGACGCCACCATCGCTCGTCGGGCTCCAAGTCGTCGGGTAAGTCCAAACACTCTAAGAAGTCGAAGCGGCGACATCGCTCTTCGGACTCCCCTCGCCGGTCGCGCGACTCGGCCGAGGGTCCAAGTGGTTCCACCCCCGCGGCTCCGGCGGAGCCGCAGGTGCCGCGTCCGCCCCCATACCTTCCGGTCCCTGGGGCTGACGCGGCGCTGGCGGAGATCAGTGCCTTCCTCTCGGCCATGAGGAGCCTGGCCCCGCCGTCGACGCCCGCTGGCGCGCCTTCGGGCCCCGCGGACTCGACTGGGTGACCTCGCGTGCCGGCGGCTCCGGCCCCGGCGCCGTCGACGACTCCGGTCTCGACGCCGCAGGTCCCCGCGGGGCCCTTGCCTGGGCCCCAGTCGACGCCGGTTGACCTTGTCACTCCTCCACCGGCGCCGACGCCTGAACCACCGACGCCGTCACCGGCGCCACCGACGCCGACGCCTGTGACGCCGACGCCCCGGTTTAGCCCTCATCCGGACCCGACGCCGGCACGGCGTCCGCCGACGCCGCATCCGACGCCGCTTGAGTCCTACCATCTCTACAGTCCGGTTCCGATCATTCCTCCTGTTTATCAGGAATCGGAAGAAGGGGGCGACTGGGAGGGGTTCGAGGACCCTCTGGCTGTTCAGTCACAGCTTTCTCAGGACTGGGCAGATGAACTGGGGGAGGCCAGCGGACTGGACACCTCGCCAGACGCTGGATTCACTTCTCCTCCGACCGTGGCTTCGGAGGAGGGTGCAGCATTTTCTGTGGTGCTGCGCAAGGCGGCTGAGGCCCTTGGGCTCGAGTTGCCTGCCGTGGCTGTGAGGACCAACATCCTCACTGAGGTGCTTCAAACCTCAGCAAGCTCCACTGAGCCTCTGCTGCCGTTCAACGAGGCCCTCACTGACGTTCTGCAGGGCACCTGGTCCAAGCCCTCCACAGTTCCTCCTGTGGATAGGAACGTGGCCAGGCGCCACCGCCCTGCTCCGGGCGACCCCAGTTTCCTGTCCCAACACCCCACCCCCGAGAGTCTGGTTATCCAGGCCTCTACTTCCCAATCCTCCTTCCCGACCGCTCCGCCGGACCGGGATTCCAAGAGACTCGAGCAGTTTGGCAAGAAACTGTTCTCGTCCCTTAGTTTGGGCCTGCGGTCCTTAAATACCGCCTGTCTCTTGGACCGTTATTCCCATTCCCTGTGGGATACGGTGGAGGACGTGCTGCCCCCGTGTCCGGAGGAGGTCCGGACGCGTCTTACCCAGGCTTTGGCCGATGGGAGGGATGCGGCACGGCACGCCATACGATGTGGGCTTGACACCACGGACTCGCTAGGTCGGGCGATTTCCACCACGGTGGCGCTCCGCCGCCACGCCTGGATGCGGTCCACGTCATTTTCCGGGGATGTCCAGAACACCCTCATGGACATGCCCTTTGATGGCACTCGCCTGTTTGGTGAGAAGGCGGACAGTGCGCTGAACCGTTTTAAGGACTCCCGGGCTACGGCCAAGTCCTTGGGCCTCTCGGCTCCGCGGGCGCACACCTCCGCTTTTCGCCCCTTTCGTGGCCAAGGAAGGGGCGCCTCCTCCCGTCCGCAAAGCCACCAGCCGCAGAACCAACCTGCGCGCGGTCGCGGACGTGGCTTCCGCCGTGGCGGAAATGGAGGCCGACGTGGTCAGCCCACATCCACCCCGGCAGCATCCGCCTCAAAGCCTTCCTAGTCCGAGCTTTCAGGCCCATACCACGCCAGTGGGCGGCAGAGTTCGCCATCACCTGCTCCACTGGCGGTCCATAACATCGGACAGGTGGGTGCTGCAAATCGTCCGAAGGGGCTACTCCCTCCCCTTCGAGACGACCCCTCCAGCCATGCCACCGCAGCACCACCGTATCTCGGGGGATCATTTGGATCTTCTCCGCGAGGAAGTTTCGGCTCTCTTGGCCAAGGGGGCCGTCGAGCGCGTTCCGAGTCCAGAAGTAGGTCGTGGTTGTTATTCCCACTACTTTCTGGTTCCCAAGAAGGGCAAGGGGGGCCTGCGCCCTATCTTGGACCTCCGGAACGTCAATGCCTTCCTCCGAAAGGAGAGGTTCAAGATGCTCACGTTGGCTCAGGTTTTAGCTGCCCTAGACCCTGGAGACTGGATGGTAGCGTTGGACTTGCAGGACGCATATTTTCATATCCCCGTCCTGCCGGCCCACCGGCGTTACCTGCGGTTCACGGTGGGCCAAGAGCACTTTCAGTTTACCGTGCTCCCCTTCGGCCTCACCAGTGCCCCTCGGGTGTTCACGAAAGTGATGGCGGTGGTCGCAGCTCATCTGCGCAGATCAGGGGTCCCAGTCTTCCCCTATCTCGACGACTGGTTGTTGAAGGCGGGCTCGCCCCAGGCAGTCGTCTCCCACCTCCAGACTACGGCGGATCTCCTGCATTTGCTGGGGTTTTCCATCAACGTGCCGAAGTCACACTTGAGCCCCTCTCAGAAGCTCCTCTTCATCGGAGCGGTTCTCGATTCGGCGCAGTTCCGGGTCCATCCTCCGGAACAGCGGGTCCGGGATATACAGGCCCTGATTCCCATCTTTCGGCCTCTATCCCGGGTTTCGGTCAGGCTAGTGTTGCGGCTTCTGGGGCTGATGGCCTCCTGCATCCTACTAGTGCATCACGCCAGGCGGCGCATGCGGGCTCTGCAGTGGGACCTGAAGTTTCAGTGGGCCCAGCATCACGGCAACCTGTCCGACCATGTCTTGATCTCGGAGGGTACTGCACAGCAGTTGCAGTGGTGGCTCACGGACCGCGAGTGGGTCAAGGGCAAGAGCCTCTCCCTTCCCCAACCGGAGCATGTCGTAGTGACGGATGCGTCCCTCCTGGGATGGGGTGGCCATATGGGAGAGGCGGAGATCAGAGGCCTCTGGTCTCCGGCGGAGTCTCGTCTCCACATCAACCTGTTGGAGTTGAGAGCGATCCGGCTTGCACTGAAAGCCTTCCTTCCCTCTGTCAGGGGAAGTGTCGTGCAGGTGTTCACGGACAACACCACCGCCATGTGGTACTGCAACAAACAGGGCGGGGTGGGGTCGTGGACCCTTTGTCAGGAGGCTCTGCGCCTCTGGACATGGCTGGAACACCAGGGCGTCACCCTGGTGGTTCAACATCTGGCGGGCTCTCTGAACGCCAGAGCAGACGAACTCAGCCGCCGGTGCATGATGGATCACGAATGGCGTCTGAACTCCGAAGTGGTGCAAGGCCTCTTTCAGCAGTGGGGAGAGCCTTGGTTAGATCTATTCGCCACCGAAGAGAACGCGCAATGTCAGCAGTTCTGCGCGTTGGAGTTTCCAAGGCGGCACTCGCTCGGCGACGCTTTTCGTCACGAGTGGAGTTGCGGTCTGTTGTACGCCTTTCCGCCTATACCACTTCTGCCCAGAGTGCTGAAGAAGATCAGGCGCGACCGGGCCCAAGTCATCTTGGTGGCTCCGGATTGGGCACGAAGATACTGGTATCCCGAGCTACTCAGTCTGTTGACCGATCCCCCGATACGTCTGCCCCTTCGGGAGGATCTTCTGTCGCAGCAGCAGGGGACGGTCCTCCACCCGAACCTGTCCAGCCTCCACCTCCATGCGTGGAGATTGAGCGGCGGCAGTTGATGCCATTTGACTTGCCTCCTGAAGTCTGTGATATCATTCTGGCAGCCAGGCGTCCCTCCACAAAGTCGGTATACGCCTGCCGGTGGAACAAATTTGTGGCATGGTGCACAGCAAAGGCTGTGGATCCCCTTTCCGCCCCTCTTTCTGAGGTTCTCCTCTTCCTTCTTTCTCTGGCCCGGCAGGGCTCTGCCCTGGGCACCCTGAAAGGTTATCTTGCTGCCATCTCCGCCTTCTTGCGGCTTCCTGATCAGCCTTCTCTTTTCAAGTCCCCTGTGGTTACACGCTTTCTCAAAGGCATTACACACACGTTCCCTCCTGTCCCTTTTGTAATGCCTCAGTGGGACTTGAATCTGGTTTTGACATTCCTGATGTGCGCTCCCTTCGAGCCTCTTCACAATTGCCCTCTTCGTCTTCTAACTCTAAAGACTGCTTTTCTGGTAGCCATCACCTCGGCTAGACGGGTGAGTGAGCTCCAGGCTTTATCTTCTAAGCCTCCTTTTCTATCTGTTCATCCGGACAAGGTTGTCCTTCGGCCTCGTCCCTCCTTTCTTCCTAAAGTGGTGACTCCATTTCACCTTGGGCAGTCTGTCACCTTGCCCACCTTCTTTCCGCCTCCGCATCCTTCCAAAGAGGAAGAGAGGCTCCACCGTCTGGACCCAAAACGTGCGCTCTCCTTTTATCTGGACCGCACCAAACAGTTCCGGGTGGACGACCAGCTTTTTGTTGGGTACGTGGGCGCTAAGAAGGGGAAGGCTGTGCACAAACGAACCATCTCTCGGTGGGTCGTTTTGTGTATAAAAATCTGCTATTCCTTGGCTAAAAAGGACCCTCCTGTTGGGCTGCGCGCCCATTCTACTCGGGCCACAGCGGCTACTACTGCTTTGGGACGGGGTGTCCCTTTGCAGGACATCTGTCAGGCGGCAACGTGGGCTTCGCTACACACGTTTGCCAGGCATTATTGCCTTGACAGCCAAGTCCGGAGGGATGGCTTCTTTGGCCGTTCTGTCCTCCAGGACTTTCTGGTGTGATCTTGGTTCGCAGACCCACCACCGGGGATGGTATTGCTTGGGTATCTATTCTAAGGTGAGGAATCTAACTAACGTGTTTCTTTCAGATGAACAAGTTACTAACCTTCGGTAACGATGTATCTGTAAGAAACATTAGTTAGTTAGATTCCTCACCGACCCACCCATCCTCCCCGTTCTGCGAACTGACATCTAGGGTTAAGGTTGTCCTTTCAGGCCCCTAGATTTTATTTTTGGCACCAGTGTCGGTCTTTGCATGGCTCTGCGTTCCTGGCGCGGAAGGCTATGTACAAGAACTGACGTCAGCGCGCGAGGGCGGCGTCTAAGTACTCCGACGACGTCATCCCGGCGCACGACGCCGACGACGGACGCGGAGCCGCAGACGACGCCTAGCGACGCGCAAGGGGTATTGCTGACGAAAAATCTTCCGGATCCAGTCTGACGCCTGGGGATATTCTAAGGTGAGGAATCTAACTAACTAATGTTTCTTACAGATACATCGTTACCGAAGGTTAGTAACTTGTTCTTCTTGGCAGGGCGTACCATAGTGCTGCTCCTGACCAGAGACCTTGGACAAGAAAGAGAGGAAAAGAGTGAGAGGACATATATAACGTGCATTAGACTAGCTTAATACAGCGTAGTGTGCCACAATCGTGTGCACAACATATCAATGTCACAAAGAAAAAGCAAAAAAGCACGAGGCCACAATGGGGGTAACAAACTCCCTCGTTAAACTCAACGGAAGGGGAGAGGGCCCATACAAAATATACATACATCTCGCGGCATTCCAAGGTAGCAGGGGAGCCATGTTGCAGAAAAGAAATAATGCCTCCCTACTCCTAGAGTGCTGCGCCGCCATATTAGAGTGGCCCCTACACTCACTACAGTTTGTAAAGCTTCATAGCCCATCATACAAAACCTACAAGTAATCATCCCTCATGATGTCCTTACCTCCCATTAAAACGAGAGCCACTCCTTTGGTCCCATTGTCTGAACCCCTTCGTGTTTCTTAGCCTACCTGCGTCAAGACTCCCTCCCATCCCATGTCCCTCTGCACTTCGTATAATACTCAAAAAGAGACACTGTTCCTAAATAAGAAAAGGAAAACGAGAGAAACTCAAGGAGAATAGGAGAGATTAAAGTCCTAGGCTAATATTAGGCCCAAAAATAGATCGAGGGGGAGGCACACCTTAATTTCTCTTGTTGCCCTCACACACCCCGAAGGATGTCATGCTTCATCATTGGGCGTTTTGCTCCTCGTCAGGCCGGCGCTGCAATGCCCTACGGGTCCCCCGAAGGGTCACTTTAGCGGAGATCTTTTAGAGAAAACGCCGTTGGGTGCATGCGGGTGTGTGGTTTGGGTCCTAATAAAAAGGTACGTCAGTGACGTGATAAATTAAAAATGTCTAAGGGTTGCTAATGAAATAGAATTTAATATAAGTGGCGCCCATGACATACTAAAAAACCCGTAGGTTAGGTGTTACCTTACTGGAAATAATGTACCATCAGGTGACTAATATGTGGTCGACATGTTTCGCGCCCCACTGGTCCAAAATGGATCCTTGGCGCTTCCTCAGGACCAAAATAAAGGTAGTGAATTGTGAGTGTGGACTGAGGGATACTACCCACAGTCAATATCCGGGCGTGCAGGTAAAGATAACCCTGCTCTCTGTGTAAGAGTAAAGTCGCTCCAGGATAAAAGCCTAAAAATGGGGAGAATGATGCTCCATAGATTAGGGGACGAGCGTACACACCTTCATGTGAGTTTAGCTCCGGCGTGGCCTCTTAACCACCTTCCCCAGCCGTCCTGCCTGATCTTAATTGTATGCGCTGTAGGACCTGTAATATTTTTAGTTTTATTCCTGTTGTAGAGCTCTCCCATGATACCGTCTGTTCCCAGGAGATATCTATCCATGCGATACGCCGGGTCTTCCTGGTCAGCATGAAGCCACTGATTTATTACCGCCAATTGGGAGGCCCAATAGTATACTTTGATGTGCGGGAGGGCTATTCCTCCATCATACCAGCCCTTCACTAGCTTGTGCATCGCAATACGTGTTGCCTTACCATCCCACAGCAACTTGTTTACTTCGTTATTGACTTCCTTGAAGTATGATGGAGGGACCGGAAATGGTGTATTTTGTCGACGCATTTTCTTAATGCGATGTATGGGATTTTTCAACGGGCTGCCTTCCCATCCGGTTCACCATCTGGTCCCGTGGGTCCTATGGCATACACCTTGGGAGTGCCGCAGCATTATGCTCAGGCCCCATTTATGCCCTTTTTTGCCGATGGCTCCTTCGTGGCAGTTTCCGGCGCCGTCTGGGGATCCATCTCGGCTTCGTATGGATCGGCCTTCTTCAGAGCCCTCCTCGACGCCGTTGCCGACTCCCTCGGCTCCACGTCCGGCGCCGCCGACTCCGACGCCGCCGACTCCACGTTCGGTTCCACCGACTCCGCGTACCGCGCCGTCGGCGCTGGTTCCTCGGATCCGTTCAAGGAGAGAGGCCCAGAGAGTCTTAGAAGAGGAACGTTATAGGGAGGATGTGGAAGAAGGTGAGGTGGATACATCTTCGGACGACTTTGAAGGCATTCATGATGCTAGTGGTCTTGATACAACTCCGGAGTGGGAGCTTTCTTCTTCTAGATCTTCGCCACCGCAAGAACTGGCTCCCTATCATATAGTTATTAAGAAGGCCGCAGAGTTGCTGGACTTGCAGTTACCCTCTGCTGAATATAAACCAAACCTTCTCACTGAGGTTCTACATTCGCCAGCTTCAACTATTGAATCCTTGTTGCCTTTTAATGAGGCTATCTTGGAGCCAGTTATGGACGTCTGGCATAAGCCACTCTCTTCGCCGGCAGTCTCCAGATAGGTGGCAAGGAGATATAGGGTGGCTCCTGGTGATCCAAGTATTCATTCTTCCCACCCTTCTCCAGAAAGCCTGGTGGTGCAGGCTTCATGCTCGAAGCATGCTTCAGGAGCCTTCACTCCGACTCCTGCGGATAGGGAGTCTAAAAAGGCAGATCAGGCAGCTAAAAATACCTTTTCTTCAGGGAGCATGGCGCTTAAATCCACTAATGCCACCTGCTTACTAGGGCGCTACGTTCATGCTCTTAAGGACTTTATGAAATCATTAGCCCCTAAGCTTCCAGAAGGAGATAAAGCTTCTTTTATGGAGGTGGTCACTGACACTCAGGCTGCTGCAAGGCAGGTAATTCAGTCGGGACTTGACGAGGCTGATTCTGTGGCAAGGATAATGGGATCGTCGATGGCCACTAGGAGGCAAGCGTGGCTTTGTTCTTCTGGCTTCTCTACTGATGTTCAGGCTACTTTGGTAGATTTGCCTTTTGACGGAGAAAAACTGATTGGCGAAAAGGGTGATTCCGCCTTGCAAAGGTTTAAAGAGAGCAGGGTAACAGCTAAATCTTTAGGATTACAGACTCCTGCTAAGGGATTTGGTCTTAGAAAAGTCAGAGGCTTTGGGAGAGCCTCATTTCGTTCCTTCCGGCAACCTCAACAGCAGCAGCAACAACAGCAGCAGAATCCCCTCTATAGGTCGTATAGAGGAAGGCAAAGGGGACGGAGAGGTTCTGGCTGCAACCCATCTTCATCTTCGGCCTCCTCTGCTCCCAATGAAGCTTCAGGGAAGCAGCCCTAGATCCCCCATCCTAGATCATGTGAGACCTGTGGGGGGTCGGGTGTCCCACTTTCTGCGAGGTTGGAAATCTGTTACAACCGACCTTTGGGTTTTAAACCTCGTGGAGACTGGATATGCCCTTCCCTTTCGGGAGTTTCCTCCCCCTTACCCTCCTTGCCAGGGTTACTGCTCAGAAGACCATCTGCTTCTTTTGCAGAAGGAGGTTCTAGCTTTGCTTCAAAAGGGTGCGATAGAGGTGGTTCCAGAGCAGGAAAGGGGTCAGGGATGCTATTCCCGGTATTTCCTGATTCCCAAGAAGGACGGTAGATTGCGTCCGATCCTGGACCTCAGAGTCTTGAATCTTTACCTGAAGCAGGAGAAATTCAAGATGCTGACCCTTGCTCAGGTTCTTCAAGCGTTGCAGCAAGGAGACTGGATGGTGTCGATCGACTTGCAGGACGCGTACTTCCATGTCCCAATCCTGAAGTCACACAGGAAGTATCTCCGTTTTACGGTTGGGTCGCAACATTACCAGTTTGCGGTCCTCCCGTTTGGTCTTACTACCGCACCTCGAGTCTTCACGAAGGTGATGGCGGTGGTGGCTGCCCATCTCAGGAGGGATTCAGGTTTTCCCCTACCTGGACGACTGGCTTCTGAAGGCAGAGTCCCCAGAGATGGTGCAACATCATCTGCAGGTAACATCTCAGCTGTTATTCGACTGGGGTTTTTCGATCAATGTGCCCAAATCTCACCTGGTGCCCTCTCAACGCAACCTGTTCATAGGGGCGGTACTGGACACTACTGTGTGTCGAGCATTTCCCCCTCCTCAAAGAATTCTCGACATACAGGAAATGATTCCTTTGTTCCACAATGGAGTGGTTGTTCCAGTTCTGAAGGTCCTTCGTCTGCTCGGTCTGTTCGCTTCCTGCATCCTGTTGGTCAACCATGCACGCTGGCACATGAGGGCGCTCCAGTGGTGCCTCCGCAGGCAGTGGTATCAGCACAACGGAGATCTCGGGGAGTCGATCAGGATCTCCAGAGAAGCTGCAGCGGATCTATCTTGGTGGAGCGTGGAGGGCAATCTGTCTCAAGGAAAGCCCTTTCATCTTCCTCCATCGGTGGCCACAGTAATAACGGATGTCTCCACCCTGGGGTGGGGTGCTCATCTGGGGGATCTGGAGATCAAAGGTCTTTGGTCTCCAGAGGAAAGGTTGCTTCACATCAACCTTCTGGAATTGCGGGTGATTCGTTTGGCACTCAAGGCCTCCCTCCCTTCCCTTCGCGGTCAGTCTGTTCAAGTCCTGACGGACAATACTACCGCGATGTGGTATGTCAACAACCAGGGAGGAGTGGGGTCGCATTGTCTGCAGAGAGGCTCTGCGTCTATGGTCCTGGGCTCGGGGCCATCAGATTTGTCTAATGGCAAATCATCTGGCTGGGGTGCTGAACGTACTTGCGGACAGTCTCAGTCGGCAGTTCTCCGCCGACCACGAGTGGAGGCTCCATCCGGAGGTGGTTCGTCATGTTTTTCGGACGTGGGGGATGCCTCGGGTGGACCTATTCGCCACCCGCGAGAACGCGCACTGCCCGTCATTTTGCAGTCTCCAGTTTCCGATGCAGGGGGCGTTGGGGGACGCGTTTCAGTTGAGTTGGGGCTTGCAACTCCTTTACGCGTTTCCTCCCATACCCTTGATTCCTCGGGTTCTGAGGAAGATTCGCCAAGACCGGGCCCAAGCTATTTTGGTCGCCCCGGATTGGCCACGAAGTGTGTGGTATACAGATCTTCTCCACCTCTCCTCGTGCCCTCCGCTCCGTCTCCCTCTGAGGGCAGACCTCCTCTCGCAGTCGGAGGGGCAGGTTCTACACCCCCACCTCCAGAGCTTATACCTTCATGCCTGGAGATTGAACGGGGCAACCTGAATTCTTTCTCTCTCCCGCCTGACGTGGTGGATGTTATTTTATCGGCCAGGCGACACTCCGCCAAGTCCATTTACTCATATAGGTGGTCTAAGTTTGTTAAATGGTGTAGAGAGAGATCCATTGACCCTTTAAAAGCCCATCTTTCTGATGTTCTTCAGTTTGCTCTTTCCCTGGCTCAGCAGGGCTGTGCTGTGGCCACGGTCAAGGGCTATCTATCGGCCTTATCGGCTTTTTTATGTCTTCCTGATCAACCGTCATTGTTTAAATCTCCTATTGTACTAAGGTTTATCAAAGGCCTTACAAACAGGTTTCCACCTACTCCTTTTGTAATGCCACAGTGGGACCTTAATCTTGTCTTAACTTTTCTGATGGGGTCTCCGTTTGAGCCTCTTCATAGTTGTCCTTTGAAGCTGTTGTCCTTTAAGACGGTCTTTCTTGTAGCCACAACCTCGGCAAGGAGGATGAGTGAGCTTCAAGCTCTTAGTTCTAAACCCCCGTTTTTAACATTGCATGCTGAAAGGATAGTTCTCAGGACCAGGGCTGCTTTCCTGCCTAAACTGGTTACCCCGTTTCATTTGGGGCAGTCTATTACTCTCCCTGTTTTTTATCCGCCTCCTCATCCCTCCAAGGAGGAAGAAAGGCTCCATCGTCTGGACCCAAAAAGAGCTGTGAGCTTTTACTTGGACAGAACGAAGGACTTTCGTTTGGACGATCAGCTCTTCGTGGGCTATGTTGGACATTCTAAAGGAAAAGCTGTGCACAAGCGCACACGAACAAGATGGATCATCCTTGCCATCAAGATCTGCTATGCCCTGGCTGGTAAGGTTCCTCCTGAGGGTATTAGGGCTCACTCTACTAGGGCTAAGTCTTCCACCTCTGCTTTGGCCAGGGGTGTTCCTGTGGCAGATATTTGTAAGGCCGCGACTTGGGCCTCCCTCCATACCTTCGCAAAGCATTATTGCTTGGACTCTGAAATGAGGAGGGAGGGCCACTTTGCACGCTCTGTCTTGCAAGACTTTTTGGTATAGGAAGGTGGACACCCTCCTCCGGGAGTGGGACTGCTGTGGGAATCTATTCACAAGGTGAGGAATCCACTGGCAGATGTATCCATCAAAAGAACAAGTTACTTACCTTCGGTAACGCTTTTTCTGGTGGATACAGTATCTGCCTGTGGATTCCTCACTGGCCCACCCGCCTCCCCGTTGTCCACCTTTGTATACCTTAAAAGATGTCTTGCTTGAGATGTTGTTATGCTTTGTAGCTTCTTTCTTTCTGGTACATTGGTAGGAAATGCTTGTTTTCTTTAGCTTTCCTTTTGTTTATGTACTATGTATAGTTGATTGTATATTGTATACTGTGTATACTTTGAATCTGTCGTTGGTCCACCTGTGCGCCTCGGAGGTACAGAAAAAAAGGGTGGAACTGACGTCATCACGCCGACGTGGCACTCTTATGGCTCCGGTGACATCATACGGAGTCGCAAGTAGAGCCGAAGCATTAAGACGTCCACGTCGGCGTAGAGAGCTGGGAAAAAAAGTTCAGTGGAATGCTGGCGCAGGGGATATTCACAAGGTGAGGAATCCACAGGCAGATACTGTAACCACCAGAAAAAGCGTTACCGAAGGTAAGTAACTTGTTCATCGCTAACTAATGTCTATTACAGATATATCGTTACCGAAGGTAAGTAACTTGTGCGTCAGGGAGAAATTTGACTCAGGACTTGAGGCCGGTACTAACGATTAGGGCTATTCCTCCCCCTTTTTTCTCCTCTATGGATCTTGAATCCTCCAGGAATAGCCAAAAGCAAGTCTCGATCTGTAGAAGCATCGGCCCACTTTTCGTGACGAAGGCCAGTTCTGTTTGATGGGTGTGAGAAGTTGGCCTGATATATGATGTCACTAATTCTAGTGTACACCTTGTATCAGTCCAAACAACCCTTATGGTGATTGGTTGTAAAGTCAACCTTATAGACCAGCTATCCTAGTGGTAGCATGGACAAGAGCAGTCTTAGGCTAAACTCTGAATGGCATGTGAAGCCAGCTATTATACCATATGTAATCCCTTGAATACCAAATGAAAGGACACCACAACAGATATATATAAAAATAGAATGTATTTATTCTAGTCAAACCCACAGCACTCTTTATGAGATTCGAGATAAGTACAACACAGTCTTTTTTAAGCATACATTAAGTCACACAGGTAAGTAATACAGTTAGGCCCTAGGGGCCACGCAAACCATATACTAAGTAAGTGATATAAGGACCACTGTCACGAACACAGGATAGGCCTAGGCCTAGGGAATCGCTGGGGCTACACTACACTACCAACAGTTAGGAAGTGGGAGGCCCACGGGATTCAGGTGCAGAGTGGAAACACTCACGCGTAATGCGTAAAAGTCGATAGAATCACTAGCAGTTAGAAATAAGCAGTTTTAGGACACTTCTGGTATAGCTAGAAAGTCGAGACTCAGAAACTAGACCCTAGGATAGTCAATACCCTTGTGAGTACCGAAGTACCCAAGTTACCTAGCCCACGGGCTGCGGGTGCATAGGTGTGAACTTGCGTCGGGTTTCGTCGTGGACTTCTATGGATGCCTGAAGGAAAGTTGCTGACAGGCAGTCAGTGACGAGTGTCCGGTGGATCCCAAGGTGGGGATCAAGAAGGAAGGAACCTGCAAGCAGAAGGGACAGAGTCTAGGTCACCAGCCAGGAGCCGGGAAGGAACCAGGCGATGTCGTGAAGATGCAGGTGAAGAGGTGAAGCTTGTCTCAGCAGCCACGGGTACCAGGAGACGTCGAGGACGACCAGGAGGTGAGCTGTCCCACGAAGGCTCTTGCTGTCGGCGGCGTCGAAGTCGAGTCAGGACCCAACAAGCCTTGGCAAGCGGAACCCACGCAGGATGGAGGACTTGCTTTTGGTGCAGACCAGGAAGGTCTGGGGTGCTTCTCTTTCACAGAGGAGCGAGTGCCAGTCTGGAGGAGCCGGACCAGCAAGATGAAAACAAAGGTTCGTCGTCGCAGAGGTTACTAGCCAACGGGCCAGTAACCGAACAACACGTCGAGCAACACAGGTGCAGAAGGGCCCCACGCAGAACACGTGAAGTGTGGGGAGCTGATCTTCTTTGCAGATGGTGCTCGGGAGTGGGGCTTCTCAATTCCCCAAGCACAGCCTCGAGGAAGCCTCAGAAGTCGCGCTAGTCAGTTACTAGCCACTTTTCCCAAGTCGCCGGTCCCACGTCGCCTCCACGGGTCTCAGCTTCGCTGGAGATGTGGATCTGGTTCAGAGGTGTCTGGAAGTCTCGGCGCTGGTCAGTCTCTGCAGTCGTCCCTCGTAGGATTCAGTCGCAAAGCAAGCAGCGGTCGCTGGATGGTGCCTGGTTGCCCAGGGTGGTCACTCCTTGGTCACAAGGGAGATTTCTTCAGTCTTCTTCCTGAGGTCGAATGTCGAAGGTCCAGAGTTTCTGTTCAAGTTGCAGATTCAGGTTAATCTAATTTAGCAGGGCCCAACTAGCTACTAATATACTGGGCTAGTGGGCTGGGCTACCTGCAAGGTCCCTCCTATGGGTGGGACCAGGAAGGGGAGTGGCTACACCCCCTTTCCTTTGTCCAGTTTCGCGCCAGAGCTGGGGCTGGAGTGCCCCAGCACCGGTTTGAACTGGACTATGCATGGGACACCTTGTGTGCCCCAGGCAGTGTCTCGTTTCTTTCAGCCCTCCCTGCCCCAATACACTAAAGTCTGTCTGGGGAGGTGCTAGCACCTCCCCAAGCAGGAAACCTATTGTCCAGGCCTCCCTGGCTGGGAGGGCTCCCAGCAGCAGGAGGTCAGACTCGTGTCTGTGGCAGCAGCATCCATTTTGTGATGCTGAGGCTTTGGTGAGAGTTAAACAGCAAAGTAGGATTTTAACATGTCTCTCCCTCTAGAAGGGAGGAATAATATCCTCATCACCAGAAATGGTATGGGGGTATTATTCCAAAGTGTTACACCTTACACGACATGTTTTGATAAAGCCAAACCATATACCATAACCGTTTAAGATTATAAGGTACTTTAAGAGTATATGGTAGGCTATATCATAGAACAGCTATAAGGACATGGTTCCAAAAGCTGCAGACAGGCTCAGCTCATGCTAGAGCACCATCTCACATGTTACCAAGCACTCTGCCTCCAGGATTGTTAAGGCCTGCCATAGGAGTGGCTGATAGGTACACATGTGTCTATATATAAGGGTAGATATAGGTATACTATATCTAAGCAAGGGGTGATTACACGACCTTGCCCCAGCTGAGTGATCAGCCAGTTGTGTCTGATTGGAAGGCCAGACCAGGGGTGGCATAATACATGCTGCAGCCCCTGGGAGGCCTAGGGTACACCTATGCCCTGGGTACCTAGGGTACACTGTACAGGGTCCAATAAGGTGATCCTTACCAATTGGGTATGTACCTAGGGTACATGGAGTCCATTTTAAAGAGTGAGCAGACAGCCTGAGACCCTGAATGGCAGGATCTCAGGCCAACTAAGTCGAAAAACCAGCTAGACACTAGGCAAAAATTTAGGGGTAACCATAGTCAGATATCCACCTACCTACAATGGGCTTCAATTAATTCACGGAATGCAACAGCATTTTTTATCAAGGATCTTGCGTTTATAAGCACATAAGGAATATGAGTTGGCTTTCATCCATTTATTAACCTAGGCGATGCAACCGTTCAAGCTGCTGTTTCAGTTGGGTTACTAGATATTGAGACAATTCGCTGGGTGCCATCAACATATGATACGACTGAGGAACCACAAGATTTTATCAGCTTTGCCAGCGGTGTTACATATAGATTAAAAAGGGTGAGGCTTAGGGACGAGCCCTGCAGTACCCTGCATCTCAATTTAAATTGATCAGAGGAGAAGGATCCCAACGTCACATGTTGTACTCTGTCAGTTTTTAGTGCTGCATGTTTTATTCCACACTCTGAGAGTCAGTTGATTAAGATGTCCTGGTTGACTGTGTCGAAGGCTGTTTAGTGCCCTTTTTTTAGTACTTTGGAAGGTAAAGGTAACCTGGCAATGGGTCTATAGCTGCTTGGCTCTGCTGGATCCAGGTTATATTTTTTATCAGCGGAGAAATGGAAACCATTTTCCAATCAGCTGGGAAAACTCCTGTCATTATAATTCTGTTGAGAATATTAGTGAGTTGGTCACTTATAATTACTGGTGCTAGATGAATAATCCGTGAAGGACAGGGTTCAGCTGGTGAGCCAGATTTGGTTAAATTTATAAGCCTTAAAGCTTGTTCTGTATCTAACGGGGAGAAGGATTCAAGGGTTATTGGGGAGCGTGAAGTGCCAGTGATTTCATATACATATTTACTTTGAGAGTTGCTGGTTGTAAAGGAGTAATAGATTTCTTCAACTTTTCCCTGAAATAATTTTGCCACTGAGTTACACAGGTCCTGGCTGCAGTTTTCGTTAGTGGGGTCTGGTAGCTTAGCTAGATTTTTTATTGTGCGAACAAGTTTTTGTACACGTTTTCAGGCTGTAAAATATTAGAAGAAAAATATTAGCTTTTTTCTTCCATGATTAGTCTTTTATAGTCCGATATGGATTGGACTTACTTATTTTTTTCCTGGGGACCAAATTAGACCCTATGCCTTTCCTTTCTTTGGCAGAGCTGCTTTTGTAACATATGTTTTTCTTTAAACCAGGGTCCAAACAGAGTTTCCCCAAGCTGGAGTGGGTTTCCAGAAGTGCTAATGGAATTGACGTCCGGAGCGTTGGAAGTGATGCCGCGGTGCCCATATATGCGCAACCGCATCAACTAGACATCTGTTCCTTTCTTTCCACATCAAAAGGTCGTATGTAGAGAGCTACCTCTCCCTTTTCTTTTTAACCACTTTTTCGCCTTTTTTGTCCAGCATTATTTGAGCAATTGCTCCCAGTGTGCTAGTACTATGTCCCCTAATAAACCTACGGGTTTTTAAATCATGTGGGGAATGTCACAGACAATTATCTGTGTCTGATTCCCACCTGATCTGTTTTTGGTGCCTGAGGTCGAGCCACAACCGCAAGGCCTGGGACGAGTAGGCACCATCTGCGCCAATGGACCGAAGTAACCTCCGGCAAGTGGGGCAGAGGGGTTATGTCCTCCCATGCAAGGAAACCCCCGTTGCTGCCGATCCCAGAACAGCAGACGGCACCAGAAGTAGGTTGTCGTTATTCCTGCAACTTTCTGATGTGGAAAAGGGACGAAGCTCTCTGCCCCATACTAGATCTGTGCCCTCTCAACGCCTTTCTGCAGAAAGAGACATTGTGATGATGATCACCCTGGCTCAGGTGTTGTCTGCCCTGGACCCCTGAGAATGGATGATAGCATTGGACTTGCGGAACACATATTTCCACAATCCTGACCTTCAGGCTCACTGGTGTTGCCTTTGGTTTATGATAAGCCACCAGCGTTTCCTGCTTGTGTTCTCTTCTTCTGCTTTACCAGTGCCCCCTGAAGTGTTCATAAAAGGGATGCCGGTGATTGCAGCACATCTATGGAGGTCAGGGGTTCCAGTCTCCTACCTTGACGACTGGCTGCTTAAGGTGGGCTCACCCCAGGCAGTTGTCACCCACCTCCAGATTACGACGAACCATCTGTACTCGCTGGGGTTCACTATCAACATGTCTAAGTCACACCTGACTCCTGAAACGCTCCCTTTCATCAGAGCCATTCTGGACAGTGTGCAGTTTTATGCCTATCCTCCTGAGCGGAAAGTCCAGGGCACTGGAGCTATGATCCAATGTTTCAGCCTCCATTTTTTGGATTTTGGTGAGACTGACTGAGGTTGCTGAGTCTGATTTCGCCTGCATCCTGCTGGTGAAGCAAGTGGGATGGCACAGGCGGGCTCTGCAGGGGAATCTGAAGTTCCAGAGGACGTGGCACCAGGGGAATCTCACAGACCTAATCAGGATTTCCAAGGAAACTGCAAAAGATCTACAGTGGTGGCTGAGGAACCAAAAGTGGGTCAGCGGCAGACCAATTTCCCTTCCCTACCCAGAACAGACAGTGGTGACCGATACATCACTTCTGGGAAGGGGTCACCACCTGGGAGAGTTGGAGATCAGAGGCATCTGTTCTCCAGCAGAATTAGGTTCCATCAAAATGTTGGTGCTGAGGGCGATCTGCTTGGCATTGAAAGGCTTCCTCCCTTCCATCAGGGGAAGGCTAGCTTGGGTGTTCATGGATGTCAAAACCACTTTCAGAGGGCGACGGGGTATGCTGGGCTAACTGGCCTCAACAATGGGGATTGAGGCTTGCTATTCCTGATGTCCCGGCCTACTATGAATTGTGAGTAATTGAGCCGAGTACCCCTTCTACATTTGACTCATAGAAGTAACGTGGTCGAGCAGCCCAAGGGTCCGTCGAGGGATGTGGGGTGGATACAAGGGAGTGAACACACTCACAACTCAAAATGCACGCAGCAGCAGCAATAAATCATTGTCCTGCCAAATACTTATTGTGAGGAAATGGGATGTATTATATGGCGTGGTTGGGTGACCTCACCGTGTAGTACATTTACCAACATTTGTTAAACCCTGTAGCTCAACCCTAGGTAGCGGTGGGTCTGAGCAGCAAGGCTCTCACAGAGGAACAAATGAACAAGTGTAAAGCATTTAAACACCACCAAAACAATTGAAGAAGAAATACATGAAACCGTCTCAAAGTCCGACACAAATCTATAAACATAGACTGTATTAAAGGTATTGAAACTGCACAAAGAGACCTACTGTGGGACGGGAAGCCACGTATCTCGCTCCACAAACTGACACTTGGCTGGTATGATGAGGGAATTGCTCTCCCCGATATTAAAAAATATTATTGGGCGGCACACCTCTCAGCCATCAATCAATGTACATACCGCAGTGGTGATGACCCCGCATACTGCATGAAAAAGTGGATTCTATCTGGAGGTGATTTCACGAGGGCATTGTACTCCAAGCCCAGCAAATATCCCCTTACGGGACCTACAACACACTCGGTTCAAATTTGGCACGCAGTAAATCGTAGCTTGGGCTGGGCCAACAAACTTACGCTTGCTACCCCGCTCTGGGATTCTGAGTGCCTGGGTATACTGGGTTGTACCAAGGGGTTCAATAAGTGGGATCTAATAGGGCTCTCACGCATAGGAGATCTCTGGGGACCACACAGAATAGTAACATTAGCTTCACTAAAGCAGACACATGAAATGGCTGATTCTGAATATTTCCGATATGTACAAGTTCGACACTCCCTTCAGGCAAACATCCCAGCAGGCGCAGTACTCCCGGAGTCCTCTCCCCTTGGAGATAGACTGCTATACAGATATCTGCCAGAAAAATCCATTTCCCTTACATATAAAAAGCTCATACATCACACTCCTGATCCCCTTATAACGCTGAGGGGAAAATGGGGGAGGGACTGTCTAGAAATAGACGATGAGGAGTGGCAGGAAGCACTCTCTTCCCCTAAGGAAGTAGCCATCTCTGCGAAGCTACGGCTGATCCGGTTAAAGATCCTACATCGGGTGTACCTTTCTGGGCGCAGATTGGTGTTGATGGGCAGGAGCACAGATGGGATGTGTTGGAGGCAATGTGGCCAGGAGGGGCTTTTCTTACACATACTCTGGGAGTGTCCACTAATCCAACATTACTGGGAAAAAAGTCAATGGATGTATGAGCACGGTATGGGGGTTGTACTTCGACTGGATGTCTCCTGAATATTTGGGAGCCCACGGACTTAAACGCGAAGGGGAAAACCTGGGTAACGCTGGGACAGATGGTTGCCAAGCGAAACATCGCTTGCCTCTGGGGAGCGGCAATGCCACCAACACTCAGCGCCTGGAGAGATGACATGAATTGGTCCATGTTTTTGAAGTGAACGAGGGAACCAATTAGTTAGGCAAGGACCTTGGGTAACAGCCGGATAGTATGATTTAATCAAAAAATTTGATTAAATCATACTATCCGGCTGGATAGAAAAATATAGAGCCGATTCTGTTCTATATTCATCACCTTGCTTCAATTTCTTTGCGACAGGGACCATTGTCCCCCTTATGAATTGGTCCATGACACACGAGAAAACAGTGTATGTAGCTCGAGGCTGTCCCCGAAAATGGATAGCGCTCTGTACCAAATGGAATGAGTATCGAGGGAATGTGTGCGAACCTCCACTTGTCCCCTCCCTTGACGAACCACCACCACCATGATATATGTATGGGAATAGAATGTGCTAACCTCAGGATCGTTCAAGATCATAGTGTATTACACTTCTGCCTGCCGATGATAATGTAACACAGATAATCGTACTGCTATTTGTATGCAATGACCACTTCTTTGATTGTTCAATAGAAAGAAATTAAAAAAAAAAAGACTGTAATTTTATATTTTTTGACACCACAACAAAAAAGATCTACTGGGTCTGGAGATATAAGATTTACAAGGTATAGCAAATCAAAGCATTTCACTCAACCACAAACAAGCATTGGCAAGTCCAACAAATTTGACACAAACTGTTTCAGCAAAAAGTTGGGCTAGTTGTATAGAGGTCATTTAAAATCACTTTAGGCAACCAACTCAGGAGTGAGCCAGTTAGGGTGAACCAGCAAGGTCCTCTTATCCTTACATCAGCAGGTGACACAGTCTTCAGTCAGTTTTCAATGAGTTGTGGGTGCACCAGGAGAATGAAGCCCAGAGTTCATAAAGTAATGTCAAAAGTTCTTTATTTTCAAAATTTTACAAATTGCATCAAAAGTATGTGAGGCTCAGCCAACGTGTTTCATTCCCTCACAGGGAACTTTACCAGGGCTCAAAGATAATAGGAGTAAGCATCAGAAGCTCCAACCAGCCCCACTTTTTATCCTGACTCTGATGCATCTTTCACTGAATGTGCACTGGGTTCAAGCTAACCAGGTTCCCCGTGCCTGTGTTTCCACAATTAGCACACCTCTAACACATACATAAGTACCTTGTAAAAGGTACCAGTGATACCAAGTGGCTTGTAACTAGAGAAAGTTTCTTAGGCTGTAGCATGTATTGTGCCACCCTAAGAGACCCTCCCCAAACACATGCACTCTGTCACTGCAGTCTGCGTGTTTGGGTGCAGATAAAAGTGAAGAGTCGACCTGGCACACATCCTTGTATGCTAGGCTTTTGTTAGTTAAAGGAGTGAAGAATTGTATCCTTTACACCGGCTTGTTCCCTTGATTTTGACCCTTGATACGTACTAAGACATATGTTTAGTAGCCCACACATATTTCCCCAGTTGGTATATGTACATTGTCTACAGAATTATCAAAGTCAGAATAGAACAATTTAATCCAGGTTTGTTGATAATATAGATTAAGAAACACAGAATAAGAAAATTAATAGGTCAAAGGAAGGTGAAATAAGCTGCGCCTTCAGCTGCAGAAGCAGGTAGATAGGAACAAATAAAGCAATTTTCAACTTGCATACGTTTCACATATTCAGATAACATTTGATAGTACACATAACTATACACATTCCCTTGCTGTGGGAGGTGTAGAATATTTCTTTCATGAGATGGTGGGCTAGTCACAGAAACAGCATTAATATCTGATAAAGATTTCTAGTTGCAGATTCCTTACCTTTGAATTTCCCATGCGTCGGACTGGGTCCGGAAACTTTTGCATGAGCAGCACCCCTGCTTGCCGTCAGGTGGCTCCGTTCGGTTTCACATGTCGTCGGCATTGTTGGCACCGGATGTGACATCTCGTCAACTATATAAATGCCACCCAGGTGCGCGGACATCAGTTCATCAGTTATTTTCTTTCCACGCCAGTTAGAGATCATCCAGAGAAGAGCTACCCCTCTGTCTCTTTTTGACAGACTGTTTTTAATGTTTTGTCAAGGATTTTTTCTTCAGTGTTGAGGGAATGTCCCCTAGAAAGTTAGGGATCTAGCCATGTGGCGCATGTCACTGCACCATGTTGGTTACCGACCCGCACCGTGTGTGCTTATGGTGTCTTGAGTGTGACCATGACTCAAAGTCGTGCTCGTACTGCCAGGCCATGGCACTGAAGGGTTTGAGGGAGCAGTCCCTAAAGCTGCTTGCGGCCCGGCAGTCGACGACATCTAGCATGACTCCTAGGAGGTCTCGGTCCCAATCAAGGAAAAGAAGGTCACGGTATCGCTCCAGTCGCACCAAGTATTCTTTGTTCCACTCGATGTCTTCGGGACACTCAGGGATGAAGCACAAAAGAAGAAGTCTAGATTGACCTTGACTTCACCTCATCCGTCAGCTGGAGAGACAAGTGGGAAACATCGACGTTCCAGGCACAGTTCAGCAGAGCCGCTGCCAGGTCCAACTCCGCGTTTCTGGGAGACAGAATGACCCCCGCTCAAAATGCCTTGCACAGAGTATTTGAGCAGGCCTACCCCTCTGAAGCTCCTTCAGACCCCTCGGGGTCTGAGAAGGCCCCATCCGACTCCAGCCTCAGCTCAGATGGGGTCTCATGGATCCAGATCTGCGCCAATCGTGCCAACGCAACCTTCTCTGGTGCTGGTCCTGATGTCGAAGGATGTTTGGCGGTCACTTTATCAGTAACTTTACCTCTTCACTAGGTCATAGAGTCTCTGTGCACTGTCTTCGCCGACACGGTCTTATCTATCCATTGTTTAACACCTTAGGTGCACTACGGCAATGTGTTTGTTTTCTCATTTTCATTTTCGCTTTGAAGATACACCGATATAATCTTTCCAAAACACACTGACTCTTAATCACTCCTCGTAGTTTACGAACGCTGACAGTATCGATGCACCATTATACTCTTCGTTAGATTGCAACTCTTGGTACGTTTGGATTACCCCTTCTTCTATCTATTTATCCTGTCTTCACCACTTCTGCACCGTTTTTTAATAAAAAATCTTCACGTACATCTAATACATTGCACCGATGTTTCATCGTTAAAATTATAGGCTGATTCCTAGTTTTTTCCAGTGCCGCCCCTGATGAAGGGCTTCGATAGCCCGATATGCATTGGGCATTCAGGCGAATGTTAAATGGAACCAATTTCCGAATGCATATGAATTCAAGACATTTCTAAATTGAAAGGCTCAATAAATTCAATTGACCTTGGGACAAAATTGTTTATTCTATTGAATTGATGAATTAAGTTTCAGTTTTGAGTGCAGTACGAGTGACACCCTCCTACAAAGGAAGGTGCATAACTCTGATATTCATATCCCGACTCAGGGGGATTTACCCGTCTGCACCTGCGACCTTCCTTAAATCTAAATACCTTTGATTCAACCGAGTGCGCTTATTCTGTTTATATCTGCTGTTTATTTCCCCTTCTGAGTGACACAGAGCGCGCACCACCATACTAATGGATGAAATTGAGAATGCGTCCAAACGCAGGGCTTAAACTTTCATGTATACCCATGAAGAAACACAACGCATATATGCACTTTTCGAGGATACTACAGGAACCAGCAGCAGTACAACATCAATCCAATCCAACATCAGACAACTATTATATACCTCTAAAAGAGCTATTAATCAAAGACTTCACGCTAGCACTCTAATCAGGTATCATAATGTACAACGAATTCCAAGAGGCTTAAGAATCGCCTTAAAATCCACCTTATGTAAAAACAATCCACGATTCACCGAAAAATGGGAAGCTATTTTGAACAAATGCTCATTAGATCTCATTCTGTTAACAGTTGAGGAATTATCCAAATTACTTGAAGAATTGAATAAAGAAATTGACTAACTCCGACAAGAAATCTCCACTAAATCAACAGATGTTGATTGGAATGCCACTTTAGCAGATCTTAATAAGCAACTTGAAGAATACACTAAGGAGATCAACGAGAGAAAAATCAGAAAATTTAAACGCGACAATGTTGATTACAAGTTAGGAGAAGTATATACCTGTGATGAAGCATATGCATTTAAAAGACAACAACGAAAACAGACAGGTCAAAGATCAGACACGGACGCAACATCATCGGATGATTCTTCAACAAGGGACAGACTATCTAGAGTTCCTTCAACTTCACAGATAAACGTGATATCGTCAGACACAGGTGACTTACAGCAACCAGTCATTGAAGGTCCTTCAACCAGCGATTCCAGACAACATTTTTTAGGATCAGGCACAAAACCACTCGGAGATCCAGGAGGAAAAACATCCACAAAATCAGTGGCAAAGAGTACCCGCAGTCATTTTTTTTTCATTTCATAAGGCTTTATTCGGAGCTTAAAATACAAAGTCCATAAAAGCAAAAACAAATACACATCAAATACATCAGTCATAAAATCATAATAATAATAATACAGTACAAATCACATGGTTAAAACAGTTAAAAATGGTTAAAAGAGCATACTAGGCCTAGCTTTGGTAACTTGTAGGAGGAAAGTAGCAGTGAAAAAACAACCATCAGGGTAGGGTTTAAAAAGCAACTTCATAGCATCTTGTACACTCCTAACTCCGTATTTTATCAGGATAGGCTTTAAATAGGCTTTGCGAAAATTACCATATAGATTACACAGTAAAAGAAGGTGCATGGTGCTTTGTATTGATACATTGTCACAAGGACATGGGCCCACCGGATGTTTTTTTAATACAGGGGAAGGCCACCAGATGGTGCACAATCCCGAACCTTAATCTAGTAAGGACAAACCGGTGAGAAGAACGTGTGACTAAACTCAAATACAGCTGGAAACCCACAGAATCACAGTATTTCCCGTAAAACGTACACGTGGTTAAAGTACTGCAGGTCCTTTCCCGCCTCACTGATTTATGGTTCATAAAAACTGACTTCAACACTTCCTTAGACAGGCTGGAGGGGGCATAACAATCATCTTTAAGTTTGAAGCCATAGATCTCTAAAAAACAATTGAGGACAAATTTAATCCAGGGAATCTTTTAAGTGGTCATCAATGGAGAGACAATCTCCAATGATCGCTCTATTTAAGGAGGTCTCCTCCTTTGACCAGATGGTACGCCACAGCATTAGTGGTCTTATGGCCAGCAGGTCAGAAAGATAAGAAATGCCGAGCTCTCTGTGCGCCAAATCGTTGGAAACTGATTTAGGCAAGCACAGGAGCCTCTTAAGGAAGAGATTTTCCTCCACTGCCATGGTATGTCCCCACACCCCGGCACCATAAAGGGCAACAGAAAGACATCTCATTTGAAAATTTTTTAACATGTCTTTGATCCTTTTGTCTCCAATTTTGGTGGCAAACTTAAATACTCCATGAGAGCTTTTGGCCATCTTGGCCCGAACGTGATTAATCTCGCTGGACCAACTGCCTGATTTTGAGAAGATAATACCGAGGTAATTAAAAGACTCCACTATTTGCACCTTGTGCCCATCAATAAAAAAGGCATGGGGCTTTTAACGTCCCGCACCACATTCCATAATGAAGGTTTTGGATTTATTGATCAGCAGCTTCCTGTCCTTGATGAACTGCGTGAACCTGTCCATCAGACGCTGTAGGCCTATAGGAGTCCTAGACAAGATTACAGCGTCATCCGCATAAAGAAGGACGGGGACAAAAAAATTGTTTACTTTGGGTGCATCAGCCGCAACCGTCTTTAAGGCTGAATCCACTTCATTAATAAAAAGACTAAAAAGTAAAGGGGCAAGCACACACCCTTGTCGAATACCTCGCCTGACCCTAAACTTTGTGGTGCACTCCCCTTCCTGAACGGACACTGGTGCTTAGTTTAGCATAAAGTCTTGCTAGAAAATAGACGATGGCCTCAGGTGCCCCCATTTCTAGTAATTTGGGCCATAAAATATTGTGGTCCACCATGTCGAATGCACTACTCAAGTCAGCAAAACAAAGGTAGAGGGATCCTTTTTTAGCCTTCGTGTACTTCCCGATTAACAATTCGAGATTAAGACATTGTTCTATGGTCCCTCTACCCTTCCTAAAACCATATTGAGAGTTAGCTAGAATATTATTAGTTTCAACCCATTCTTCCAGCCTAACCATAAGCACCCGACTCATAACTTTCACAGAGGAGTCCAGGAGGGAGATTGGGCGATAATTCTTCACATCCCCCCTGTCACCCTTCTTGAATATTGGTATAATTATGGACTCCTCCCAAGTATGGGGGACCCCAATATTTACGACAGCATTAAATACCTTTGTTAGCAACGGACCCCAAATCTCTGGTGCTGTTTTATATACATCGATAGGTACCCCGTCAGGTCCCTGGGCCTTCCCACCCCTACTAGATTTAATAATATCCCTCACTTCAGCAGTGGTAATGTCCAAAGGGATGACCGGCCACCCATCTTCGTAGGGTCCCCTGGATCTGTCCGTATCAAAGATCAGAGAGAAATGGGTGACCCAGCTTTCCGCACTAACATTAGCCGTTAATTCGGGCATATTGTCATCCTTTAAAAATGGGCTGTTAACTGTCGCCCAAAATAAGGAGGAATCCACAGTTGTGGCTGCCTGGTCTAGTTTGTCCCATGCCTCTTGTCTTAGTTCTATTTTCCTAGATTTAACTGCGGCCTGATAAATACCTCGCAGTTCCCTAATCATACTAATATCTCTATTCTGGGCTGCCAAAGCTGTTTTGAGCCCCTTAAGTGCAATAGAACATGCATGGTCGAACCACCCCCTTTGTTGAAATTTCCTACCCTTGGTGAGTATGGTGAAATTGCTGTCTATGATTAAATTGATATTAATAAAATTATGGACAATTTCAACAGTTACTACCTCACTTTCTAAAATTGTAGTAATTTCCATAAGACATTTTGAAACAATGGAATTAGACGTGATGTCCGCTTTATTACCTTTCCTTCTGATACGAATTCCATTGGGCCGGTGTGGCTCAATATTGGTAATGGTACATGTATTAGAAACCTGTTGCTCCTTCCAAAGTGTTACCTCAACGGTAATACAATTATGGTCACTGATACAATTGTCCACGACCACTGGGATCGAACACCATGGGCTAATACCAGAAGACATGCAGATAAAATCAATTACTGTATTAGCATCTCTTCCCGTAAAAGTAGGGACAATTGCACCAGAGGAATTGACCTGATTAACCAATATTTTCATATCATAGGTAGTTAAAATTTTATTCAAAGAATTGCCATAGGAGTTATGGGGGAAGTGGGGGACACCGTCCCCAAAGTGGTTAGTAAAACCACATACCCTTTGGGCAACAAGGGGGCACATCACTGTGTTAAAATCACCTGCCCATATGATATCAAAATCAATATCAAATTTGGTTATATTATCTTCCAAGGCGGACTCCAAAGCAAGTACAACCTGATATCTCGTACAATCAAAAATATTATTATAAAAATTAATTAAAAGGATATTTCTACCCTGCTCCTGTTGAAGCCATAGAATCTGGGAGTGTGCCCCAACCAAGACATGTTTCTTGACTCTGATGGGTATTTCTACAGAGACCAGAACCAATAACCCACCCTTTGCCTACCTGACTGTGAGGCTACAGCGTGTAGGTGAAAGGAGACAAACCCATTATAATTGATTGGGTCCACACACCAGGTTTCCTGAAAACATATAATATTAAAAACATTAATGAACTCTGTCCACCCCAAACAGATGTCCTTAGATGAGAGTCCTGCGATGTTCCAACTGACAATCGTGCAAACACTCTTTCTACAAGGTTTGGATAAAGGTATATGGCTAGTGAGGTCAGGGGGTACATAATTAGATAGTGAAACCCCATTCTCACCAACCAAAAGAACCCGATTCTCACTGTCGCAACAACTAGCCATCCTGCTGATATTGACCGGAGGGTTATCGTAACCATTAGGGTCTACTGTATCTAAAACCCTCAAAATGACGTCCCCTCCTATGCCTGTTATAATCGGAGCTGGCTCCAGTCAATCGTTACTGTCCAGTCCACTCAGGGCTTGGAAACGGTTTGACGTGGTAATTGTAAGCCCAGGGTATAAGTTCATGTCTCCTTCTTTAGCCCCAGTATGTTCGTCATTGGGTCGATAATTAAAATGCCTGTAGAAATACCCTAAGGGGCGGAGAGATATCCCTTGATCCCGGAAGGAGGGTGGTGGTGCTCTTGACAGGACAGTTGAGGCAAGATGGGGGTTTCTAAAATTAATCACAATACAATCACCCCCACACGTCTTATGCGAACTACCAATCCATTTAATTCTTCTTGTACTTAATATGTCCTTTGATTGAACAACTGGGAAACCACATTTCCGGTGCAGCCAGTCCACGGTCTTGTTCTTCAGAGAAGCATGGGATTCACTATAGCTACAACCGGTCTCCCTAACTGGGGGAACATTAGTAAGAACTGCCACAAATGGAGCACAAGCCGGGGGCAAATCAATCCTGGGAGTACCAGAGTTTTTAACGCTAGATCCTAACTGATCCTCTGGGACTGGGTTACGTAAAGTACTCAATTGCCCTGAAATCCGCAGAGGGTCTGGAACATTAATTCTCTCCTCACAAAGTCCTACAAAAGAGGCGTTGGGAGGGTTGGTCATAGACGTAGATGTAACTTCCCCAGAAACCTGCGGAGGATCATAATTGTTCCCTTGATCCTTAACTGTAGTTTTAGTGTGGATACTAGCTTTAAGATGTGATTCCAGCAGGCCTCCCAGTCTGACCACCTCATTAGCAACTACATCAAGTTTGATCAAGAGAGGTTTAACTAGTAGATCAAGCTTGGCATCCATCATGCTAATTAAGAGGTCGAATTGTTTACTATCCATGGAAACAGGGTTACTATCCTGCACTACACTAAGATCATCGACAGAGTTGGTAGATGAAGGGTCAACTCTCTTATGTAATCGACCCCCCCCCCCCCCCCGTTTGGGGTAAGCATTCTTATTATTAATCCTACTAGAACGTAGTACTCTCTTTGATGAAGTGGCCATCATAGTAGGAGTCGGTGAACCCGGTGTAGTTGTTAAATCATCATTACAAACCCCAGAAATAGGACCAGCAGGACTATTTACTACTAGTGGAACCGCCGCTATAGAACCATCCATAAGATTGGGCTCGTTGCTTACATCTTGATTGGGAACGGGCAGGAAAATAGGGGAGTTGGCATTTGGTGAGATGAGGTCAGTAATTCCTGATCGCCCCAGGGACTTTCTCCGTTCCTGATTTATCTTATCTACCATTTTAACAAGATAGTTATCCATGGTAGCCTTCACCGGGGTAAATTTGGCTTTCGACATGGAATTCTCACTGATGCAGCTCTGAAGCTATGGGTCTAGATTAACAGGCAGTTCCAAACCCTTGCTTACTACCTTCTTTGAACCAATAATCCCACAGTGGAACGCTATATGCACCACACACTAGGGCAACACCATACACAATACCTGCTATGACAACCGATGTGTCGAAACACTTCATGCAGTTCAAAATGTCCACAGCCCCTCCAGCCCCCTCCTGACCCGGACTGTCACAGACTGTCCGCCCTTTGTCCGGGCTTCGTCCAGGGCGTCCCGCTCGCGTCCCGCGCAGCGGCAGACAAAGGGGAATAAGTAGGCGTGGATCGATGGGCGGGTGGGCGGGCAGCAGCGCACCTGTGGACACGCACGGACTCCTGGTCAATGGAGTCCCGTGCACCAGCCTAACTTCGCCAGCGGCAACACCCGGTTCCTCCCGCAGTTCCTCCAGATAAGGCAGCGTTTGTCAGCAGTTCAAAGCCCCTCACGGCGATGCGGGACCCGCGCCAGCGGGTTCCGTGAGCTTATTTCAAGGGATGTGGGCGGGTGGGCGGGCAGCAGCGCACCTGAGGACACGCACGGACTCCTGGTCAATGGAGTCCCGTGCACCAGCCTAACTTCGCCAGCGGCAACACCCGGTTCCTCCCGCAGTTCCTCCAGATAAGGCAGCATTTGTCAGCAGTTCAAAGCCCCTCACGGCGATGCGGGTTCCGCGAGCTTATTTCAAGGGATGTGGGCGGGTGGGCGGGCAGCAGCGCACCTGAGGACACGCATGGACTCCTGGTCAATGGAGTCCCGTGCACCAGCCTAACTTCGCCAGCGGTAACACCCGGTTCCTCCCGCAGTTCCTCCAGATAAGGCAGCGTTTGTCAGCAGTTCAAAGCCCCTCACGGCGATGCGGGACCCGCGCCAGCGGGTTCCGCGAGCTTATTTCAAGGGATGTGGGCGGGTGGGCGGGCAGCAGCGCACCTGAGGACACACACGGTCTCCTGGTCAATGGAGTCCCGTGCACCAGCCTAACTTCGCCAGCGGCAACACCCGGTTCCTCCCGCAGTTCCTCCAGATAAGGCAGCGTTTGTCAGCAGTTCAAAGCCCCTCACGGGGATGCGGGACCCGCGCCAGCGGGTTCCGTGAGCTTATTTCAAGGGATGTGGGCGGGTGGGCGGGCAGCAGCGCACCTGAGGACACGCACGGACTCCTGGTCAATGGAGTCCCTTGCACCAGCCTAACTTCGCCAGCGACAACACCCGGAGCACTTTGTTTTGGTGACTCTGCTCTTTCCTTTCAGCGCAGAGGGCAGAGACATCAGCCGCTCCACAGGGGGCGGAGCCAGCATTGTGATGGCAGAGCACAGGTCTATTCAGAATCAAGGTGTACTCCTCCCACCCATCCTGGTGTAATCTCTCTACCCACCACCTGGCAGCCAGCCTGTCTCCTGGAATTCCCCAGCCCTGCCCCTCACTGAAACTAGTCAGCACACACACACACACAGCAGAGGCGGACTGAAATGGCTAAGCAAGTAAATACTAACTTTCTAAAAGTAGATTTACAAACACAGGATATTAAAATAAACTTTACTAAAAGAAGTATTTTTTTATTCTGAGTTCAGGCATACTAAACTTGACTTTCTACCATGCTCTCTGAGTCTGCTGGGATTACAGCGTGTAGTAATTCCAGCAGCCCATTCTGGCCTATGGAGAGCAGGGAGCCTTCAATAGTGAAAAACGAAAATGGCTGTAATTCACTATTAGGACATGCCACACACATCAGGGCATGTCCTACCTTATGCCTACAATGCACCCTGCCCTTGGTCCTACCATAGGGGTGACTAATATGTAGTTAAGGGAAGGTTTAGCATGACAGTACCAGACTGCACGCAGGTTCTGCAATGGCAGACCCTAGACACATTTTACGAGGCTGCTTCTGTGGGTGCTCGTGTTCACTACGCCACTGGAGTCAAGCTACCCTGGCTGATGACGGCTGATAGCCAGAAACCGGTCCTAGGATGCTTGATTCCGGTCCAGGGAAGACATGGCTTGGCAGTTCGGGCTGGACTGTTCCCATGAGGCACAGGGTCAAGACTGATTTGCATATGGCCATGTCTAAACTGGGGTGGTGTAGTGGGCAAAAGAACGATGGATTTAACCCAGATCTCTTGACTGGGGGAGAATGTCTGCATTGTCAGCATTCCGTCCATCATTTGTTTGTTGTAACGCTTTTCGCCCTAAGTGGGATGGGTATTCCCAGACGTGGGACCCGTGCTCACTACGCCACTGGAGTCAAGCTACCCTGGCTGACGGCTGATAGCCAGAAACCGGTCCTAGGATGCTTGATTCCGGTCCAGGGAAGACATGGCTTGGCAGTTCGGGCTGGACTGTTCCCATGAGGCACAGGGTCAAGACTGATTTGCATATGGCCATGTCTAAACTGGGGTGGTGTAGTGGGCAAAAGAACGATGGATTTAACCCAGATCTCTTGACTGGGGGAGAATGTCTGCATTGTCAGCATTCCGTCCATCATTTGTTTGTTGTAACGCTTTTCGCCCTAAGTGGGATGGGTATTCCCAGACGTGGGACCCGTGCTCACTACGCCACTGGAGTCAAGCTACCCTGGCTGATGACGGCTGATAGCCAGAAACCGGTCCTAGGATGCTTGATTCCGGTCCAGGGAAGACATGGCTTGGCAGTTCTGGCTGGACTGTTCCCATGAGGCACAGGGTCAAGACTGATTTGCATATGGCCATGTCTAAACTGGGGTGGTGTAGTGGGCAAAAGAACGATGGATTTAACCCAGATCTCTTGACTGGGGGAGAATGTCTGCATTGTCAGCATTCCGTCCATCATTTGTTTGTTGTAACGCTTCTGTGGGTGGCACAACTAGTGCTGCAAGCCCACCAGCAGCATTTGCATTTACAAGCCCTGGCACTCCTGGTGCACTTTACTAGGGGCTGATAGTAAACCAAATAAGCCAAACATGGAATCCAATGAACATCAACATTTTACCATATGGAGTGCATATGCACCTTAGCACTGATCAGCAGTGGTAAGGTGCCCAGAGTCATAAAACAGCCAACAACAGGTCAGAAAATATACAGGAGGAAGGCAAAAAGTTTAGGGATGACCCTGCAAAAAGGGCCAAGTCCAACAAGGTACATTGATGACATTTTCATTCTATGGAAAGGTTCAACGAATCACTTGAAATCCCTCATTGAGATCCTCAATACAGTTGATCACCGCATTGAATTTACTTATTCCATAAGCAAGGAATCCATAACGTTCTTGGACACCCTTATAACAAACGACAAGGGTCATTTGATTACACAAGTATACACCAAACCAACCGATCGCAATAATTTACTACATTTTCACACTTTCCACCAGCCATCACTCAAAAAGCATCTTCCATACTCGCAACTTCTTAGATTGAAAAGGATATCAAGCACCAATGATCTATATGAATCAAGCAAAACATCATGTATTGATAAATTCAGACAACGCAAGTACCCACCAGAAATCCTTGAAAACGCCATCTTAAAAGTGGACAAATCCACACGACAAATGTTACTCCAACAAAAATTGTCAAAAAAGTCAGAACCAAGAATGGTATTCGTGTCTAAATTTTCAACACAAAGTTATCACATTAAAAAAACATCCTTAGATATTGGCCGATGCTGAGTACCGAAGTAGATTTTAAAAATATTTTTGAAATGCCCCCGCGATTTGCCTACCAAAGATCACACAACTTTAACCAAATTCTATCTACTTCTAAAAGATCTACGATGTCCGATTTCAAAGGAACCACACCTTGTTTAAATTGTGGCAACTGCAATTCGATCATCAAAAGTAACACCATTCAACACCCTCTCCGAGGTTACCCGATAAAATTGAAGGTAACAGCTACATGCAACAGTTCAAACGTCATTTACATGTTAAAATGTGGCCTAGTCTATGTGGGCAAAACTGAAAGAAAAGTCCGTATAAGACTCAACGAACATAAAAGCAATATCAGAACCCGACAGGCTAAATCTCCGATTGCTAATCATTTTTACCATTTCCAACTCAACATCTGTCAATTACGCTTTCTAGTTCTAGAACAAATACCCATTACGAAGGGTCGGAATAGTACCAAATTCCTATTGCAAAGGGAAATATTTAGGATAAATAGATTAGACTCTATTCACCCTAAAGGTCTCAATGAACGTTATGACCGAGGCTGTTTCTTGTAATTAGTCATCTGAACTATAATTTATAACATTGATTGTACTGTGCCCCCTTGAAACAGGATTGATTTCTGATACCTGTTAATGTGAATGTATTAATGTTATTTGCATTGCTATGTTGATTCTTGCCATGGCGTTTTTACATCTGACCACATGTTTTAGTGTTCTATTCAAGTTCCTTCAGCTTGATTCTAAACCACATGTCTTGGTTTACCATATTGACAATGTATCTACCTGTTTTACATTTTTCACTTTAGTTTCTATTTGCATCGTTTTTTCTTTTTGGATCGTTTTTTTCCCTGTTCTTATAATTTATTGTCTACCTTTTGAGAGCTTTTTAACACACCTCAATTTTCCCTTCTTCTCTACTCTATTATTAATTTTCACGGATGATATATGTTTTCAACCTTTGACAACATTAACATTCATTCATAATACGGTTCTATTTTCCGTAGTGGGAAACTACGAGTCTGTCTTCTTTGTAGTTTACATTCTCCTCCGTGCGTCTGACGGGTATAAGTCGTCACACGCCTGACAATGCTTACTTTTCCGGTCACTTCTTGATCGGTTTACGCATTCGAAGACCATACTTATTACCTGAACCGTAAGTTTACAGCACAATCCCTTGTGGACATCACGTTTTCAAGTCTTTTTGAAGTTGCTTTCGGAATGACGGTCACTTTATCAGTAACTTTACCTCTTCACTAGGTCATAGAGTCTCTGTGCACTGTCTTCGCCGACACGGTCTTATCTATCCATTGTTTAACACCGTAGGTGCACTACAGCAATGTGTTTGTTTTCTCGTTTTCATTTTCGCTTTGAAGATACACCGATATAATTTTTACAAAACACACTGACTCTTAATCACTCCTCGTAGTATACGAACGCTGACAGTATCGATGCACCATTATACTGTTCGTTAGATTGCAACTTTTGGTACGTTTGGATTACCCCTTCTATCTATTTATCCTGTCTTCACCACTTCTGCACCGTTTTTTAATAAAAAATCTTCACGTACATCTAATACATTGCACCGATGTTTCATCGTTAAAATTATAGGCTGATTCCTAGTTTTTTCCTTTCAGAGTGCTACCCCTGATGAAGGGCTTCGATAGCCCGAAATGCATTGGGCATTCAGGCGAATGTTAAATGGAACCAATTTCAGAATGCATATGAATTCAAGACATTTCTAAATTGAAAGGCTCAATAAATTTAATTGACCTTGGGACAAAATTATTGTTTATTCTATTGAATTGATGAATTAATTTTCAGTTTTGAGTGCAGTACGAGTGACACCCTCCTACAAAGGAAGGTGCATAACTCTGAAGGTCCCGGCAGCCCCATTCTCGTCACCAACAATTCTGAATCAGAACGGCTGATTCTGTAGCCGACCAGGCCCAGTGGATCTAGGTTGTTGCCTGAGCCTTTTGAAGAGCAGAAAGGCATGGGGGAAGAGAGGGAGGTGTCATTGGCCCCCTTAGAACACCAGTTATACACCCCGGGTGAAAATCTGGACTGGTATGAGGAACTAGCAGAGGCCAGTCGACTGAACACCGCTCCAGATTCTGGTTTGCTCTCTCCACCTACCGTGGCTACAGAGGAGGGAGCATCTTATGCAATGGTGGTGAAGAAGGCAGTAGAGGTCCTTGACGTAGAATTGCCCTCAGTTAAGGTCAAGCCTAACCTCTTGACCAAAGTGCTTCATCCTGGGGCTTCCTCCTCTGAGCCCCTTTTGCCCTCTAATAAAGCACTGATTGATGTCCTTCTAGGCACTTGGTCCAAACCCAGCACAGGAGCTCCTGTGAACTGGACAATAGCGTTATCCTAGTTTCCTCAGCCAACATCCCACAGCTGAGAGCTTGGTGGTCCAAGCCACGACTTCCTATGGCGCGTTCCGTGCTGCTCCCCCAGCCAGTTAATCCAAGAGGCTGGACACACTTAGGATGATGTTTTTTCTGCCAACCTAGCATGGCAGTCAGTGAACACCACGTGCCTTTTGGGCCATTACTCCCATAGCCTATGGGAAACGGTTGCGCAAGTGCTGCCACAGGTCCCGGAGGAGGCCCGGGCCATCCTCTCCCAAGCAGTGAAAGATGGGACGGATGCAGCAAAGTTCACCATTATGTGAGGTCTGGATATGACCGATTTGCTGGGCAGAGCGGTTTTGTCGATGGTGCCCTTACGGCATCATGCTTGTCTGAGAACATCTATCTTTTCTGGGGATGTCCAGGCCAGCATCTTGGACATGCCCTTTGATGGGACTCCTCTCTTCAGAGAGAAGGCAGACATGGCGTTGAAGTGCTTTGAGGACTCGCAGGCTACAGCCAAGTCCTTGGGCCTCTCAGTGACACCTTGCGGCCAGTCTACTTTTTGTGGCTAAGGAAGAGGCTTCCAACCGCATCATCCATAAGATGTGTGAGGACATGGACGTTGTGCATTCCGATCCTGTGGGAATGGTAGCCAGAAGTCATCCTCCACGAACTCCACGGCTGCTGCAGCCTCTAAGCCCACCTAGTTTGATTCTGCTAGACCATGGTTGCCCAGCTGGGGGAAAAATGCAACATCATCTCTTCCATTGGCAGTCCATAACATTGGACAAATCAGTCTTGCAGATAATTTGGAGGGGTTACTCCTTGCCTTTCTAATCTTTCCCTCCCCTTTTACTGCTGTCTCACGAACGGCTGGCAGCGGGTCATCTTATTTTGCTCCGAGAGGAAGTTACAGCTCTCCTGGCCAAGGAGGCTATAGAGAGGGTTCCAGTTTCAGAAGTAGGCAGTGGTTGTTATTCCCAATAGTTAATGATACCCAAAAAGAACAAAGATCTTTGTCCTATTCTAGACCTCCGAACCATCAATCTTTTCCTCAAAAAGGAGAAATTCAAGATGCTCACTTTGGCTTAGTGGAGGAAGCTGGCTCTCTGTATAGTGTACTAAAATGAAGTACACTGTGCAGAGAGTTCAGTGGGTCCCCAATTGTTTTACAGAGGCTAAAGTGGATAATACTAACGCTCACTTTTGTGGTAGTATGGGAGAGCAGTTAGGCTTATCAGAGGGTAGTGCTAAAGATTTGCTGTTCTTTCAGAGGCAATAAATGAGAGACACACTCAAAGAATAAATCTGAGACCATTTTAGAAAAATAACACTTTTTTTAATATATATTTCAAACTCAAGAACTTTGTTTCAAGGTAAGTACAGTTTTCAATAAAATGATGCCCAGGTAGGTAAAAGTTTCAGACCTGTGCGTTTTTACGCACAATGCAATCCTATGGAAGGAAAAGCCAAAGATGCACGTAAGGTAGGTACAGTCTCTTTCAGGGGTTCACCTTCTGGAATCGGAAAAGTAGTGGGCCTGTCACGTTCCGCGTTCCTGGTCTCCTCGGAGCTGTGCTGATGCTGAATGGGGTCCACCTCTTGACCTCCCCAAGTCCGGAATATGAAATAGCGCGGACTAATGAAGTGGTCAAGCGAGGGAAGGAAAGGGTAGGGACAGCGGGGAAGGAGATCTACAAAGAGAAAGCGCACAATAAATATATGCAGTGATACCAATATCACCAATATCGTGGGCATACAGTGGTTATCGGAGGGATACTTTATACTTTATATGGTTCAGCCCCACCCATACCTGAAAAGAAAAGAGAACGAACAGGACGGTTGATGCGGGGTTGGTCACGGTGTGAAACGAAGTAATGGAACTTGTCTACTCTCTGTGAGAAGTAGTGTCTCTCCTCAGCAGGGGAGTGATACAAGCAAATAGTGGTGTGAGCGGGGTTTGTTACCTACGTAAAGTGTACAAAAGCCCCAATCTCATTTATACCCCGACAAGTCAGAAATAAACAATACCGTAAAGCAATGTCAAAGCAATGTCTCCCGTGAGGGAGTCTTACTGCCGGTGGGTGTGGTATTTCTCTCTCAGTGGGCCCTCCAGCAGCTGGACAGACTGAAGAGGCCGGCTTGGTAAGATGTTGCAATCTTTGGCGCTCCTCTGCACGAGACGTGGCAACCGTCTCTCCAACAGAGGAACGAAATATGCACCCAACGACGCTTTAGCGCTCCTCTGCACGAGGCTCCCCCTTGGAGACTCACCAACAGAGGAGCAAACAAGGAAAGCACCGACTCCGGGTTGCAAAATGGCACAAGAAGCTTTAGCGCTCCTCTGCATGAGACGTGGCAACAGTCTCTCCAACAGAGGAGCGAACAAGGAAAGACACCGACTCGAAGTCGGAAATGGCACCAAATATACTTTAGCGCTCCTCTGCACGAGACGTAACCACAGTCTCTCCAACAGAGGAGCGAACCAGAAAGGTACGGACTCGACGTCGGAATTGGCACCTAGTTTACTTTAGCGCTCCTCTGCACGAGACGTAACCACAGTCTCACCAACAGAGGAGCGAATCAGAAAGGCGCGGACTCTGGGTCGGGAACGGGGATTACTCACGGCGTGGAAGCGGGAGTCTCGGAAGCTAGCTGTCGGGTCTGAACGTCACACGGAACGCCGGGACTGCTTACAGCAATGGAATAACCAGCGCCTGTCCGTGCTTCCGGGCTCATAGATAAAGATTTGGTGCGCACATACGCGTTACGTGAAACGCGCCTCGCGCTGTGCCTCATGGGAAACGTAGTCTTTTGTCGGATATCATCGGGATGAGGACAGTCAGTGTTTACCGGGTGCTCGGCCTGACAGGGCCAAGGTTCAAAGTACTACCAGCAGTTTTTCGGAAACCGGACAGGTTTTAATGGGAGCAGATTGCTAGTGAGGCAGGTAGCTGGCGCTTGTGAGAAAGTGCCCTCTTTCTTGCATGGTATGCCCCCACTTGTTGCTGAATTGCTGTTGTACTTTGACTGAGTGTGCCCTGGGCTCCTGACAATCAGGTACCCAGGGCCTGTGTTCCTTCCCTAAAACTGCATTGAAGCCTAAACCAAATTGGCATCTCTGGCCACATGTCAGCCCCTGGTAAATGGTACCATAGGTACCCAGGGCACTGTTACCAGAGAAGGCCCCTAAGGCCTGCAGCATTTATTGTGCCACCCTTAGAGGCCCTGTACCCTGACACACACACACTGCCTTTGCAGGCTGAGTGTCTGGGTGCAGAACAAAACAAAGAGACGACATGGCCCACATCCCTGTGTGCCATACCCACAGACCACTGCCCTTGTCTACATCAGTCACCCCTCTAGCTGGGTGCCCTATGCCAGTGGTGAGGGTACAGGTTAATGAGCCCTGTACCCCTACAGTGCCCAGGTCTATTCCTGGGCCCTGTAAGTGCAGTGCTGTCATTAAGAGTATATGGTGCTGGGAGGTTGTCGTTACGAACTCCACAGCACCATAATGGCTGCACTGAAGACTGGGAAGTTTGGTATCAAACTTCTCAGCACATTAAACCCACACTGATGCCAGTGTGGGATTTAATGTAAAATGCACGACAGAGGGCATCTTAGAGATGCCCCCTGAAACCCGACCAACTCCCAGTCACCTGACTGAGTGGCTGCGCAGGCTGCCACCACCAGACATGTTTCTGGACCCCTAGGTCGAGAGCTTGCTGCTCTTGGGGGCCTGAAACAATGCACATCCTGGGACGAGGTGCCAAGCCTCCTCCCCCAGGATGGGCAGGGTTCACGAAGGAGAAGTTTCAAAGGCATGCCGCCTTTGAGAGCTTCTCCAGACCACTTGCTGTACTCAGCAACTGGTCCCCACTGGTTCTCCCCCCCACTTTGGGCGGGAGACCCGGCGGGAAAAACAAAGTGAGGAAAAGAGCCAACTCCACCCCTAAGGTGGGGGAGGCGAGGTGAAGCACAAACTCGAGTCCACGCTATCTTGAGGATCGGGGGACCCAGCCAACCAGGGACAGGCTCCTGCCCCCCTCCCACTGGAGAGTGGCAGAATAGGGGTGTGTACCCACCCCAGGGAAGGGACCCATTGGTCCCTGCCCTTTACCTACCTGTAACGCCCCTAAATTTAGTATTTAGGGGCACCCTGAACCTTCCTTCCTCAGATCCAGCAACCACAAGAAAAGAAGGATGAGAAGCCATGCAGAGCTAACAAGAGGACAACGCCCACTGATTTGACCCCAGCCCTACAGGACTGTCTCCCCTCGAACCTGCTCCTGCAAACCCCCGGCATGTCCAGCGGCCAGCAACCTCAAAAACTCCGGAGGACCTGCCTGCATTCACTCTCCAGGCTGTTTCTCCCGTGAACACCGGACGTGTTTGAACTGCAGCTTCTGGTGCCAGCCAGAAACTACGAATCCAGCACACTCTGCACCCGCCGAGCCTGGCCTGTGTTTGAGTGAACAAACACCACGAGGAGGTCCCCCCGGCGATCCTGACCCGAAATCCGGTGAACCCTGACCTGCCTCAAGCCTCCAGATGACGCCTGCAGCCTCAATCCAGGAGACCCCCCCTACCGCGACCAGAGCGGTAAGAAAATCAGACGTCCAAAGGCACCCCTGCACCCGTCATCCCACGGCCTTGTGTGCCCAACCCAGTGGTGCCTAACTATCCCAACTTACCCCTCAAAGTGGTGGTCACTCCTGGAAGATCTTCGTCCCCGAGCCTGCAGTGTTTCTTTGTCCCGGAGAATCTCCATTGAATTCAACAGGGCACCCGACCTAAAAACTGCACCCTGCACCCGGCTGCCCTAGCGCCGCTGAGGGTGCCCCATTGGTGCTATCCTGGTCCCCAACGTGCCCTGAGCTTAACCCTAGGAGCTTTGCTCCCACCACCCTGTGGCCTGCTTGCCAGCAGCCACCATCCGGAGTCCCCCCTATCCCCCATAGGATAACATTGGGCCTCAACACTCTGGAAACTGGAAATATTCCTTAAAAATCAGCCGATTAACAAAAACGCATTTTCTCAACTGTTTTCAGGAAATGTCCCAGTGCTGAATCCAGGATCCAGCACTGAGTAAGAAAAAGTAACGATAACATAACTTTACCTGCTAAGTGAATTTCCTCCCATAGGATAACAAAAGTTTTTAAGTGTCAACTTTTGAAATACAATAATATTCCTTAAAAATCATACCTTTAATCAAAACGCATTTACTCACCTGTTTTCAGGAAAGGCCCCAGGGCTTAATCTTGGATCCAGTCCTGTGGTTAGAAAAGTAATCTGAAAAGTAATTAACTGCATTTTACTTAAAAAGCACATTGAATTGAATGTACTATACCTGCAATGTGTTGCAAACTGCTTTCTTAAACCTGTAATCAAAACCAGTACCAGTTATACTGCAATTCTGAACTGTGTTCAAACAAGTCAATTACTTCTGCAAATTATTTATATGCTTACCTGTACCAGGCTTGCTTGGTTCTAGAAATAAAACTGTATATTTTTTTATACAAAGCAATTGGCCTAGAGTTCAGTTCTTGAGTGTGTGAGACCATTTGCTGACTGAGTGTGTACATCAAGTGCTTTACACTGTCCTCTGATACTGCCTTACTGCTCGACCAAGCTACCACTTTAGAGGCTAAGGTTCTATCTAACTTTAACCTCTGGAGACTCTTGGACTCTATACACACTGTACCTCACTTTGGTGCAGTATATATAGAGTCAGTTTCTTACAGCGCTACAGAGAATGGAGGCCTTCTGAAAAGAGGCTGCACAGGGGGACATGCGGGGAAATCTGAGGGCTCTCAAACTGGGGCTCAAGTTGCAAGGGGTCTTATAGCATGTGGTCACAGCCGGTTTGTTGGGACCCGAGCCGGAGGGCTCAGGAGCAGAGTGGTTTGGTCACCTGGGCTGATGTGCAAAGTAGCACCTCACGGTCAGGGACAAACAGCTGGAAGAGGAGAAATCAATGCAGCTGGGCCACTCTCAAGTGGGTCTCAGTGATGCTGATGTCCCACAATGGCTGCTTGGTCCTGGTGCAATGAGGTCTGGACTGGACACTCACGGTCAGTGTTTGCTGCAGGGCGTCCGGTATTCCGGGGGTTGGTAAGGCACTGCTCTGGTTGGTCCAGATGTCTTCACACTCAGTGGGGACACAGATCTGACCTTCCAGAGCACGAGTACTTTCTCTGGTTGTCTGCAGTGTCGATAAGGCTGGGGAGCTGCAAGTCTCTGCTTATTGGTGCCTGCAGACTGCAGAGAGTAGTTCCTCTACTCCATGGGAGACTTTTGGTGTTGGTTGAAGTGCTGGCAGGCTTCCCAATGCTTGGGTAGTGCTCCAGTTCATAGGACGAGCCAGTCTGTCGCGATTGTTGAGAGAGGGCTTAGGACAACAGGGTTTTTTCAAAGTCCTGCTGCAGTTCTCACCAGGCAGTGACTCTTCTTCATCCTTCTGTTGATCCATCAAATCTGAAGTTTAGGGTCGAGGGGTGCCACCTTAATACTCAAGTACCCAGTAGTAACCAATGGGCTGTCTACTTGTAGGGTGGCTACTCCTTCTATATGACCACTTCCTGTGGGAAGTGGGCATGACCCTGACCCTAAAAGGCTCATTCTCTCCAACACAAGATGGAGGATTCTGAAAAGTGTGGTCCACATCAGCTGGGCCGGCCTAGGGGTGGTGCTTGCTGAATGTGGGCATATACCTCCTAATCGAACTGATTTTTCCACTTGTCTTGCTGCCAAAATGTGGGGTCCGGACAGGGGGGCGGGCACCTCGACTATGTGGAGAGGCCCGGGATCACATAACAAAGGTGGCAGGGCCTTTGGAGCTTCCCACCCTGGAACGTCCATCCTGCTTGGAGGAGGTGTGAACACCTCTGCCCAGAGCAGACATTGTTTCTGTCCTCCAAAAGTGAAGGCTGTCACCTCAAGAGGTCAGAAATCGGTCTATGGTGGTTAGCTGGTCAAGACCAGTCAGTCAACACACTGGTAGTCAATAGGTTTTCAGGGGGACCTCTAAGGTGCCTTCTGTGTGCATGTATTAATAAATCCAGCACTGGTATCAGTGTGGGTTTATTATGATGAGGTATTTGGCACCAAACACCTTGGGGTACAGCGAATCCATCACCTAGCTTGGGAATTCGAAATGACAAGTGTCAAGCCCATGTACTCGTTATGGCTTCCCTGTGTACGGGTAATATCTAACAGTGATCTTAAATATCACCAGGACACATTCACTCTCGCAGCTATGCGCTCACATGGGTATAGTGCACCCTGCCTTAGGGCTGTAAAGCCTACCGTGGGAGTGTCTTACCTATGCCACATGTAGTGCAGATAGGAATGGCACACAGGGATTTGTGCCATGTTGACTCTTCGATTTTCTCTGCATCAAGACACACAGGCTGTAATGGAAGTTTGCATGAGCTTGGTGAAGTATCCCTTAGGGTGGCACAATTTGTGCTGCAGCCCTTAGGGACCCTCTTTAGGTCCAATGTCCTAGGTACCAGGGGTACCACTTACTAGGGACATAAAGGGGGGCTAAAGGCCTGGTCACTTGGGGATCAAGTGATCAGTTGTCTTATTTTGGGGAAAGAACACTGGCACTGGAGACCTGGTTAGTAGGAACCCAGTGCATTTCAGTCAATGTTGCGCCTAATAGCAGGCAAAAAGTGGGAGGACTTCTGCAACAAAAAGCCAGTTTCCTACACAAGCCCCCCGCCAGCAGGCCAGGAAGCTCGGCCACAATCTGGGAGAAACTACCTACACTGTCAGGTGAGGACAAGAAAGGAAACAGACCGGATTGTTGCAGGGCCTTCTCTGCCTTACATCCTCCTGTCTAGGTCATTCCCTCTGGGGGGCTGACCTACCTCAACAGTGTTGGGATCCAACGTGAAATGCACCTTGTCTGCTTCTTTGCCCAGTGTATTTTCTTTGGGATGAGAGGTGTCTACCTCTGCTAACCCTATCATAGCCAGGGAAAACCCCAGCTTACTTAAAGAGGACACCCACAACTTGAGTAACCCCACCATAACCAACAGTGTCAGGGGGCCTGCCTTGCTATTCGACAATGGGTCAGAACACCATGCCAAGAACAGTGCAGCCATAAAGGCTAACACCCAGCAGAGCCTGCTGACAGCTGTCAGTGCCCAGAACCACACCTTTAGCTCTTCGCTGACAGGTGAAGGTGCTAACTCATAGGCTTCTATGGATTCAGGTTGTCTGTCTGCTGTTTTAGAGTGGGGATTACTACATACTTTAGTAAACACCGTCCTTCCACTCTCTCTTCTGTTAGTTGAGGAGCCACCATCTCATGCTTAACAGTTGCCTGACTAGTCAGGACTTCTTGTGGGTCAGGATGAGCTACAACAGTGCCAAATGTGGAGTTCTCCCCTACTGGTATAGAAACCCTTTGGCTCACTGGAACTTTGGCTAAAAGTTGCCCACCTTTCCTACACTGTTTCCTTCTTCCTTTCTTTTGAAGCCTTCTTGTATTAACTGCAGGTTCAACACATTCGGAATCATTGGGTAAGGATTGGCACTGGGCCAGTGCCTCACTTTGGCTCAGACCAACCTCTCGGTGGTCCTTTCCAAGGAGACAGTCAAGGGGAATGTCTTTATTGACTACCACCCTTCTCCAAATAAGGGTCCCAGCTATCTCTAGGGGTACTACAGCCACAGACTTAACAATAACATCTCCTGGGATAGTCCTTACTCTTCTAGTATCACCGGGGATGTACTGGTTTGAGGGAACCAGCCTGTCATGCACAACAGTGTGACTGGCACAGGTCTCTCTCAGGGCTGTGATTGGAATTCCATTCACCAGTAGGTGGTGGAAGTGTCTACTCCCCTCTGGAATCTCCAACTCACCATTTCAGCCCATTTCCAGTTAAAGGCTCAGAGGATTTCCTCATCTGAGGAATCATCACTCAAAGGCTACACTGGCAACCCTTGGGGGTTCACTAGTGTGTTTTTGTCATGTAGTTCCTATAAAACCTATATAAGAGCTGCACATTTAGACAACATACACTGTAGGATTGGTGTCAGACTGATTCTAGACACCCCCACCGGATATGTTGGCCTGTGTACCAGCTAGCTCACAGTGCCACTAGAAACTCCTCTTACCAAGGAGAGAATAGTTCTTGGCAACTATCGAACATGACAACCCTGATCCCTCAGGACCGTGGAAACAGTGTACTACTTTTCGCTCAGTTACTCGTGCTCACTCAGTCCCAGAGAGCTACACAGAATAAACGGTATGGACATTTTTCAATAAGTATATTTTGAACAGTCGTTATTCAAGTGTAAAAAAGGTGCGCTGAAGCAACCATTGGACAGAAAAAGATATAAATTATTAGAAGCACTAAGAAAGTAAAAGGATGGTAGATTTCTACCATTTTACTCTAACCATGAATCCAGGCAAGTATATAAAATGCATGACAATAGAAATGCATACTCCTACAATGCTACCCTAACTAGATGTACCTAGCATGTATGTAGGTGTTAAGCCAAGAATCCCTCTGGGATAAAGTCAACTCCATTACCTGAAGTGAGAGACTAAGGGACCCCGTCTTGGTCTCGAGTTGGACACCCCGCAAGGGATGTTAGACCACTGCGAGCTGGAGTATCTGCATGCAGGAACCTCAGCGTCTCGCATCTGTGTGTTTCGGCAGGAAAATCCTGTGTTCTGTGTGCAGAGTCGTATCTATGTAAAAGGTCAGTCGGAACCGTTATGTATGTAATGTAGGGAAGAATATAGGTGAAGGGTTATGATGTTACGTGAGCCTATATTGAGGTACCTATATGGAATATAACGGAGCCTTTGGTGCGGTGTCCAGTCTTCTGACAGTTGTGATTCCATGCCTTTTTGTGATCCCAATTCTTACCTTGGTACCCAGTTTTGTTTTGTGTGGTGTCTCGGGCACACCCTCCTGGTAAGTTTTTGGGAGGCCTACAGAGGACTCCTTTTACTTTATCCTTGGAGTGGTCCACCTTTTTCTCTTGAGGGGAGGGGGGGGCGTTTTGGCCTCTTTCTTTTGCTCTCCCCCTCCATGACTTGTCTTGGTCACTATAGTTTTCACCCAGTGATCAGATTTCCCAAACTCTTGGGAAGAGACTGGCCTCGGGTCTATTAGGTACTGGTGCAATTTTTCTTGATAACAATTACTTAATAAATAAATGTTCTTTCGTAATTAAATTATACAGCCTATCATAGTCATGCACATTGATAACTTTCAATCAACCACCTAGTGTTTTCACTGAAAAGTCTACAACATCTACCCAAGATTGACTTTGGATTTTTGAGTCTCCCTGAACCTGATCCTGTATTTTTCAGTGATGAATCAAAAGCCCTCAATCAGAGTATACTTCATGTGGTCATAGGACTCAACTGCTGTTCCTGTCAGTTTCAGGAGTCTATCCATGCACTTGCCAGACAACAGTTCCCAAAGGAGAGAGCCCCAGTACTTCTGGCTACCCTTCCTTGCTATACAGGCTCTCTAGAACGCTGTAAACCGTTTTGTGATGTCATCACCTTCTGTATACTTAGGAACAGTCCCTTTGGGAATTGTAGGGCCAAAGGTTCTCCCTAGGAACTATGTTGCTGCCACCATTGAAGGGTCCTAAACCCATCTCTGCCCTTTCCCTTTCTATGGCCAGTATCCTGTCCTCCAGGGCTATTCTTCGGGCCAGTCTTTCAAGAAGAATCTCCTCCTCTGAGGGTTCTTCTATGTACCTTGAGTGACCTGAACCGTCCTTACTAGAGGCAGGTACCCTTCGTACAGTGGGTCGTTTTTTAGATGGAGGTACAGCTGTCCTCTACCTTGAGTTGAGAATAATCTTCTTCACTCCCTCCACCCTTGTTCTCAGGGGCAGTGGCCTCATCAGTAGGTTGGGCCTGCTCATACTCTGCTAACAGCTAATGAAACTGTACAGTGGTAGGGGTTGAGCCTGTTTTCATTTTGTACTCTTTGCAGAAAACTCTTAGCTGCTTAAATGTAAGCTGTAGGTAAGGTGTAAGGTTGAACTCCTTAGCCACATCCCCTACAAGATCCATTATCACACTAACGTTGGGCTCTGTTTGAAGTTAGAAAAATCCTAATACAAGGCTTCCTAGCCCTAACTATAGTACATTTTTAAATCGTAAACAGTTATAAACTTCAGGGACTTAACAAAGGCCCTAACAGTTAATTGTAGAATTTTTGAAAAAAATTGACCAATTGAAAAAATACAATTTAACTGAAGGCAATTTTTGGAATTACTCATGTAGTCACTAATGGACAAAGTGGTATCCGTCAACGCATAGTGGTAGATCCCACCTCTGCCACCAATGTAAGAAGCTTGCTCTCTCTATATAATGTACTAAAATGAACTACACTGTGCAGAGTCAAGTAGGACCCCAGCTAGTTTTCAGAGACTAAAGTAGATAATCTCAACGCTCTCTTTTGTGATAGTGTGGGCGACCAGTTAGGTTTATCAGAGGGTAGTGCAAAGTATTTGTTTTACTCACAGAGGCAATAAGTGACACACACATTCAAATAATAAATCCAAGACCAATTTAGAAAAATAAGACTTCTTTTTATATATATTTTAAACTCAAGAACTTTGTTTCAAGGTAAGTATAGTTTTCGATAAAGGTTTGCACAGGTAAGTAAGCGTTTCAGACTTATGCGCTTTTACGCACAATGCAATCCTATGGGAGGAAAAGTCAAAGATGCATATAAGGAAGGTACAGTTGGTTTCAGTGGTTCACCTTCTGGAATCAGAATAGTAGTAGGCCAAGGTTTAATGCACTACTGTGGCCCATTTGCCTCGGCCCCAAAAAACACAATTAAAGGCCTGGGCATCTGGCTGGACCACTCCCTTAATTTTAACCATCAAGCAGCTAAGCTTTCAGCCTCCTGCTATGGTTTACTCAGGCTGCTACGGAAAATCCTTCCCCTGCTCCCATTTCAGGCAAGACAAATCATGGTCCAGAGCCTCATTCTATCACGCCTGGACTATGGGAATGCTCTCTATCTAGGAGCCCCTCAATCTACTACTCGCAAACTCCAGATTATCCAAAACTGTGCAGCCTGCACACTCCTCCAGATTCCTCGTCGGTACTCAACCAATCCAGGATTAAAGAGCCTGCACTGGCTCCCGGTTAGGGAAATAATTCAATGTAATGCCCTGTGCATTGCTCACAGGGCTTTCTGGAAGACTGGCCCGGCCATCAGCCAATCGCTGATCACTCCCTACCAACCGAACAGACAGATTCGATCGGCATCTTCCTCCCTCGCCCTAGTTCCCAAAATCAAGAGAGCAAGGTGTGGTGGCCGCTCCTTTGCCTATAACTCAGCCAAATTATGGACCGCTCTTCCCCTCCACCTGCGAGCACAGCCCAACCGTCTACCTTTCCGTAAACGCCTAAAAACCCTGCTTTTCAACAAACCCTTATAGACCTCATCAGCCTCCCTGGCCGCGTGTGTCTGCAGCGCCAGGACGCCTCATTGTAGCTACCGTGCTTTACAAATGTTCTTTTCATTTCATTACATTTCACTACCACCCTGGGGTTTGTACGGCACGGCTATGGTTGTTGGTGGTGACTTCATACTCGGTGGGGAGACAGATCGGACCTTCCAGAATAAGAGTATTTTTTCCTGGTCGTCTGTGGCGTCGGTCGGTCGGGCCGGGGAGCTGCAAGGCAGTGGACCGGACTCTGCTTGTTGGTGCCTGTGGACTGCAAGGGAGTAGCTCCTCTATTCCTAGGGAGACTTTCGGTGTTGGTTGAAGTGTTGGCCCGGCTACCCGAGGCTTTTGTAGTGCTCCAGCTCACAGCACGAGTCACTCTGTCGCGATTGTCGAGAGAGGGTTGAGGATGGCAGTTTCTTCTCCAAAGTTCTGCTGCAGTTCTCGCCAGGCAATGACACTTTTTCGTCCTTCTGTTGATCTGTCGAATCTGAAGTTCAGGGTCAAGGGGTGCCAGCTAAATCCTCAATTTTGGGGGTGTTAAAGGAAGTACCATGTAATAGCCAATGGGCTTCCTACCTGTAGGGCAACTACACCCTCTATATGACCACTGCCTTGGGAAGTGGGCATAACCCTGACCCTAATAGACTACTTCTCTCCAACACAAGATGGAGGATTCTGAAAAGTGGAGTTCACATCAGCTGGCCCACTCTTGGGGTGGTGCTGGCTGAATGTCGGCACACACCTAATCTAACTATTTTTCCCGCCTGTCTTGCTGCCAAAATGCGGTGTCAGGACAGGTAGAACGCCGATTTTCAGTTATGAGATAGAGAGATAAGACCTAGGACTGATCACGTAGGCTCTTGATTTTGGATAATACTTTGGAGTTACGATTGACTTGTGAAAAACGATTCCTGGGAGAAACTTCCAGTATACGGACACATGTGAGAAGTGAGATATACTTTTATGAACACGTACTGATGACTGTTCATACTCAAGATATTATAATACAGTACATTACGTTGACTTGGAAGATAGAAACGATATTGAGTGTGGCATTTTATACAGGAGGAGATATTTGTTTTCTATACTTTGTTATTTGTACTACAGCCCTGAAGAAGTCAAGGATGCTTTACTTAGCATGACGAAACATGTGTTGGCTGCGTGGTTACTTTGCAATTTACATATACTGAAGAATTATCAAATTGAATGTTTTGGATACTTGGATACTTGGATATGGACATCTCCTGTACCAATAGAAGAATTCCTGATCTAATGGAAATTGAATAAATCTATGGACATTGAAACTTGAATGCTGTGGAATTACACTATTTTGCCAACTGTTATGTGATATTTGTTTGAGTGCTCGGGGAAGATTTTGTTATAATGTTTTACTATACTGTTTTGTAGGTAGAGGTAGGGTTGTGGAGGTAATCAACCTTTCTTCCCTGTGAGCACCACTGAATATATGTTGTAAGTAGTTACACTACCCTGATTAAGAGTTGAGCACCGTTCAGCAACCTGGTTACCTAGTGTCTTATTTCACAGGGGTGTGGGCACCCGAACTATATGGAGAGGCCCGGTGTAGGAAGCTGGCTCTGTATATACTATACCAAAGTAAGGTATAGTGTGCACAGAGTCCAGGAAGTCCCCAGAGGTATAGCAGAGGGCAAATTAGGTAAGTGCTAACAGCTCTCTTTGTGGTGGTGTGGGGGCAAGCAGTTAGGCTTATCCAGAGGATGTGTTAAGCATTTATTGTATTCACTCTATCAAGGACTGATTACACACACTCAGATGCAGAATCCAGACCAATTAGGTAAGTATAAAAAAGGTATACTTATGTTTTATTTAAGAACCAAGTAGGACTTGGCACAGGTAAGTACAATACATTCTCAAATTCAAGGAAATGCAGTTGTGGTTGAATTTGCAGTTGTTACAGGTTTGGGCTTTAAAATGCATTTTGACTTGTACAGTAAGTACTTTCAGATTACTTTTGAGATACTTTTGGATTACTTTGAGTACTGGGTGTGGTATACCTAGATGCCACACCTTAGGATCTCACAATACAAGGTAAGTACGACTTTTTATACTTTGCAATTGAGTTCTCATTTCTCCATACAACAGTTCAACACAGAACATTTTTAGGCCCAAAATCTCTGAACATGGGTTTGTATGGTGGAAACATGTTAGCGGTTTTCCAGGTAAGTACTTTACTTACGAATAGGAGTTTTGGGGGTTAGGACCAAGGTTCCCCAAGGTCTAGATGGGCACTCAAATTGCACCACTAGCGGCACCGAGGCTGCCGGGTGCAGAGTGCCGGGGACCAATGTTAACCAAAGGCCCTAAGGGGTCCTTAGGTTAGGGACTGCTGTCGAGCAGGTCACTCAGGTGTGGGAGCCAAGCTCCTGGGGTTAAGACCAGCACTGAAGGGGCCAACCACTGGAACAGGAGCTGAACCACCAGCGGACCCTGTGCTTTTCAATGGTTTTGCAGTGTTGCTGCAGGGTCGGGCAGGGAGACTTCCTGAAGGCGACCGCCGGCTGGAGAGGTAAGTTAGGATCTTGGAGGATGCCTGGACACCGTTGGTTGGGCCACCCAAGGCCATGGGGCGAGGAGTGCAGGGGTGTCTTCTGGTGTCTGTTTTTCTTACCAGCTCTAGTCGTGGTCGTGGGGAACCTTCAGGATGAGGCTGCAGACATTGTCATAATGCTTGAGGGAGGTTGGGGATCACCAGTCGGGATCGTGGGGTAGACCTCCTTGTCTTGTCAGGCCATTAGGGCCATGGGTGTCAGGTGAAAAGTTTTGCAGAATCGCTGAGTCGCCAGAATCCGGATTCTGTGGTCCATCTTTGCATTGAGCAAATCCAGTGCTCACGGGAGACAGAGTCTGTAAGATAGTTGCAGGGCAGGTCCTCTGGGCTCTGGGGGTTGCTGGCTGCTGGACTCGCCGGGGTTCTTGCTGTAGGCAGGTCGCAGATGGGACAGGCCGGTAGGGCTAGGGCCAAGGCAGTTGGTGGCCTCTTCTTCGTCCTGGGTCAGTAAGGCTCTTCGGTCCTTTTTCTTTCTTCCTCGAATCTGAGGAGGCAAGGTTGCCCCTAAATACTAAATTTAGGGGCGTTAAAGGGGTGTGCAGGTCGGGACCAATGGGTCCCTTCTTTGGGGTGGGTACACCCCCTATTATGCCACCCTCCAGTGGGAGGGGGCATGAGCCTCTCCCTAATTGGCTGAGTTCCCCCATCTTCAAGATGGAGGGGACTTAGATGTGTGCTTCACCTCACCTCCAAAGGTGGGTACACCTCTCTTCCTAGCGTGGTTTTCCTGCCTATTCGCCCGCCAAAAGTGGGGGTAAGAACCGGTGGGAGCCAGTTGCTATGGGCAGCAAAAGGCAGGGGCAGCTTCCAAAGGCAGCAGGCCTATGAAGCTTCCCCTTTCATGGACCCAGCTCATCCAGGAGGGGGAGGAGGGGGGGGGGGTAGAGGCATGACACCTCTGCCCAGGATGGTCTTTGTTTCTGTATCCAGAGAGTGGAGGCTGTCTTCCCAAGGGACAAGAAAACTGTCTGGTGGTGGCAAATGTCAGGTAGCAATTCAGGAACCACACCAGGGTCGATTTCAGGGGTCATTTCCAAGATGCCCCGAGTGCATTTTACATTAAATCCAACACTGGTGTTAATGTGGGTTTAATGTGCTGAGCAGTTACCAAACTTCTCAGCTTTTAGTAAAGCCATAATGAAGCTGCGGAGTTCGTAATGACCAACTCCCAGACCATATACACTTACGTACAATGTCTAAGAATGGGCATAGACACTGTAGAGGTACAGGGCTCATGCCACTGTACACTCACCTTAGGGCTAGTGCAGCCTGCTTGTGGGGTGACCTACCTAGGCCTTAGGCAGTGGGTTGCAGGCATGGCACACAGAGATGGGTGCCATGTCGACTCTTCACTTTTCTCTGCACCAAAGCATACAGGGCTTCTAAGGGTGGCACAATAGGTGCTGCATCCCTCAGAGGCCTTCCCTGGTCACAGTGTCCTTGGTACCCATGGAACCTTTTATAAGGGGCTTACCTGTGGCCAGAGATGTGCCAATTGTGGGTACAAAGGTACAGTCTTGGGAAAGGACACATGCCCTGGGAACCTGATTGGCAAGGGCCCAGGGAACATCAAGTGAGGTTGCGTCAGTTGTCAGGCAAAAAGCAGGGGGTGACCATGCAAAAAGGGGCACTTTCCTACAACAAGAGGGCAGCAGGGCATTTTAAGCTACCCGCTCTGGAACATTCATTCCTCCTTAAAGGAGATGCGAATACCTCCATCCAGAGCAGGCTTTGTTCCTGTCCTCCGAGAGCGAAGGCTGTCACCTCAGGAGGTCAGAAATTGGTCTATGGTAGTTGGCTGGCTGGAACCAGTCAGTAAACACATGAGTACTTGGTACTTTTTCAGGGGGCATCTCTTAGGTGCCCTGTGTGTGCATTTATTAATAAATCCAGCATTGGCATCAGTGTTGGTTTTAATAAGACAAGGTGTTTGGTATCAAACACCTCGGGGTACAGCGAAGTCATAAGGTAGCTTTGAAACTCATAATGACAAGTGTCCTGCCCATGTACCCGTTGTGGCTTTCCTGTGCATGGGTAACATCTAAGGGTGAACTTAGATATCACCGGGACATAGCCACTCTCGCAGATATGCACTCTCACATACAACTTGGACTTCTACCTTCTGAGTGGGGATGTTTGGGACTTCAACCAAATGAATTGTAGAATGGGTAGCCCTCCCTTTCAATCAAAAATCATAACATTGACTTCTCTGTCACCATATGGTCCACTTTGGTCTACCTCTAGGACTGCTTTAAGCATGCAATCCTCCTTCCCCCTCAGGCACCGTCATTGTGAATTATTCCCTTTCAACTCATTACTCAGAATCAAAGCACTCTGCTGGTGCCCTGCACAATAGGGTATCTTGTTCCTCATGTTTTGCTGTATCACTGAAGATGTGGACATCAGCATTCAAAATGATTTTTGACTTGGTGCATTCTGTTCCTGATTCTGCATATTTGGAACCATTACACAATTTATTTCTCTGCATCGGTGAAATTTGCTCTACATTTCCCTGAATCTTGTTAAGATTCTAATGACACTCCCTCCTCCAGTGGCCAATCTTCCCACAGAAGTAACAAGCTGTATTCTTTTTAATCATTATAATGCTCACATTCACTCCATCGCTTCTACTACCACTTTACATATGCACCTGATTACATTAATTCCTATTAATCCATCTGATTTCGAGACCCTTTCTTAAACTGCTTTGTCTGGGCAATCATCAGCTTCTCTTTAAGCTTTTTCTGTTTTGCCTAAAAATAATCACTACTATTTTTCGGTAACATCAAGATCTCATCTATGCCCTTTGTCTGCCAGCACAACTTACTCTGTTGAATATGATTACTAATCTCTGGCCTCGATAAATCGATGAATGAAAAACACTTTATATAGTGCAAACAGCTGCTTTGAAGAAGCATCCCAGAGCTTAAACAGCAGAGAGACCTTTACTTCAGACTTAACAGAAGTGAAATTCATATTTATTCCAGTCTGAAATCCAGGTACACATATAGTACCCTATCTCTTTCATCATCTCAGAGGCTGATGTTCCTTCTGGTGCTAAAATCTTACCCTCTGATGTGGTACTTTAAAATTTGGGACCGTGTAGGAGGCAGGGCCCTACCCTGCCTATTCCGGCATTAGCGAACCGCGAATGGCCAATGCGGTATGTACAAGTGCTTTGCATAACGTTTTATCGTTAAATGCACTTTGTATACGATATTAAACATTGACTTTGTGGGTTCCATCTTGGAGCAGTGGCCATCTTATGGTTGCCCTCACATAGGCTACACATTAAGAACAAGCACAGGCCTTCAGAACACATGTGCCTTCTATTGACTTCTCAGTGACCTATGCAACTTGGCTCCACTGCCCCCGGTCAGTCCGGTCTCACGAGCTCCCTGTCCTACGGCCACCTGTGATTAGCATCAGGGTTTGACACACCATAAAGCCTTTTCATCCCACACAAGCCTCCGGCTAATCTCTTTCACACCTGACTCTTCCTGCTTTATGGCTTGTTTTACAAACAGGAGGTGCCCGTGTTTATTGGGGTCTGCTGATATCTGATGTGGGATCTGAGCCTCGCTGGGTAAATAATTGTGGGCTGGCTTAACTGGAATGTGGGATGGTCATCATGACTCTGCCTTTTCGTTTGTAATGAATACATATGAATGACCATATCGTAAAACAAGGAATGTGTGCCTGAAGCATGATATTTTGTATATAAGAAGAAGGCCGTTTCTGTAAGTTTTAAGCAGTCTCCTGAGAACATACATTGTGTTGTACTTCTCGGATACCTGTAATTGATCTGCAGCCAATAAACAAGATCTTTGACTTCACCTAGAAGAGACTGTGTTTCTGTGGGTCTGAAACAGGAAGAACTCGAAGTCGTAGGGTGTGTTTCCCTGCACCACTGGGTTTTAAAAACCCAGTACTTCAGTTGGCGCCCAACTCGGGGCGATTTCAGCGGTACCGGTCCAAGCCAGAGGTTCGTGAGGAGCTTCGTGTGGAAATTCCGGAGGAAGGCCGCCACTTCATCGACCCCTGCATGTCGACGTGGTACGAAAGTCTTTTCTGCGAGGTTCTCCGCGTCCCGACGGCTACGAAGGACTGCTGCCCTGATTAATCGCCCTGTTTTGGACCCTTGACGATTTGGTAGAGCGAAACAATTGAGAGAGTCTTCTGGTGACGCCAAGGATCATCGATACCTCGGTTAAGTATAAGTGGAGCGTCTCCCAGTTTGTTTGGTATCCTTCGGGAATTTGGTATCCTTCGGGATCACTTTGATTTGAAACTTACAAGTGCCAAAGCCAGAGGACTCGTGTATTCACAAGACTATCGTATTCGATAATCCTTTGAAGTTTGAAACTAGACTAGTGAGCGAAGATGCCTGGTTCTAGTGTATTTGGAAGATTGTTTTGTTTGGGTTGTAGAAGGGATTCCCAATTAGAGGATTCGTATCCGGTTCCTCCAATTGGAACTCCAACTTATGAGCTTTATGTAAAACATGGTGTGGGCCCTATTGCATATAATGAAGTATGGATCCGATACACCAGAAAGGACGGTGTCTTAAAATGGCCCCAAAATGGTAGTTTCGATACCGATATCTTAGATAATTTGGAAGTTAAATTATTTAAAAAGAAATCCCGGCCGGCGATGTTTGATTCTTTCCGCCTATGGCGGAAGGAAGCCAAACAGAAGGAAATTAAGCTAGCAAAAAGTAATAAGAGAGAAAAAGGTATGTCAATGATGCAAGCAGCTATCCAATTTAAAGATAATGAGAAGGAACAAATGAATGAGCAGTTACATAGACAGCGCAAACTAGGGATCGATAAATGTTACCCAGTTTTGTCACCCCTTGAACAAGATGAGACAAAAGAGAAAGAGAAAGATTCCCTAATGTCCCATTTGCTAAGTTTGCCACCCCCGTATGCGCAAAATGCCACAGCGCCTCCACAGCTCGTGAATGTGCAGCCTCCAGTTAATGTGCCGCAAGCCTTCCCACAACCACCAGCTCCCCCTCAGCTGGCTCCTATCCCTACAGCGCAGCCCTCTCAAGGGCCGCCAGTTTTGTTACCTGTCTCCCCCGCGCTTCCTGCGACTTTGCCAGGTACATCAGCTGCCTCCCTTGGCGCTCTTCCTAACACTGCCCCTGTATCTGCATCTGCACCCGCTTTTCTTCCCTCTGTCTTTCCCCCCGTTTTCGCCTCTACCTCTCCTTCAGCACGACAGCGAATAGCTAATGTAGTTACTAGTTTAATGTCGCCTCTCTTTGGGTCATCTAGTATGACCCCTGGTTTACAACGTAAGCAGTTGCGTAGTCAGCTGCCTAATCCTGAAGAAAAAGAGGTGTTAGACCATATGGCACGTAGGTGGATTGTCCTTTCTTCACTCTATGATGTGGAGTCAGTCGTTAATGTTTTTCATCAATGGGATGCCCCAAAACAGAGGTATGTGTTTGAGAAAATGTGTGAATTCCTCTGTGAGGAATTGGAAGATCATGGTTCAAACACAATCCCGCAGGAGTTGTGTCGAGTGCGATTTGATTTTGGAACAGGTACAATTGTGGGTCCCGACGTAGATAAAGCAGTTGCGACTTTACTGTCCTTCAGGAATGAGGATTGTCAACAATCCTTGTTCGAACAGGAATTCCCTGTGGGGAAAAAGGGAAAAGTGCGACAATACCCTATGAGAGAAGTCCCTCCGGTATGGAAGGAAGCCGTTGCGGCTGATGCCGCTCGAGCTATTGCTGCTGTTCCAGCTCATTTTCAGCGTGTTTGGGTACATGTCCCATGGAAGCGCTCTGAGGTGTTAGCGCTTAAGCAGACATTGCCTGACCCCCGTAAAAACCCTGCAGGGTATTATAAGGAGTTATCAGAAACTGCAGAATCGTGTGTCATGAATCTAGCTGATATAGATATGTTGTTCGGGAATGTTGTTCCACAGCCTTTATGGGGATCCATTCGTAATGTAGATCACGCTGCAGAATTGGGTAACACATGGGCTAATATCGTTGTCGCAGACGCTAGACAAGTTGGTGGTGCAAAACATGAGCCCCTCGTAGCAGAACTCCCTGGTAGAATTATTACATACATGAAAACTTTAATGCCCACGATGCGCGTGAATTGGGATAAACTATCCGCATGCAAGCAGAAGAAAGATGAAACAGTGTCCGATTTCTTTACAAGGTTTGAAGAAACGTTTATCGACCACAGTGGTCAAGACATGAGTTCTGAAGGTGGCCAACGGTTATTTGTTGATAAATTTGTGCAGAATCTACTTCCCGAGTTGTGTAAGAAATTAAAAGATTCAGAGAGTTCTTGGGCTGTTTCCTCATCAGCGCAAATACTGGCTACTGCACAGTATTACGAAAATAGAGATCAGGATGAGAAGGATAGAACAGACAAGAAAACAAAAGAATTGAAAACGAAGGTCCTTTTACAGCAGGCTTATCCGCCACGTGGAGGTCAGAATAATTATAGGCAAACCCAAGTTATCTATCAGCAACCCCAACAGTTTCAGAATAACCAGCAAATGAATGGGTATTATCAACCACGTATCCCTATAGGTCCCAATCAATGTTCATATTGCACAGAGGAAGGTCATTTTAAGTATAATTGTCCTAAATTGTTGCAGCGTACTAATAATGCGTATGGCGCAAGAGGTGGTCAGCAAGCTCCTAGAGGCAGAGGGTGTGGAAATGATCCCCAGAACGCGCGTCCTCTTCCGCCTCAAAATACGATAAATAGCTTTGATCAGCAAGCCAATGCTACTGGTAATACAGCTCAGTACTATAATAATGATTATTATGCAGAAGACGACAATGGGGAAGGTAATGATTACTAGGACAGCCATAGACAGAGAGAGGGAGTTGTTTCAGTGCCAGTGGATCAGAGTGGACCGTATGTTAAGGTGACTACAGCGGGTGTAACAGAGCCCTTTCTGCTGGACACTGGTGCGGCAAAGAGTTCAATTATGCATTCAAAACTCCCTGGCGTGCCTTTGTCTGGCGAAATGAATGTTTTAGTAGGTTTTTCTGGCTCCCCAGTTAGGAACCCGATTTCCAGTCCTATGCCCCTTTCTGTTGGACCTTGTGAGCTAAAAGCACCCCTCCTCTTAACGACAGGTTGTGGTGAAAATCTGTTAGGGTTGGATTTGTTAAAAAGATTGCATGCAACACTATATTGTTCTCCCTCAGGAGTACAACTTACATTGGGTAAGGAAGTAATTTCCCCGATGTATTTGTCAAAGAATACATTGCCACCTGAATTGTCATCGCTTCCGGATGTCCTTTGGGCAACTGGTCCCAATGATGTGGGTCTCTTGGAAATACCGCCATATGTGGTCACTTTAAAAGCCAATGTCAGATTGCCACGCATTCCTCAGTACAAGATCTCCAATGAAGGTCAGAAAGCGTTGTTAGCAATTATCAGTGATTTGATTAAAAAGGGTGTCATTGAAGAGACAAAAGGCAACGTTTGCAATAGTCCTGTTTTACCTGTTTTAAAACGTACGGACCCTTCTCAGCCACCTGTTTACAGATTTGTGATTGATCTTAGAGAGGTAAATAAGATTGTTGTGCCACAGTTTCCAGTTGTCCCTGATATAACTGCCTTGTTAACCATGATTCCAGCCTCCGCTGCATGGTTCTCAGTGATCGATTTAAAGAATGCCTTCTTTAGCATCCCAATTGCAGAGGAGAGCAGGGACATTTTTGGCTTTAGTTTAGGAGGTCGAAGCTTCCGCTTCAAACGCGCTCCACAGGGCTACTGTGAAAGTCCATCAATATACAAGTCAAGCTTTAAAAGCGCAGCTTGACGCACTTGTTTTACCTAGTGGTGCTACCCTCATTCAGTATGTTGACGATTTACTAATCGCCGCGGATACTGAAAAGATTTGTAAAAAAGCTACATTGTCATTGTTGCGCCATTTGTCTGCCTCTCATCATAAAGTGTCTCTCTCCAAACTGCAATATTGTCGACAAGAAGTGACCTACTTAGGTCATCTCTTATCGAAGGAGGGAAGGAAACTGACCCCAGAAAGAATTCAAGCCATTGCACAATTAAGCGTGCCAAGAACACAGAGAGAAGTGCGTGCTTTCTTGGGCATTACTTCATACTGTAGGCACTGGATACCAAATTTTTCTTTGCTGGCAAAACCTTTGTTAGCATTAACCTGTAAAGATACACCGAATCCTGTCCCATGGTCTGAAGAGTGTCAGAAAAGTTTTTTGGAATTGTATAATGCATTATGTTCAGCTCCTGTGTTGGGTACCCCTGACTACAGCAAGCCTTTTACATTGTATGTTCATGAAAAAGACGGTTGCGCATTATCAGTGTTAACCCAGCCTTTTGGCGACAGACCGCGTACATGCGCATATTTTTCGTCAACCTTGGACCCGGTAGTGAGGGCATTGCCAAGTTGTCTGAGAGCTACAGCCACAGCAGCTATGTCTATTCGACAGTCTGCTGGATTGGTAATGGATAACACATTGATTGTTATGGTTCCACATGCTGTGGACACATTGTTAAACCGGACCAAGACACAGCACTTAACTAGTGCTCGATTGTCAGGGTATGAATTGACACTGTTGGCAAACCATATACACATAAAGAGATGCAATACGTTGAATCCAGCTACACTATTGCCGATTCCAGCAGACATAGATGAGATTGAGCAGCATGATTGTCTGTTCAGAACAGAAGAAGAGACAAAAGGGAGAGTGGATCTTAAAGATATTCCCCTGACTGAGTGTGATGGTACCTTATGGGTGGATGGTTTGTGCTTCAAGCTTCCGAATGGTGATACGACTGCTGCATATGCTATCACGACTTTGCGCACGATTGTTGAAACTGCACGTGTGCCACATAATTCGGCTCAAGCAGCAGAATTAATTGCCCTTACAAGAGCATGCGTGTTGTCTGAAGGAATGAAAGTGAACATATATACTGACAGTCAGTACGCCTTTGGCGTGGCCCATAGTTTTGGGCGCCTATGGAAAGAACGTGGGTTCCTGACTTCGCATGGAGCTAAAATTCAGAATGGCAAGTTGGTGAATGATCTCCTTGAGTCACTGACCCTACCGTTACAAGTTGCGATTATGAAATGCAGTGCGCACAGGAAAGTCACTGATGATGTTGGTCGTGGTAATGCATTTGCTGACGAAATCGCGAAAGAAACAGCAAAAGATGTGAAGACTCGAATGCATGTTGCAGGCCCTGCAAGATGGGTTGGTGATGTTGGAATGTGTGAAGACACGATAGAGAGTGTGAAGTCCCTTCAAGCTGAAGCCACAGAGAAAGAGTTAAGCAAGTGGAGAGAAAGTACGGGTAAATTGGATGAGAATGGTTGTTGGGTTGATTTGTCAGAACATCGGCGATGGTTGTTACCTGATGCATATGTGCTTCCAGTGGTTACTATGGCACATGGAATGGCACATATCAGTGTGAAAGGAATCTGTAAGTTGTTGGCTCCAGTATGGCAGAACGCTGGAATTCCCAAGTGTGCAGAGAATGTGGTCAAGAATTGTATGGTATGTTTGAAATACAATCCTGGTAGGGTAACCCCAACTCCAGCTGGTCATTTTGCGCCTCCATCATATCCATTTGAGGTTTTGCAGCTAGATTTTATCCACATGGAAAGGTGCAACAACTTGAAATATGTACTGGTTGTTGTTTGCGCTTTTTCAAAATGGATAGAAGCATATCCCCTAAAAGACAACACTGCTTTATCCACAGCCAAAGCCCTTGTGAAAGAATTTTTTCCTAGGTTTGGAATGCCAAGAATGGTGTGGAGTGATAATGGGAGTGAATTTGTGGGTCGAGTGATGAAGAATGTGTGTGAGGGATTAGGTATAAAGCAGAAATTCCACGCTGCAAATCACCCCCAATCAGCTGGATTAGTAGAGTGCTACAATGGCACTCTGAAGCTCAAGCTGGCCAAAATCCAGGCGAGCTCCGGTCTTAAATGGCCTGACGCTCTGCCTTTAGCACTCCTATCAACAAGAATGACTGTGCATTCACGAGTGGGACTTAGCCCATATGAAATCATTTTTGGCCGCCCGGCCAATGTATGGAGTGTGCCAAGACCGACAAAATTCAGCAAAATCGAACATCCAGTACTGCTTGACTATCTGTATGAATTGACGGCTAAATTGCGTGTTTTACACCAACAGGTGCACGATACTCTGCCCCAGGCCTCTGAAGCTCCAGGACACCCTATCGACCCTGGCTCGTGGGTGCTCGTAAAAAACTTTCAGCGAAAGAACAACGATGAGCCCCGTTGGATCGGCCCTCACCTCGTACTTCTATCGACAAGATCAGCGGTTCGAGTGAAAGGGAAAAAGAATTGGATTCACGGCGCCCACTGCAAACGGATCCCTTTGCCCCTACCATATGACCGGTGGGTCCAGGAGGGTATCGCTGATTCTGAAACTGACACTGTCCCCCGTTTTGTACCATTCAGTGATGCACGCGTAAGAGGCGCAACTTCAGAACAAGAAAGCGATGATATTCTGCAGGAAGCTGTGCCACCGTCAATGCGATTGGACACCACAGAGCCTGAACTCTTGTTTCAAGACCAGACAGTACCTGGCAGAAACCGCCATAACCTAAGACCAAGGCCTATGGACAAATAAAAATTCCCTTCCCTTACTATTTTTTGAAATTATAGCTCTCCCATCTGAAGGACTTTTTGATTTTTGTTTTTCGAACCACCATCCGGGTTCAGCCGCAGGGTCGCGGTGCCAAGACTTTGGGGTACAGGCCGAAGACGTTAGGTCAACGGTTCTGGTTGGTCTGGGGCGTTCCCTGGACTAACAGGCGTACTCCTTAGCAGAAGATACTCACCCGCCGCGAGCGGCACGATTAGAGGATGGAGTTTTTTAAGATGGAGAGACCCGCTGAGGAAATGAACTCTAAGACGAAAATATGTAGAATAATGAAGAGAAAACGTTTTGTATTATTATGTCTGTTTATATTATTTAGTATGATGGTGTTTACTGTAGGTTATGTATTCTTCTCCTCTCAAGAGCCATTTGCACCCACTGAACAGCCTATACCTCCTCCTACTGCCTCCTTACACTCTTTCCACCCTCTGCCTGAACACGAACAAGCTAGACATTCCGAGTTTGTAAACAATTCATTCATTCAACTCCTGCACCAGCACCAACTAGTCATGAATACAACCAATTGCTGGGTGTGTGGTTTAATGCCACATACCATTAACAAGGGTATTCCTTATCTAGTGCTGCCGTTTAGCTATAATGGATCGTCATGGGCATTCCAGACCATGTTTCTTTTTGCATTAGATGCCTACACCCCGCGACAACCGCGTTCCATCAGACCTAGCACAAACAATAAGGCCTTAATGAAAGGAGTCGCTGATATGAGCAAAGATATCGACGCATACTCATCTATTCTCAAGGATGAATTGCGAGCTTATGTAGGTTGGAACGCGACGGGGTATAGCATTAGTCTGGGTGAAAGGCAGCGAAAAATCTCATCCCCAATTTGGGTCGTACCCCACATAGGTTGGTTTTGTTTACAAGGTAATGGTCAGAATCCAAGAGCTCAACTGGGGAAAAGTGACTGTACTGAAACGTACACTTTTTCATCGCAGTTTTCCCCTGCGTTTTTGGCTGCCAAGGGTACATATTTTGTCTGCAATGACCGAGCATATACATGGTTGCCCCCTGATTTCTCGGGCACATGTTATATTGCAAACTTGCTACCGCCAACATTTACTGCTGCCTCTGATTATCACAAGATCAGAGTTGTGAGAGGCGTGATTAGTCAGGAGGATACTGCCGGTCAGGAAGCGGGAGACTTCTTTTTGGGTTTCCTGCCGTTTTGGGGACCGATGGTCAATAGTAGGAACCTGAGACAACTGACTCGTGTGGTTGAATCAACTGTTAATGTAACGGCTGGTGCCCTTGGTAACTTGACAGCTGAGCTCCAAGCGGATCGCCTCATGACTTTGCAGAACCGTATGGTTCTAGACGTCATACTTGCAGACCGCGGTGGGGTATGTAAGATCATCCAATCTAGCTGTTGCATTTTCATACCAGATAACGCTCCAACAGTTTATCAAGCCATCTCCAAACTGCATAAAATATCTGAATCTATTCACGTGAATAAAGGAGATTGGTCACTGATGGGGTGGTTCTGGGAACTGATATCTGCCTGGGGTTGGAAGATTCTGATGGTCATTGGAATGATCTTAGCCATTCTTTTCCTATTCTGTCTGTGTATACAGTGTGCTCCCGTGATATGTGGCCTCTGTGCTACATTATGCGTAAGGAAACCTGTATCGAGGGACGAGCTAAGTAATAGGATGATGCTACAGCAACATCTCCATGACTTCATGAATATAGACCTGGACTCGGATTAATATGAGTATAGTTATTGCCTATGTAAGGGCAAAAGGAGGGTCTGTGGTACTTTAAAATTTGGGACCGTGTAGGAGGCAGGGCCCTACCCTGCCTATTCCGGCATTAGCGAACCGCGAATGGCCAATGCGGTATGTACAAGTGCTTTGCATAACGTTTTATCGATAAATGCACTTTGTATACGATATTAAACATTGACTTCGTGGGTTCCATCTTGGAGCAGTGGCCATCTTATGGTTGCCCTCACATAGGCTACACATTAAGAACAAGCACAGGCCTTCAGAACACATGTGCCTTCTATTGACTTCTCAGTGACCTATGCAACTTGGCTCCACTGCCCCCGGTCAGTCCGGTCTCACGAGCTCCCTGTCCTACGGCCACCTGTGATTAGCATCAGGGTTTGACACACTATAAAGCCTTTTCATCCCACACAAGCCTCCGGCTAATCTCTTTCACACCTGACTCTTCCTGCTTTATGGCTTGTTTTACAAACAGGAGGTGCCCGTGTTTATTGGGGTCTGCTGATATCTGATGTGGGATCTGAGCCTCGCTGGGTAAATAATTGTGGGCTGGCTTAACTAGAATGTGGGATGGTCATCATGACTCTGCCTTTTCGTTTGTAATGAATACATATGAATGACCATATCGTAAAACAAGGAATGTGTGCCTGAAGCATGATATTTTGTATATAAGGAGAAGGCCGTTTCTGTAAGTTTTAAGCAGTCTCCTGAGCACATACATTGTGTTGTACTTCTCGGATACCTGTAATTGGTCTGCAGCCAATAAACAAGATCTTTGACTTCACCTAGAAGACTCTGTGTTTCTGTGGGTCTGAAACAGGAAGAACTCGAAGTCTTAGGGTGTGTGCACCGCTGGGTTTTAAAAACCCAGTACTTCACTGAAGATACAACAGTAACCTGAGATTTTACAAACAAATTTCCCATTGTTTACTCTCAAAACAAACTAGAAATGAACTCAAGCAAACTCAAAATCACAACAAACGAACTAGTGAACAACCAATTGCATTGCAGCTTCATCAGCAACCAACTAAAGAAACTACCACCAGCTTTGTGATGATGTATCACAAATCCCAGAGCGGCTCTCTGGCTAAGTAACTAATCACAGCACAGCTTATCCATGAACAGGAAAACAATCACAAAACCTCTTTAAAACCAAAAACCTCAATAAACACTTGTATGTTTAGTTTACCCTAGAAAGGAAGGAAAGTTCAATAAATCAAGTAAAACAATTCAGTCACAAGCCATGAAACTTCGGAAACAAGAACAAAATTGAAAATCAAGTTTGGGAAACCAAGAAATTTTCCACAAAGCACTTCAATCCCCACTTAGCAGACTCTGGTCCGATGATTATTTTTCCTAGTCAGTATGCTTTCTCACATGCACTCGAGCAAGGATCACCAACTCAAATTTAACACGCAACCTAGGACAAGATGTTTGTTAGGTCAGAATCCCTACCAATTTGTAAAACGCACCTCACTCTACACACCACAATTACAGACCAGTATAATCAATATATATTTTGACAAATCCAATAACCAAACCAATCGATAATCTTATTTGAACCAGTAGACTTCAAATGCATTTACAAATATGAATAATACAGCAGCACATCAGTGATCATTCCACCAAATTAAACCACAATCATCACCGCATATCCAAACAAGTAATGGCATAGCCAATAGGTCTTGTCTTTGGGACCTTATAAGTGTTTAGCCAGAGCTATTGGCTGTGCCAATGTTTTTAATGTATGTTGATGAGCAGCGTGGATGGTGTGCAGCATTTAAAAAGTTATTTGAAAAATGGGTTACAAGTATTTGTTTACCTTATATGTATAAAACTAAGAAGACATTATGTACAACTGAACAACCCAATTAAAAAAATAATTAACAAAAAAATGTCTTCTAGTTTTTTTGTCCTTGCATTGCAACCAATTTCTTCCTGCCTGTTCTAATGCTTGTTTGTTATAGCTTTTTTTATGGGTGAGTGGACATAAACAATAGGAAGTTGGAAAATAGTACCTGAATTACAACATGAGCAGTGGACGGACATCAGGGGAGAATCGACAGATGCCATATTTCGAGGGGCAGACTGCATTGTTGCTGAATGACGCTGACCGGTGCTGAAGTGGTGCTGCACTGCTGCTGAGGTGGCGCTGCACTGGTGGTGGCGCTGCACTGATGTGGAGGTGGAGGTGGTGCTGTACGGATGCTGAGGTGGTGCTATGGGAGTGCTGTGGTGCTGTTGAGTGATGATGAGTAGATGAGCTGATGCGGAGGTGGTGCTGAGTGATTCTGTGGTGGCGCTGAGTGATGCTGCGCTGGTGCTGCACTGATGCTGAGGTAGTGCTGCTCCACTGATGCTGAGGTGATGCTGCTGCACTGATAATGAAGTAGTGCTGTGCTGGTAGTGAGGTGGTGCAGTCCTGGGGCTGAGTGATACTGAGGAGGTGCTCAGGTGCTGCTGGGTGATGCTCAGGTAGTGCTGTGGTGGTGCTGCTGAAGTGGTGCTGAGTGACGCTGACTGGTGCTGCACTGATGCTGAGGTGCTGAATCGTGCTGTGGTGGTGCTACTGAGTCATGCTGAGGTGGTGGTGCTACACTGGTGCTTAGGTGGTGCTGAGTGATGCTGAGTTGGTGCTCTGCTAAGGTGATGCAGCGCTGATGCTGAGGTGGTGCACTGATGCTGAGGTGGTGCACTGATCCTGAGGTGGTGCACTGATGCTGAGGTGGTGCTGCACTGATGCTGAGGTGGTGCTGCACTGATGCTGAGGTGGTGCTGCGCTGATGCTGAAGTGGTGCTGCGCTGATGCTGAAGTGGTGCTGCGCTGATGCTGTAGTGGTGCTGCGCTGATGCTGTAGTGGTGCCGCGCTGATGCTGTAGTGGTGCCGCGCTGATGCTGAAGTGGTGCTGCGCTGATGCTGAAGTGGTGCTGTGCTTGTGCTGTAGTTGTGCTGCGCTGATGCTGTAGTTGTGCTGTGCTAGTGCTGAAATGGTGCTGTGCTGGTGCTGAAGTGGTGCTGAGTTGCTGCGGAGTTGCTGTTGATGTGGGTCTGCGCTGGTGGTGGTACATTGATACGAAGGTGTGCTGTGGTGTTGTCGAGGTGGTGCTGCGCTGGTGCTGTGGTGGTGTCCTGACACCAGCAGCGGTACCCAGACACATTCTGTGTGCTTCTCTGGCCATCTGGAAAGGGCTCATTTTGCTTTACAGCATGGCTGGCTGCATGAAACCTCACTTCACAGACAATCTAATTAATTTAGGGTTCAAGCAGCTTCCTGGCTGGCAACAGTTAGAGGTCATTCACAGAACTGCTGAGATATCATACCTGGCCACCACACCGAGCAGCCTAGCCAAAAAAAATAATATATCTCTTGCAGTATAAATTCACAAGTTTCTGAGATTTACACCGTTTGCCACATTAAATTCTTAAGCGCATTGCTCCTAATTTTCACAGCAATGGCAAAGCCAATAGGACAGGCTTTTTATGTGATGAACAGCACTTACAGTGAACTGGAGAAGTTCTTAGGTACAAACAGCCTAACTCATGACACTTGACAAATGTGTGACTTCAGGCGGTGTTACCACCAAGGGGTCTGCATTACATGATTTCTCATTTTGCATTGAGTGCATTATACTGCTCTCATAAAACGACACTGCAGGGAGGCCAAACTCTCACAATGCTGCACGCGGGCATAAGCTCATATCAAGCACATCAAATACGACAATGTCACTCACAAGCCTCTAGAATTCACTCGGACTCAGAGTTCCCCTGAGTTTTCAAGCGATGTAAATAACAGGTGTTACTGTTACACAATTTAATAGGAGCATTTTATCGACCTCAAAAGTCGGGAAGGCCTCAGCTTGCCTGGTCTGGTATCCAACACGTGACCTTTCGTTCAGTGCATATGGCTGCAGCAGTCTTTACCTTACTGAGGCTGGTTGCAGCTGTACTCCTGCCCCTATGTGTGCTCTGCAGCACGGCTCTGAGCGAGTCTCCCCTCAGCTCCATGTTCATGAGGGGGGGGGGGGGGGGTGGCGAGGTTTGGTGGAATGCAAATGCAGCTGGTGCAGTATAGCAATTGTGGGGTATATTCACAAGAGCGTATGATAACTACCGCAAGAGTAGCGTAACGCAACTTTCAATATCGCAGCTCATCGGGGGAAAATAACCCTGTGTCAACAGGGAATTCACAACAAGGCGGTACCATGCGATAAATACCAGATAACATGTCAAATGACAGCGTCAAAATCAACACCACGCCGCAAAAATGCGAAACGCGAACGAGGAAATTCATGTGATGAGGCCAATCGCGGCACAAAAAGTAGCGAAACCAGCCACAAGCCTGCAAATCCCACGTGTCTTGCGGGAAAATGCACCATAAAAACCGCAGAAACACACCAGAAACACGCCTAAGTACGGAGCAACATGGATGCACCCTGACCCAGCGCAGAGGACAACGTGAACCCCACAACCCCCACAGACCAACTGCAAGGAACAACGGGTACGGGAAAGGCCAAAAGGGAGAGGAAGAAGTGGTGCAGACCGCAGGAAAACAAAACCAGCGTCACGGAGGTGACAGAACACTACCAGCAACTGACCCACTACCATGAATGCAGCCGGAGTGTCGAGGAGGCCAACGGAGGAGGCCATGAGGCGCCGGCAGGACGTGACAACCTAAACCAGGTACAAACCCCCTGCCAACAGGAAGGCAGCAATGGCGACAGGAGGCGGCAGTCCAGCGCCACAGGAGGAGCTGGAGAAAACGCAAGCCATAGTCCTCAGTGTGGAGACGGTGCAAGGAGTAGGGAGTAAGGACACAGCTCGAGAGGACCTGACAACATCAACAGGGAAAGTAACGGACAGGGACTAGGTGGACAGGGGGAGATGGGCACAATGACACACATGCACAACGAGGCGTAGCAAACGGCACACCCACAATTACCCAGGATCATGTACCACATCCCCTTGGCACACTGCAGCACACACACATAGCAAGAACAGCACACCCACATCGACGACAACGTGGTACAATGTGCATAGCCGACACTGCAGAACAGAGGACACAACTGGCTCCGCACATGCACAGAAACATGCCTACCACATCTGACAGAGCAGGAAACTGTGAAATGGAAATGTACGCGTACAACCTCACATCTGTCATGTAGTCCAAATGTACACTGTCCCGCAGAAGAATCCAGCACCTCCCAAACAGTCACAATGTACATTGCCAAACAGTCTGCATGTAAACCAGAACAATGTGCCAACATACATGTCAACACAATGTCAACTCCCCTTCACATTGCAGAGGGGCACACAACTCCTCCAGCAGAGCACAGAAGACAACACATCTGCGATGCCGGAGAGGACCACCACACCTTCGACACCGACGCCCTACAACAGCCCATGGATATCCCACGCAAACCACCACCAGGGCAGACAAGCTACTTAAATGAGAACACAGCCCCTGCAACAGACCACACAGCAGATAGCACACGCAAGCACAGCTGGCCCACGACACTTCACCCACCCACACATGGCACCCCAATGCCATGTGTCAGCATTCCAAAAGGAGGTGGCCGAACAGGTGTGGGTGAGGTCTCAACCAATGGAAGGCGAACTAGATCACATACGTTGGTGTCTATTACCCTTCAGGGACCACCTACACCCCACAAAGGAGACCCACATTGCCATAGAGACACATGCAGATGCACATTCATAGTACACAACCACGCCCAGGGGTACGCACATATCAGTCACACACCCACGTTGGCCCTGCATACGACGGCCCTGGCCACTTCCCTCACAAATTGAGTGGGTGATGACATAGCTACATGTCCAAGCTCCAACCCGCTGTCTGCGGTGACATGTCTGCATCCGATGTACACAGCACACTGTAATGGCCCAGGGCCTTCATGCATGCAACAAGACCACAGGGACACACAAAGATATCCTAACAAACTGGCTATGGGCACGTGCGCCCGGCCCCTTTATTGGCAGGGCCACATGTACAGTGATGCCTGTGCTGGATGTGTGTGGGGTGAGTGTAAGCCATTCCACATGGAATGCTTGCTGCTGGCAACAACTTGATCATTGAACACCACTGCAACGGAAACATAAAACACATGCATAACAGAGTCAACTGCATAGCAACATGGTGGGAGCCGGAGTAAGGACAGAGGTCCCCCAATATTCAGTCAGGAGGTTCCGTGAGTTGCAGTGCACTGAGGTAGGGGCACTAGAGATGAGCGCGCTCATGTGAAGGCATTGCTAGGATTGTGTCCCTTCGGGTTTGTCCTGATGCAGATGCAGTGGGGTGTGTTACACCTGCATCAACTTCCTCATCAACGTCCCAGGTCTCCTACACTGCCTGAGGTGACAGTTGCGTCCGCAGTCCACCAGTAATGGTTCCGGTGTGTGGATTGCCTACCAACTCCAGTCTGCATTCCTGCCTTGGGGATGTTGCCTCCTGCCCTCCCATTGTCTGTGCCATCTCCCGTATGCACACTTGACACATCTTCCCCATCATAGTCCTAGGTCTTCCCCACTGCATGAGGTGCCCAACATCTCCACAGCACAAAACTCAATCACTAACGGACAATGGCTTGCGGTGCCCTGAGGCACTGGCACCTGGAGTGCTGAGCAGGGTATCAGGCCGATGATGGCATCCACGACAGGACTGAGTAACTCCGTAGGTCTGTCAGGACCACTATATCAACTCTGGCAGATGGCGGTTGGAGGTGGTCCTTACAGTGGTGGCGTGTGCCTCCTGTGGTGATGCCACATCCGGGCCAGTCAGGACTCGATTTGGTGTGTGAGCCCTGGTGGGACGCTGTTGGGCCCGGAGGCTGCGTACAGCGCAGGGCCACAGAGAAATGGCGTTGATAACCCCAAGGCCAATGCTTCAGGGGCCATCCAATATCTCATAAGAAGGGGTTCCGGACCTGACAAGTACAGAGTTAGTGGCCCCGGATGCACAGCGGCCAGCACAGGCACCCAGCCACAGGACGGTGACTTGCGGTGCAGTCAGATGGGCCATGCGTCCTGAGCGGGTCACCATCAATGTCAGAGGTGTATGTTGCAGAGGGTTTCGGGGGACAGTGGAAGGTGTCCTCCAGGGCATGACGCCGAAAGGTTTGATTTTATCCGGAAGCAGCAAATTGAGGAGTGGAATGCGACAGCCTCGTTGCCACCACCAATTCGGCTACATGAGGATGAAAACTGCCCCCTAGTCCATAGACTCAGACGCCACCAAAGTTCGACCAGAGAGTGTCCATGATTGTCGGGGAACAGACTTAGTGGCACCGGGGCTGAGAGGGGGATGCTGTTTGCGATGATGCCGGTACGCTGATATGAACTCAGCCATTGCAAAATGAAGAGTCTGTGACCTACTGGACCGCAGTGTAGGCCGGAGGCAGTGGTCAGCAGTGGCCCACAGCCACGTGTCAATGGCTGGCAAGGCACAGGGTTAGTGACACAAGGGCAGTTGTCAGTAGTGTACGATCACCTCCGTAACGATGATCTTGTTCCCTCCGGACTTCAACTCGTCATCCTCTTACACCTCTCCGTGCGTGCGATTACATGTATTCTGTCTTTTGAATAACCGATGTTCAGTTCCAAATCTGTGACCTACTCGTGCACAGCGTAGGCCGAGGGCAGTAGTCCGCGTAGGGCCACAGGCACGTGTGGTTGTAATGCCATGCACAGACTTGCTGGCACCACATCGAAGTGAGTATAGTGACTTGTTCTATGCCTGAAATGGTGTTCACTGCCATGGTGTAATAAAGACTCACTTCCAAATGTGTGACCTACCTGACTGTGGTGTAGGCCTGAGGCAGCGGTCAGCACGGGCCATTCACCGAGTGTCGCCGGCATAGGTTGGATGGCCCCACCGGCCTGCGTTGAACAGGGTTAGTGGCACCAGGTGTCACGGGCTGGCGTTGAACAGGGTTAGTGGCACCAGGTGTCTCCGGCTGGCGTTGAACACGGTTAGTGGCACCAGGTGTCGCCGGTTGGCATTGAACAGGGTTAGTGGCAACACGTGTCACCGGCTGGCGTTGAACAGGGTTAGTGGCACCACGTGTCGCAAGAAGCCCATATGGAACTATGCCTCACTGATCAGGCGGGGCCTCGTGCTGTTGCCGCTGGCCCGGATTTGGGGTCACTGCCATTCATGACTCAGGGCACAGTTTCACACATGGGACCTGCTGGGCCAAGGAGTAGGCCTGAGGCGGCAGTAGAGTACGTCAACGAAAAAGGACTAAAGCGGGCCCGTGTCGTAGAGGCCGTGATGGTCTGAGGAGGCTGCCAAGGTCGCGGTACTCGGGCCTGGATCTTGCGCCGGAACGTGGTGGGCCCTCCTTGACACACGCCGGTGTCGACAGGTGATCAGTGAGGCCTGGCTGCACAGGGGCGGGCCTGACTGGTTCAGGGTCTGGCAGCTGCACATCATCACAGGCAACTCCGCTCTAGAGGATGGCGTCGGCCTCGTGGCGGGGTGAGAGGCACCGCCCTGGAAGAGATGTTGGGCTTTCCGGAAGAGGACCACGCCCAGGGCTACGTGCTTTTTATGCACACACCTACACTGGCATGGCGTACACCGCGCCATCCCACTACGGTCATGCTTAGGGGTGGGCATAATAGGCAAGATTTCCGCGAGGTCCCCCACTGGCTGTGGTGACATGGTTATGTCCACTGTCCACTACGCTCCATTCACCAGAGGTGTATGTCGCCATGGATATGGGTGAGTGCTGCATACTGCGGTCTGTCCAGAACATCTCAGCCACTCTTGGCACTGTGTACTTTCCCAATTGTGGTAATACTGCATCCTTCACAGATGCCTGTTTGCCACCTCTCCCCACATTTGGCTGTTGTGTGGCTGAGGTGCCATGCCGTTGATGGCTCATGGTCACTGCTTGGCCAGGTAACCATTGTGAATTGTTCTGTCGTGTCTGGTAGGTGGGCATGTCGTTGTGCATGTTGGTTGTGATTTTGTGACGTGTGCATTGCCAGAGTTCTGATTTGCATGGTTGTGGGGTTTAGGTGAATGGGGTGTTCATTAGAAAGTTGCCAAGGGGCTGTGCATTTCCCTTGGTGCCATCCTGAGGGATGCTGGTTGCTGATGTACTGTCGGAGGATGGAGGAATGATGCACACTGGCTGTGTATTTGAAGGCGACATTGTTGGAGGTTCCACTGTGTTGTTGCCTGCACATTGGGGTGGGACGTGTGCTTTCTGTTGCGGTGATTGTGTGCTGTGTCACCAGGGGGGACAGGTGGGACATGTGTGCTGTGGATTGCTCACAACTCGTGCGTGCATCCTGCTATGGCGTATGGTCCTTGCTTGGTCTCCAGCGTGACCTGCGCAATGTGTTGGACATATGGGGACTGGGGTACCAGGGTGATGGTGATGTCCAGGACAGGTGTGAGGGACTTGGATGTGGCTGGCAGTGAGACTCTTCCAACTCTTGCGGGTGTTGGTTGGGGTGTGCCAGGGGCCAACAGGTGCAGCCAAGCCAGCAGCTTGGTGTGGGGTGGGATGTTGGTTGTCCCCTGTGTTGGTGCCATAGGCCTGTTGGGCGATGGTCGGGATGGTTGTGCCTTTCAGCCTGTGGTGGACGGTGACATTGTCAGAGGTTGGGTCTGTGAGGCTGGTACGCTTCCTGGGGGTCCGTTGTCTTTGTCTGCGCTGGGTCTGTGGTGGACATGGGGAGGGGGGTGTTCCGGGTGTGGGTTGTGGTCCAGGGGTGGTTGCGGTGGGGGTTGTGGCCCTCTTGGGTGTCTGGGCCGCATGATGGGTGGCTCCATGGCATCTGTTGCCCTTCTGATGTGGCCCTGGGCTGTGCTCCCTTTTGTTGTGCAGGCTGCCGTCTGACTTTACACCAGGTCAGAGCAGGTGTAGATTTCCTGGTGCTAACATGCCTTATCGCCTGTTTTGTGTTTTTATAGCAGTTCTGTCTGGTCATTGAGAATGTTGAGGTGTGATGTTGTCATGGCTTTTGGAACGGGAATGCCCACTCTGCATCTCATTAGTGATAGTTGCGGGGGGCCTCTGTGGCGATGTTTTGTGCGGCTGCTATCGCGGGTAAACTGGTGATGTGGGCTGTTAAAACCAGCTTGTGAATGGGGCGATAGATTTATCGCAATTTTGGCTGCGATAAAGTGCCGTTGACTCAGCGATAGTTTGTTGTGAATATGCCCCTATGTTTTCTACAAGAAAGGCAATCGCCAGGTAGGTTTTGTCAACACAGGAAAAGCCGTTCATGAAGACAAGTTTATAAGAAAGAGTTTGAAGAAAAAAATTGTAAGAACCAGTTTCTATGGTATGTCTTCCGTTGAAAACCCATACAACTGATTAGTTTTGGAAAATAAGATACATCAGGGGTTTAGACCAACGTGAACTTAACCCTGGCTTTGCAGTTCAGAAGAGACTGACTTAGAAGCTTATTTGGGGGCTTAGGGGCAATATCTATTGACATTATTGGTAAAGGAGATGCTTTAAGGAGATGTGAACACCGTTTTTGCTCCAACATCTTATTCTCTCCTCCAAGTTACCAAGGCACAGTTTAAGACCCGGGGCCTTATTTATGAGGCCTTGCGTCAATTTTACGCCGCCGGTGCGTCACTTTGTGTGACACACCGGCAGCTTAAAAAATGCGCCATGTTGCACCCTATTTACAAAGTGACGCATCAAAGCAGATGCGTCACTTTGTAAACCCCCACGCCACATTATACCTGGGCAAAGTATAATGTATGCAGGATGGGCGTTCCCCCAGCAAAAAGCCTTGTAGAAGTGACGCAGTGAAATCTATGAGATTTCAGTGCGCCACTTATAGGATGCCATTGCGTGAACATCCTAGCTCACAGCAGGCGTAAGACTGACGGAGGCCCTTTCACATGGGGCTTGCCCATGTGAAAGGACACATTGCTGGAGTTGCATCTATTTTCAGACAACCCCCAGCAATGCGTCACTTCTGCGCCTACAGATACGTCAGAAATACTGACGTATCTGTAACTCCTTGCGACATGATGCATCATATGGTAAATATGACGCATCCATCATGTCGCAAGAAGGGTGCACTGACAAGTGACGCATCGCTGTTTTCAAGCAGCGATGCGTCACTTATAAATAAGGCCCCCAGTGTTCAAAGAGGAGGAAGCAAATGCTTAGCTTTTTTTTAAGAATATAATTTCATTAAAAAAAACTGTGCTGAAAAAGGGATGAGAAACTACCTGCCCCATCCATGGTGTAGAGAAATATGAAGCATGTGTTTAACTTATTCAACTAATGTATACCAAGCATTGGCAAATGGAAATAGGTCTGGGCTATTTAGGTGTTGAAGTTCCTTGTTGTAGTACCACAGTATTGTGTTATGAACGCGAGCTGCGCTGGGGGTGTGCAGACACCACCAGCGGAAAGGACTGGACAGGGGAGGGCAAAAAGCATCAAGGAATGGGTAGCGGGTTTTTAAGTATAACAACTCCATTTGTTCTTTTATTGTCAATCTCTTTCTGCACCAGCCTAGTGTGTGTGTGTGTGTATTCATACGTAAGAAAGAGGCAAAGTGTGCGCTTGTGAGATGGGTGTGTCAGTCTACGTTCCGAATGTCTGCACCACTGTGTGTTGTCAGCAGTGTAGGGTACATGTCGGGGGCAGCACTTGCTTAGTGAGTGCTGAGGACTTGTTAGGGCATAAAACGCAAAGGATTATTTGGAAGTGGGGCATCACTGCATTGGCCTGAAATATAAACAAAAAAGTCCTAAAGAAATCCAGAATTATTATGTACTTATTAAATCTGTAATCACGTGTTTGACAATACCTCAAAATCAAGTGCAGACATTTTGAATCAATCATACGTATTGAACAAATGCATTCTGGTATGTCATGAGTGCATTTCTAATTTACTAAATGTCTGTGTCATCTTGGTGTTGAGTTTAGGCAAAAACATGACTGGATTCAGATAAAGAGAGCACAACAAAGGATGACTCCTAGCGTGAGAGGTGAGAGCCAGAGGAAGACCGAGTTAGAGAGGGCAAGTACGAGGGAGTAAGAAAAAGACAGAGAGAGTAAGTGAGAGAGAAGAGACAGCTATACTGAAATCAGAACTGCACATAATCCACAGTGGGGCAACTGTCCACCAGCATGTTATGCAGAGCACCTTGCACAAAACAAGAACTTTTTTGTTGTTGCAGTTTTATATAGCTCGAACTCGACCCGAAGGTATCAGAGCGCTTTACACGAGCACCAGTTGCATTACAGACGGACACATTGATTTTTCAGGCACAGGAAGATTAAGTGATTTGCTCAAAATCACAGGATGCTTGAGCCGACGCTGAGACTCGAACCTTGTTCCCCAGCTTTAAGGTCAGCCGCTCTGGCCACGTGCCATATCCTTGGAGGTGAAAGCTCGACAACTGTTTTGTAAATGTTCCCCAATGTTTATTAGTTGTAAGTGTTATGTTGTGGGCCTGGCCGGTGTTGCGCGGGGCCCCGGGGACAGCGCACGCGGGCCTCGGTGCAGGAGGGCAATTAATTACACGGAGCCAGTTATGGTGGTCTCACTGGTCCCGCGGTTGCAGCCCAAGAGAGCTTACGCATGCGCGTAACCATTATTTATTTAACATTTAAAGTCGCATGACTTTACGTTGCCGTCAGCGCCTGTGGCGTCACTGACGCAACATTACATTCCTCCCCAACAACATCAAAACAAAATGGTTGCCAACAAAACTCTAGAGTCTGTTCTCAGCCTAGTGCCACATCCCAGGCCAAAGTTCGGACCCCAAACTAGCACCCAATAAATAAAATGAAACAGTCTTACGTTAGGTAGTCTCTCAGCCGGCAGGATGGCTCGGGATTGCCTCTCAGGCCGTATTGCGACAGGCCACGGCTCAGGGAGTCTCCGCCCTCGCTGTTCTGCAGGTTGGTAGGGACCACGGCCCTTTGGGAGTGGCTGGCACCGCTCGCCACAGATTCATCGGCCCGGTGGTGCGGAGTTGTCATCGAGGTCTCAAACCCTCCGACTGTCCCGGCTTCTTGGAAGGCCGACCCCATCTCAGCTCCACTTGACCTGGACTCTTCTGCTGAGCGCGTGTTGGGACAGTTTTTCCCTTGGTTGGATGACTGTCCCGGTCTTTCAGGATGATATTTCTTAAAATGTGACACATTCCGCGTTATTCTTTCTCTCCCTCGAGTGGCCACGACACGGGTTCCCTGGACAAGCACTACTGTCCATGGTTCTTTTTCAAAGGTCAGGCGAAATTTTCCACTTGTGACTCGGTTTTTGAGTAGCACTACGTCCCCGCTTCGGAAGTTGGGCACTGTAGATCTTCGCCGAAGGCTGACGTGCATGTGTTTTACGTCTCTGGGCATCTATTAGGCTGTCCCTACGGGTCTCTGGCTGCCACGTCGGGTGATGAGGATTGAGTCGGTGATTACTCGCCCCATTTAGCAGGTGAGCCTTGGTTATGCCTGTTGAAGTGTGTGTTTGGCGATAGCTCCTGAGAAACGTGAATATGGCCATTTCTAAGGACTGGGCCCTGTCATGCGCAATTCTGATCACCTTGTTGAGTGTTCGCATGAATCTTTCAGCCTCCCCATTTGCCTGGGGCCACCAGGGGGTGAACTTCCGATGGTGAATGCCAAGGGCCCGTAGGTATGACGCAAATTCTTGACTTTGGAACGGAGACCCATTGTCTGTTCTCAGCTCCTGCATGATACCATGGCGCCATGATTTTCTCAATCTTTGGTATGATCTCCGTGGCGCTGAGTACTGACACTATTTCAACTTCAGGATATTTGGAGTGGTCATCAATGGCCACCAAGGTGTGGCGTCCGTCCGGCAGGCTGCCAAAATCAAGGCTCACTCGAGACCACGGGGTTCTACGATGATCGGAGCGGGTCGGGGTACCTCCCCAGTTACTTGACATGCCGTGCAGGCTCGGACTGTGGCTTCCACGAGGTCATCCATCAACGGGAACCACACCTTCGTGCGGAGCCGCGACTTTGTTTTGACCATTCCCTGATGCCCAACATGTGCAAGGTCCACCACGCTGTGGGTCAGGGATGTCAGAATCACCAACCTGTGTCCCCTCAACAAACATCCTGTGTTGTCTTCGGTGAGTTCGTCTCTGACGTGATACAAACTGTCCATCACCCTTTGTGCCGAGGCGGTTAGACTTTTCCATTCCTCCTTGGCTCTGTGCCAGCTGTTGTTCTGGATGGCTGCCTTGGCGCGCTGTATACATTCATCTTGGGTTGTCACATTCCGCAGTCGTTCCATGGAAATGGGTATAGGGCATGATCGAGCGGTGACACACCTGACATACTCTTCGGTGTCTGCTGCATCCTCCATTTCCTGCGCCGTGGCCTTCCGAGGATGTCGTGACAGGTAGTCCGCCGGGTTTTTGGACCCGGGCTGATACTCTACTTTACAGTTATAGTTCTGGAGCTGCAGTATCCACCTTCCAATCCGTGGTGGTGGTTTGGTCGAGGTTCCTGAGAACAGGGCCACCAGCGGCTTATGGTCTGTCGCGACTACGAAAGGCTTCCCGTAGATGTACAAGTGGAAGTGGTGGCACCCCCAGTGAATAGCGATAGCTTCCTTCTCTATTTGTGAATACCTTTGTTCCGTTTCGGTGAGGGACCTGCTGTCGAACGCCACGGGGGCCCACTCTTCCTGAGAGTTCTTTCTTTGGAGGAGGACTGCTCCTAACCCTACAGGGCCAGCGTCTACTGCTACTACTGTCAGCTTCGTGGGGTCAAAGAACGCCAGGGTGGTCGCTTCTGAAAGGGCCTCCTTGACTCTCTCGAAGGCCTGGGCTTGTTCAGGGCCCCACTTCCAGGTGATGGATTCCTTGGTCAGCTCCCTCAGTGTTGACGTCAAGTTAGCCAAGTCTGGGATGAATCTCCCACAGTAATTGACCATTCCCCGGAAGCTGCGGACTTCTGTGACATTGGTGGGAGCGGCGGCTTCTTTAACGTCCCGAACCTTCTCTGAGTCCGGGTTGACCCCTTCTGTGGAGAAAGTGTAGCCAAAGAATTGTAGTTTTTGGCATAAGAACTCGCACTTTTCCCGGTGAAGGGTGAGGCCAGCTTCCCGTAATCGGCGTAGCACTTGAAGGAGACGTTCATTGTGTTCTTGGGTGGTTTTAGCATGTATCATGATGTCATCGCTGACATTAATGACACCGGGAATGTCCACAATCAACTCCTGTATCACATTTTGAAATACCTTCGCGGCGCTGGACACTCCGAAACTCAACCTGGTGTACCTCCTGAGTCCCACATGTGTCGAGAACGTGGTGATGTTGCGGGAGGCCTCGTCCAGTACCAGTTGATGATATCCGGACCTCAGGTCCAGTTTTGAAAACCAGCGAGCTCCTGCCATTTCTCCAATGAGGTCGTCTATCGTGGGAGTGATGTGACGTTCCCGCTTGATCGTGACATTGGGGAGTCTCATGTTGACGCAGATTCTCACCGCGCCCGGCTGTTTGGGCTTTCGCGCGATGACGATCGGGGACACCCACGGAGTGGGACCAGATACCTTCTCAATTATTCCTGCTGCCTCCAGCTTCTTGAGCTCCTCTTCGACCAGGGGCCGCAGGTGGAACGCTATTCGCCGGTGTCTTAGGGCGACAGGCTGGACCGTTGGATCGATGTGAAGGTGGATTTCTTTCCCCCTGAACTTCCCTATTCCTTGAAAGACTTCCGCGAATTCTGCAAGGAGGTGTTGGAGTGACTCTTGGTGTACTCCGAAGGCAAATGTGATGACTCCCAGGTCCTCAGCCGCTCGGCACCCTAGAAGCATCCCCTGGCCGTCCTCGGTGACATAGACATTAGTTGTGATGGATTTTGAGCCATGTGCAACGGTGGTCCGGAACCGTCCCCGTATCTTCAAAGGAGCATCTTGTCCGTAAGCGAACACGGTGATGGTTGAGGGGTGGAGAGCTGGTTGTGGATCCATGGTGCTGTGTAGGGTTGAGGCCATGATGTTGATGGTGGCCCCTGTGTCTACTACGGCGGTGACCTCCTGGGATCCTACCCGGATGCTGCATTGGGGTAGGCGTCTTGACTTTCTGGTGGCGGTGCCGATCATATGGATTTTGTGCACCACTCTGTCTTCCTCCTCATCATCGTCCATATCACTGGGTTCTGGTTCTTCTTCTTTGAGAGTGTTCGCTACCTGGCGAGGCTTGCGATACTTCTTTGACCTGCACACTTTTTCGAAGTGGTTAAATCGCCCCCATCCTGAGCATCTTTTGCCTTTCGCGGGGCACTCGGCCGCCATGTGCGGTGGACCTCCACAGTATCCGCATGACTTGGTTTGTTCCTGGTCCTTTCCCGTTCCACCTCTGCGGAGGTTTGGTCGTTACCGCGTTTACTGGTTCCGATTTTACTGGTGTTTGGAGAGCAGCCTCCATGTGCACCGCCCGCGCTTTCGACAATTCTTTGGTCCGTCCTAGGGTCAGTATTTCCGCTAGGGGCTTGCCGGATTCTTCTAGTATACGTTCTCGCAACTTGGCCGACGCACATCCTTGGATTATCTGTCCCCTAATTTCTTCGGTTTCGTTGTGAAATCCACAGGTAGTCACAAGGTTCTTCAATCGTGCGTGATACGTGTCTAACGATTCCTCCGGAAGTTGGCGCGCTTGCCGGAAGATGAACCTTTCATAGTCCTGATTGGCCATTGGCTCGAAGTGTTCGTTGAGGGCATTTATTAGTGTATGGTGGCTCTTTGGGGTGGCTTCAACTATCGTTTTGACGATATTGTGTATGTCTTTGCCTCCCAGGTGGATCAGCATTGCCCGCTTCTGGTCATTATGGACCTTGGTGGCCTCAAAGAAGATACGCAGGCGGTCCACCCAGTCCTTCCATCTGGCCGCTAACGCCGATGGCGGCCCCTCCACTGTAAACGGCTCAATGGGTGGTATGGTCGCCCGGGTCCCTCCTGACCTTTATGGCCTTGTTGTGCTGGGCACGAACGTGCAGCTCCGGTACCCGTGGACTGGCCTTCTCTTGGTGGCTCGCGCTGTTTACCCGCTTGTGCTGGGGATCTTGCCTGGAGTAGTGTCCTTCGTCCCCCCTATTGCTGGGCCCCTCCAAGGGTGCTGGGTGCTGCTGCACTAAGGGGTGTGGGCCTACTTGAGGATGGTGAGCCTGCTCCTGTGTTTATTTCTTTTATTTCTCATGTGTGGGCCTGCTTCTATACTTCCTTTTTTCCTCCACCACGCCACACAGCAGAGGTACTCACAGTCAGTTGCAGGCAGACCTGTGCCAGGACGCTGAAGAACCCCCCACGTGTTCTCCCTCTGTGAGGCCCGAGGCGATCAGCTGCACCGCCGGCAGCAAAGCCTGGACCATGTGGGTTGAAGTGCTGTGCTCCGGTCCTTCCCCGCCTCTCACGGGGCATAAATCACCCAGAGCACACGCGCGGATAGCAGCGTGTGTGCCGCGCTGCACGCTGATGGGGCCCCCGATGAACAACGCGCACTGGGGCACGAGCGCCGCGAGCGGAGGACAGCGCTCGCAGCTGCCACACTAGCGCACGAGTCAAACGAGGGCGTGCCCACCCTCGTCGCCAGTTTGTTATGTTGTGGGCCTGGCCGGTGTTGCGCGGGGCCCCGGGACAGCGCGCGCGGGCCTCGGTGCAGGAGGGCAATTAATTACACAGAGTCAGTTATGGTGGTCTCACTGGTCCCGCGGTTTCAGCCCAAGAGAGCTTACGCACGCGCGTAACCATTATTTCCCTATTTTTTGTGCTTTCGACCTCCTTCCAGTTAATTGTAGAAATGGGTGCAAAAGCAATAATGGATCCTGGAGAGCTATGCATTTTGGGAAAGTAGACAAAATTCAAGCAAGGGGTCATTTGTGTAGATCCATCAAGGTTTCTTTATAGAAACTAACAGTTAAATATAGGATCAATTGAAAATTTGTTGAAAAAAAAACCTTTTGTGTCAACGTTTTCACCTGTAACTTCTTCTAATTATGACAGCTCTTTGAAAGCAATATACCGTTACATCCGCTGGACATTACTGGTTGTGGGGATATATAGGACTTGTAGGTTCACCAAGAACCCGACGAACCCAGAGCCACAAACTGAGCAGCAACTTAAAATGGTTTTTTATTATGTACCGGGTATATAGTAATTATATAGTAATTATTCTGTAAAAATGTGTACATGGAAAAATCGGTATGAAAGACACCTATGTATTTCTGAAATGGGAACAAAATATAGAGTTTAGAAACAGTAGATATTGCACATTTCCGAAATTGGGAATACTCATACTAGCATGAGAATTATCAGTCATTTTTTAGAATGACTTATTTTTTACACAATGTCTCCCGATAAAAATGGTACCTCACTTGTTTGGGTAGGCATAGTGCCCACAACAGGAAATGGCTCAAAACCCAACGTGAACACACCACATTTTCACAATGCAAAATGACCCTTTTTTGGCAAAGTGCCTAGCTGTAGTTTTTGAACCTTAGCTCTGCCGGCACCTAGGGAAACCTAGCAAACCTATACATTTTTGAAAACTAGACACCCAGGGGAATCCAGGATGGGGTGACTTGACTACCTCCCACCAGGTTCTGTTACCCAGAATCCCTTGCAAACCTAAAATATTGCCAAAATAACCACATTTTCCCCATATTTCTGTGGTGGAAAGTTCTGGAATCTGCGTGGATCCACAAATTTCCACCCACCCCGTGTTCCCCAAAGTCTTCCGAGAAAAATGGTACCTCACTTATGTGGGTCGGCCTAGTGCCCGCGACAGGTAACGGTGCAAAACGCATCGTGGACACACCTCAATTTCACAGTGAAAAATGAACTTTTTTTGGCAAACTGCCTAGCTGTAGTTTTTGAACCCTACCTCTGCCGGCACCTAGGGAAACCTACTAAAACCACACATTTCTGAAAACGAGACACTCGGGGGATTCCAGGGAGGTATGGCTTGCGTGGATCCCCCAACGTTTCCTTACCCAGAATGCCCTGCAAACCTCAAATTTAGCTGAAAAAATCACCTTTTTCACACATTTTTGTGTGGGAAAGTTGTGGCATCACCGGGCTGACACAAATTTCCTACCACCCAGCGTTCCCCCGGGTCGCCCGATAAAAACGGTGTCTCACTCGTGTTGGAGGCCCAAGTACCCGCGACAGGCAAGGGCCCACAACGTAGTGAGGCAACATGAAAATTGCCTATCACAAAACGACCTGGTTTTGCAAGGGGGTCACTTGGGTTTTTGGCCCGGTGCTCGGCAGCCACCTAGAGAAACCTACCAAACCCACACATTTCTGAAAACTAGACACCCGGGGGATTCCAGGGAGGTATGGCTTGCGTGGATCCCCTAACGTTTCCTTACCCAGAATGCCCTGCAAACCTCAAATTTAGTTGAAAAATCACCTTTTTCACACATTTTTGTGTGGGAAAGTTGTGGCATCACCAGGCTGACACAAATTTCCTACCACCCACTGTTCCCCCGGGTCTCCCGATAAAAACGGTGCCTCACTTGTGTGGGAGGCCCAAGTACCCGCGACAGACAAGGGCCCACAACGTAGTGAGGCGACATGAAAATTGCCTATCAGAAAACGACCTGGTTTTGCAAGGGGGTCACTTGGGTTTTTGGCCCGGTGCTCGGCGGCCACCTAGGGAAACCTACTAAACCCACACATTTCTGAAAACTAGACACCCGGGGGATTCCAGGGAGGTATGGCTTGCGTGGATCCCCCAAAGGTTCTTTACCCAGAATGCCCTGCAAACCTCAAATTTAGCTGAAAAAATCACCTTTTTCACAAATTTTTGTGTGGGAAAGTTGCGGCATCACCGGGCTGACACAAATTTCCTACCACCCAGCGTTCCCCCGGGTGGTCTCCCAATAAAAACGGTGCCTCACTCGTGTGGCAGGCCCGAGTACCCGTGACAGGCAAGGGCCCACAACGTAGTGAGGCGACATGAAAATTGCCTATCACAAAACAACCTGGTTTTGCAAGGGGGTCACTTGGGTTTTTGGCCCGGTGCTCGGCAGCCACCTAGGGAAACCTACCAAACCCACACATTTCTGAAAACTAAACACCCGGGGGATTCCAGGGAGGTATGGCTTGCGTGGATCCCCCAACGTTTCCTTACCCAGAATGCCCTGCAAACCTCAAATTTAGCTGAAAAAATCACCTTTTTCACACATTTTTGTGTGGGAAAGTTGTGGCATCACCAGGCTGACACAAATTTCCTACCACCCAGCGTTCCCCCGGGTCTCCCGATAAAAACGGTGCCTCACTCGTGTGGGAGGCCCAAGTAACCGCGACAGGCAAGGTCCCACAACGTAGTGAGGCGACATGAAAATTGCCTATCTCAAAACGACCTGGTTTTGCAAGGGGGGTCACTTGGGTTTTTTGCCCGGTGCTCGGCAGCCACCTAAGGAAACCTACCAAACCCACACATTTCCGAAAACTAGACACCCGGGGGATTCCAGGGAGGTATGGCTTGCGTGGATCCCCCAACGTTTCCTTACCCAGAATGCCCTGCAAACCTCAAATGTAGCTGAAAAAATCACCTTTTTCACACATTTTTGTGTGGGAAAGTTGTGGCATCACCAGGCTGACACAAATTTCCTCCCACCCAGTGTTCCCCCGGGTCTCTCAATAAACACGATGCCTCACTCGTGTGGGAGGCCCAAGTACCCGCGACAGACAAGGGCCCACAATGTAGTGAGGCGACATGAAAATTGCCTATCAGAAAACGACCTGGTTTTGCAAGGGGGTCACTTGGGTTTTTGGCCCGGTGCTCGGCGGCCACCTAGGGAAACCTACCAAACCCACACATTGCCTGTCGCGGGTACTTGGACCTCCCACACATTGTGAGGCACCGTTTTTATCGGGAGACCCGGGGAAACGCTGGGTGGTAGGAAATTTGTGTCAGCCCGGTGATGCCACAACTTTCCCACACAAAAATGTGTGTAAAAGGTGATTTTTTTCAGCAAAATTTGAGGTTTGCAGGGCATTCTGGGTAAGGAAACATTGGGGGATCCACGCAAGCCATACCTCCCTGGAATCCCCGGGTGTCTAGTTTTCAGAAATGTGTGGGTTTGGTAGGTTTTCCTAGGTGGCCGCAAAGCATCGGGCCAAAAATTCAAGTGACCCCCCTTGCAAAGCAGGTCGTTTTGAGATAGGCAATTTTCATGTCGCCTCACTACGTTGTGGGCCCTTGCCTGTCGCGGGTACTTGGGCCTCCCACACGAGTGAGGCACCGTTTTTATCGGGAGACCCGGGGGAACGCTGGGTGGTAGGAAATTTGTGTCAGCCCGGTGATGCCACAACTTTCCCACACAAAAATGTGTGAAAAAGGTGATTTTTTCCAGCTAAATTTGAGGTTTGCAGGGCATTCTGGGTAAGGAAACGTTGGGGGATCCATGCAAGCCATACCTCCTTGGAATCCCCCGGGTGTCTAGTTTTCAGAAATGTGTGGGTTTGGTAGGTTTCCCTAGCTAGCCGCCAAGCCCGGGGCCAAAAACTCATGGGACCCCCTTTGCAAAACCTGGTTGTTTTGTGATAGGTAATTTTGATGTCTCCTCAATTGGTTTTGGGCCCTTGCCTGACGCGGGCACTAGGCCTACCCACGCAAGTGAGGTACCATTTTTCTCTGAAGACTTTGGGGAACGCGGGGTGGGTGGAATTTTGTGGACCTACGCAGATTCCAGAACTTTCCACCACAGAAATGTGAGGAAAATGTGTGATTTTGGACACATTTTTCAGGTTGCAATGGATTCTGGGTAACAGAAACTGTTGAGAGCCAGTCAAGTCACCCCATCCTGGATTCCCCTCGGTGTCTAGTTTTAAAAAATGTACAGGTTTGCTAGGTTTGCCTACGTGCCAACTGCGCTAGGGCCCAAAATCCACAGGTATGCACATTGCTAAAAAAAAGTCGGAGCCCAGTGGGCTTTCTGCCGCCCTGGGGGGGAATCGGGGAAGGGGGTTTCGTTCAGATATGCCCCTAAAGGGGCAGAAAGACTGTGGCTATTTTTTGTGAGGGTGGGGGCATTGGTATGACCATTTTGGGCAGACCCCACCCCCACGCATAAAAAAAGCCTGCGTACTCGCTGGCGCCTAGTGGGCTTTCTGCCCCCCCCCAGGGGACAGATCAGGGGCCGCTGCTGCCAACTGCCCTCCTGGGGGGGGCGGAAAGACTGGAGTTTCTCTGGGGGTGGGGTGGGGGTATTGTCATGCCCATTATGGGGAGCCCCTACCCCTACACTAATAAAACAAAAATATCCATGGTTTCTAGTGGGCTTTCTGCGCCCCCCCAGGGGGGGCCAGATTGGGAGCTACAACTCCCATCTGCCTCCTGGGGGGCAGAAAGACTGTCATTTTTGTGGGGGGGGAGGGTGGGGGCATTGGCGTGCCTGTTTCGGGCAGCCTGCACCCTAAAAACAATTTCGCGAAAAAAATCCCTGGCGTCAAGTGGGCTTTCTGCCCCCCCGAAGGGGCAGATTGGAGGCTACTGCCCTATCTGCCCCCCAGGGGGGGCAGAAAGGCTGTAATGGTGGCGGGTGGGTGGGGGTATTGGCGTGCCTGTTTCGGGCAGCCTCCACCCTAAAAAAAACCTTCTAAAAACAAATCCCTGGTGTTTTGTGGGCTTTCTGCCCCCCGAAATGGGGCAGATTAGGGGCCAATGCCCCATCTGCCCCCCAGAGGGGGCAGGAAGACTAATGATTGTGCGGGGGCCATGGGCATGCCTGTTTTGGGCAGCCCCCAACATTATTTTTACTTTCTAAAAAAATCCCTGGTGTCTAGTGGGCTTTCTGCCCCCCCGAAGGGGCAGATTAGGGGCCAATGCCCCATCTGCCCCCCAGGGGGGTAGAAAGGCTGTAATGATGGTGGGTGGGTGGGGGCATTGGCGTGCCCGTTTCGGGCATCCCCCACCCTAAAAAAAAATCTAAAAATAAATCCCTGGTGTTTAGTGGGCTTTCTGCCCCACCAAAGGGGCAGATTAGGGGCCAATGCCCCATCTGCCCCACGGGGGGGGGGGCAGAAAGACTGTAATAATTGGGGGGGTGGGGTGGGGGCATGGGCCTGTCCGTTTTGGGCAGCCCCAACCCCCTTTTTTTTTTTTTTTGAATTCCCTGGTGTCTAGTGGGCTTTTTGCCCCCCCGGGGGGGGGGGCAGATTGGGGGCTACTGCCTCCCCGTGCGCGCCGATCGTCATTACACTGAAAGCGGGGGGGGGGGCCTTGGGAGCTGGGGAAGCTCTTCCCCAGCTCCCAAGGCTATTTTTAATTAAAGGGAATCCCTCTGGTGCCCGCACCAGAGGGATTCCCCAAGGAATGCCTCATGACGAGCTGGACTCGTTATGGGCACAGCGCGACTGTGCTCCATGACGAAACCACAACCAAGGACCCGCCTACATTAACCATCGCCTCCACCAACCATCGAGAAGACTACGCTCTGCCTCCCTTTTACTTGCCCATACTCCCTGCATCTACCAAAGCAAAAGTGGACGACACTCCTTCTCCCACATTGCAGCAAAGACTTATGCACCTGCCGACCATCACCTCACTTCTGGAATTCCAAATGCCCCTCAAGACTTGACTGTTCGAATAAGTCTCTGGGGCCTGCAAGTGCTTGGATACCCTATCGGGTGATTAGCCACACTTTATTAATCCTGCTAAATTGACTGAATTTAAAAGTTAATCTGGGAGCCGATTTCTGTAGTAATTTCAAAGGTTTTGTAATTCGATCTTCATTGCTACAATGAGCACCTGCTGTACCATCACCAGTATCTTCCTTAATTCAAATCAGAACATTCAACAGCTGCACAGAAGAGGAAGTTGCTTGAGGTTCTTCAGAAGTAATGTCACTTAACTCCTACAAGTTTCCCTGGACCACCGCCCACTCCAAGATGGCCACTGCTATCAGAATAATAGGACAGTTGGAAGTCTGGTGTGAGAGCGGGAGTCATCTTGCAGTGCATGCTGAACACCAAAGCACTGATTGAAAATGTATTAAGAGAATCTCTCCACAACTGTTAACCAGCTGCTATTACAGAAGAATGTTTGACAGCATCAATGCAACGTTCGTGTCCCTCTTTCAGTGGGTTATTTTTTATCATGTAATCTTGCCATTGAAAAAGTGCAGTTCCACAGGGCATGGCTGACACTGAGCACAAGCGCACAGCAGATCCCCACTGGCATCCTACAAACATGAGCAACGAAACTTTCAGCAAGTAAAAATGAAAATTAAATATTTGCTCAAGGTGAAGACTATCGCTACGTTTTGTACTGCTTGATGAAGTAAGAGTGCCAAATGTCTCTTCTGGCCCATGCTACCAGGAATTTCCTGATGAGGCATTTATAAATACAAATCAGCAGTTTTTGGAGAGAGGATGTGGCGTATCATCCAGTGCTGTTCACTTTGGAACTGGGGAACTGGGTTCGAGTCTCTGCATCGGTTTTCCCTGTCCCTACCAAAAAAAACAATTTAAATACATGTCAATCCCTATTTAAATACACGTCAACAGAAACACAATGCACAATGCTGTTCCAGTAATTAGCAAGCAAACTCCTGTCTGGTGAAGGGACAGAAACCAAATAAAAACCAGCAGTGTTGTGGGAGGGGTGAGGGGGAAACGGGAATGACATTAAGTGAATTGCTAAGCTGAAACATGGAACACCGCGGAAAACAGCATGGCGTTTCATTAATCCGTGCACAAAGTAAACGGAACACTTAACACAAGACGAGGCAGGCCAACAAAAACAAATTGTCCTCAAAGTATCCTAAATAACCTGAAGAATAAGTGCACATGTAACAGGGCCAATACTCATGGGAGGATACAAAAGTAAAAACGGAGGGACTACTAAGCGTATTCACCAAACAAAAGCTGGCATTTACAAAGGACAGTAAGAGGAACCAATGAAAAAGATGGGCTGTGCTTCAAGCCCATATTCTGGATACAGCATGTCTCGAACAAACAGTGCACGCGCTGCCTAGGAGAGACCAAAAACTCACACCAGAAACAGAAATCCAATTCACAAACTCATATTTCTATGCACACTCACAAAATCAATTCTCCCTATTGACACTTATACTCCGAATCATTCAGGATTTCCTAGGGACACTCTTGCATCGAAATTTTGGCAAAGTTAAAAAAAAAAAAACCTCCTTTCTCCCTCAGGCCGGGCATTGAAGACACATGGGAACATCTTTTGGGGACCCCTACCAAAAATGAGGTGCTCTTACACAACATCCTCTGCTACTAAAATTGTGGGAGCTGAACCCAGTATTTCACTGAACCCCAATATTTTGATCACCCCAAGATTTACCTCCGGCAGTTTAGCTCCTGCACACTTGATCTAGCAATAAGAGTCAACCTTCTCATCATCATAACGAAATGTAAGAAAACAGGGCTTTTTGTAGATGTCCCCCCACTTTTTGCCCCCATTTGGACTACTAGATGATGGTTTTTGACTTGACAGTACACTGAATCCTGCTAACCAGACCCCAGTGCCAGTGCTCGCTCCCTAAAATTGCTATGTGTAAATGGTCATCCCTAATTGACTAGGACTTTACCCTCCTTATAAGTCCCTGGTATATGGTAGAAGGGGTACCCAGGGTATGGGTGGCAAAGGGGTCCCTCAATTGTGAACAACCTGCATCGAAGAGGACAAAAGAAGAGACCTGTGTCTGGCAACAGGACTTGCAGAGAGCAAAACGGGATACCCTGCACCTCTGGCAATGCTCCAGGAACTGCCCGATCAAGACTTGTCCTAGGCTAACTTTCTGTTCCCCCAGGCTCCTGTGGAAGCCTGCAGCACTCTCAGACTCCCCTGGACTAGTGGCACTAGTCCCCTGCAAACAGCAGGTAAAAGAACGCTCTGGTTCCGAAGACCAGCTTGCCATCGGTACCTCCGCGGGACTGCACAAATCCAGATGGTCTAGTGCATTGTGGGAACTGTAAACCTGCCTTCCACAAAGTTACAGGCAGCTATCGTGTCAAAGTACCTTTTTCCAAAGATTACTGCGGCCAAGGCTTGTTGGTTGTCAGTCAAGCAACTGAACCCTTTACTCGACTCTGCACCTAGAGAGAACTTCATCCGACCGATGCCAGCAACCACCTCATTGTGTTTATGCATCTTGTTCCCTGCAGCACAATGTAAGAGGTAAAAGTAGCTGTCCCGCAGCTCCCCTTCAGGACATAGGCCAACCAGGACAACACAACACAGGGCTCCACAGACCAGGTAACATTGAACTGACTCTCCTGCCCTGGTCCTGGCACCCCCATCACCCTTACCCAGCAAGGATACCATGCAACTGGACATGCAAGTGACTGATTGTCACTATCGGTTTTTCCCATTGCCCACAATGTTAATTTTTCACTGTATTATATTGCACTGATTTTATATTTCTTCTAAAATCTTTAACCCCAGTTATATTATGCTATTCTGTTCATTTTAGTGTCAAAATTACGATAAAAATACACTCTATGCTTATAAATTGGTGTTGGTGTTGGATTTCTCTTGAGTTGTGTCAATTACATATTGTCCATGTTGGTACTCTGAAATGCTTAACATGTGTTCGTCTAGTAAAATCTGACTGCTCTGTGCCACACTACTAGGACTGAGCTTAGGATTTATTAGTGTGAATCCAAGGATCATCTTTGGGATTTTTGAGAATATTGCGTGGTGAAGCCTAACCAGCATCACCACACAATACTCCACCTTCCTACACTAACAAATTAGAAGAGTAAATTAAATAGTGACCGGGACCACTCGGTAGCCGAGTACTAGATCAATAAAAAATGAAAGGTTATTTTATTTAAAAAAATCTAAATATAGGCAATACAGTAAATGCCATGAAAGCTCAGATACAGTGTACATAGTCTAAACTCAGAATTATTTCAAGTCCCAATATGCAGCACAAATCATAAGAGTAATGGGCAGAGACCCTAGCTAGAATGTTCAGGAACAATCTCCATCCAAATAGACAGAGTTTAGTGAGGAATATGAAAAAGAAACACTGAAAGCAACTCCAAGGAAAAAGAAAAGTCCCCCTGGCTCACCCACAAAACCAGGGATTTTTTAAACATGGTATGCCTAAACAATGAGTAAAACTGTAAATTCATCTTGGCATGACTAGCAAGAACACATATTGGACACATCAGAAATATGATCGTCTTTATAATTGTTATAACACTTACTGATTACTTAGTGAAAATCTTCCATCAGTTTCTAAAGCAACAGCAGTCCGGAGATTTAAAATATAATCTGAAACATTCTCAGACAAAGACTCATACACTAGTGTGCTAGCAACCCTGGTTCGGAACATCCACCGGAAGTGCCCTTCATAATGATACTGTGGGAACACGCCGAAAAGGTAAATTCACACTACATGGTGTCTAAGGAAAATAACCAACTGTATCCCAGTGTGCTGTGCTCTGCGAAAACTGTGAGGAGAGAAGACTTGCAAGGCGTTTATTGGGAGGGGGCAATGAGAAGGAGCAGAATGAAAAAAACTCTAGAAAACATCCAACTTGATAAAATGGCGTTGCTGCGAAAATGTGGCATAACTAAACTACATTAATAATCACACTTCTAAACATCATAGTTAAATCGTCTTCAGTGCAACATCATTAATTCATAAAAGTCATTACTATGTGCAGATTATTTGTTTCCCAAAATTGCACAATAAAGAAAAACTTTAACACCCTCAAATCAAGGATTCTGGTGAGAGGACCCGCAATGTCCGGTGATCTATTCTTGCAAGTCGTCCAGGTGCAAAACAAACCTTTTTTTGGGTCATTCCTAAAGTAGGAAAAATAAAGTAACATGGGGGGTGTCAATAAGCGGGTTAGTAGTCATTAGGTAGAGATGGATGAGAACATTCGGACCATAACCCGTTATGAATTAACTCATCTAAATCTTGTTATAACCCAAATTAAATTTAGCTTGCAGCACGATCTGATGAGACTCACTCTGTAGAATTTGGATCATGAATTCATAAAGAACTGAACACCTCATTTGCCCTCGGATACAAAATTTTGAAATCTGATTTTTGAAACGACTCCCCTGTAGAATCATTAAGAGAATATTTACATCTCTATTCTGGAGACCCAAGCCAAAACATTTCATCTGGATCCCCATCATTCCTGTTACCACAATTATCCATATTATATTGGTCAAACTCATTATCAACATCATATAAATGAACTAAACATTAATGGGAAGGTTTATTTGAAGAGTTGAATTTGAACCCTCTTGGCCCGGAGGACCTCAATCTAGAGGATCCACGGATGTAGATCTTTTTCTTTTTGTCGACGATTTACTAGGCTGTTGTCTTGACAGGTTGTTCTGAACTTTAGGGTCAGTCTCCTGGTAGTTCCGAGGTGAGGAACATTTCCTTCCTCGATTGTTTTTACTTTCAATATTTGTTATAGTAGTCAGCTTCTTAGACAAATTTTCAGTTACATAAGCATTTTAATTGCAAGTAATGCTAGACCTCAGACCAGATTCTCAAAAGGTTAGTGTTTTGGGATTTACAAACAAACACTGGTTGGTATTAGCGTTGGTTTGTATGTAAAATTAACGCAATGCTGTGCGAAACACTGCTTTGCATTAATTTGTGTCAAGGGGGCATTACATGGGTGGTAAATGGGCGTTCCCATGCAACCACCCATGCTTTTTTACAGTAAACCCTATTCATTAATATTGGTAGAAAGGGCTTAGCGCCCAAAATTAAGGCGCTGAAAGACAGGCGTTAAACGGAGAAATTTTTAAATTTCTATGTGCTGTTCCAACTTTGCTTGCGTGCTGCACTGTACAGCACACATACAAAGTAGGAAGAGCTTTTAAACTTGTCTAGGCATAGTATTTTGTAAGGGAAGGGTATCCTTCGTGTACAAATCTATGCTAGACTCAGGCACACATCCTAGCCCTATGGAGCTAAGCAGGGCTTTAGGTAGACCAGGTCCTGCCGGTGCCCAGCAGAAAAAATTCTTAACTCTGAAGCAGTACCACTCTTCAGTGCCTTTTATTTAACTTTGAAGTGACTCGTTGTAGGTCTTTTATATTCTCATCATGTCCGAACTGAAGCATTTTTAATATTATAAACAACAAAGCTATAGTTGTTGCTTATTTATCTTATGCAACTAATAACCATCGGCAAAGTCAATAGTCCTGGCTTGTCGGTATAATGTTACTTGATGTATTATATATCTGGATGCAATGACAGAAATAGCAACATATCAGTCAGACAGCACAGGTTTTTAGCTTAGGTGTTTTTAAGCCACGTCCTCAATGACATAAGTCAAACCCCTTTGAGAGAGCCCCCCAGTTTTTTTATTCCACTTAAAGCTTTGGCGCTAAGGTGTGTGCCTAGCTGACAGCAGCTGAAATCAGCGCCAATGCTAGGGAGAGGGGAGGAGAGAGCCATATCTTTGTGAAAATGGCGCTCTCCTGCTCCCTCCCTGTCACGCAGCGCAGTATCTTTGGGAGCTGCCCTGTGCTGCCTGACACCTTTCAGAATCTGGGCCTTAAGAGTCTGTGACAGCCTCTTGGATGTTTTATGAAGGAGCTGTAAGAGTTTAGGTTACCACTGAATAACCGGATACTCATCATGTTCTTAAAAGTTTCTTCGAAACATTCGACAGGGTGTGAAAATAAAGACAACCAAAAAAATAACAAAAACATCTATTAATTACAAATATGAAAATTGAGAGGAAGTCTGAGGGACTAATGGCTGATAAAAACAATTTCCAAATATTAAATAATAATCCAAATTAAAATTATTAACGACTCATAAAAAATACATCATTTGAGCTGTTTCCACAATTCATGTTTTTTCAGGTCAATAGAGAACATGAACTCCTATTTCTGGAGTAATCCGACCTGCCTCAGAAAAGTAAGAGAAACAAAAGTTGCCTAGCAGGGGTGGTCTGGGATTGAGGTCCAAGCCTTGTAGATGGAGCACCACAGAACTGGGTAAGGAGAAGAGGAGAGAAACACTGCGTCGTCTAGTAATGAGGGGCATGGCATCAAGGGTGCCGCCAGTCGTGGCCGGCATGACTCGCGGGTGGAGGGGCAGGGGGGTCGCGTGTGGGGGAGGATATATATATTTTTTATAAAGTTCTCTTACCTTCGCCAGCCCGGTCTGGTCCCGCGTCGTCTCTGCTTCTCACAGGAAGCATGCAGCCCCGCCCATAAGCCAATCCCAAAACTGCAATGGCAGCGTTGTGATTGGTTGGGACGCCGACCACACAGGCGTCTATGGGGAGGCCATTTTCTCCATGTAGGCTGCATGCAGTCTACATGGAGAAAAGGCAGAGTGTGTATGACTGGTTTGATCCGTCCTGGGCCGACCAAACAGTCAGCGCCCTCAGAGTGGGCAAGCCACTCCTCCGCTGCCCTAGAGCAGGACTGCCCACCCACAACCAAACCCTTCTGCTTTCTTGCAGTGCGAGAAGCAGAAACATAAAATGGTATTTATAATACCATTTTATGTTTCTGCTTCTCGCACTGTGTGAAAGCAGTGGTGCGATACTCCTCCACCCACATGGAGGAGCCGCCCCTAGGTGCCGCACCCTCTGAAGGGCATGAATCTCCTGCAAGAGATGGCCACATCGAATGACTATCGCAGTGCCATGGCGCAGACAAGAGTAAATGAGTTAGTGCGCTGAATCAGTGAACAGTGGGACCAAAAGTTTAACGAGCGGAGAGAAGAAAGATATTTGATGTGTACTAACAAAGTTAACATAAAAGAAGGACTTGTTCACAGTCAGGATTATTCAGCGGCTGACTCTATGGTTCTTGGTTAAGCTTCATTGTGAGTTCGTTTGTAGTTATTTTCCAATGATTTATAGAAAAATGTAGTTTATTATATCTTGGATGCTGTGTTTATAAAGCCAGAAAAGATGAGCATAATATGAGCTTTTGGTCTTGTAATATAATTGAGGTTAAAGTCAAAAGCACTAACTCCAACTCAAATACCTTCCTGCTGCTAATCCTTCCCAGTATCTGCATTTTCTCCTCATGCCTAAAGGGCACCACTACTGGCTTAATGCCAAGTGGTGGCCCTTAGACACACTTTTTTTTTCTTTCTTTCTATTGTACCCAAGGTTGATCTGATACACTTTAATATTCCGGACTGTTTGGCTATGCAGGTGCCGCGTATGACCGACTTAAAGGCCTCCCACAATAAGGCAGGGAGCCTACTGATTTCTCATTTATAGAGAAGTACTGCAGGAGCTCTTTGTGCACCTCTTCACTGAATGCTGCGTCGCCTAGTGCGTGTGGTGGCAAACGCCAGCTGAAAGAGCATGGTACAGACTGGGGTATGGTCCAGTTGAGTGCTGCCGGGGCGTGGTCGGACAGGGTGCGTGGCAGGTGTACAATGCTAATGGTCCAGGATGCAATGTCACGTGAGAGTAACCAATAGTCGAGTCTGGACCATGCCTTATGGCAGGAGGAAATGAACATGCCCTCCCTAGTATCCGGGTTCCAGGTGGGCCATATGTCTATGATCCTGTACTCTTGTTTTATGGAGTTGAGCATGTGTGAGGTTCTAGGGTGTAGCTGTCTAGAGGATCCTGCCCGGTCAATAGAGTCCTGCATCACTGCATTAAAATTCCCTCCCCAATCCAGTCCTAGTAACATAATCCTAGCCTAAATGGTTTCAAACAAATCTGGGTCATCCACATTAGGACCATATATATCAGCTAGGGTCACTGGTGTCGTGTGTAGCATGCCATGTAGGAGAACAAAGCGACCGTCAGGGTCAATGACCGAGGTGGTGGTGGCCCAGCCCACATTGCGACAGATCACGATTGCTGTTCCCCGGGCATAGTTGGAGTATACTGCTGAGTGAACCTCCCCCGAGTATCCATTGTGCAGCTTAGTATCCGATGCGCTCTGGAGGTGTGTTTCTTGCAGGAAGCATATATCAATTTTGTGCCTGATCAAGTAGGCATGGAGTAATCTCGCCTTTCTGTGGTTATTCAAGCCACGAATGTTCCAAGTTAAAAAGGTAACTGCTATCCCGCACATTAGGGACTCCCTGCGACACGACACTGATTGCTACTTTAAAGAAAACGAGGGGTCGGTGGATTCGGCGGTGACACTATGGGGGGCCTACGGGGCGGTTATTAAAGGAAGAGCACTGTCCATGCTGGTGGGACACAAACGTGAACGGCGAAGCCGGGTTACCGAGCTCGAGGCGGAGATACTTCAGCTCGAACAGGGAACCGCACACACCCCGGCCCAAGATGCCCCACACTTACTCGAAGTGAAGAAACAAGACTATAAACAGCTGCTCTATGAAGAGGCCAGTCGCCGATCCCTCGCCACCCAACACAGAATTTATGAGCTGGGAAAACGCATGGGTAAAATGCTGGCATGGTTGGAGCGGAGGGAAATGGCGGCGCGATGGGTGGGTGCGCTCAAAGGGCCAGACGCGACATTGATCACCGACCCTCAAAATATAGCAGAGGCGTTTGCTGCGTACTATGAACATATCTATTCCCCGCCGCAGAACTCGCAGGCCGGTTGGGCACCAGACCTCCTTGCAACCATTGAGTTACAATGTGTCTCCCAGCAAGACCGGGAAATGCTGGAGTCGGACATCTCGCTGGAAGAAGTCCAGACGGCCATCCGAGACACACGCTCTGGGAAGGCTATGGGTCCCAATGGAATCCCAATAGAACTCATGAAAAACATGTCGCTGATGGAGGCACCCCACCTGTTAAATATGTATAACGAATGCTATGAGACTGGCACTCTTCCGGCTGAAATCCGCATGGCTACGATAGTGGTAATTCGCAAACCCGGCAAGCCAGCGGACGAATGTACATCATATCGGCCCATTTCCCCGATTGCAGTGGAGGCCAAAATTCTGGCTAAGTTACTGGCCAATCGACTGCTTCCATACCTCGCAATGCAATCGACGGGGCCCTGCCTGCTGCGACTCCCCTTCCAAATTCCTCGCCCTTGGAAGATAGATTGTTGCTCGACCCCATGGACCGCAGGGCGATTTCCCTAACGTACAAAAAGTTGGTCAACAACCGAGATGACCCGATGAAGAACCTACGGGCTAAGTGGGAGCTGGACACGGGCGAGATGTCGGAAGAGGCCTGGCGAGATGCGCTGGCCTCCCCTCGGGAGGTGGCGATATCGATGCGGCTCCGCCTGGTCCAGCTCAAGGTGTTACACCGTGTATATTTTGATGCGGTCCTCTTGTACAAACTGGGTCGGCGTCCTAATGAGCTATGTATCCGTAACTGCTCTCACATAGGCTCGTTTACACATATTTTATGGGCTTGCCCCTCCATACAACGCTATTGGACGGAGGTCACCCACCAGATGGCACGGGCCAACGGGAAGTCGTTGGTTCCCTCCCTCCGGCTATGTCTCCTGAACGTGTGGGAGGACACGGACCTTACCCAGGCGGAGCAGGAGTGGGCGGCATTGGGTTGGGCCCTAGCTAAAATAAACATTGCCCAGAAATGGGGGGTGGCTGCCTCGCCGTCCTTGAGCGCCTGGGCCAGAGATATGGATTTCTTGATGGTGGCGGAGAAAACGGTCTATAAAGGTAGAGGGTGCCCCAAAAAATGGGACCTTAAGTGGGGTAGGTGGAATAAATATCGGGGGGAACCTTGTGTTTCTCCCACGGTGGAACTCCGGCGAGAGAGACAGGCCCTGCTGGATAACTTGGACACAGAGGGAAGGTCCGGAGCCTTGGGAAACACCTAATCGTGCACTATGTGGAGTTGAGCCCCCAGGACGTGGACGGGTCGGTGGGTGGTCAGTATGGCGCTTTATGTTAGATGGGTCTCTGAGCGAAATTACCCCTGTAGTGATGTTGTTTTTGTCTGATGCCCCTACATGTACTGTGTATAATTACAGACTGCTATGTGGTCGTGCCTACTGTAACTGCTGCGAATTTATTGTTAACAAAAAGTTTGTTAAAAAAAAAAAAGGTAACTGCTGTCATGTTTTATGAGCGTGGGGATAGTGTGTAGACTTCCGGCCTGCTGTCAGCTGTATGGTAATCGGCCCGTCGGTGATACCGTTGGGCAAGATGGTCAATCGTGTAGAGCAGTGCAAGCATGTGCCCTGAGCGTGTGTCGAAGTGAATGAGCAAAGCGTTGTGGTGGTAACCTTGAAAACGTAAAACAACGAATATGAGCCCCTTCTCACCCGGCCTCCTACACCAACCCCCCAGTTAGGTTGAGATATCCATCCCTCCTCCCTCCCACACAAACCCATGAGATAAACAAACATTGCGAACCATTGAGATCTCCCTTTGGGGGCATGGGTTACCGGCGAACTGCCCTGCACAAGAAGCAGGGTGGCCGATATGTCTAATCGGCACAGGAGACATATATTGATATTGGAAACAGCGCCGCAACAATGGGACTACTGAAATGAGTGTTCATTACGAAACGGACAAGTGGAACAGTTCAGTTCAAGTGCGACAGCACAGGGCAATCACAGTGAGCATATAGACAATCATTGTCACTGAGTCTGTCCGCTGAGTCCGCTTGTAAGGTTGCTTGAGGCGGCTGTCTTCTAGGGCAGATGTGTTTGGCGAACTAAAGAGCTGACTTGGCTTCAGTGAAAAAATGTGTTTGGCCATCATGCACGATTTTCAGTTTTGCGGAATAGAGTATCCCGTATGGGATTTCAGCGCGCTGCAACAGGCACTTGGTAGGGAGGAATTCCTTGCGTGCAGCCTGGACCATGGGGGTAAAGTCCAGGAATATGGAGATGTTTTTGCCCTGATGGTTAATGGGGCCGTGTTCTCTGGCAGCTTTTAGTGTGGAGTCTCTGTCCCGGTTGTTTAGCAGCCGCGCTATTATGGGTCTAGGTATACCTCCGATGGGAGGTTTAGGACCAAGGGATCTGTGCGCACGCTCTACCACAAACCCTGTAGAAAGAGCAGACAGGAAAAGATCGCGCAGAAGGTTTTCTACGTAGGGTTCAATTTTGGGTATGGCTGTGGTTTCCAGTATTCCAGCTAGTCGAAGATTGTTGCACCTGGAGCGCACCTCCAAATCTTCGTTCTTTCTTTCAATTAGTGTGAGGACGCGCTCCATATTGAGGAGGTGTTCTTTGGAGTCTACCTGGTATCCATGAGCCTCTGTCACGCGATCCTCCAATGCGTCCAGTCTAGCCTCATGTGTGCCAACTTGGCCCTTTACCGTGTCTAATCTAGTGGTAAGTGCATCTAGCTTGGTGTCCATAGACTGCTAGCTCAAGCGGACCTCCAGCATGATGGTGCATAGGTCGTCATCTTGTTTGTCGCAGCTTTGAGTGGGGTCAGTCTCAGGCTCGGAACTTGTATCCCCAGTCCTGGTATGGCGCTTATTTTCAAATGGCAGTTTGGACTGTTGGGGGTCATTCTTCCCCATGTTGGAGTGAGGTCAGGTTTGCTGGGCCCCAAGTCGGACAGGCTGCTCCCATGCTGCGCCCGCGGCGTCTCCAGGTAGTCGTCCGGTCATGAAGCGAGAGCGGCCGGTCTCAGGATAACAGAAATATCAGACAATGGGTGTTGCCACTCTGACTCTACATGCAGATATTTACAGACAAGAAAAGATATCTTGAGGCCCTACCTGCACTATTGCGCTGCCGCAACGTCACTTTTCTAACGTTCCGGTGGCGCAATGTGCCACTGGCATATTTAAAAAGGCAGCGTAAAGCCACTTTACGTGGCTTTTCATGGTCTTATAAATATGTGCCCCTTTCACCAGAAAACTCTGTGAAAAGGACGTTCAATGGGTGTTGCCAGGGGCGTTTCCATCAACAACCATGACTTTTTGACACTGCCCCAGATTTAGGGGAAATCGTAAGTCTGAGGCAGCACCAAAAACATAGCTAAACTAGGAGAAATATGTTTATTTCTCCTCGTTTCTGCAGCACACATAGAAAGAGTAAAAAGCCTCCTGCACAAAAAGAATCATCCCTGCAACTCAGGCACCCTTACACCATGGTGCAAAGGTGCCTGCGTTGGCGCACGTCAGCCCATTGTGCGCCGGCGCAGGTAAAAAGGACAGGAATGCTCTGCATCTAATAGATACGGTGCATTCCTGCCCTTTTCTTTTGCCATAGGGTAGCGCAGCAGCAAAGCCTGAGGAGCTACCGTACAGCAAAAAACACATAAATGAGGCCCTTAATATTTTGTTAATGTTTCATCTAGTACTTAGTTACTGTTGAGATACCTACAAAATATCTCTGTTTTTCTGACTTATGATGGAACTCTGAATTTCCTAAGAACTGAAACATAAATATTTCCTAGGAAACACGTCAAACGTATCACTGTAGATAACTAATTTCTGCATTATAAGAACACACTCCCTGTATCGAAAATACATTCAAGGGTGTTTTGTTTCTAAAAACTGAAGTGCAACAAACATTCATTAGAAGTGTAAAGTTGATCTGAACAACAAGCAGTCAATTTCACAATCTATATCACTAACTTAACATAAGACATGCATTATTTTGGGTCTGTCGTATTATTTCGACAACCCAGGAAATATTGCTAAAATATCAATGGCCACGCTGAGAAAGAATTTTTGGGTCATTCCTATCTGAAAAGAGATACTCGGGAGATTGGGAAAAAAATGGTTATTGATCACTCACTTTTAGTTTGTTCCTTAGGTACTGAACATTATCTCTCTTTTTATTTTAGCCATGCATAATATCTCTCTTTTTATTTTAGCCATGCATAATTGCACTATCTCATAAGGTTAGGGTTTGGAACCTCTCATCTGTTGGTTTCATACACGCGTAACATAAATTCTGATGCCAAATTGACTGCATGCCCATGTGACTCAAAATCAGCATAGCATACGCTGCATTTTATGTTTTTCTGTAAACTTTATACCAACCAAAGGTGCACTTTTTAATAACACTTTTAAAATTCCTAAATATAAGAAAATGTCAGACTGCTTTGCACTACCTTCAGCTTTTAAAGGATGAATTTATCTGCTTAATGGTTTACAAATACATCTCCTCCGCAGTTCAGTTACGGAATATTGTTGGAAAATGATTTCCATGTTTTTTGCACAGGATTTAAGATCCCTCAGTGTGGGATCGCTTCCCATGGTGACTAATGATGACATTTTGAAACTGTTGCCAGTATTATGCATGTAGTTGCTTCCTTTTTCTGCTCCTTTACCATCTCTAGTTCAAACACGGTTGTGCTTATACGCCTTCATGATAATTACTTGAAAAGAGATTGTGATTTGGACATTTGTCAATTATTCCTCTTATTTAGGATTTTTTTTTATTTACTATCTGTAATTGTATTAACTTCATTGTATTTTTTAACCAGAAATGCTTTTTTTTATGATGTATTCTTTTATGGCTTGGAATATAGCCGAATAAAGATTTCTGACTGATTGAGACATGCATCAAGAGAAAAACATATCAAAGCCTCTGCTGAAATGATGCGTATCCTTCCCATTCATCCTGCAGGTAAATAAGATGGGCGAGAATATGCAAGCTAATAATCCTTACATGGTAGTTCTGAAAACAACTATAGCAGACAGAATTTCTCCGCACAAACAACGATTAGTTTTTATTTTTTTTGTGTTCAAAATATTTTATTGAGTTTTCATAATAAGCACTAAACAAGAGACAATAAAAAAATCGTACCGAAAAGAAACCTAATTACAATTGAAAGATAATGAAAGAATAGTCATTAAGTTACAATAGGCAAAAACATTAAACATAATATTCCTATAAAAACAAAAAAGGAGGGAAAGGAGCAAAAATTAATCTATATAATGGTGAGAATAAAATGAAGCTACTACAACATGAAAACTAGATTAATGTAATAACAATTAACTACTGGAATAAATATGTACTTTTTTTAATTATTTTTTTTATATTTTGTTGTTTTTTTAATTACATTTCTGAACAAAATCAAGACAGTGTACCATTATACAATACGATAATTTTGGTTTTACAGTTCGTATTCTTACACATATGGGACTAACAGAGATTTTCAGTGTAGCCTACAGACAAATCCTCTGGTCTACATTGTACATAAATGTTCCTTGCTGTAACAGTTTTATACTCTTCGAAGTAAGCCTTTCATATAAGTGGGATATATGGAGAACAGTGTAGCACCACATATAATCCAGTTCCTGCCTTATCATTTAGATCAATACTAATACCAAACATTACCCCCCCCCCCCCCCCCTCCCTTTTGAACTCCAAAGCAGTTATGTTTACCACAATAGCAGTCAATAACATCGAATTTTTCAGTTACTGGTAACGTCAAATTTGTCATGGTACGTAACTAGTATATCATTTATGGCGTACCCTGGGTATTCTAACATTAGACGACTCTATCCTATCCACGTGTCACGTTCCCGCTTATCCTATGTGAGTGTATTAATGTCTATCGCTTTGAATTCCTCCAACATAATATTCCATTCAAGTGAAATAGATTTCTTACGTAATCCACGCTTTTCCTCTCGCTGTAGTTCTATACCTTCAGCTCTACCCCATCTAATCACCTCATTATACCAGTCTATGATTGATGGCAGCCTTCTCGCTTTCCAACGCATTCTTATTGTTCTTTTAGCCAGTATCAGCAGCAGATTGAGGAATCGTGCCGTGGGGTTTCCGCTTTTAGCTTTTATGTTCATACCTAGTAAACAGCATTCTAGTGTGTCTCGTCCTCACCCCAGCACTATTGAATTGAATGCTGTATGTATTATAGACCAGCACTGCATTAACCTCGGACATGACCATATCATGTGAATTAATGTGGCATCCGACTCCTGGCAGCGGGGGCATGCATCAGGCACGTCAGCAAACATGACACTCGATCTGTGAGGGGAAAGACAGGCCCGGTGTAAGATCATTAGTTGAATACATTTGAACTTCGGATTACGTGACACTTTTCTGGGATGTTCAAGTATAGTGCTCCGCTCCTTGTCCGTGAGAGCCCTCCCCACATCCGTGCTCCAGTTTCCCCTAAGGTTATGTAATGGTGTAGCGGTGTGTGATTTAATGCCACAAGCTAACCACTTCGTGAGGTGACTGCCATTTCCCATCAAGTAGTGCATGTGCACCAACTCATGCGTTGGGGGTTCAGTCCCAGTTGGCGCCCATGCACTACGGACAAATCGCAGTATATGTGCATGTGTCAGTAATAACGTACTGGGTACTCCCTGTTCTCTCACAAAGGTAGCATGATCCAGCAATGTACTTCCTATAAATAGCATCCCTACCGTATCCAGGCCTGCTTCCAACCAGGCCGAGATACGTCTTTGTGTTACGTCCTCCAGCTGTAAGGGAATACCCATCAATGGCACATTGGGGGCGTATGGAATCTGCTGATTGGTGTATCGTAATGCTTTTCGCCAGTACTGTAAGGCCACTTCTAGCTGCGGAGGTGCGTTTGGTGAGTTATAATAATAATCCACATTTGTAAAGCGCAAACAATCACCCGTAAGGGTCTCTAGGCGCTGGGGGCTGAAGATTAAGCAAGCTATTGCCCAGAGTCACATGGTGCTGGGCTAATCTGTCGCCGGCGCCGGGGATCGAACCGTGATCCCCAGATTCCGGAGTCAGTCGCCCTGGCCGCGGCCCACACCTAGTATCTTACTATTTGGCAAAAGGAGCGTTTGCAGCTTGCCCTGACTCCATTCCCTCTGGGAGATATCTATTTCTCCCAGATTTCGGCCTGCTATCCAGTACACCATCCATTGCAGTTGGCTGGCTTAACAATATGTCTTGAAGTCTGGAACTCCCATTCCTCCACTCTTAGTGTCTAGTTGAAGCTTGGACAGTCCTATCCTACGTCTTCCGGGGCCCCAGATCAATTCTACTAGTAAGGAGTCCAGTGTTTTGAAGATGTGCACTGGAAATAGTATGGGTATGTTAGTAAAGTAGTCTGGGGAGCATCACCATTTTGGTGATTGTTATCCTACCCGCCACTGATAGAGGTAATGATGTCCAAAACCTTATTTGCGTTCTCAGTGTGTTAATCGCGCGAGATATATTGCCATCAATCATATTCTCCATTTCTCTGTAAATCTGAATTCCTAAGTATTTAAAAGTGTCTGTTGCTAGTTGAAATATCCATGGGCCAAAGTGCAATGGGACATGCAACTCGTGATCAGTGAATGAATATGCATACAACTTGTAGTCGTTAATAGAAAGCCCAGATAGGGACTGGAACCTCTGGAATATATCCGAGAGAGGTGTGTGATCACCTCTGAGGTCTCCTAGATATAATATGATGTCATCAGCGTAAGCCGAAACAATGTGGGTTTCATGTCCTCTGTGTATCCCGTGTTGTAGCACCAGTGTACGAAGTTTGACCAGTAACGGCTCTAAAGCTAGGATAAATATTAAGGGTGAGAGCGGACAACCTTGTCTCGTACCTCGTGCCACTGCATATTGGGGAGAAATGTGAGTCCCCATACAGGCACGTGCAGTTGAATTGGTATATAATAATGCTATCCATTTTGTCTAATATTCTGGAAGGCAATACTTCGGCAGAGTACGAAACATTTTGTTCCAGTGTAGTGAGTCAAACGCCTGCCTCAAATCTAGTGATATACAGCCTTGCGTATTTATGTGTGACGACGCTCTAGTCATCAGTTGATGCAGCCTACGTATATTTAGAGCTGTATTTCTGCCTGGTACGAATCTGTAACGCCCTGAACGTCTCAGGATCGTTTAACAGACACGACAATGAGGACGCAACCACTTGTGAAGGGTTAGTTCTTTTAATGAAGGCAAATAAAATACAAAGAACAAACAAAGGTTATAGTCACTGGAATCCTCCAGGCTAAGTACGTTACCAGCCCACAGCACGGATGGTCCTAACCGTCCTCTGCATATACGCCGATCCCGGCGTATGCCAACAGAGGGCAGAAATGAAATGGCCGACAATGCCAATCGGTAGGCTGTGAGGGGCACGAAGAGTGTTGGGGAGAATCGAGGAGTCAGGGAAACACCCAGCCGGGGTCTCTACCTGAAGGGAGCAGCCGCTCAACCTCTTCCTCAGACTGCACCGGGACGCGGAGTCACCTCCTGGTGATGCGTCACCGATACCCCAATCACAAGCAAGAAGACTGAACCGAGAGCAGCCGCTCGATCGATCCTGTGGACTTCCGAGTCTGTAACGCGGCAAACACCTCCTGGTGTGCGTTACAGCTGGCAGTCCCTGTGTCTCTGGTCGGGCTGGGAGTTACGACTCCAACCAGCAAAAGCGCCACTGCGCTTGGACTCAGCCGAGTCAAAAAGCGAAGCTCAATGGTTGACCGGTAGAGCTTCCGGGTCCTTCACAGGTGACGATGGGGCAAGACACGGCCCAGGGAGTAACGACTCGACCTACCTCCGTTCTTGCCTTACTGGAGCACCACTCCGGAACACTGCTCTTCACGAAGCAGGTACGTCGGTGTAAACACAATATCCGACAGCCTTGTACCTCCCGGTTCCTCCCTTTATAGGGCGTGTTTTCCTTGAGTTATGTAACAGCTCTCCTGTTTACATAAGGGCGTGTTTCCCTTGAGTTATGTAACAGCTCTCCTGTTTACATAAGGGCGTGTTTCTGTGGTAAATATTTCTCCTTTACCGGGACTGAATTTGATACAGGAACATAATAAAATAGCTCAATGAAATGAGAGGCAGAATCCGTGATATTAGAGTTTCAGAATGGGCTTTATTCCAATAAGCGATTATAATCGGATGCTTCAAGTTCCATCACCACGGGAGTTCAGGAAGTGAAGTACATACTTTATTGACAAGCAGTAACTTTTATAATACATACATCATAATGAAGTGAATACAGTAGGCGTAACAATTGATAAGGACATTGACGTTTTGGTGTGCGTAGCCGAAAATGGGTGTAATAATGAGTAAAAAGGAACATGATTGGCTATGATGTAATACATAGGTGGATCTATAAGATAATACTTGGCATTGATGCGCGCGCAGCAGTCTGACGTGTAATTGATGTATAACTAGGGGGTGACGAGGACTTGACATTTAGCTCTACGTGTGGAGACAAGAAGTCTGGGGGGTCAAGTCAACCTAATCCCAAATCATATCTACATCCTATGTTTAAAGAACTATGTTATCCACAAAAGAAGGACTCTCGGACAGAATCTATTCTATACTGACTGTGCGTGCGTGTACAAGCGTCTAGGTGTCTACACTGAATGCGAGGGGGTAGGAATATTCCATGGTAACAGGGCTATGAATTACTCGCATGAGGACAGAGAAGATGGGCCTTTTTGCTTGGTAACTGGAAGAATGTTTACTTAAGCTACTAGGCAGGAATGCATCGGCTGAGGGGGAAGCAGATAATTCGAAGGTGAAATACAGTTCTTGGCAGAGAATAGGCTGATGTCAGGCTTCGTGAGCCGCGCAGAGAATGAGACAAAGTTCATGGTCACGGATGCAGGCTTGAACTGGAGCTTTCAGAGACAGAAGGCAAAAGGAGTTCGATGACAGAATCAGGGCCTACTTGCCTGAACTGTAAAATGGCATAAGTGAACCATATAAAGCCGGTGGCCTTTCATATTTAGGAATGGAATATCCAGCCCATTTATGGCGGATCTGACAGAGGACATGTTGACGGTGGACGCACATGTGTTTGCGTCATTATTACTGGAACTGGAGGGAGCATACATGTACTTGCGACATGCACATAGAACCGTTGGGGTCCAAGATAGGGGACATAACTGACCAGAAAAATCCATATTTCCACATTCCCTCCTTGTCCCCTTCTTGCCCTTCACGAGATATCAATCTTCATCAATCCATTTATCTGTTCATATAGCATCATTTGTTCTTCTTTCTTCTTCCGGGATCTTGAATGAAAATCTTGATGTGGAATGCACGATGTGGCACACAGACCACAAATTGCTGGTCCACATTGCAGACATAGACAGCAACTGAATAGTATGAGAAGGCTTATACCTAGGAAGGATAGAACTCTCCATCCCCAGGCTGATACCGTATTCCAAAACCAACTGGACCAAGTCCAAGTGCCTGGGTTCTGGTGTATCTGGCTTACTATCTTATGAAGGCGAGTGATGGCTTTATATACGGATGGCGAATTTTCTGGTATGAATACGCAGCAACTTGATCCGATGACCCTACAAGCTCCGCCCCTATCAGCCAGGATGACGTCAAGGACAAGACGATTTTGAAGCACAACAATCCGCATAGCAGACTGTTCTTCTGTTAAATTGCCTAAGGCGGAAATAGTTTCATTCACTACTGCTTCAAGGGTTCTAGTTAATCTACGTATTAGCTTACTATTAGTAACAGTACCTATATAGGGAAAGATGCCTTTATTGAAATCTACATACTTGTCCCATGCCGTCTCAGTGTAATCGACAATGGGGAGATCTCTCCGTTCTCTATTGTGTACTAAATGAATATTTCTGTAATAATCAGGAGGAGCTAGGAAAACAGGTGGCAAAAGGAATGCTATGTAGCAGGTACCATCCCAATCTAGAGGTAGACGCATATATGCAGTCTGACCACATATAAAGTAGGAGTGGCGAGAAGTTCTGAATGAAGATTTGCCTTGATCACTGAATTCTACTGTAGTAGTGCATTTACTATGGCCCATATGTATAGAACCAACCTTTCTTACACACAATTCACCCTTTGCTGGGAATACTGACATGGTGGGTAAGACTAGCTCAACTTCGGATACGACATTTAGAATCATGAGATTAGGTGTAAAATTACCTAATCCATATACTTCATTTTCTAGATCAGTTCCTGTTCTTTTGGGGCGTCCCTCCTTGTCAGGGTAGCAGACTTTGAGTAAAACTAGGTTCAGGTTTCCCCATATCCAATGGTCTTGGTAAACTGCTGTGTCTGAGTCTATGGAATTAATTAAACTGAACCATGCTCCACAGGAGCCATTATGTGTAAATGGGTGCGGAAAGAATGGCAGGACTCCTTCATAATTCTGATAGGGAGGGAGTCGGCCACACACCCAACAATTGGTGGCGTTACTAGTCTGATGGGAATGGTGTAACATACTAATGAAAGTGTTATTGCGCAGCGCAAGTCTATAAGACAATTCATGCGGAGGTAAGTCACTAAAAGAATGTTCAGCAGCAACATTATAAACATGTCTAGAAATAGGGTAATATATGTGCAACAACATACTTGTAATAATTATTAAAAGACTCAATAAAAACAAGATTAATAATGTCACTATGCAGTGGCTACGCAGTGATTTACAATACGCCTGTCGTTTCAACATTTTTCCGGTATTTCCTCTACTTAGGTCCAGGGGATACATGTCAGAGACAATTCAACCGCTTCACCTTGGAGAGGACTTAAACAATCAAATTGCTCGACTTGGTGGGCCTAAGCTTTAGTTTGTAAAGTTCGCTTTCCGTTTTTTCCACCAAAGGAAGTTTTGAATCAGTCTGTGAGGGAGTGCAGGGCACAGTGTCTATATCTGAAGGTAGTCCATGAAATCTTTTTATGTGACTTGAATGAATCCAACCCTTGCGGCCCTCGATCTTCACGGCTGTTCTTGTGGTCAACAGGACCAACTTGGGTGCTTTCCACCTGGGCTCCAGTTGATTTTTTCTGTCGAAATTTCTCACAAAGACAAGATTACCCGGAACAACGTCATGGGGTTTCGCCTCAGTGTTGTCGGGAAAGGCTGCAGCTACCTGTGAACGAGAAGATTGTAGTGCAGACATCAAGGAAGCCAAGTAATCTGTCAGCATATTACAGTCAATATCAGTTATTTTGCGTGGTATAGGCGTCCCCCACATATTCGGTGGTCTACCGAAGATCACCTCATACGGGGATAGCCCTGTTCTAGAGTGTGCTACCATTCTCATGTAAAAGAGTGCAACTGGTAATGCTACTATCCAGTCGACACCTTTCTCTCTGCATATTTTGGACAGTCTGATTTTCAGTGTCTGGTTATGTCTTTCTACGAGACCTGCTGCCTCGGGATGTCGGACACAGTGGAATTTCCACTGATAGCCTAACAAAAGTGAAACGTGTTTCATTAATTCGGATGAGAACGGCTGGCCGTTATCTGAGTAGACAACACGTGGTAAACCGTATCGTGGGAAGAATTCTCGAACCAACTGTTTGGCAGTAGTCGGGGCAGTGTAATCTGAAACTGGGTACGCCTCTGTCCAACGGGACAGAGCGCAGACAACCACGAGAACATATTTGAATCCTCGACATCGTTCCATCTGGATATAATCCATCTGTAGGACTTCAAAAGGGTGATCAGGAGGCTGAAATCCACCCTGTTCTACGGGAACACTTTTTCCCGGGTTGAACTGGCAACAGATCATACAGGTACGGACCTTTTGTTTGGCTGCTGCTCGTAAATGCTTATTAAACCAAATGTGTTGAATGCTATCTAGCATAGCTTTTTCTCCTAGATGTGCTGGACTATGGATAGTGTTGATTACGACTTGGACCATTGAATCAGGGAGGAACCACACAGACCTTTCCTTCATCATCCATCCCTGGTCCGTTTGGATCCCTCCTAATTCAGTCCATTTCTTTATTTCGTCTGGTGTAGCATGTGTCTGTATGTCAATTACGTCAAGAGTAGGATCTTTAACTGTCATACAATGTGTCGGTGTCGGGACTATTGTCTTTGTCATATCGGGGGTTTGAATTTGAGCAGTCAGTTTAGCTGTTCTGTCGGCTAGATCATTGCCTTGGGAAATGGTATCAGTAACTTTTGTATGGGCTTTACATTTCATAATTGATATTGCAGTGGGTAGATGTATTGCATCTAATAATGCATGAATGAGGGGTCCGTGCTGAATGTGGGCACCGTGGGAAGTTAAATAACCTCTCTCTCGCCACAGCACGCCGAAGTCATGTACAACTCCGAATGCATAACGTGAATCAGTGTATATGTTGACTTTTTTATTCGTGGCTTGAATACAGGCTTGTGTCAGAGCGATGAGCTCTGCGGCTTGAGCTGACAAAGTATTTATACGATTAGTTTCAATAACTTCAGTATCGGTTGTGACTGCATAAGCGGCTACTAACTCTCCTGTACTTGTTCTCATGCATGAACCGTCGACATAAAATGTCAAGTCTGGTTCTAACAATGGAACATCGGTCAAGTCTTGTCTGGGTTTTGTCGTTACAGTAATGACTTCAATACAGTCATGGGTTAGTGGGTCTGTTCCGATTACTGGCAAAAGTGTGGCAGGATTCAATGTGTTACAGCGTCTTATTTCTATATGCGGCTGAAACAATGTCAGTTCATACCCTGTAAGTCGTGCTACGGTCAAGTGTTGTGTTTGTGTTCTATTTACAAGAACCTCTACTGCGTGTGGTACTTGAACTGTCAATGGATGTCCTAACACTATGGCATCGCTTTGTCTGATTGCTAAAGCTGTCGCTGCTACTGATTTCAGGCACGCAGGCAAAGCCTGAGCTACTGGATCTAATGTACTAGAAAAATAAGCACATGGTTTGTGTGCTCCTGCTTGTTCCTGTGTGAGTACTGACAAGGCAGTACCTTCGCGTTCTGTAACAAAGAGTGTAAACTGTTTTCTGTAACATGGTGTTGCTAAAACTGGTGCTTGACATAAAGCTTTCTTTAGGCTTTCAAAAGCTTGTGTATGTTCCTGAGTCCAAGGGAGAATAGTCGATGTGGCTGCCTCCTGGGTTGTCAACTGAATGAGTGGTTTTGCTAGGAATGCATATTGCGGGATCCACTGTCTACAATATGAAGTGAGGCCTATGAAAGCCCGCACCTCCTTTTGTGTCTTAGGTGTTGGCATGTTAACTATCAACTGAATGCGGTCGGGTGTAAGCTGCCTTCCCTCCTTGTCCAGCGAGTGTCCAAGATAAACAACTCGCTGGACACAGAATTGCAGCTTAGAAGGGGAAACCTTGTGCCCTTTTTCGGCTAGAAATTGTAAAACTGTCAGTGACGCTTTTTCACATTCAGCTTCGCTTCTTGCGGTGATCAGCAGATCATCGACGTATTGAAACAGAGCCGTGTTAACTGGCATGTGGATACTGTCAAGTTCTCGTTTCAATGCTTGGCTATAGATGCTGGGGCTTTCTGTAAATCCTTGAGGTGCGCGTGAGAATTTAAAGCTACGTCCATTTAAACTAAATCCGAACAAATATTGGCTTTCCGGATCTATTGGGACGCTGAAAAAGGCATTCTTGAGATCGATTACAGTGAAGAATGTCGCTTCGGAATCAATAGCTGTCAGTAATGACGAGATATCTGGGACCACAGGGAATTGTGGCACAATACATTTGTTTAACTCGCGCAGGTCAATAACCAATCGATATACTGGCGGGGCCTTCGGATCTGTTCGTTTAAGAATCGGTATTATCGGTGAATTACATATATTGGAGTCTGTTTCCACAACTACTCCTTGGGCAATGAGCTCGTCAATGATTTGTAGTAAAGCCACTACAGCATCTGGTGGTAACTTGTATTGTCGCATTCGTGGTAGCACCACTCCTGCCTTTAGTGTGACTCGATATGGTGTAATATTCATGCAACCAACATCAGTAGGGCCTTGTGCCCATAGACGTGTAGGTAAAGTCTGTAGTCGGGGATCCATGTCTCTAGATACATAGTGACCTTTAAAATCACGTAAAAACAATCTTACTCCTTCCGGAGAACAACATATTATAGCTCCTAGGGCTTTTAACGTTTTTATTCCTAATAGATTTTCTGGACATGATTTAGTAAGCAGTAAATCTGTAGTTCGGGTCAGAGGTCCTATCGTGAGTGGCAGAGGCTGTGACACTTCATTAACAATAGGTTTGCCTGAAAAACCAAGGGAAATATTTTGTGAGCCTGAGAGGGGTGCCCCTGGAACTTCACTACGTTTTATAGTTGTTCGACTTGCCCCTGTATCGAGTAAAAATTTTCTATCTTGACCTAATAATTTACTATGTACATAAGGTCCTTCTTGATCTACAGGAATCTCGATAAGGGGTAAGTCAACTTCCCTCTCTAGGCTAGTTCATGCGTAACGCTGATACTCGGGATATTCATACTGTGCGGTCTGATACATTTGTCGTGTTGTTGTTTGTGTGGCAGCAACAGGTAATGGGGGTGCAGCTGGTACAAACTGTATTGGCTGTTGTGCGGCTGGCATTGCCTGGACATGCTGTATAGCTCCTTGTTCATTCTGGTCTTGTCTTAGTGGCCGTGATCTTTCTTGTGTTTTACCTATGGCGATATTATGTTTTAGAACTGGACAATCGTGTACGTAATGGCCTGGCTTTTTACAATAATTGCATGTCCCTTTTACAGGTCCTGCTGAATCGGAATGTGTCATACCCTTTTTATGTCCTTCGGCTGGGACTGTCTGGGAAACTAGCATTTTCATTTTTGTGTCTTTCATGCGTCTGTGTTCATGTTCTTGTTCCTCTTTAATTCTATTGTGGTGGTACTGTAACATTTGTAACATTTGTGTTGGAGTGTTACCTTGCCAGGTACTCTCGAATTTTAATACTCTATTCTTTACTGGAGGCAGAGCATTTTCTACTAATTTTGTTACAAACAGATGTGGGTATGATTCGCTACTTGCTTTTATGCCACTATTTATACCAAAACATTTTTCGAAACGGGCATAGTAATCACTAGTGTCTTCATCTTGCTTCTGTTTACAGGCTGAAATTGTACCCCAATCTTCCTTTTTCGTAGTTAATAATCGTGGCAGTACCTGTACTAGTAGTCCTGGTAATGCCTTAGTTTTGTCCCCAAGCCCCGAACCTGGACCTCGGGCCCTTTCTTCTGCTTCTAATGCTGACCATTCTATCTTTTGATCACCTACCTCCCACTCTTTTTCTTTGAGTTTCTCATAAATGCCAGCAGGCATCAACACCTTTAATATTGTCATAATGTCGGGGTAGGTATACTCTCCCATGAGTAACATGTCTTTAATTTCTCGGTGAAACCCCGCTGGGTCCTTGTCATGACTGGGTACCACTTTCTTCATTTCTAATAATTCTATTTTCGATATAGGCGTATATACAAATACGCGTTTAAACTCATTGTCCTCACCCTTTATTGGGTGCACTTCTCGTAAGGGATTCTGTCTATCTATGTGGTACGTAGTTCTTTCCTTGGCGGACAATGGAACATGTTCTGAACACACGAAAAGAATATACTGCTTTCTTGATTCTAGAATTTCTTTAATTAATTCAGTACCTGGACCTCTCCATTTATTCATAAGTAATTCAGTCAGTATGTCAGGCAAGGGACCAGGGTCCGAGTGCTGACTCCGATACAGTATAATGAGTTGTTGGATCATATAAATCCCAGCTAACCTTTGTTCATCTGGGGTAAGATTCAAAAATGCGCGTACTACTGTATCATCACTATATTTTCCGGGACTGTCCACCCAATGGACAGCTGCCCTGGCTAAATCTTGTTCATCCATAGAATCGAGGAAATGATAACCCCTTCGTTCTTGGAGTAGTTTGTCGGCGGTTTGGAACGAATGCTCGTTAGACCTTATATTAATTATAGGTATTTGAAAATTCCTGCTATTATCTGGACACGTCGGATGCATTGAGTCAGTATGATATCTAGTCTGATTCCTATTACAAGATCTTCCTCTACCTACATAGGCTATGGTGTCTGACTGTCCTGTGAGCAGTCCTGGCCCTTCTTCCTCGTTTTGTTCGAACTCGTCTGTCTCTAATCTCTCTTCGTGTAGGCGTTCTATTTCTTTACGGATCTTTCGGCACATGGCTATTATACAATTTTGTTTATCATGTCTCCCTTCTGATATATTCTGGCTCCATCTTGTAAGAATTCTCATGGCTTCCGGGTCTACCCCCGGTCGGTCTTGATTTCTGATCACACAGTTTATGAGGAAACGTAACAGTTCCCCCTGTATCTCTACTTTCTGGTATTCCATAGCTCTGTAAATACATTCTGGATCTCGCCCTGTTTGGACAAAATGATATAGATTATCTAGATGCGCAGTCATTCCTGGTAACTTTGCTAAATACACTGCGGCTCGTCTGATACGCAATGATGCTAGGGTCATTTCGTCCTCTTTTCCAGGCACCGGGTCATATCTACAATCTATAAGAAGTTCTTTAAGCGCACGGGCACTAAGGAGTTTGGGTGTACGTGAGTGCGCTGACTCTTGAAAAGTAAGCTTATTTATTCTGGGTGGTGTAGAAAAGACATTGGCAGCTCCTCCCGCGGCTCCATCTGGGGCGTCGGGTGTAAAAGGATTCGTTGAACGTGACACAGCAACTACAGGTGTGGACATAGCCATAGAAGTAGCTGTAGGAGCGGATACAGAAACAGATGTGCTTGCCGAAACTTGTGACTCGATTTGTTGCCGTAGGGATATGGGTACTGGATCTTGGCGTTGAACCTCCCTGATAGGTGGTCTACGTGGGGCGGAATTGGCATACTCGGGAGCTGCGTCATCTAAATAAGAGGAAAGAAAAACATCTTCTGCGGTTCTAGGATGCCCCTTAGGATGTACCTTTATTGGGAACAATGGGGTTGGCAAGTCTTTTGGCGTTTCCGGAGTAGCCTTAGGTAATCCTTCGGCCAGAAGGGGATACATACCATTCATAAGGGTATTTCTTTGTCTGTCTACTTGTTCTGATTTTACTCGGATACCTTCCTCAATTAATAGATTTTCTCGAACTTTAGTGGAATTCTCTTTACTCTTCTCTTCCTGTCTACGTGCTTTTTCTGTTCGTCTATGTGATTCTTTACGCCATAATTCAACGGCGTCTTTCTGTGACTGTCTGACTTTCCTTTTCCATAACTCTTCCTCGACTTTCATGATGCACTCTGCATCCCAGGTCCCCGCTATGGGCCACCTCTGACTTTCTGGTAATCCCTTGGTATAGTCTACCCATAGATCAAGAAATAATATGGCGTCTAATCCATGTTTATGATACATAAAATGCCCTGGGGTGTCCCTAGGAGGGATAGGGACGGCTTCTTCGAGAACCCCTTTTCTGGTAGTGATCTGTCTTAATTTCGAAAAGAGCGGCATATTGAGAACTGACCTTATACTTGATTTTGACCTGATACTTGAATTTGAACAGACTTAATACAATAAACACGATAATGAACAGTCATTCATACCACGATATACTTAAACACTTCAAACATTTAACATTAAACCTTTAACTGGAACAACAATGATGATCGTCTGCATGACTAATCACCAAGCTTAATTCTCGACAATAACTAGACAATAACTAGACACTTCGGAATACTTGATATACTGCTAAACAGTACAGATACACTGCTAAAACAGTGCAGACCGGATTTGTGTACCCAAACCCGTCTTGACCGGCACAACCTATGTGCACGTCAGAAATGCCTCCCCAGTAATGGTACTCACCGGGTAGCTTCGGAAACGGAAGGCCTCAGTAACTTGAACTTGACTCGGATTTGGACTGGACTCAACTCGATTCGTCGGACACTGGGCTTGACGTCGGACTGGTGGGTCTCTGTATACCTCGGATCTTGCTCTCTCAGCTAGGCTCTGGTCGGGATACTTCGCACTTCTCACCGCCTCGTCTGGGTGTTGATTGCAGTCTCAGTCGCCCCCGCTTGACCGGAGGGAGATACAGGAAATCCTGCTGGTACGCGTTATTGTCCGTCCAGCTGTGGCAGGAGACCGGGCCTGCAACGCACCGCCGGCGCGTGAGATGAGAAAGTGTCCCTGTTCGGGCGCCATCATGTGGTAAATATTTCTCCTTTACCGGGACTGAATTTGATACAGGAACATAATAAAATAGCTCAATGAAATGAGAGGCAGAATCCGTGATATTAGAGTTTCAGAATGGGCTTTATTCCAATAAGCGATTATAATCGGATGCTTCAAGTTCCATCACCACGGGAGTTCAGGAAGTGAAGTACATACTTTATTGACAAGCAGTAACTTTTATAATACATACATCATAATGAAGTGAATACAGTAGGCGTAACAATTGATAAGGACATTGACGTTTTGGTGTGCGTAGCCGAAAATGGGTGTAATAATGAGTAAAAAGGAACATGATTGGCTATGATGTAATACATAGGTGGATCTATAAGATAATACTTGGCATTGATGCGCGCGCAGCAGTCTGACGTGTAATTGACGTATAACTAGGGGGTGACGAGGACTTGACATTTAGCTCTACGTGTGGAGACAAGAAGTCTGGTGGGTCAAGTCAACCTAATCCCAAATCATATCTACATCCTATGTTTAAAGAACTATGTTATCCACAAAAGAAGGACTCTCGGACAGAATCTATTCTATACTGACTGTGCGTGCGTGTACAAGCGTCTAGGTGTCTACACTGAATGCGAGGGGGTAGGAATATTCCATGGTAACAGGGCTATGAATTACTCGCATGAGGACAGAGAAGATGGGCCTTTTTGCTTGGTAACTGGAAGAATGTTTACTTAAGCTACTAGGCAGGAATGCATCGGCTGAGGGGGAAGCAGATAATTCGAAGGTGAAATACAGTTCTTGGCAGAGAATAGGCTGATGTCAGGCTTCGTGAGCCGCGCAGAGAATGAGACAAAGTTCATGGTCACGGATGCAGGCTTGAACTGGAGCTTTCAGAGACAGAAGGCAAAAGGAGTTCGATGACAGAATCAGGGCCTACTTGCCTGAACTGTAAAATGGCATAAGTGAACCATATAAAGCCGGTGGCCTTTCATATTTAGGAATGGAATATCCAGCCCATTTATGGCGGATCTGACAGAGGACATGTTGACGGTGGACGCACATGTGTTTGCGTCATTATTACTGGAACTGGAGGGAGCATACATGTACTTGCGACATGCACATAGAACCGTTGGGGTCCAAGATAGGGGACATAACTGACCAGAAAAATCCATATTTCCACATTTCCCTTGAGTTATGTAACAGCTCTCCTGTTTACATAAGGGCGTGTTTCCCTTGAGTTATGTAACAGCTCTCCTGTTTACATAAGGGCGTGTTTCCCTTGAGTTATGTAACAGCTCTCCTGTTTACATAAGGGCGTGTTTCCCTTGTATGACAGGAATTCTTGACAGAATCCACATTGATCCGTGTGTATTAAAAGGGGTATAAATTATTGTATTCTATTAGCCAAAAGTTTACTTAGGATCTTGTAGTCCGTGTTAAGCAATGATAACGGTCTATATCCTGCTATGTCTGTACTGTTTCTGCCTGGCTTTAGTAGTGAGACTACTACGGCCTGAAGTGTGGTGTCAGGCAGTGTGCCAGTATCTATTGCTGCCTGGTACATTTTGTTAAGATGCGGAGTCAGTATTGACATATACGTTACATAAAATTCTACAGGCAGTCCATCCGACCCTGGAGTTTTATTTCTAGGTAGTACCTTAATCGCCAACTTAACTTCCGCCTCTGTTATAGGTTTATCTAACTCTTCCCTTTGCTCCTCTAATAGTTGTGGCAGATGGAGTTCCTCAAGAAATACGTCAGAATCACTATCGGATAGTATCGGGAGTGCTGCATATAGCGTCTTATAGTATGATGTAAATGCTTCGTTAATGTCAAGCTGAGTGTTTACAGTTGCTCCCTCCGGGCTAGTTATTGCTAATATGGGAGTCGTGGTCTGTGAATTTCTTATGATTCTTGCCAAAAGTGGTCCAGCTCTGTCCGCCTCCGTATGTTGTTTTTGTGTGTACAACCGGTAGTCTAGTAGTCTTAAGTCCTCTAACAGTTCTGCATGCTGTATATGTGCATCTTGTAACTCATCCTTACTTATAGCGTCTGTCTGTGCTTTCTTTTCCATCCCGCCTAGTTTGTTTTCTAACTCTGTGAGTTTATCTATCAGGGCTGAACGTTCTACTATTCTCGTACTAATGGCTACTCCCCTTATTACCGTCTTGAATGCATCCTACTTCACCTGTCGTGATCTGGCAGTGTTAGCATTGTCAGTAAAGTAGTTATTAATAGCTGTGGCTAGTGTGTTGTGAAATACAGAATCCTCCAATAACGAGGGTTGTAACCGCTCCCTGGGTATTGGTGTGGGTATTCTGCCCCATGTAAGGGTAACCTCCAATGGATTATGGTCTGATAGAGTTTTTCCTAAGCATTGTGAGTGTAATACATTAGGGAATAGTCTCATAGAGCAGAATATCCTATAAATTTGTGTATGTAAACCGTGTGGGTGAGAATAGAAGGAGTACTCTTTACTATCCGGATGTTTCATTCGCCATGCGTCCCCAGTGTTCCATCCCAACGCCCAACTCCTTAGTGCCTCTGCTTGTTTCCTACTACTCGTGCCCTGCAGGGGTGGGTGTGATCTATCTAATCCTTCATCCAGTATAGCATTAAAGTCTCCCCCCAGCACCCATGGATAATCATCCCAATCCGTCAACATCGTAGACAGTGTTTCCAAAAACACATTCTGATCTGTGTTGGGCACATATACACTACCCATTACTATCTGATGCCCATCAAGCCTACCAAGTAATAGAACATATCTGCCGTTCATGTCTATTTTCTGTTCCAGCAGTTCAAATGGGAAACTGCTCCTTATCCAGATTGCCGCAACTCTTGCAAAAGCTGAGTAAGAAGTGTGGAACAATTGCCCTCTCCATTTCTTCTGCATTTTACCTGCCTCCTTTTGCGTTAGGTGGGTTTCTTGGAGGAAAGCAATATGTACCTTCCTGCAATTGAGTTGTGCTAACACCCTGTGTCTCTTGTGGATAGATCCCAGCCCTCTCACGTTCCAGGACGCATATGTATATTTGTTAGACAGTACCATGCATCCAACATTTACATATCCCAGTGTACGTCAGTGTCCTGCCATCATGCAAAAAACAAAAAGAGCATGCATCTGAGTTTGTAATAAAATTCCCCAGTCCAATTCCCAATACTAGGCTCCCCCAAATAACAATAGAGGACCAAACAATAAACAATAATATAACCAATACACTAAGATATGTAAAACATAGTGCAGTCGCAATTGGGAGTTGGTGACCGCCTCACCCTGCCCGCACATCATACACATCTGTTCAATACAGGTCTACGGTCCCGGCCTGAGTCCAGATAAATTGTAATAAAGACATGGGTGGCAGGCAAAGAGTCACAAAACATCATCTTTTGTTGATATACTTATCCATAGTGAGCCATGACCCAGAGGTAACTAGAACACCACACCAAGGTTAAAGATCATCTGCGGTCTGTGGGGTCGCCACGGGGAACAGCATCAGGCTGCTGTCGGAGTCCGAGTGTTCCTCTGGGTCCTCAGAGGAGCCCACAGTTTCAGCAACGGAAGTCCCGTCCCGGTCTATCAGTGTCACCGCTGCCAGCAGGGCTTGGGTTTGACTTTCTGCAATATGGTCCAGTGTGGGGCCTCTTTCAGGGAAGAGTCCCGTTTTCTTGTATTTGTCTGTCTTAATTTTGCCACCTTTGCCTCGTTGCGTTTTTCCTCGTTGGCTGTTCTGTGTTGAGTTTTGCGAGGAGTGCGGTGTTAATGTTACTTCAGCACATTCCATTGCATCTTGTGGGTTATCAAAGAACAATGGTTTTTGGTTATGGATGACCTTCAGCCTCGCCGGAAATAACATAGCGTAATTTAAATTGTGGGTTTGGAGTGTCTATTTAACCTCTCGCAACGTGTTCCTTGCCTTCTGAACAGCCATCGTGAAATCTGGTTAGATGGAAACGCATTTATTCTCAAACTGTATAGGTGCATTTTCTCTGGCTGCACGTAGACTTGTATCTCTGTCTTTGTAATTTAAAATCCTGGCTATAATCGGTCTGGGTGGTGCTCCAGGGCGTGGGTGTCTGGGTGGCACTCTGTGAGCTCTTTCGACAGTGTACATTGGCAATAATCCCTCTTTTGCTACATGATCACACAGACAATTTTCCACAAATTGTGTAGGGTTTGTCCCTTTGCTGCATTCCTGAACCCCTTGTATTCCTACATTGTTGCGGCAGGATCTACCTTCCGCGTCATCCAACTTTTCTTGTAAGTCTTTCAACTGGCAATTTACTTTATCCAATTGAGAGGTAGTGGCCGTCTGTTGTGGTACCAGATCATCTAACAGTATTTTATGATTTTTAACTTTATCCGCTTGTTTGTCATGGTCGGCTCGAAACTAGTGGATGTACCTATTTATGATTCAATAACAACCTGCGATTCTCATATTTCTTTCAATATTAAATCCAGTTTGTCTCCTCCGGTTGCCGTGGGCGGTACCATGTCTTGTCCTGAACTTTGCAGCGCATCTGTATGCATCGTGGTGTCTCCATCTCCTGTGGCTGACAGGTTAAGTTGTTTGGTCTTTGTTCTGCCCATTATAACTAATTAATAAGGGAGTAGTGGCAAGGGGGAATAGATTATGGCCATCTACCAAGATCTGTAATGATTATCAAACTCTGCTCCAAATGTGTGTTTAGTTAACAAAATATGGCCATATATCTTAGAAATCAAAGTGAGGTAGTTGTGGGGTATTTGTGCACTTTACAATATAAGCAATGGACTTTATTATGTCGTTTAGAACAGTCTATCTACTCTCAATAACTTTTATAACCGAGCACAAAGGGCGCCTCTTCCCAATAATGCTGGTTTCACTCCTCTTCAAGGCAATAATTAGTATTGTTCAAATGGTGTGCCCAATAACCAAGGCCAGACCCCTTACGCTCCTATGAGGAATGAAGTGGTGCAGTTTCTCTGTATCCCGCTCGGTAGAACTGGTGACCGCTGCACAGATATATCTGGTTGCATTAGTTTAGAATCAGCGCAGGGAGCGTCAGTGGCCGTCTGCGCGTAAAGAAACCTGGATGCCAGTGTTTTGTTTTCTCTTCTCTTCTCTCCTCCAGTGCAGCTTGCCTCCAGTAGTGAGCCACGCTCTTCGTTAATCGTCAGGATTTCACTGGCTGGGTCGCTCTATAGTCACTGATCTAGTGGGCTTCGTCTTGTGCTTCCCCCTGCCCTCTGCGTGTGCCATACAGTGTCCCAAACTCCCAAACAGCATTTGATCATTAACTCTCCAGCATATTATACCTTTTCACTATATCGCGCTGTTGTCTGGGATCCTGGTGCGTGCCTCTGTAGGAGGCCAAGGGATTCCCCAAGCCCGGTCTCCCCAGTTGCTCACTCCGTTTGCAGCTCGCGCAGCAGCCTAAGACACCACACCGCGCACTTGCCTGACTTCCACGATGTTCGTGTGCCCACGCAAGCCTTCCCCAGCCTTATCCCCAAGTTACACCAGTGCAGGCTTTTCGTCCGTCACATTACTGCTTGGTGCACTCTGTATTCGAGGGGCTGTACGCTTGTCGGGCAGATCGTTTCACACAGACACTCCGCACCCGGTGCTATTTTTAAAGTGCGCCATCATTTTACAGTCCTCTGGAAAAGGGGTCCTCCCCATCGAAGCCCCATAATTCTCTCTGGTTACGTCGCCAGCCAGTACAAAGTTTGTATCTGCACATGTGTTTGTTGTACTGTGCCCAGCTTACCCAAGCCCGCTTCCGCGAGTTCAGTTACGGGCTCTTCCTTTGGTTCTGTGCCCACAGCGTCGTTCGTTTCCTGTTCGCCTCTCCGACTTCACAGTTCTTCCCAAGTACCCGATGCATTGCTCGTGTTCCGCACCTCCGTGGCTGTATGAGCTAGTTTTTGTCCCCGCCACCCCTAGTTTTCAGTGTGTTTTGCAGGACCCCGGCCGGAGCTCCATCTCTACACGTCCGCCATGCCCCCCCCCTCCCAACAAGCTGTAATGGATTTCAAAGCTGCTGATAATAGAAAATTGAAAAGTTTACCTTCTAATTCATTTATCTTTTGTGAAAGAACAACAGATTTGCTGATTATCAGTTTGAATGAGATATCATCATGAATATTAAGTACTTTTAGGACAATCATAAAGCATATGTTGTAACGAACCAGTATGTAAATTACAGTGCCAACAAATTGAAGACGAAATGAGTTTTGCTTGAAATAAACATAGTGGAGTCCATAGACAGTTATATAAAATATATGAATTAGTTTGATAGAGCGAAACAGGTAACCAACCAGAAATACTATTAAACCAAATAACTTTCCATCTATCAACATAAAAAGAGGTTGAAAGCACGTATTCCAAAATGTTGAGATTATATCAATGTTGGAACCTTGAGAAATAGACATTTTTTTTAATAATACAGAAACGTCATGAGATAAAGTAGAAACAGTTTAAATATATATTGATAAATCTGATTTAATATTAGAAGCAATATTATGAGGAAATTAATCTAAAATAGAATTACATAAAGATTCATATTTGACAAACTCAGAAGAAGGTAAAAGAAATGTTGTTTGTAAAGCTTCAAATGATATAAAAGCATTATTACAATAAACATCTTTAAGGTAAAAAATGCCAGCTTTGATCCATGAATACCAAAATCTAACATTTCTATTAAGGTTTATGACTGGATTATACCACAATGACATGCCTTCTGTAGTGGATATGGCTGATTGAAAAGTTAAATCTAAATCATTTAAAATGAGTTTGGTGGATTTTAAAATAACAGATTTAAGGAGAAATGGAGATTTATTAGACATAGTTAGCAAAGTGGGTAGAGAAAAAGGTTCTATCAATTTTTTTACGATAAGAAGCCAATTAGGAGGATTACTAAAAAAAGAGTGGTTAAACCAAAAAGAGCTTTGTTTTAAAATAAAAGCTTTGTGATAAAGAAAAAAGTCCGGTAATCCAAAAACCCATTACATTTGGGTATTTTCAATTTTCTATACCTGATACAAGCTGATTTGTTAATCCAAAGAAATTTGGAGAGGAGCTGATCAACAGTTTTATAAAACTTTAAAGGGAATTGAGTAGGAATCATAGCAAGGGTATAAACATTTTTAGGTGCAATAGTAATTTTTATAGTGTCCAGTCTACCCCACCATGAAAGATGAAGTGAAGACCATTTGGAGATTTTATCTTTAATATAATTTAAAATGGAGTCACAATTTATAGATATTATTGATTTCATAGAAGAAGAGAACATAATACCAAGGTATTTAAATGTATCCTTTTGCCAAATAATTTCATTCAAAGGTAGCATATCAGGAGTACAATAAATATTTAAAGGAAATAATTCAGTTTTATTGGTATTTAATTTATATCCAGAAACATTGTAATAAAACGAAATAATTTCCATTAGGGAAGGAAAAGAGGATAAAAGATCACTAATAAATAAAAGTACATCATCTGCATAAGCTAAAGTTTTAATAATAACATCTTTGATATTGAGTCCAATAACTTTGTCACATTTTCTAATGTAAGTAAGTAATGGTACGATACCGAGAAGAAACAAAAGCGGGAAAAGGGGACAACCTTGTCTTGTACCTCTGTAAAGAGAAAATTGATTTGAAATTTGGGCATTAATAAATAAACGAGCAATAGGTGAAGAATATAAAGCAGAAATCATATGGATAAACGTGTCACCAAAATTAAATGATAATAAGGTACGAAATAAAAATTGCCAGTGAATTGTATCAAAAGCTTTCTCAGCATCTAAAGCGAGAATTCCTGATGGTAAAGATAAAGTAGATCCTTGTTCAATAACATGTAGCAAAGTTCTTGTATTATTAGCAGAATATCAACCAGATTGATCCGGATGTATGACAGACTCTAACACAGAGGATAATCAAGTAGCAAGTTGTCACAAGGTGCCCCGACCGGACGAGGAGGAGAACCTGCCGCTATTGACTGTACATGTGAACCCCCTCCTCTCCCCTCTTTACCTCCAGCAACCCGGAGCCTGGGACCGAGAAACCTGCTCACTCCCTACGAGCGGAAAAGGCGATCCATGTTTCTTTAATTGGGCCGAGCTGGCTGCGGACCCCGCCCCCACGGATGACGCGGATAAAGGGAGGAGTTCCGAACACGGAAGCCGTCAGCGACCAGGAGTTGCGAGTACGGACGGAGTGGAAGAAGAGAGGAGAGTGTTTGCAGAGGAGAGGCGAGGGAGAGAAGAAGACGAGGGACCAGAGACCCAGACCCTGGAGCCAGGAGGCCAACGACCCGGCGATTCGCCCCGCCACGTTTCCGGAGAAGCGTGGCACCAACAGGTACGAGCTCGTATCTCGGGTTGGGCGGGACGACAGAGTCTAAAGAAGCCGTAGGAGACGTATTCCCCTGTTCCCCTCCCCTCACACTACCGTCACATAGGGAAATAGAGAGAGCATGGTGTGAATTCCTCACCCCCGGCCCTTCACGTTAAAAGTCCACCAGAGCACCTGCCTTACATCAGTCTTGCTTCTCTTTTACACCCACGCCCGGGACCTGAGAACGGCGCAGTGTTCGAGAGGAGAAGGCATCCTGGAACGGGGCGTGAGAAGAACGAAGAGTCCACACCGGCGACCGGCAGCCAATCAAGAGGCAGAACTCCCCCTTCCTTATTACCGGGCCAAGACTTACCGCAAAAGAGTGCTCAGACCAATAAAACACACCTCCCCAGCACACCCTGTCTCTGAGTCTCCTTCAAACCCGCTACAAGTGGTGGAGAATGCGGGCATAGGACCAGCCATCTGTACACAAAAGATGGACGAACTAATCCAGCACCTGGTAAAGGGGCAAGAACAGCTGGGATGGATGGTGGAGCAACAGTTGAATTCCGCCCAAGCTGACAGAGACACGTTTAAAACAACCATCTCCGCCCACCTCGAAGGCTTACAAGCAATGCTCAGGGAACCAATCCCCGGAAACCCTCCTCTCACCCGACCCACCAACCCCGGACCCTCAGGGATATCATTGCAGAAATATGTGGCAGGCGAAGATCCCGATGCATTCTTACTTAATTTCGAACGGGCCGCCTTGGCTTGTGGGTGGCCTGTGGAGAAATGGCCTTTCCTTCTGGCTCCGTTATTAACCAGCGAGGCACAGGGGGCCTATCAGGTCGCCAATGCGATGGGCAATGTACCCTATGCCACCATCAAAACCGTAATCCTAGACCATCTGGGGCTGGATGCGAAAGCGTACCGGGTACGGTTCCGAAAGGAAAGGGGAGCCCCGGGAGAGAATCCTAAAACCCTGTTTTTGCATCTCTAAATGGCTGCGGATAAATGGCTAACCCCGGCCTCCAGTTCGAAGGATGAAATAATGGACAAGATCTATTTAGAGCAGTTTTTGGAGGCAGTACCGTTTACCACCCAGAAATGGCTACGACAACACTCTCAATTGACTACAGCTCAAGCTATCGAAATGGCCTCTTCCTATGCCAGGGCGCAACCTCGCTCAGCTCCTTGGGACACAGAGAAAACCTCACGTCCTATTCCGGTTAAGGGAGAAAGGAAACCTAGACAGCTGGTAGAAACCAACCCGCAAAAACCCTTGAGAACAGAGCCCCTCTCCTTCAAAGGACCGCAATGCTTTGAGTGTGGGACTTGGGGACACATTGCACGTCTATGTCCTCACAGGAGGCCATCGGAGGAGCCTATGGAAGTCATTCTACGTTCTTCTGTATGCCATACTTGCAACAGTGTTCCATCGCCCTCTTGCTCCCTTAATGGGATAACACAAACCTCTTCTGTTTCACCGAACCATACCCAACTTAGAAAGGGCTTTCTAGTCAATGCTAGGTCACTCATTAAAAATAATGTTGCCTTTCACGATTTTGTGACTGCCAGGAAACCCTCCTGGGTGTTTGTGACAGAAACTTGGGCCTCGGACTCGTCTGGTCATGATCTATTGATGGCAATTCCTGAAGGCTATGCGTTGCATAGACTTGACAGAACTAGACGTAGGGGGGGGCGGGCTGGCAATTCTTTATAAAGCTTCCTTTGCCTGTAGTATTAAAGCCCTGTCTGAGCCCTCGGACTCCTTTGAGGCTATGTACTTTTCTATTTCCTGTTCCCCTTCGGTATCCTTTACAGGCATCCTTATTTATAGACCTCCTGAACCCAGATCCAACTTCAGCTGTGAGCTCTTTAGAATTTTGGAACCCTATTTTGGTAAACTCCATCTTACCATACTAGGGGACTTAAATTTTCATCTGGATGACCTGGGGTCTAAAGATACGCTTTCCTTGGTGGACTCGCTGGACGCGTGTGGCTTTACTCAATTGGTGAACAGCCCAACCCATCGGGCTGGCCATATACTAGACGGGGTGTTTACTAACGACCCGAGACTCTCGGTTGGTCCCCCCCTGCCTCTGGTCAGGTCTGACCATTTGGCAGTGCCTCTAGAATTAGCATCTTCCCCTGCAGGTGCGCCTAAGCTGAGCTCCATCAACAGAGAACCCAAAAGGAGCTATAGGAATATTACCAACGAATCCCTTGCTCCGTTTATAGGGTGTATCTCGTATTCATCTACCACGGAAGCTGGTGAGGCTGCACAAGAGCTCGCTAATTCTATCACTAGAGCTGTAGATGTGCTAGCCCCTTCATCCCTTCGGTACTCAGCAAGGCGTAAACCTTCAGCTCCCTGGTTCACTGAGCCGTTAAGGCTCCTGAGGCAGAGCTGCAGGAGACAGGAGAGAAGATGGCGAAAATCCTGGGACCCCACTGAAGGAGAGGCCCACAAACGTCTGCTGCGAGAATACAAGGTCAGGGTGATAAAGATAAAGCAGGAGTTTTTCTCCAACCTTACCACATCCCTCACATCATCTAAGGAACTTTTTAAGATTGTGGACTCCCTATGTTCCCTACAAGTGCCTGATCCAGTTGTGGGCTCACAGGAGTTGTGTAATAAAATCTCAGAGTTTTTCCATAATAAAATTGAGGATATCTATCTTGCTCTGGAAACACAGAGGAGTACCCTGGGGGCTCACTCTCCCTTGGCCCTCGCAAAATTGGAGTCCTGGACCAGAGATCCCACTAAGACCCTTACCCATTTCCCGCCGCTTTCACTTGAGGAGCTTGATCTTCTGTTGGACAGGACTAAGTCGGCCTCTCCTTCGGACCCTTGTCCCCTGAAAGTGCTGAAAGCATGTAGGGACACCCTACTACCGCCTCTGATGGAGGTGATGAATGGTGCTATGGCACAGGGTACTTTCCCGGCAGCCTGAAAAAAGGCGATAGTCAAGCCCCTGCTTAAAAAGCCCACCCTGGACCCAGAAATGCTCAAAAACTTCAGACCCATATCTCTGCTGCCTGCCCCAGCCAAAATGCTCGAATCCCACCTTAATTTTCATCTGTCTGCTTTCCTGGATTCCTATGGGTTTCTGGACAACTCCCAGCATGGATTCAGGAAATTCCATAGTACGGAATCTGCACTCACTATGGTGGTGAATAATATTCGAACGAAGGTGGATCAAGGTCAGACCACTCTTTTGGTGCTACTTGATCTAACGGCAGCATTTGATACCCTGTCTCCCTCGACTTTAACATCACGTCTGAGGGAGGTAGGAGTGGCGGGTCCAGCCCTGAGCCTTTTGTCCTCTTTTTTAGATCTAAGAGAGCAGAGGGTCAAGCTTGGAGAGTTCCTCTCCCCTGCCAAATCCTTGCAATGTGGGGTTCCACAGGGGTCGGCCTTGAGCCAGACCCTGTTTAACATTTACGTGGCCCCACTTGCTAGGCTTGTGAAATCGCAGGGGATGGAGGTGGTGTCATACGCCGATGACACCCAAATCATGGTGTCCCTGGCTCACTCGGTTAGTACATCCGCGTTCAACTTTAGGAACTGCATGCAAGCAGTCTCCGAATGGATGATCCAAAACTCCCTACAGTTGAACGGCGATAAAACCGAGGTCCTGATCTTTGGTAAGAATCAGGATATTTGGTCCAGTGAGTGGTGGCCCCCATCTTTGGGAACCTGCCCTATTCCATCCCACTCTGCCAGGAACCTTGGCGTTATTTTTGACACCTCGCTGACTATGACTCTCCAGGTCAATAGAACGGTGGCCACCTGCTGGGGGGTTATCAAGATTCTTAGGAGAATCGTTCACTATCTTTCCCCCCAGGCCCGTAAGCAGATTGTGGTTGCGCTAGTGGGTTCAAGGTTGGACTATTGCAACGCACTATATGCAGATATCAACAAGGATCTCATTCAACGCCTTCAGGCTGTGCAGAATGCTGCAGCAAGATTTGTTCTGGCTGTACCTAATGCTTCCTCGGCTACATTAGCCAGGAAGAGTTTGCACTGGCTTCCAATCCAGCATAGGATCTTGTTCAAACTTCTGTGCTTGGCATATGGAGCCCTATTGGCCGGATCCTCTGATGCCTTAGGTTCCCTGCTAACCTGCTATATCCAAGCAGGTGTCTTCGCTCCTCCGAGATGAATCTTCTTGTAGTTCCTCGTTCCAAGAAAGTCAGATGGGGCAGCAGGGCCTTTTCCAACGTGGCCCCTTGATTATGGAATGCCCTCCCCTCGGAGATTAAGGCCCAACCTTCACTAGCCCTCTTTAAAAAAGCGCTCAAAAGGCCTACCTGTAAGCAAGTTCATTTGATCTAACTAGCATTTTTTGGTTAGGCGCCTTGACGCCCATTGGGCTTAGTAGCGCATTATAAATTGGATTTCATTTATTCATTCATTCAAGTAGGATACGTCCCCAAGTCAGTTCTATACACAGCGGAGCTGGGCAGTTCCTTCTATGTAAGTGTAAGGGTGAATGGGAAAACGATCCGGGCACTACTAGACTCTGGGTGCAGACAATCGGTAATAAGAGGGGTGTTCGTGGAAGCTAGGCAAGTGATCCTCCAGACAATGGTTTGTATCAAATGTGTACATGGGGACACAAAACCATATCCGGTGGCTATGGTCCACCTGGAGATCCCGGAGGGAGGGCAACACCTAGTGATGGTGGGAGTGTTGGACGCGCTACCGGAAGAACTGATTATAGGGACCGATAATCCCAACTTCCTGGATCTATTCACACGTTCCACACACGTACAAACCCCACAAGAATCAGTAGAGGCGAGAGCGGATCCCTCTCGCCCCGCGGACATTACACCAGAGCCGTGGGTAGGGGATAGGAACTTCAAATTCGCACAAGCCAATGATAGCACCCTCTATAACGCATGGGAACAGGCACACTATACCCAGGGAGACTCCAATCCTATGTTTCCCCGATTCCTGATCCAAAACTGGTTGTTGTACCGACAAGGGAAGAAGGACGACCCACTGCAGCTGTTAGTGCCCATTACCTTAAGGGATCAAATTATGTTCTATTCACATTCCCATCTCCTCGCTGGTCACATAGGTGCTGAAAAAACGACTCAAAACATGCTGCGACACTTTTACTGGCCTGGTATCTACACGGATATAAAACAACACTGCATGTCATGCGAGCTGTGTCAAAAAAAGAACATACATAGGCCCCCAGGAGCCCGTTACAACCCCTTCCCATTATAGGGACCCCATTCGAGAGGGTAGGCTTAGATTTGATAGGCCCTTTACCCAAAACCAGAAGAGGGAACCAGTACGCCCTAGTTGTGGTAGATTATGCCACCCGCTTTCCGGAGGCCTTCCCCTTGAGAGTACCAACCTCCCGGGCAATAGCTGAGAAGATAATAGAGCTCTTCTCCCGCGTGGGGTTCCCGAAGGAGATTTTAACGGACCAGGGGACCCCCTTTGTGTCCAGACTGATAAAGGAGGTATGTTGCGTTTTAGGTGAGGGGAAAAAGATCCACATCCCTTACTCATCATATAATAAGCATGTGTTGTCTTCTATTTTTTCTGGCCCAGAGACAGGGGGAGAAACCCCTATCCCCCTAAAATGAAGTAGGATGAGTTTAGTGTGTCCGGGCAAGATTCTGGATTTTTTATGGTTGATAAAAATATCCAATTGATGCAAGTATATCAAACGATACTGGTGAGAAGTTTGTGCTTTTATTTGTTTGTCAGAGAAGAACAAGGATGGCACAGCCAACACGTGTTTCGCCCTCTAAACGGCCATCAGGCCTAGGGCTTCTTCAGGGCGGGAGGTCAGGTAATGGGATATCAGATTGGTTGTGAGGGTTTGTCAACCCGAAGATTCTATTGTCTTGGCTAATGCCGGTGCCGAAGGGTTTCTCAGGTCGTGGCGCGATCGACCTGAGAAACCCTTCGGCACCGGCATTAGCCAAGACAATAGAATCTTCGGGTTGACAAACCCTCACAACCAATCTGATATCCCATTACCTGACCTCCCGCCCTGAAGAAGCCCTAGGCCTGATGGCCGTTTAGAGGGCGAAACACGTGTTGGCTGTGCCATCCTGATAAAGGAGGTATGTAGCTTGGTGGATCTACGACATATCAGGACGTCTGTGTATCACCCCCAGACAGACGGACTCTTAGAACGTTATAACGGGACCCTCAAGGCCACGATAAAAAAGATGCTGTCGGTGAGTGGGAAAGAGTGGGACAGCCTCTTACCTCTGGCCCTGTACGTAATAAGGGGACAAACGCAGAGTAGCCTCGGCTGTTCCGGGATGTATGACGTTACAACGCACACTTTTACAACGCATGCACTTACAACGCATTTTTTACAACGCATAATCCATTACAACGCACTACACTTACAACGCATGACACTACAACGCATTTTAAAAAACTACCATTACAACGCATACCATTACAACGCATAATATTTAATTGCATTTAAGGTAAGTATTAGATAGTATAGGGGTAAAAATTACTTTTCTAACTCCAGGGGGTGCAACAGTAGGGTAAGTGTTGGATAGTATAGGGGTAAAAATTACTATTCTAACTCCAGGGGGTGCAACAGTAGGGTAAGTGTTGGATAGTATAGGGGTAAAAATTACTATTCTAACTCCAGGGGGTGCAACAGTAGGGTAAGTGTTGGATAGTATAGGGGTAAAAATTACTATTCTAACTCCAGGGGGTGCAACAGTAGGGTAAGTGTTGGATAGTATAGGGGTAAAAATTACTATTCTAACTCCAGGGGGTGCAACAGTAGGATAAGTGTTGGATAGTATAGGGGTAAAAATGACTATTCTAACTCCAGGGGGTGCAACAGTAGGGTAAGTGTTGGATAGTATAGGGGTAAAAATTGCTATTCTAACTCCAGGGGGTGCAACAGTAGGGTAAGTGTTGGATAGTATAGGGGTAAAAATTACTATTCTAACTCCAGGGGGTGCAACAGAAGGATAAGTGTTGGATAGTATAGGGGTAAAAATTACTATTCTAACTCCAGGGGGTGCAACAGTAGGGTAAGTGTTGGATAGTATAGGGGTAAAAATTACTATTCTAACTCCAGGGGGAGCAACAGTAGGGTAAGTGTTGGATAGTATAGGGGTAAAAATTACTATTCTAACTCCAGGGGGTGCAACAGTAGGGTAAGTGTTGGATAGTATAGGGGTAAAAATTACTATTCTAACTCCAGGGGGTGCAACAGTAGGGTAAGTGTTGGATAGTATAGGGGTAAAAATTACTGTTCTAACTCCAGGGGGTGCAACAGTAGGGTAAGTGTTGGATAGTGTAGTGTAATATTATGCGTTGTAATGGTAGGCGTTGTAATGGTATGCGTTGTAAAGGTATTTTTAAAAAATGCGTTGTAGTGTCATGCGTTGTAAGTGTAGTTCGTTGTAATGGATTATGCGTTGTAAAAAATGCGTTGTAAGTGTAGTGCGTTGTAACAGTTGCGTTGTAAAGGTTGTTCCCCCTGTTCCGCCTTCGAGATGCTATATAACCCAGGACCCTTCTCGAGATGACTAAGGAAGCCTGGGAAAAAGATGCAGGAGAGAGCCAAGGTCTGTTGGAGTACACCCAAGACCTGAAAAGCAAACTGGGAAAAATAAGAGAATTGGCTTATGTCAATTTGGGACGAAGTCAGAAACGGCAGAAGACGACGTACGACAAAGGAAAGAAATGGAGGAAGATGGAGGTGGACGACTGGGCCTTGGTGTTGTTACCATCTGCTACCCGCTGATTCCAGACGGAATGGATGGGACCATATAAAGTAATCGCCACCATAGGAAAGACCAGCTACAAGTTACAGGTGTCCCCTCGAAAGACACAGGTATATCATATCAACTTACTGAAAAAATGGATCGCCCCCCCCCGCCAAAGGAGGTACATCTCTCCCTACCTACAACGGACACAACCTCGTCTACGCTAGAGGAGCTAGTCATAAGCGACGACCTCAAACAACAAGAGAAAAAGAGCCTGCAGGAAACGTTGGATCCGTTCTCTCCTCTATTTTCCGATGTCCCCGGGAAAACAACAGTGATCGAACACTGTATTGAGACCCCAGCGGGAGCTGTCGTCGCGAAGCGACCATATCGAATACCAGCCGCTCGACGACCCGCCATACAGAAAGAGGTGCAAGAAATGCTGCGTCTGGGGATAATCAGGCCCTCCCGCAGCGAATGGTCTTCACCGATCGTGATGGTCCCGAAACCCGATGGCAGTACCCGGTTCTGCATGGACTTTCGAGCCTTGAATCAAGTGTCCTCCTTCGATGCATACCCAATACCACGGATTGATGAGCTTATCGAGCAGCTCGGAGAAGCCAAATATATAAGCACTTTAGACCTGACCAAAGGCTATTGGCAGGTGCCACTTCGAGAGGAAGATCGCAAGAAAACGGCCTTTTCCACACCCAACGGTTTATTTGAGTTCAACGTTTTACCGTTTGGCCTCCACGGAGCTCCTGCAACGTTCCAACGTTTAATGAACGAGGTGCTACGAGACTACCAAGACTTTACCTCCGCTTATCTAGACGATATCATTATTTTCAGTCCCTCTTGGGAAAGCCATCTCCTCCATCTGACCCTGGTTCTTCTGGCCCTACGGAAAGCAGGGTTACGTGTAAATGCAAAAAAATCAAGAGTGGGCTACCACAAAGTAAAGTGTTTGGGGTATGTTTTGGGCCATGGAGTCATCGAACCTCAAATAGAGAAAATCAGGGCCATCTCCGAAACCCCTTTTCCCTCCAACAAAAAGGAAATGAGAGCTTTTTTGGGGCTCATCGGATATTACAGGAGATTTATTCCCTCATTTTCGGACATCGCTACCCCCCTAACTGATACACTCAAAAAAGGGACCACTACACAGTTGTTTCACTCACCCACACCGGCTATGTGGAAAGCCTTCAAAACTTTAAAAGTGATGATCACCACCAACCCGGTATTAGCCTCCCCAGATTACACCAGGCCATTCATTCTACACACGGATGCTTCCGAGTGTCGGATAGGTGCGGTATTGTCTCAAACTTCCAAGGAAGGGATAGAACACCCCATTCTTTACATTAGCAGAAAACTGTTCCCCAGGGAGGTAAAGTACCCCACGATAGTGAAGGAGTGCCTGGCCATAAAGTGGGCCGTAGATAAATTAAGATATTATCTTGAGGGTCACCCGTTCACTTTTTACACAGACCATGCCCCACTGCAATGGATGAGTCAGAACATGTCACACAATCCCCGGGTGTTGCGGTGGTTTTTGACACTCCAACCCTTCGCGTTTACCGTACAACATCGGAAAGGCATAGAGAACAATAGTGCGGACTTCCTATCCCGACACCCTCTCCCCGATCGGGAGAATCCAGGGGGGGTGGTGTGTCACGAGGTGCACCGACCGGACGAGGAGGAGAACCTGCCGCTATTGACTGTACATGTGAACCCCCTCCTCTCCCCTCTTTACCTCCAGCAACCCAGAGCCTGGGACCGAGAAACCTGCTCACTCCCTACGAGCGGAAAAGGCGATCCATGTTTCTTTAATTGGGCCGAGCTGGCTGCGGACCCCGCCCCCACGGATGACGCGGATAAAGGGAGGAGTTCCGAACACGGAAGCCGTTAGCGACCAGGAGTAGCGAGTACGGACGGAGTGGAAGAAGAGAGGAGAGCGTTTGCAGAGGAGAGGCGAGGGAGAGAAGAAGACGAGGGACCAGAGACCCAGACCCTGGAGCCAGGAGGCCAACGACCCGGCGATTCGCCCCGCCACGTTTCCGGAGAAGCGTGGCACCAACAGGTACGAGCTCGTATCTCGGGTTGGGCAGGACGACAGAGTCTAAAGAAGCCGTAGGAGACGTATTCCCCTGTTCCCCTCCCCTCACACTACCGTCACATAGGGAAATAGAGAGAGCACGGTGTGAATTCCTCACCCCCGGCCCTTCACGTTAAAAGTCCACCAGAGCACCTGCCTTACATCAGTCTTGCTTCTCTTTTACTCCCACGCCCGGGACCTGAGAACGGCGCAGTGTTTTAGAGGAGAAGGCATCCTGGAACGGGGCGTGAGAAGAACGAAGAGTCCACACCGGCGACCGGCAGCCAATCAAGAGGCAGAACTCCCCCTTCCTTATTACCGGGCCAAGACTTACCGCAAAAGAGTGCTCAGACCAATAAAACACACCTCCCCAGCACACCCTGTCTCTGAGTCTCCTTCAAACCCGCTACACAAGTATTTTGGCATACAACTTACAATCTTGGTTTATTAAAGAGATCGGATGATAAATTGACACAAGAGTAGGGTCTTTATTAGGCTTGGGTAAAAGAATAATTAAAGCCTCAATAAAAAAAACAGTAGTAATTCCCATAGAACCAAAAAAAGTAAAAAGTTGAAATAAATGAGGAATAAGTTGTAGCTGAAATTCATTATAAAACTCAGCGGGAATACCATATGGTCCAAGGGATTTTTTTTTAGAGATATAACATAACACTTGTATTTGTAAAGTGCACTTATCACCCAGGGGTCTCAAGGCGCTGAATAACAGATGTTTATTGTTACCCAACTCAATGGTACTCATTTTATCGACGTCAAATGGAAGAAAGGCTGAGTGGACCCGCCGGGATTTGAATCTGTGACCATGAGGTCAAACACAGGCCCCTGCAGTGGATGCATTAGTCCATCAGACCCGGCTTATGGTAACAACATTTCATCTTGAGTAATGGGCGAGTCAAGTTAAATTTTTATCAGATTGGGAAATCTTGGGTAATCCACATTTAGCTAAAAAAGAATCAGCCAAAGAGGCATCCTCAAAATCAGGTTTATTATATAAAGTGGTATCAAAATCTAGAAATTCATTAACAATATCAATTTGGGATGGAGCAATTTTACCATCAGAGCCATGAATTGAATTTATTTGTGCTTTATCTTTTTTAATGCGTAAATAAGTGACTAACAATCTTCCAGCTCTGTTGGCATTAAAACTAAATTTGGCTTTAGAGTTTGATAATTGAATACCAGCTCTTCTGCTAAGGATTGAATTAAATTCATACCTAAGTTTTTGCAATTTAAATCTATATTGAGGATCATTAGATGAAATAAAAAGTCTTTCATATTTTGCAATTTGTTTCTCTAAATTTTTAATATTTTCTTTTAAAAGTCTTATTTTCATGGTCCATAAGAGAAATAGAAACACCGCTAATGTAGGCTTTAAAAGCGTCCCATCTATTCACCATGGAAGTAGAGCCTTCTGGATTAAGAAGGAAGTAATCATGAATAGCATTTAAAAGTTTAGTTTTATTATGTTCATTAAGAACAATACTTGTATTCATTCTCCATCTGGATTGCGAAGTAAAATTTTAATTCATTTTCAAAATAAAAGAAATTAAGGTATGATCCGATATATCAATATTACCAATAATATGAGTGACTACAGAGTTAATTAATTGTCTGGAAATTAAAAGATAATCAAGCCTGGAGAGAGAGTTGTGAGGGTTAGAAAACAATGTAAAGATTTTTTATGTAGGAAAGTGTAATAGCCAAATATCAACTCGTTTTGTAGTTTGAAGAAATGATTTAAATGCAAAAAAGGCTTTAGGAGGTCGAAATTTAGTAAGAGATAATCTATCTAATAAGGGATCAGATATCATATTGAAATCTCCTCCAACTATAAGAGGAACTTTACCCAATTTAAGAACTTCTGTTGTTAGAGTGGACCTAAAAATAGGATCATCAGCAGTTGGACCATACACACTTAGTAAAAACACAAATGAATCGTGAATTTTAATTTTAGCTATAACATATCTGCCATCAGTATCAGTAAATGTACAAAAAATTTGGCAATGTAGCCTTTTTGCAAAAAGGATAGCAACACCATTTTTTTGCCATTTGCAGGAGAAGAGACAATACTGCCCACCCACTTTTTTTTCATGTAATCTAAGATTTTGTCATCAATATGAGTTTCTTGAATAAAACAAATATCTGCTTTACAACTGCCTAAATAATCTAACGTTTTTGTACGCTTAACTGGATGGTGTAACCCCTTGACATTTAAAGAGACTATCTTGATATTATGGAAATTAGCCATAGGAAAAAAGAGAAAGAAGATCACGAAGAGGAGAAAGAAGTAAAGAAAGAGAATGAAAAATAGTAGCTCCAGAAACAAGTGAAAAGGAGAGAATAGGTAAAAATGAAAACAAACAAAACACGGAAAAACGACAAACAAGAAACATTAATAACAGGAATGAAACGCACACACGCTTTACAAGCATGACCGGAACCGTTGGAGCCCTATGAGAAAATAAATCATCATTTTGTCAGACTATACGTAATAGTAGTATTCAAGTAGCAGAGTCATGAGTATCCATTGAGTGCTGTGAATGTTGATCCAGAAACAGTTTAAGTTTTTCTGGATGATAGAAGGATTTAGAGAAATTATCTTTCCAAATATGCATTGTTGATGGATCAAAAAGACCATATTTGAAACCAAGACTTCTTAGTTGAGGACGAAGAGCAGTGAATTCCTTGCGAATTGAAACAGTCTCCTTAACAAACTCTTGGTGGATAAATAATTTATTTCCATTGACCATCAAAGAAGGAATTTCTCGTGCTGCTTTACTGATCAAGACCAAATGGTGGTGACGGAGAACTTTAAAGATCATTTGTCGAGGCTCTGTGTGATGAGGGTTTTGATGAGAAAGAATCCTGTGTGCCTTATCAATTTCAAATTTTTCTAGAAATTTGATGTTTAGGAGGCCAGGAATCATATTTTCCAAATACAATCCGCAATTGGAACCTTCAACATCTTCTGGTAAATTGAAAATGCGTACGTTATATTGTCTGTTACGATTTTCCATATCTAAAAGGAGTGTAGACGTAGGTGATATTTTCGCCACAATTGGAGTAAAAGCTTCAATTTTAACTTTATTATCTTGTATTTTCTCTGAATTATCAGAGATTTTCATTGTTAACTAGCCATGTCTTTGCGCACGTTTTTAATCTCTGATGCAATTGTATCTGTATTAGCACAAAGTGCCTGAATTTCATCCAGAATTAATGTTGAAGAAGGTTCAGTTGACTCTACCACTTTAGATTTAACTGGAGGAGGTGAAACTTGCTGTCTCCTTTTATTATGAAGAGAATGAGTATTTTTATTATCCATTTTCTCGTAGAAAGAATTATATTTGTAGAACAATATAAAGTTAAGGTGAAGGCAGAGTATTGTTTGAGAAAAAAGCCTGAAAATAACTGGTGCAGCAGCTAAAATAGACTGTTGGAGTGGTTAGGCCAAAGCCAGGCCCTCTCTTGAGCACTTACTCCGCCCCCCTGACAGACAAGCCGGGCAATGCCTCGACGCAGAGCTGGGTGCTGGATCCTGAAGGAAGAAAACACCACTTCCGCTGACCAAAGACGCTGGAAACACTTCACAGCAACGGGTACTGGCTTCAGAAACACAGCGACCACATAGTGGAAACAATTCTGACTGAAAGTAGTCATTTTTTAATTAATAACGGGTGAAAACGAGCTGGAGCTCACCGGGAGGCGGCCATCTTAGATCGCTCGCTTGCGCATCTCCAACAAAGATTAATTTTAAGACTACTTCTCTGTATTAAGTGCAGACTTTCATCAACTCCGAAGATAATCACAAGCACTTTTCAAGGTTGTCCATAATTCTGGCACAAAGCCCTAACAGCAGCAATAATGTGTCTCCCTTGCCTAGCAAGACAAGCTGTACCACTAGGAAATTGCAAATGCTCCTGGAACTCACAAACCTCGCAATACTCTGGTTTCATGGGATACGCAGTTTCTATTAATGTACCTGCGGGCCTGGTGGAGTGCATCCAGCAAAGATACAAGGCCTCTCTCCAAGCGGTGCCAACACTCCACTGCATACCAGTCTTTTATTCCTCTGAATGAGCGCACTGACTGATAGTTCAGAGTATTCCTCTTGCAGGTTTGGCAAGCAGGAAGAGGTGAACATAGGTCACAGATAAAGACAGTAGCCTCTCCTAAAGACCGCTGTCTCTGAGATGGAGTTCCTGGGTTTTCTAAGTTTTATGGGACAAAACGTGTACATCAAAAGTGGGATATGATGTTCAGAGGCTGGTTACCCAGTTTGCTCATCAAGGCTGAAAACATGTGATTTACTAGGAATTGCAATTGTTTTCTAACAGATTTTGGATCTTGAATCTTATGCACTTCATTGTCTTTATCCGCATTCACCTGAGCTAGCGTAGGATTTGAAACAAGACATGGAATACAGAACCAATTATCATGGACAGAGGAAATTTTTTCGAAGGACGGTAATTCATAATGTGTTCAATAGAAAATAGATGAATTAATTTGTTTGCAAATTAGAACATCTTTGCAAATGTAAATTCTTTGTGAGTGGCAGTACTTTCACCCCCACAGTATATTTAGGTGCTGGAGTTATTTTTCAATCAGGATATAGGTTATACATTGGCTTGGCTTCTTCTAATGCTTCCTGTGCTGAATTTTAAATTTTGTTTTGGTTAAATGCTATTGTACTGAAGGAGCTGATGTGGACAAAGACAAATGAAATGGTAATATTTGGGGATGATGCCAACAGATACAAAAGAAGGGTGACATTCCCGTGGCTGAATGCTCCATATTGTCACAGAGTAAAGCTACTAACCAGCGTCTGACTCCAGTCTTCTTGTTGCAGTGCTTGACATCTTGAATATTGTTTAATGCATTGGTTTAATCTTTTACTTTGTCCACTTGTCCAAATGTAGTAGACAGACAAAAATATATTTCTAAGTAATTATACAAGGCAGACTAAAATCTTCAGGTGAACTGAAACCCCTATCAGTTATAAAACTACTTGTTTTCTGTGTAATCAGATGATATTGCGTAAAACGATTTATGCTAAGTCTTTTATAGTTAGCAATCCTGGAATGAAATGAAATGCCAAATCTTAGTCAAATGGTCTACAGCTGCCAAAAATATAGTACAATTTTGACTCTTGGGCAATGTTACTATAAACGTCTTTGATACTGTATGCCAGGGTTTTGGAGGAAACGGCAACAGGCTCAAAAGATGCACAAGTTTAATATAGGAACTCAAATTGTGCCAAAGTTGAACATGTTTGAAAATATTTTTTACATCTACAAGTAAAGATGGGCACCAAAATATCTCCTAATTGCAGCTAATGTTGTAGCTATTCCAAGATGCCTAGCAGTATTTGAAGCACACAGGCAACTCATAGTATGATGTCTTAACTGACCTGAAGACAAGTACAGAGCCATTCTTTGATACTGATCCAGCTGAAGCTTTTTCTACTTCCACCGCTGCATTGGGCCCACATACCATCTTTTGGAAATTTCCTCTAACCTCAGATTTAATACTGTACCCACAAAGGCACTGGTCCTCAGATGGACCTTTCTCTGTCGTAGTGACGGGTAAGAAATCAGGATGTCCCAAACTGTTGGCTACTCAATGAGAACCAATTAATTAGTAGCCAACTCACAAGTTAGTGATGAAGTTCAAATATACAACCCTCAGAACCATGCTATAAACATAAGGGCAGATCTATATTGGAGATGCGCCACTTTTACGCCACCGTTGCGTCACTTTTGTGACGCAGCGGCGGTGTAAACCCTGCGCCACGTTGCGCCATATTTACATCGTGACGCATCTATGGAGATGCGTCACGATGTAAAGCCCTGCTTCACGTAAAACCTGCGTCAGGTTTCACGTGGGCGTGTCGACAGAGGGGGGGGGGCGTTCCGTCGCAGGAACGCCCCTATAAGATTTGACTGAGTCACTTTCCCAACGCTGATGCGCCAAAACCCTGCGCCTGCTTGAAGCAGGCGTAAGGCTTGATGCACCATGTTAGGGATAGGGTAGGTTGGAACAGTGCTGGAGTTGCGTCACGCTTGCGACGCAACTGAAGCACTGCGCCAACCTTACGCCATCGGATGTGTCACGCATCTGTTTATTCCTGCGCCATGATGCGCCGCATTGTAAATGCGGCGCATCATGTGTGGCACAAGGGTAAACTTGCGTGACGCATCTTTCCTGGCGCATCCTTGCTGATTTGCAGGGATGCGCCAGGAAACATAATTCTGCCCCATAGAGTATTGAGATGGAAAGACGGGACCTCCTAAAGAAGTTGAGTCTGGCCAATATTATACCCAATCAATTCATAAAATAACAATTTTAAGTAGCTCAGTTAATTACATCATGTAGTATAAAACCACACATTTGGTCAAAGTATTCTATTCATAAAGAGGATGGTTAATCCTTACAGACTCTCACTCCAATGAAGGCAGGAAGATGGTTCAAAGAAATTCACCCACAAAGGGGATAAAAGGATCAAGTTAAAGTCCACTAGGGTAAAGGGCATGGGCAAAGGGGAATAGAGCTAAATCAGGAAAGTTCAGATCTGGTCCCTCATTTAGACAGTCCAAAAGAGTTCAGCAACCAAGTTCATTGGAAGAGAGAAAGGAAAGGTAATCAATTTGTCTGCAAAGAAGGATTCCAAATCGATCAGCAGCTGTAGTAGAAGAAACCTAAAATTAAGAGCCAGAAAAGCCGAAAAGCGAAAAAGCCGCCCCGTCCTTTGGGAAGTTAGTCTTTATAGTATTAATAATGCAGTTATGACATCAGTAGTCGTTCCACAATCGTCCGATCATCATGTGGTAATTTTTCTGTTTGTCGGGTACAATTTTGATACTCCGGCATACTTTCCCGTGCTGGTCACGAGAAATGACAGTCCATTCTGTCCTGACAAGTTAGTTGATAAAGAGCTGTATACTTTGTTGCTCTTCATGAGTACAGTCCAAAAGTTTAGTTCACACCAATTCACTCCACAGCGAACATTAAAACAATTTCCTTATCATAAAAGGATTGTTGCATAAACAGAACAGATGATAAAATATATGAATTCAAACATATTTAAATAAATAAAGCATTTCATATCAATAAATAATGGTAATATTGTCAGTACTTATTGCGTAGAAATTAATAAACCTAAACATGACCTACTCAGTGGCAGCTCACAGAGGGAGTGCTGTGGGGTGGTGAGGCGGGGCGGGGGAGGGGCAGTGTGGGGGGGTAGTGGAGTCGTACATACGACGGGCAGGAGTAAGGTAAGTAAATAAACAAATAAAACTATTTACCTTGAGCTCGCAGCATTGCCAACTCGGCGATGCAGCGAGCGCAAGGTAAAAGGTTTTATTTATTTATTTACTTACCTTACTCCTGCCCGTTGTATGTCCAACTCCACTACCTCACCACCCTGTCCCTCCCCTGCCCCGCAGCACTCCCTCTGCAAGCTGCCACTGGACCTACTTATATGATTTTCAAAGTACACATTATTCTAAAAAATAATTTTTCGCAAATCGTTTTTATATTTGCATGTCTCCATCAGCCACACCACCGAACTCTTCTGGACCGACCACCGCTGAATCCATTTCACCTTCCAGAAACCCACCACACACCACCGCACGCAACAGATCCCACGCTGCTGCAGGAGCAAAATCACCAAAGACCAACTACATGCAAACCTCGCTCTCAGCCCACCCACCGAACCCTCCAACACCGACGACGCTGCCCACAGCCTCAAACGCTGGATTGAGGACTGCGCCAACAACCTCGCCCCGCTGAAGAAACCCCCCCACAGAGACACCAGCAAGAGGGCCAGCTGGTTCACCCCAGAACTCCTAGCCTCCAAGCAAGCCTGCCGGAAACTAGAGAAGAAATGGCACAGCGAACAAACTCCGGACAACCGCGCAGCACACAAGGACGCCATCCACAACCACCACCACCTCATTAGGGCTGCCAAGAGAACCTCGTTCCAAGACTGCTTCGACAACAACGCACACAATAGCAAGGAGCTCTTCAACACCGTGAAGGAATTCTCCGACCCCAGCTCCAACACCAACGACAACCCGCCGTCGCAAGCCCTGTGCGACTCCCTCGCCACCTTCTTCCACCGCAAGATAGCAGACATCCATGACAGCTTCAACACCCAGACAGCCCCAACAGACAACAACACAACAGACTCTCCGCACACCATCGACCACAACCCACTGCTAGCCTGGGCCAGCGTGAGCATCGATGACACCATCAAGACCATGAGCACAATCCACTCTGGCTCCCCGACAGATCCCTTCCCGCACCACGTCTTCAACAAGGCAAGCACCTCCATCGCACCCCACCTGCCCAACGTCATCAATCTCTACCTCAAGACCGTGACCTTCCCAGAGAGCTGGAAACACGCCGAGATCAACGCCTTACTAAAAAAAAACAAGGCAGACCCAAGAGACCTCCGGCCCATCTCTCTTCTCCCCTTCCCGGCCAAGGTCATCGAGAAAATTGTCAACAGACAGCTAACCCGATACCTCGAAGATAACAGAATCCTGGACCCTTCCCAGTCAGTGTTCCGCAGCAACCACAGCACGAGACTGCCCTCATCGCCGCCACCGACGACATCAGGACCCTGCTTGACAACGGTGAGACCGCAGCACTCATCCTCCTAGACCTCTCCGCCACCTTCGACACCGTCTGCCTCCACACCGCAGGGATCTGAGACAAGGCTCTGGAATGGACCATCTCCTTCCTCTCCGGCAGAACCCAGAGCATCTGCCTCCCCCCATTCCGGTCCAAAGCCTCCGAGATCGTCTGCGGCGTATCCCAAGGATCCTCCCTCAGCCCGACGCTGTTCAACATTTACATGGCCCCGCTCGCACACGTCAACCGACAGCATGACCTCAACATAATCTCCTATGCCGACGACACTCAACTGATCCTCTCCCTCACCAAGGACCCCATCACCGCCAAAGCCGACCTCCACGAAGGAATGAAGGACGTCGCTGACTGGATTTATGACCAGCCGTCTGAAGCTGAACTCGGACAAGACGGAGGTCCTCATCCTTGGCACCAACCCTTCAGCCTGGGACGACTCCTGGTGGCCGACGGCACTGGGAGCAGCCCTGACACCCGCCAACCACGCACGCAACCTGGGAATCATCCTCGACTCAACGCTCTCAATGACCAAGCAGGTCAACGCCGTCTCCTCCTCCTGCTTCAACACCCTCCGCATGCTCCGCAAGATCTACAGATGGGTCCTGACAGACACAAGAAAGACAGTCACCCAGACCCTCGTCAGCAGCAGACTCGACTACGGAAACGCTCTCTACGCGGGAGCCCCGACCAAGCTCATCAAACGACTACAACGCATCCAAAACGCCTTGGCATGACTGATCCTCGACGTACCACGCCACATCACCCCCCACCTGAGGGACCTGCACTGGCTCCCCGTCAGCAAGAGGATATCCTTCAAACTCCTCATCCACGCACACAAAGCACTCCACAAGACCGGCCCAGGCCACCTCAACAGATGGCTCTCCTTCTACATCCCCAACCACCAGTTACGCTCCGCCGACCTCTCACTAGCCACCGTCCCGCGCATCCGAAGAACAACCACCGGCGGGAGATCCTTCCCCCACCTCGCCGCCAAGACATGGAACACCCTCCCACTGAGCCTACGACAGACCCAAGACCTGCTGACCTTCAGGAGGATGCTCAAGACCTGGCTGTTCGATCAGTAGCGCCCCCCCCAGCGCCTTGAGACCCTCGCGGGTATGTAGTGCGCTTTACAAATGATTGATTAATTGATGATCCTAATAATATCAAGTATTAATACTGTAAATATCATCTATGTTATTCATTTCATATTAATCTTGCACCAATTTCTTCTTCATTATGCATTGCAATGAAAACAACAGTAATGCTAAGTCTCAGCCTCACTTTTTGATAACTGTTTTGTTATTTCTCTTGATTGATAAGCATATTAATCTTATTACATCTTTTTTTTTCTATTTCAATTTATTTTCTATTTCTACAAAACCAAGCTTGCTTTTAAGGTGCTGGTACCTCAACTGTTTCTCTCAACGTGTGTAATGTGCATGTTAGAATTTCAGCGTTTATATCAGCTTTTGTGTCGTGTAAAGAATAAGCAATTTGTGCGCTACATCAATACAGTAACCTATCCTTCTCACTTTGACTTTGCTGTTCCTTGAGCTAAGTGTGTTTATACATGGACTGTAGTTCTATAACTACTTTGTTAAAAATGCTTCTAAGTTAATTAGTGCTGGGTTGTTTGTTGTTCTGGTTGGATGGGTCGGGCATGCCTAGACGTGGTCCCTGTGCACAGTATCACTGGTACCAAGCTATACCTGGCTGAAGAGCCCAAACTAGACTGAAACCATTCCTGGGTTGCTTGTGTTCTGGTTCAGGGAGATGCTGGCCTGGCAGTTCAGGCTGGACTGTTCACACTGGAGCAGGCTCATGACTGATTTGCATATGACTGGGTCCAAACTGAGGTGGCATGGTGTGCAAAATAACAATGGATTGGGATGCGGCTCAAGTAATTAAAAGTGGCTGAGTTTAAATCAGCCATTCCATCCATCACTTTTTTGCATAGTTTAGTGTGTCACCCTAAGTGGTAGGGGTATGCCCAGACGTGGGTTTCATGCACACTGGGTCACTGGAACCAAGCGATACCCGTCTCATGAGCCCTAATCATAGCAACACCAGTACTAGGTTGCTTGTGTTCTGGTTCAAGGAGGAGCTGGCCTGGTAGTTCAGGCTGGCCTGTTCCAATAGAGCAGGATCAAGACTAATTTGCATATGGCTGGGTCCAAACTGAGGTGGAATAGTGTGCAAAACAATGATGGACTGGGTTGCAGCCAGAGTAATTACCAGTGGTCAAGATTAATTCAAGCTATACATCCATCATTTTTTTGTGTACTTCAGTGTGTCGCCCTATGTGGGACGGGAATGTTCAGACATGGGTCCCGTGCAAACTGGGTCACTGGACCCAAGCTATAACTGGTTGATGAGCCCTAACCAGAACAAAACTGGTCCTGGGTTGCTTGTGTTCAGATTCCGGGAAATGCTGATCTGGCAGTTTGTGCCGGATTATTCCCATTGGAGCAGAGTCAAGACCGAATTGCATTTGAATAGGTCCAAACTCAGGTGGCCTGGTGTGCAAAATAACGAGGGACTGGGATGTTGTCTGGGTAATTACCAGTTGCTGAGAATAAGTCAAGCATTCCACCCATCAACTTTTTGTATTCTGTAGTCTATGTTAATTAGGAATAGCGAGTGGAAATTCTAACTCTGATGGCAAGATTAATAGGGATCATTAATCAATGCATTTTCATTAGGAGGTTGACTTTGCTAGAAGAAAGAGTACATTTTTCTATTGTTTGGACCTGGTTTGTGATTAATCACAAAATCTTAATCAGGAAAGCTGTCTGCCAGTAAATGCTGTGACTTATTCCTAAAACAGTAGATTCCATTGATCAATATATACAGTGTTTTTGATAGAGACTTCTAACTGCAGATCTGTTGCCTTTTCAATATTATCCATGCGTGAGACTGGATCCTGAAACTTTTCTGGTACCTCTGCGTGAGGGTAGGTGAAGACGTGCATCCCTGCACTGACCATTCCGGAAATGACGTCCGGGGTCTATATAAGAGCCCCTTGCATGTGCTGACGTGAATATAAGTGATGAATTATTTTTGCACCACCAGACCCGAATCCGGAGTTACCGCTCATCTCTCTGAGATCCTTTACCTCACAAATTTTAAAGTGTGCAAGGGAAATGTCACCTCTGTTTGGATTGTTGCAGGGAAATGTCTGTGACAGGTCCCCCAGAGGTGTGCCATTGGTGCCTGGTGTTGACTCACAACTCCAAAGCCTGCAGTGACTGCGGTGCTGAACCTGAATACCGGACTGTGAGACGAGACTCTGCATAGCCAAGCACCACGAGACTACAGGTTGTGAAAGGTCCCTCAACAAAGACTGCATATCCCTGTCTTTGGGACAAATTTGGGGCTTCGTGTTTTGTCTATTACCCAACAAGGCTTTGCTCTCGGCACAGTTAAAGGGTATCTTTCACCCTTTTTGATGTTGCCGGATCAGACCGCATTATTTAAATCACTGGTTTAAAGACCCACAAAATCTGTTTCCTCCCTCTTCTTTTGTCCTGCCACAGTGGAACCTTAACTTGACCCTCACATATTTGATACGCACCCATTTTGAGCCACTTCTGCTGCTTCTCACTCTCAAGACAATGTTCGTCATCGCCATAATATCAGCACCTCCCGTAAGGGAGCTTCAAGCTCTGTGTCAACCTGCTGTACACTACCTTTTTCCCAGACAAATTGATTCTGCGTACGCAAAAATTGGAGGAGAGACACCATCACTTGGACCTCAAACCAGAGAACATTGAGTGGATGATCAGCTCTTTGAAGGGCTCATCAGAGCAAAGGAAAAGGCAAGCCATGCACAAGAGGACAGCCTCCCACTGGATCGCACTCTGTATTAATATCTTCTACGCACTCGGAAAAAAGCAGGCTCTGGAAGGGCTGAGTGCTAATCAGAGCCAAAGCTGCTACCAATGTGTTGGCATGCGGAAGGCGTTTCCTGAACATCTGCCAGGCAGTTACACGAGCGTCCCTACATACGTTCACAAAGCACTATTGTGTGAACAGTCAGGTTCGCGGAGAGGGGCACTTAGCCTGCTTGGTCCTACAGGACGTTTTGGTTTTAGTCCGTTCATAGACCAACCTCCAAATAGGTACTGCTTTGGTATCTATTCAAAAGGTGAGGAATCTGCAGTCAAAAGTCTCTATCAGAAGAACGAATTACTGATCTTTGGTAAAGGTCTTTCTGCTAGAGACTCTATCGAACTGTAGATTCCTCACAGACCCTTTCATTCTCCTAATTCTGTGAAATTGACCCTATCAACTAATACGATTCTATGTTTAGGAATTTGCACACTGGTCTAGCCACCTTGCTACTGGAGCTCTACTTCTGAGAGCGCATACAGGATCGAAAACAACTGATGTTAGTGCTCTGTAGTGGCGCCTATATAGGCTGCGCATGCCATTTCCACAACGGAATGACATCAGTGCCGAGCCGTACAGCGCTACATACCAGCACGAAGAAGTACTGCTGGAAAGTTACCAGATCCAGTCTGATCCCTGGGGAATATTAAGAAAGTGAGGAATCTGCAGTTAAATAGAGTCTCTACTAGAAAGAGAGTTACTGAAGGTAAGTAACTTGTTCGCAGTCACTAAGGCCCAGATCTACTAAGGTTTTATGTTGGAGTTGCTTCACTTTGATGGCATAGCTCCGATGCAAAATCCTTTCTGGCATTTACTAAGCCACGCAAAGCCGCTTTGCATAGTTTAGGGAATACAAAGTAAGGCAAGGCATTGATTAGCACTGTCTTGTGTTACTTTGCGTCAGGGAGGGGTTCCCATGCATCTGCCTATGGTTTTGGACATCATTTCAGATTTACTAAGGTGAGTAAACCTGGAGCTGCCAAAAGCTACGCCTCCCTGGAGCAGGTGTAAAGAGGAGAAATACCTTCATTTCTTCTCATCATTCCTCTTTCTATGCGCAATGCATCTTGCAGCATGCATATAAGGATGCATTCTGCAGCATGCATAGATGCCCCCAAGGACACTTCAGTGTTGCTGCAGTCAAGTTGCTTTGAGTTAACCGCTGTAAAGAGGCTGGATTGACTTTCCTTTAGCAAGGGAGTCACCGCCAGCACCTCAATGAATTGCTTCAAATATCTGTGTTCTCTGGTGGGAGCTGGGTAGTGCTGCATCTCTCCCCGACGCAGGTCCCTGCTGCATTCAAAGATAACATGCGACAGGCCACGTGCCCAGTGCATGGATGATAAAACGTCCTCAACTTGTTGAGCATGGAGCATGTTTCATCCTAGCGCAAGCCACTGCTCCTTATGGGCTTCAGGAAGAACATATGAGAGACTATTGCGTGTAACTACCTCAGTGTGTTGAGCACAAAGAGCTCTTACTTACTGTGTGATTAGGTAGTGCTGCGCCAGCGACTGCGCCCCAATGCCCTGACAGCATGCTTATTCTTCAACCAGAAGTTTAGGGCGGTGCGGCTGCACTGGGCGCTGACCTGTGGAGGGGGCGCTGACTTCAGGAGGGGGGCGCTGTGCTTAGCAATGATTGGAGAGATGAGGGCCACTTTTGCCTGGTGGTAGTGAGAGAATCTGAGGAGGCGATCGCGGGGTGTGGGGGTGCCAAACATGATTATTGCACTGGGCGCCACCAGCGCTAAAGCCGGCCCTCCAGCTCACTGTTTGTGTTGGCACATCACTCAATGTGTGGGCGGCCACAAGTTTGTTGTTTTTCAATAGCCAGTGTGAGTGTGCCCTGCCCTCAATGCGATACGCTATGGGACACTACAATGAGTCGCCACACGAGATATGTTACACTGAAAGGAAAACAATGAGCTGCTGTCTAGTGCTGGGAGAGCCAACAGCAGCCTCACCCATCAAAGACAACAATACATGCTGCACTCAGAAGAATACTCTGCCACCAAGAGTTTGGAAGCTAGAATTACAACCCTGAGTTTCAAAAGGACAGGACTCCACTCCAGTTTGGCAGTGGTTCCCTCTCCTATCAGGAGCCTCAGACACTTCACCTGTACGTCTATTTAATACAACCAAAGGAGAGTGAACTCACCATTGTAAAACGTTTAATGCCCACAGTGTGTTGTATAGCCAGCGTCTTTCTTTGCACACCAGTCCCACAAAGCCAATAGCGGGAGGTCATAATAAAAGAGAATTAGCCATAATCAAAATAAAGTTAAAAATTGAACAAGCATAAATCTACTCAGTATGTGGGTCAAGACAAAAATAATTAATCGTCAAACAATCTAATGGGGGAGACCGGCAATTCAAAAGCAAAGGTCTAATTATAAAGTTAGGGACTGCTCCATATGAAAGCAAGAAAAGTTCTAAATCAAAAAACAGACTGGCGTGGAGTCTGTTTTCATGAAAGCAAACAAAAAGGTCTGCCATAAATCCCAGAAATGGCACATTTTATAGTTTCAGAGAAGTAGGAAAAAATGCTCTCCACAAAACGTGGTGTGATATGATAGGGCTTAACTAATAAAGTTACATGACTTAAACAAATTAACATTGCAGATATTGTGGGGCTTGTTTATCAAGGTTTGCATCTCGCTTGCGCCACGCAAGGGAAAAACAAAACCTCAATGAGAATGATCAAGCCAGACAAGGCCACCTTGCATGGCCGAGAGGCTTGATAATTCTGGAGTAACGCAAGCAGTGCAAATCGCTACCTTGCGTTACTTTACTGCAGGGAGGCGAGCCATAGGTGGACCGCGGGTGTTCCCACGCATCCACCCATGCATTCTGACACATTTCTAGATTTACAAACATTGGTAGACCTGGGAATGCGTCAGAATTGTATGCCTCCCTACAGAGGTGCAACAAGGAGAAATATCTGCATGACACTTAGAAAGAGGAAAATGCCTCTGAGGATTGTTTTCGTGCAGGACGATATCCCTTCCTGCTTAAAAATAATCCTGCCTGCAGAGGCAGCCAAAAGTGTGCCAGCGCTAGGAATTACAATGGGCACTATAAGGGTAAATGTGGTGCATGCCTGCGCTTTCCCTTTGAAGCAGTGCAGCGCAGCAAGGTGGCTTCCTGTGTTGCATGAATTTTTCATAAACATGACCCTGTGTTACCTAAAACAGGCTACTCTAGCAACCAACCAAATTAATAATAAATGATGCCCTTTACCCTATAGACAAGGGAAATTACACCGAACTATTGAAGAATAATTCATTTAAAATGAAAATAAATACATTTATAGGCAGCAACAGCCTTGTTTATTAAAACATTACCAGCACATCTCCAACATGGCTTCCTCTGAGGTACACAGTTTTGTAACAGTACATCATGATGTAGCACCATGAAATAAAATTCATTTTGACTATTTTCTGAAAAGGAAAAATATAGAAAAGAAACAAAACATTCACACAGGAAAGGTATTTGTGCAACCTTTGCAAGCCACACTTTTTTCAGGTTTCAGTGCAAACTGACAAAGGCCCAGTAATGAGTGTTGTAGCCTAATTATACTAACTTAAACTCATTGAACCAAACATTATACTTAATTACTATATCACCTCTAACAACCCCGCTTGATGATTTTTGAAATCATCACAAGCTATGCTAATCTACTCTTACAATAAATCATCCTTCAATTTTGATTTCTTCAACTTCTCCAAGGCTGTTAGTTCATCAATGTGGGGAACCGCCTCCCCGCCCACTGCACATACCTGGTGGGAATGCAGGTTATCCTTCCTTGTCGCTCTCAAAGTGCTGACGGAATCTGCAAACACAAAATAAGGACATTGGTTTAGCAGAGGGGCTGGATTGGACTTCAGCATGGAGGACACTAGGAAAGGACTTTCCCTTCCAGGGTCCTGGGGGTGAGTGATCCTGGCAAAAAGGAGATGTGTAAAGGAGAATTGGTGAACGCCGCTAGAGGAGGCTTATTGGCTGGGCACAACTCACGAGAGTTGTGGCAGTGCAGTGAGTGAATGTTGAGGGGAGGGGAGGCCATGTGTTGGTTAAGGGATTTTGTGTTGACTGGTTTAGAGTTTAATTTACACAGGGTTTTCTTCATTTTACCGTGCAAGGTGTTCTCTTGGGGTTGATGGTATATCAACTCTTTAGAAAGGGGGAATCAACTAAAAGATTTCACAAATAGTGACCCTTACCTCTGTAATTCATTGATGTAAGTGGCTTTGAGGTATTCTTGAAAAGGTGGTTGTCTCTATCAGTTTCCAGAATGTATGCACTTCGATAAGGCACGGGTAAAGGGGAGACAACGTTCCCCCCACTTGGGACCCAAATCACTTTGCTCACAAGTGTTATGGTGAAGGGAATGACCAACACCTAGTGAGAACATTTACTTACTGCATGTTTCTGTTTTCCTGAGGACACTGGCGGCAACCATCCTGAGGGGAGAGCAGAGAAGAAGTCCAACTCAGTTACCGCTGGATCTAGAAGGAAGACGTTCCTCAGTCCACCCTGGTATATGTGTATGATACATGTCCAATAAAACACCACAATTAGTAAATAAAATGTGCTTCCAAAGCCATATACCCGCCCATCCCTCCTACAATCCTACACTCTGGATTTGATGTCATTAAGTTCAGCATCTTCTCTCTTCCTTTTTCTAGTCATATTCCTGGTTCCACAATCACAATGTATTCTTCTCTATAAAAAGAAAGCTTAGCAGAAGACATCAATTAAAATAAGAAAAATTGTAATAGTAGGGGTTAGTATCCTTTTTAAAAAGTCACAGCCCACATCACCAAATCACTCACCAGTTCCTTTTCCAATTGAACTGAACCATTCACCAGTCTCTCCTAAGATTTTAGTTTCTGGTGGAAATATTAGTTATTTTATAAATATATTAATTTAATTAATTAGCATGAAATTATCAGGCACAGATGTACAACACTGCTGGACCTGTATTACACAGCACACACCACCATCTTTTGTAAGCAATATATCCAAAGCTAATCTGTTTTGGATAACCATTGCACAAATGGCTATCATTTCTTCATTAGTTTTAGTTAATGCATCTGCAGTGTTAGTAGCCAAACAATGCAATAAAGTAGACAGCTTTCTAATCTTTGCATCATTCAAAACCACACCATTAGGAGGAATCAGCACTTGGCCAAATCCACGTTTCCTCTTTTTTTTTTTTTAGAAACATATTTTATTGCGTCAAGTGTCCAATACAATGCAGAGCTCTGTAACCCAGAGGCTATCTGCTACAGTTTAACGTACAACGGTTGGCATTGACATTTAACATATCATTTTCAGAATGAAACAGTAAAACATAATCTATAAACCCCCCTTGTACTGTCTCAGCACCGTTTCCCAGGCACCACCTCCACTCCCACCATATCTGAAACAGTTCCCGCTTAACCACTCGTCCCCTGCCCCACAGTCCTACGCTGTCATCCCAAGGCTGTAGCATCTCCAGAGGAAATGGGTTCCAGGTATAGGCCTTGATTGTCTGCCCATTGCTTCCAAATCTTTGGGTGCTTTTGGGGGCCCCCTGGCCTTAAATATAGGAATCTCCAATTCCCATGTTAAAATCAAGACCGTTTTTCCAAGCAGATAAGGAAGGTGGGACCTCTGTCTTCCACTTTCGTGCAATATCTAGTTTAGCTAGTGTAAGGTCCAATAACATTAGATGGCATCTATAAATATTTCCTCCAACACCCTCCATTATATGTAAAAGCACTAAGGGGCATATTATCAAGCACGGTGTTAAAATTATCGCCGCTTTAGCGACAGAAAACTGCCGCTAAAGTGGCGATAATGGGCTTGATAATTTGCCGCAGAGAATTCCAATAGAAGCCCATGTTGACACCAGAACATGGGCTTCTATGGAATTTCTCAAGGGCATATTATCAAGCCCATTATCGCCGCTTTAGCTGCAGTTTTCTGCCGCTAAAGCGGCAATAATTTTAATGCCGTTTCTTGATAATATGCCCCTAATTTAGGCAAAAAAGGGAGCTCCCACCCCAACACCTCTGCTAAACAGGCCATAAACCCCCCACCAGAACTTTGCGAGTGCTGTACACTGCCATACCGTATGAATTAGAGCGCCCTCTTCCTGACCACAGCGTAACCAAGTCGGGGATGCAACCAGACCTGCCCTCCACAACCTGACCCTTGTATAATACACCAGGTGTAGGTAATTAAATTGGATTAGCCAGAGCCGCATTGCAATCTCGGCCTCCCAAGGGGAGGCCAACGCCTCCTTCCAATCATCTCCATCCAATGGGCCTAGGTCTCCTTCCCACGCTTCACTAAGTTTATCTAGTGTAGTGGGACAATTTGTCACCAGGGACTGATAGATTTTGGAGATTTCGTGGTCTTGTAGGTCTCCCGTGAACAGTTTGGCTTCAATAGGGCTAAAATCGGGGAGGGACTCCAGTCCCGTAATAGTGGGGAGGATAGCATGCCTAAGTTGAAGGTATGTATAGAATTGGGTCTTTGGCATCTGATACTCCTGCTGGAGATCTTGAAAAGACATCGGAGCCATGCCCCACATCACATTTCCTAAGGTAGAGATCCCTATATTATCCCAGTCTCGGAAGCCCGCTAGGGCAGCCAATTGTGGCAGTCTCCCATTAGACCATAGTGGTGTCTCCTTCGTCAACCTGCCCCACCACCCCATCTTCCACAAAGCCTGCTTCCACACCTGGAATACCACCCTTGTGGCCGACGGCAGAGTATTACGCTGAGAGGTTGAGTATAAGATAGTATGTAAAGTAGCATCCCCATGTATCTTCGTTACACCGCATACGCTGGGTCCGTCCTGTCCCCATACCACCATTCATTCAGTATCAACAGGTGCGAGGGCACATAATATGACTGAACATCCGAGGTGGCCAATCCTCCACAATATGTTGACTGGAAGCAAGACCGCAACGCCACTCTGGGTGCCTTTCCTGCCCACAAAAGCTGACCCAGGGCCGAGTTGACCTGACAAAACCACGAAGAGGAGATGGGGTATGAATAATTTTGCAATTGATATAGCAGGTGCTGCAGTGACACCATCTTAAAAATGGCCGACCGACCAGGAATAGAGAGAGGCATGTGAGACCAAGCTTTCAGCTCCTCGCGTACCCGTGCCCAAACCAGGACTATGTTACGATCCCAGGACACACTTGGTAAGTCGGACAGGGAGACTCCCAGGTACTTCACTCCCATTGTAGTAACCTGCACTGCCGAGGCCCAAGTGCCGAGTTCCATTTGGTTCCCTAGAATCCACAGAGTGGATTTACAGGGGTTCATGAACAAACACGATGATTCCCCAAAGATTTGCATGATATGAAGCAGCCTTGGTCCTGTCTTATTAAGATCTGTCAAAAAGAATAGGACATCATCGGCATATAATGCGATCCGATAGCCCCTGGGCCCATTCGAAACCTGCCAGCTGAGCATCCATCCACACCCACGCCGCCAAGGGCTCCATAGCCAAGGCGGAAAGAAATGGTGACAATGGGCAACCCTGCCGGGTACCCCGTCCAATAGGGAAGGTGAAGGAAGTAGACCCCGCGATATGGACCGAGCCCGTGAGGTCCGTATATAGCAGTTTTAAATAAGACAATTAAAGTGGACCCATATTTAAGCGATCGAGAAGGGCAAATAAATATTTCCAGCTAAGCGATTCGAATGCCCTATCCATATCTGCCAATAGCAGTGCGGCTGGTTCACCCAACTTCTGAATAGCGGCAATGGCAATATGCGCTCGACAAATATTGTGTGCCGTCGCTCTCTGAGGCATGAAACCTGCCTGGTCTGGATGGATCAGAGACATAATATGGGATTGAAGATGGTTGGCCAGAGCCTTAGCCAAGATCTTGGCATCAATATTCAATAATGAAATAGGACGGTATGAAGCATGTTGGTCTGGAGGCCGGCCCGGTTCATGAAATACGACCACCTCGATGTGCCTCCAATCTCGTGGGAGGTAGCTGCCTTCCCGTGCCTCCTCAAACACCCTAAGGAGATGGGGTCCCATTTTCATATAATATCTCTTAAAAAACTCGCAAGGGTACCCATTGGGGCCCGGGGCTTTCCCGGAGTTTAAGTCTCCTAGGGCTGCACAGAGCTCCTCTTCGGTAAGTGGTAGGTCAAGTTCTGCCCGAGCCTCATCGGAGAGGGTCCAGGGCGCAAGATCCCCTATGAATCAGTGCACCATATCTTCTGGTAGGGATTCCTTCGGGGTATATAGTTCAGCAAAGTAATGTGCAAAGCTCTCCGCAATCAAAGAAGGATCCCCGAGAATCTGCCCCTCAGGACCCAATATACCGGGAAGAACCAGGGGGTGCAAGGCCCCTTGGCACAGCCGATGGAGTAGCTTGCTAGACTTATCCCCCCACTGGTAAATCCGGCTACGGGATGCCAACCATGCCAATCGGGCCACGTCCATCAACAAGTCTGCATGCGTCTGTCTCGCTATCAACAACTGACGATGCGCCAGGCCTCCCCCATCCTTCCTACTGTCCCGCTCAAGTTCCATAATATGGGCATCAGACCGCAGCAGCATCTCCTTCCGGGCCCAACGTTCCTCGGAGCAATAAGATATATCTATGCCCCGTATGGTCGTTTTCATAGCCTCCCATAGGGGTTCAGCTGCGGCTACCGACCCCACATTAAATTCCAAAGATTGGTCGATTCGCTGCCCTATATGTTCTCTGTACTTCTCGTCCTTCAAATTCCAGGGGGAAAGACGCCATCGAAAGGGTAACCTCGCAGGGCTCAATTGCACCAAAAGCTCAACTGGGGAATGATCAGATAACCCCCTCTGGAGAACTTCTGCAGCTCTCACTCTACCACCTGAACCTGATGGCACAAATATATAATCCAGTTTGGCAAATGATTTGTGCACTGCTGAGAAATATGTGTAGCCCTGATCCTCACCATGCAGCCCACGCCAGGAATCTGCCCAGCCCAAACCTGATGCCAGGGCATATAGTTTGGTGGTTTAACTAACTATAGGTTGGCCACCCTGTCTCCATCTATCCCTAGCTATATCCATCACATCATTCCAATCTCCCCTATAATTGCCAGCCTATCTGGTATATCTGCCTACAGGGTCGTAAGGCGCTCAACCAACGTCCAGGACAATGGCGGGGGTGTAGACACTACCCAATACCACCTGTTCCTCATAGATAGTGCAGTGCCCTTGATGAAAGTGTACCTCCCGTGAGTATCTGCCCATGTCTTGGAATGTTTATATGGGACCCTATGGTGAATAAGAATGGCGACCCCCCTGGATCCCCTTGTGAACCCAAAATGAAACACTTGCAAATACCCATATTTATTAAAGCATAGGGTCTTCGTTCCCAGTAGGTGCGTCTCTTGCAGCATCAGGACGTCCGCTCCCCTAAAGCGCGTCCATCTTGCTGGATGCCCCAGACTTCCAGGGATGTCGCGCCCTTCCCTCGTCTCTGACACTGCTGCTCAACCTCCTCGGGCAGCCGGATCCCACCACCGATATTCTACGAGGGGATGCAGGAAGGTGGGGAACCAAAGCACTCACCGGATCACCCCCGGCAATTACTGCTCTCGCCGGCTCTGCACTTACTGCAACCCCCGTCTCAAACCTCCAAGGGCCAAATCAGTGCGCGGCGCGACTTCAGGGCCCCACAAGAGATGGCCCAGACCTCCAGGGGTACTGCACCCCCTCCCGGTTCACGGCGTGTCCGCCCAGCCTCTTCACATGGCCCGATCCAGCTGCCGGGAGTCAGCGAGTGGAAGTGGAGGGGAGAGGGAACAACGGGCCCCACCAGGGGTGTCCCAAGCTGCTGCTACTTCTTCTCATCCCCTGCTGTGGAGTCTTAAAGGGCCTATCATGCATGGCTGCGCGTGGGCGCGAAATAAGACACGGGAGCCGATCTTAGTTAAACACACACGCGGCTCCGACTGCCGCGCCGAGGCCACGCCTCTTTATTTAAATGAGCTAGCGTCTGACGGCTAGAATGCCTCGCGCGCGCCGAATACTACACTCCTTCCAACCTTTATAAAACATTAAGCAAAACATAAAACCAACGATGAATCTATTACCAGTCTGCCAGTCCTTACAGGTTACACCATATAGTCTGCCAGCTGGAATGACGGGGCCGGGTTTTTCCTCAGGTTGTAGCGGGATGGGCCGCCTCTGGCAAGGGCCACCTCAGGGGTTCTGCGCCTTGGGGTGTTCGGCTCTACCCGGGCTGGGGAGCTGCCAGGCGGGTTACCCCCCGGGGTGGCTGGGACGGACTGGGAACCACCATTCTCGCTCCGACCGTCCTCCACCTGATCTCCGCTTGGCTGGTCGGGATCCGGCCCCTCGGGCTCGGCCCCGGGACGTGAGGGTGTTCCTGGGTGGACTTTTTTGAAGAAGGACACATCTCGCGTGACCGTTTCAGCACCTCTCTGAGCGGTCACCATCGTGCCTGTCCGGCGGGTGACAACCCATGGTTGTGGTTCAAAAGGAAGTCTGAACTTGCTGCCTGGGTAGCGGTCCTTCACGTACACTCGATCCTGCTGTTGTATCGTGGACTGCTTAGCTCCCCTTCGCCGGCTGGCGTGGTCGTTCGAGCGCATCCGATTGGCTAAGGTCTTTTCGTTGGTGGTTTGGGCCGGAACCCATGTAGGGTGGTGTGGGATCGTGTCACTTACGATTCTCCCCATGGTGGCTGTTCCTGGCGCTGCCTCGGTTGTGACATGGGGGGTCAGCCGGTATTCCCGCAGAAAACTGTAGATCGCTCTCTCCAGTGGAGATCCGTCAGCCATGGCGATGCAAATGGTTTTGTTGAGTGTCCTCATAAACCTCTCCACCTCTCCATTGGCTTGGGGCCACCGTGGTGTTATTTTGCGGTGATGGATCCCCCAGCTCTTGAGATACTCTGCGAACTCCTGCCCTTGGAAGGGCAGTCCATTGTCGGTCTTGACCACCCCGAGTATGCCATGAGTGGCGATGGTTTTTTCGAACTTCGCGATCACTTCAGTGGCTGTCTGGCTCCCCGCAATTTCGACCTCTGGGTATTTGGTGAAGTCATCGATAATGACCAGCGCGTACCGTCCATCAGGGAGATGTCCGAAGTCGGCACTCACGCACTCCCATGGTTGCAGAGGATTGTCTTCGGTCGCCACCGGGTGAGGGCGTTCCGGCTGTCCTGCGGCTTGGCACCACGTGCAGGTTCTCACCGTCTGTTCCACCATCGCATCCATGCCTGGGAACCATACTTTGGCTCGGAGCCTGCCCTTTGTCTTTACCATTCCTTGATGTCCCCTGTGGGCGAGGTCCACCGCCTGTTGAGCGAAGCTGGCCGGCATGACTAGTCTCGGACCCCGCAGAAGACATCCTTGGGCGTCAACGGACAGCTCACTTTTCACTTTCAAGAATGATTCCAGTGTCAGCTTGGCTTGCGGCGTCCTTCTGTTGAGCGAGGCTTGAATTGTCCTCCAGTCTCCCGACCTGACGGCCTCCGCTGCTACTCTCACGCATTCATCACCTTCTGAGGCTTCTATTATTGCGGCCAGGCTCTTTGGGAGGGGTCGTGACCGCTCTGTCACATACCGGACGTACTCCTCTGTATCCTCGGCCTCCTCCTTCTCTTCTGTTGTGGCTTTCCGCGGGTGCCGTGACAGATAGTCCGCCGGGTTCGTGGCCCCTGGTTTGTACTCCACCCGGTAGTCATACCCTTGTAGTTGGAGTATCCATTTTTCAATCCGGGGTGGCGGCTTCGAGGACGACCCTTGGAATAGGGGAATGAGTGGCTTGTGATCGGTTGTCACCGTGAAATGATGTCCATACACGTACACGTGAAAATGCCGGCATGCCCAGTGGATGGCGATGGCTTCTCGCTCGATTTGCGAGTACCGCTGCTCTGTTTCGGTCAGGGACCGGCTGGCGTAGGCAATGGGGGCCCACTCCTCGTTGTCCTGGAGTTGTGTCAGGACTGCTCCCAGCCCAAACGGGCTCGCGTCGACCGCCACGTTGGTGGGCTTTGCCGGGTCGAAGTATGAGAGGGTAGTGTCCGCGGACAGGGCCGCCTTTGTTGCTTGGAACGCCTGTTCCTGTTCCGGGCCCCACTGCCACATGGCGGACGACTTGGTCAGCTCCCTGAGGGGTTTGGTGAGGTTGGAGAGGTCCGGAATGAAGCGGCCGCAGAAGTTGACCATGCCCAGGAAACTCCGGGCCTCCGAGATGTTCGTCGGAGCTGGGGCATCTTGGACATCCTTCACCTTGTCCGGGTCTGGGGCCACCCCTTGGTCCGAGAAGGTGTACCCAAAGAAACTGATCTTGTTCTGCAGGAACTGACACTTCTCCCGGTGCAGGGTCAAGCCTGACTCCTGAATCCTCTTGAGGACCCCTCTCAACCGCTGGTGGTGTTCCTCTATGGTTGACGCGTATATGAGCAGGTCGTCGCTCACATTGAGCACGCCGGGGAGCCCACTGAGCACTTCTCTGATGGTATTTTGGAATACCTCTGCGGCACTCGAGATGCCGAAGTTCAGGCGCCGATACCGTCTGAGGCCCACATGGGTGGAAAATGTGGTGATGTACCTCGAGTCCGGATGAAGTGGTAGCTGGTGGTAGCCCGACCGTAGGTCCATCTTCGAAAACCACCTGGCCCCGTTCAGCTCCCCCAGGATGTCATCAATGGTGGGCGTCAGGTGTCGCTCTCTTTTGACCGCGGCGTTAGGGAGGCGCATGTCCACACAGATGCGGACTTGTCCTGGCTGCTTCGGCTTCCTGGCGATGACGATCGGGGATACCCACGGGGTTGGCCCACTGACCTTCTCGATGATGCCTTGTCTCTCCAGGGCCTCCAGCTCCTCCTCGATCTTCTGCCGCAGGTGGAAAGCAATTCGCCGGTGCCTCAGCGCCACTGGTTGGACCGACGGGTCGATGTGTAAGGATACTTCCTTTCCTTTCAGGCACCCGATGCCGTTAAAGACTTCTCCAAACTCTTCCATGATGGTATCCAGTTCTTCCTCCAGGACTGCCATGGCAAACGAGATCAGTCTCAATTCTTCGGCCGATTGCCCGCTCAGCAGCATCCCGCTGCCCTCTTCCGTGACATAGACGGTGGTGTTGATGCTCCTCTCACCATGTTGTAGCTCTGTTTTGAAGCACCCGATGAGGGGAATGGGCGTCTTCTGGCCGTATGCGAACACCCGAATCTTCGCCTCTCTCAGCGGGGGTTTGACCCGCAGTTGGTGGTAGACATTGGCGGCCATCAGCTCGATGGAGGCCCAGGTGTCAATTGTCGCCTTTACCTCTTGTTGTTGGACTAGGATGCGACATTTCGGAAGTCTGCGCTTCTTCTTCTTTGGTTGATGGATTGCAAACACATAATGGACTGGGTACTCTTCGGTGTCGTCGTCCATGTCTTCACTGTCTGCTTCTTCGCGTACCGCATGGGCCGCCTCCTTCTTGACTCTGGTGGACCGGCACACCGCCGCAAAGTGGTTCATCCACCCGCAGACGCCGTACTTTTTCCCTCTGGCCGGGCAGTCTTGCATGCGGTGGGGTTGGCCGCCACAGTACCCACAGTCTTTCTTCTTTGCCTCCGGCTGCCGTTTCCCTCCGGCTTGCCTTCCTTTTGGCCGCACTACGTTCACCGCCTCCGCCACTTGCACTTGCTCCGTCTTCACAGGGCGATGTAGGGCTGCCTCCATATGCGAGGGTCTCGCTTGCGATAGCTCCTTCGACCGTCCGAGAGTGAGGATGTCCGCCAGGGGCTTTCCTTCTTCCTGGAGGACCGTGACACGAAGCTTAGACGAGTAACAACCCTGTATAATCTGCCCTCGGATCTCCTCCTGTTCGTCGCGGAACCCACACGTGCTGGCTAACTCCTTCAGCCTGCCATGGAATGCATCTAGGGACTCGTCCGCCTCTTGTTTGGCCTGACGGAAGATGAACCTTTCATAGTCTCTGTTCGCCATGGGCTCGAAGTGGGCATTGAGCGCGTTCAGCAGTGTTTGGTACGTTTTTGGCGTGGCTTCCACGAGAGTTTTGTAGATGCGGTGGATGTCTTTGCCTCCTAGGTGGAGCAGCAGTGCTCTGCGCCTTTCCCTCGTGATGCCAGCCCCTTCGAAGTAAATTTGTAGGCGGTCTGTCCAATCCCTCCATCGCGGGGCAAGGGATGACGGGGCACCGTCAACGGCAAACGGCTCAATGGCGGGAATCGACGCCATCTTGGCACGTGCGCAGCACGCGGTGGAAGCTGGCTTCCTCTCCTCTGCGTCGACGCCACCAGGTGTGCACCCCCTACGGGGGTTGCGCATAGACTCCCCTCGCGCTTCTGCACCAAACGGCGGGCGCACCTACCTCCAGACGTCATCCGCGGGACCCCTCAGGCGCTTCTGGGTTGAGGCGATCACACCCGGCGTAGGCCTGAACCGTAGGAGGGCCCGGTCGTCGTCAGGCACCTCGTGGGGCAGGTGCGGCACCACCTGGGTGAGACATACCCCTTACCGGCTGTGGATTGGGGCACCAGGGCGCACACAGCGTCACCTCTGATGGCTCGGTGGGCCTCCAGGGCACTTGCAGTGTTCCTCACCAGGCCTCACAGCAGGCTCAGCCGGGTCACCAGGAGGGGGGCTGCACACACAGGCTCAGGACACATGGGTGGCCAAAATGGTCACTGTGGGGCATAAAACAGCACATCAGGGCTCAATAGACCCTCGTCGCCAGTATGGAGTCTTAAAGGGCCTATCATGCATGGCTGCGCGTAGGCGCGAAATAAGACACGTGAGCCGATCTTAGTTAAACACACACGTGGCTCCGACTGCCGCGCCGAGGCCACGCCTCTTTATTTAAATGAGCTAGCATCTGACGTCACGCGTCAGCGCTAGCGCACCTCGGCAGCGCGGAAGGCTAGAACGCCTCGCGCGCGCCGAAAACTACACCTGCGTGGCAGTCCGATCTCCCCCACATGGCCCGATCCAGCCACTGAAACACAGCGAGTAGATGCGGAGGTAGGGGAACCAGCACACTCCCCAAACTGCCACCGCTGATTCCCCCTCGCACAGATACCGCAACAACCACAGCCCCGGCCTCCAGGCCGCCCCCAGGGGCCAAACCAACGGTCCGCCAGGCACTCCTCTCAAGAGGCTCGTCTGCACCTCAAATCCATCGTCAGCAGCTCTGGCCGCCGCCCAGTCGACTCGCCTCGAACTCGCCGGGCAGGCCACCAGGCCGCATACTCCAGTAGACGCCACCATATGTCACTGTCTCGGCCGATTGTGCTGTCACAATGTTCCCACTGGTTCCTCTCTTGGTCCGGGGACTTTTCAATGATAGTAATGCCGACTAGGCAGGATAAATGTCGGATATTGAAGACGGGCTCTGCGGATCTTGCTGGATAGCTAGGCCCGGCCCTCACGTTTCACTCTTTTGTGACTTGTTTCACTCATCTCATTTACATGATACACTCTTTGAAAGATTAATGCCAGATACAGGAACCTACCCAACTACTTACAATGTTAAAATAAGCTGTTTTATCTCTGACATGATAAATGCCCCTAAATATAGGGTCATTACCCAACATATAAAGGCCTGATTCACAAAGGTAAAATTACACTTTTGTGTACATTTACTCTTTTTCGGTATTCACAAACTATGATTGAATAGTAACTTTATGAATGCAGACTCTGCAATTGTTGCAGAGAACTCTGCACATAAAACAATAGGCCTGTCCTAATTTTATATGGGCAGAGTTCTCCGCCCCAAATGCAGAGACTTCGCAGTCTTAAAGTTATTAGGTCAGAGTTTGTGAATAGCGAAAAAGAGTAAACTTACACAAATGTGTACATTGACTTTGTGAATTAGGCCCATAACCTTTGCCAACTATATAGTTATAACTGCACTCACTGGTCCCAATCACCCTTGAAGTATCTCATTCATCATGTTTTTCAAAAGTCAGGCATATAACTCCTTTCTTCTCCGGATGAATACTAAGTCTAGGATGCATTGTTGAATTTCTTAATCTCACCTCTTCTTCCTGTATTTGAATCTCCTACAGCATCTCTATTAATTTTCAATCTCCTTCAAATTAAATTCTCTTATAAAATTACACTCTACATCAGTTAAGCTACGCTACCCACACACCACTTGTAAGTCTTGGTAATCTTTGAATAAATAGCATATTCAATGTATTATTTATTTTTTGTTAGCAAAAGCCAAATTCTTAATTACAGGTAACTCAGCCAAAGACAATTGTTGCCCGCTTCATACTCCTCCAACGGATCCTGTCCTAATAGAACGGAAAAATAGATGCTGCAAGATATACCTTAGCTTAACAGAAGTTGAAAATAAGTTGATCCCCCCGACACAGAACGAGGCAGGTAAGTACCGACATAACAATTTGTAACATTCATAAGCCCCTGAAACTCGGTAAACAAATGAACATTTTCACTCAACTTCCCAATAAAAACATCTCTATGATCTACTATCACTTGTAACATTACTATGATAGAAATTGTTTTTCTTTTTATCTTCAGAAGTGGATCCTACAGGAATGTACACACTCACTAAAATGCATGCCAACTAATACTAATAAAATAGAAATCACTCCCCTGTTGTTGCAACAGCAGTCCTCCCTGAGGGGCAGCCTGATCAGAGGACAGATGTTTAAGCCCAGGAGTAATCAATACCATACTCTCTGTGCCCATCCTGGGGTACTAGGATGACCTGTGCCGGCCCAGTCCTGATCTTCTTCAGAATTCTGGGAAGATGAGGTATTGTCTGGAAGGCATACACAAGTCCTGAGTTCCACTCTAGGCAGAATGCATGTCCAAATGAGAGATGCCTTGTAAAATCCAATATGCAGAATTGCTGACTGCACGTTCTTGGTGGTGGCGAATTAATTGAGCCATGGTTCTTACCAGTCATGAAAGAAACCTTGTGTCACATCCAGATGTAACTGTCACTCGTGATGCACTAGGTGTCAAATGCTGAGCTTGACAACCCTGGCATTCAAAGATCCTGCCAGATGGTTCACCACCGGGAAAATTCCTTAATGGTCCACCCATTTCTAGAGGCATAGTGCCTCCTGGCAAAAGACACAGGCCTCCACTCTGCCCTGTTTGTTAAAATAGCACATGGTGGAGGAGCTGTGCCAGCTTCACATTAATTGACAGAAGGAAGGCTTTCAACACCAAGCAGATGGCCTGGAGCTCCAGGAGGTTGATATGGAAATGGGCCTCCTCCGAAGACCAGAGTCCTTTGATCTGCACCAACCCAGAAGTGACGCATTGGTCACCACTGTCATTTCTGGGTGGTGTGTGTAGAGGAGTCTGCTGATGACCCAATCGCAGTCCAGGTACCAACCCTGCTGATCTTTCATAATCCCCTTGATGTTAATCTCACTTAGACTTCAGATCCTACTGCAGAGCCCTCATATGCCACCTGGTGTACTTATTTAAAACGATGCAGAAGGCCATACTCCCAGCAGCCTTAGAGTCAGCCTCACTGAAATCCAGTACAGAATCTGAAAGATTGGGATCATAGCCTGAATCTCATGGGCTCTCCTTTACGGGGGAAAGGCATGAAACCAAACGGTGTCCAGAACATTTTCGAAAAAGCAGAGCATCTAAGAAGGAGTCCAGTATGACTTCGGCACATTGATAGTGATTGATAATGAATCTTCCCACCAGAGCCTCTGCCAGACCAGCACTCAAGGCCCTACACTGGCTCCCGATCTGTCAGAGGATTGAATTTAAGGCCATGTGTACCACCCACAAACTCCTCAACGGCCAAGGCCCTTTGATCCTGAGAGACATGGTCACTCCCTATAAGGCTCCCAGACTCCTGCGCTCTGACAATGAGCGTCTGGCCAACGTTCCGAGATTCAGGAAGGTGCGCACTGGTGGTCGACGCTTCGCAGTAAAGGTGTCCTCTGGATGGAACTTACTTCCACGCAGCTTGCGTCTGGAACCCTGCCACCTTCGGTTCCGCAAAGAACTGAAAACCTTCCTCTTCCCCAAATAGTACCTCCTCTCCCCCCTGATCATTACTAGTCTTTTACAGCGCGGGGATGCCTCCGGGTCACCAGGCGCTTTACAAATCGATAAATAATAATAATAATAATAGTGAACCTCAAAGATGAAAGGAGGTTCATCACAGTGTGGGCCATTGCCTGGGGCAAGCTGGCCTTCAACAGCCAGTTGGCAGAGGTTCTGGAATTCCCGACCTCCAAAGCTGTGCTACTACCATAGCCACCACTTTCATGAACACCTGAGGTGCACTGGTAAGACCAAAAGGAAGAAGAGCAAACTGAAAATGCTCCTGTTCCACCACAAACCGCAGGTAGGGCTAATGGGCCTGCAGGACAGGTATATAAAAATAGATGTCCTGCAGATCCAACACCATCTTCCCGTCTCCAGGGTCGTAAACAGAAAAGACCTAGGCCAGTGTGAGCATCTTGAATTTTTCCTTCCAGAGCAAGGTGTTGAAAGGGCGTGGGCCTAAAATAGGACAACAGCCTCCTCCTTCAATGGCACCAGAAAGTAGTGGGAGTTACAATCATGACCTACTTCTGGCACAGGCACCCTCTCAATACCCCTTACGGTCAAAAGGGTTTATACTTCCTGTCGTAAGACGGACATAAGTAACAATCATGGCCTACTTCTGGCACAGGCACCCTTTCCATACACCTTACAGCCAAAAAGGGTTTGTATTTCCTGTCCTAAGATGGGTAGAAGGCCCTCCGTCAGTCAGTCCAGAGATGGTGGAAAGTGCAACAGAGTGGCAATAAAGGGCAGGGAGTACCTCTTTCGGACTATCTGCAGGACCCACCTGTCCATTATGATGGTCTGCCAACCCTGGATCTTGACTCCAACTGGGTGGCTGTTCTCACTAAGGGCATGGGAAAGGGGCTTGGCAGGTGGGGCTGCAGAGGGACAAGGGATTGAGTGGCTCCCTAACCTTGACTTCAGGGGCGCTTGGGCACCACAGCTCGGCCGCAAAACTACTGGGCACCTTGCTAAGGCTGAATTGATTGCTGGTATAGGGCTACTTCTGCCAAAATTGCAAAAAGAAAGGTAGGGTTGATGCAGCTGGTAAGACGAGGCAGCTAAGCCCAGGGAGTGCACTGTGGCTCTGCTCTCTTTGAACTGCTCCAGAGTGGGATCTGCCTTACCCCAAACAGGTGAGTCCCGCCAAAGGGCATGTCCATGAGGGACTATTGGACATCGCATGAAAAACACAAAACCGGTGACCGCAGCCAGGCATGGCAGTGAATAGTGACGCTAGCGCCAATGACTCGCACGGTGGAATCTCGGGTATCCAAGCCACAACAAATTGTGAACTTGTCTGTGTCATGACCATCCTGTATGCCTTGGGTCAGAACAGGTTAGAGATCTTCCAGGACACCTGGGAGGCCACGCAATCCCAACGAGCGTGGGAATAGCTAGTAGGTTACTGGCATTAACGGACCTGAGGGCCAAACCAGTGGAAGAAAATACTCTCTTCCGAAAGGTATCCACTCGTTTGGACTCCCTATCCAGGGGAGTAGTTGAAAAGGTATTTAGGTTCATCTGACTGGTAGGTGCCTGTACCCCCAAGCTTTCAGGGGGGGAGTGCTGATACAAAATGCAGGGTCGCCTGAGGCGGGGCAGTGACGTCTCATAATTTGGCGACTGAGCAGCCAGAGCAAGGTTTGGCCGAGGCCCCTAATGCAGCATCTGTAAGTGTCCCATTGAAGAGTAGGAGGTACTCAGAAGTTGTTTGCCTCGGCTGGAGCACTTCCATCGAGACATTTGTTTTGACTTCTAAGGTGGGAATCTGCAGGTTAAGAACTGCAGCTGCCCTACACATGACCCTTGCTAAAGATGCCCTCTTGTCATTGGCCTGGGAGAAAAAGGAGTCCAGATTTGGTGGCTGTGTCAAGGCAACTGGCCTCTTGATGATCATCATACCAATTTTCTTCATGGTATGGTTGCCCTATCACATCACCCGTATCATAATTGGTGACCAAATAAGGAATGCACCGTATAAGGAATGCACCATGTGTGTTCTTCCTTGTAGAGGTGGCAAGCAGAGATTTTGCTCTGATGCAAATTGAGTACTGCCTCGGTCGTAGTCATAGCTGAGCAGACTCGAAGTTGAAGAGAACAATGGGCACCTCATCTTTCGGCATGAATGGAGTCAGCATTGGCGTCAAGGCTACGGGAACCGGTGTGGAGAGTAGTGCCAGAGTCAGTGCAGGAGCCGGAGAATTCAACTGACGCAAAAGGCAAATCAGCCGGCGGTATCCCAGATGGAGGGCCTCTGCCTCCTTGGGGCTCCCAGGTATGCCAGAGGGAATCAGTAAAGATCCGAAGAGTCTGAGCATGGCCTCGCAGAGCTCTTCGATCTGCCTCAGTGTCGCAGATGGACACGGAAACTCGGATTGTGCCAGGACAAGTTGGTGGATGGGCTCAAATGTCAACCGACTTCGGGAGCAAGACCAAGGGGCATGGTGAGGCCCTCGTGCCTTCTCAGGAGTATGTAAAGGCAGGAAGAGGCCAAGTCTCGCTTGGATTTGGTATGTTTCTGTTTCGTCTTACCCAGAGACTTGGAACTCAACAATGACTGGCATCTGGAACTACTCTTGTGACTTCTGGACCAGGTCCGGCCTTTCGACGTGGACCAGTCTCACTGCAGTGTTCCAGTGCTTGGGGATAGAGTTTTGCTTTGCAGTCTTGTATGGCCTTTGGGTCCATCAATGTGCAGTCACTGCAGGCCTTAGAGTACTGGCGCAACCCCAGGCACCACAGGGAAAACTGATGAGGATCTCTGACAGCCTTTACAAAGCTTAACACATTTCCCTTGCACACTGAAAAACTTTGGAGGTAAATTGTCTCAAAGAGATTAAAGGTAGCTCTAGGTCAATGACTGGTGGTGCTGAAAGTAATGAATTGACATCAGCATGCAGGAATGGGCTATGCACGTCATTTGGAGAGCGGAATGGGGTCAGTGATGTCCACCTTCATGGATCGAGATTGAACGGCGACAGCTTACACTTTTGATCTTCCTCTGGAGGTGGTTCATGTGACACATGACAGATTGACCCTCGCCAGGCCAAGTTATTTGATGTTAGGTTGTTTGTTTTGTTTCTCACTTGGCAAGGCTTTGCTTTGGGCACAATTAAAGGGTACCTTCCAGCTCTAGTGACCTTTTTATGGTTGCCAGATTAGCCCTTGTTGTTTAAAATATCTGTTGGGATGCGTTTTATGAAAGGTTTACATCACACGTGTCCTCCTTCTTCCTTCCTCGTTCCACAGTGGGATCTTAACTTGGTCCTCACATATTTGATGTGCATTCTCTTTGAGCCGCTCTACAGCTGCCCCCTGTGACTTTTCACCCCTAACACAGTGTTCCTCATTGGCGCAGCGGGTATGTGAGCTTCAAGCTCTCCTGTGTCAAACCACCATTTACCACCTTCTTCCCAGATAAACTGCTTCTGCGAATGCGAGGATCCTTTCAAAATTTGTGATGCCATTCCACACCTGTCAAACAATCATTCTGCCAGTTTTCCATGCTCCGCCTCATCCCTCTACGGAGGAGGGGAGACTCTATTGTTTCACTCCAAAAGAGCACTAACCTTTTACATTGATTGTACCAGATAAACCGGGCGGAGGATCAGTTCTTTGTGGTGTTCACTGGAGCAACAAAAGGCAGTACCATGCAGAAAGGGCCATGTTTCACTAGGTCATGCCTGCATTAAGGTCTACTACGCACTGGCCAAGAAGCTGCCTCCGGAAGGACTGTCGGCGAGAAAGCAAAAGACACACAATTGATGGACGGAATGCAGAACCAATCAAAACATTCACCCCCCAGTCAAGAGATCTGGGTTAAATCCATCATTCTTTTGCTCACCATGCCACCCCAGTTTAGACCTGGCCATATGCAAATCAGTCTTGTCCCTGTGCCTCATGGGAACAGTCCTGCCCGAACTGCCAAGCCAGGTCCTCCGGTCCAGGGAAGACATGGCTTGGCAGTTCGGGCTGGACTGTTCCAATGAGGCACAGGGTCAGACTCATTTGTATATGGCCATGTCTGAACTGGGGTGGTGGAGTGAGCTAAAGAATGATGATGGATTAAACCCAGATCAGTTGACTGGGGGTGAGTGTTTGATTTGCTCAAACGCTCCGTCCATCATCCCCTTTGGTATCCAGAAGGACTGTAAGCACCTCAAACCTGCTACCACTGCATTGGCATGCGGAGCTCCTGTCCTGGACATCTGTTTGACAGCTACGTCGGCATCATTCCATACTTTCATGAAGCACTGCTGTCCAAATAACCAGGCTCACCGTGAGGACCATTTTGCCTGCTAGGTCCAACAGGACTTTCTGGTTTGAGTTCATTTCCAGTCCCATCTACAAAAGGTACAGCTTTTGTATCCATTAAAAAGCTGTGGCTAGAAGTTTCTATGAGAAGAACAAGTTACTTATCTTCAGTAATTCTCTTCTGGTGGAGAATCTATCTAACTGCAAAGTCCTCACTGACTCTCCCATCCTCTCCCATCCTCTCCCATCCTCTCTGTTCTCCATTAATAAGATCCCTAGGAATATACACACTAGTCACAACCAATTTGGACAGCTTTAAAAACAACTGACATCAGCGTGCAGTAGTGTCTCCCATATAGTCTCTCCACATCCTTTCCAGAATGGATCAACGTTGTTGAAGAGCCTCTTCCGCCACCTACTGGTCCGCAGAGGTACTGCTGAAAAAAATTCCAGAAAAAGTCTGCTCCTGGGGAATATTCAAAAGGTGAGGAAAGAGCGTTATCGAAGGTAAGTAACATGTTCTTTTAGAGCCAAGCATGGAATTTGCTTGCAAGTAGCTATCTTCTTTCTATATAAACTTTCATAAACAAAAAACAAACCTCTAAAGAAGATGCACAATTGTCAGTGCAAATTAAGTTTTCAAATTTTTTAGAGATTCTGATCTAAGTTTTTCAGTTCTCTAAATGCATTGCTGTGAGCAGATACTGGCATATAATTCAACAGTTCAACTCATAACGTTCATTGCAGACACAAAACTATCTTCTGCAGGCTACCTAAGGCACAAAGTGAAATATCTTCAAATCAGGTATTTACTATGAAAAATGTGGGCATGAACAAAAAGACTCTATCTAAGTTTCTAATCTAAGAGAGTTATACAGGCACACTGTGAAAATCTAAACTATTCTCCTCAAATATTTTTTTTAAAACTGTTCCATTATTCCATCAGGAAATTATTCAATGCTGATCATCTTCATTCTCAGTTCATTTCTATTCATGGAGTTCCTCCAATTGTCTCTCAGAGCAATGTCTCTTTCTTCTGGTTCAATCCGACAAATATGCCCATTCAGGAGCTGCATACTTCTTGTTTGGCATTCTTACTCTTGTTGATCTCCTGACCTCAGGCTTCTCAGAATCTCTTGTATCAAGTTTCCATCTTCAGTCAGACTTGTTACACTTGCCTCATTTTCATCTTCACTTGTTTCATGATTTGCACAACTTGCACCTGGAACACCTAGAGTTGTTCTTAGGGTCTTCAGAGATTGAGTTTTTAAAGTTTGATTTTCTTGTTATTTTTTTATAGTTGTTTTTCCTCTTGAATTCTTTGTTCTTACCCTTGTAGATCTATCTTGTGAACTCAAGTTTGACTTCGTAAATTAGTGGTTTGAGTAACCAGTTCTTCATCTGCTGTCTTCACTCTCTTTGTCTGAGATCCATGGAACTAGTGTGGCAAACCTCCACACTTTACACCAGTATCTGTCACCAAGATCACTTGATAAGGTCCTTTGCAACGAGCTCCCAAACAAGTGTTTCAACAAGCTTCTTCACCGCAGCCCAATCACCAGGCTCTAGGTCGTGGCAGGGTTCCTCACTTGCTGAAGGTATACCCAAATTTACCTGGCGAGAGATAAAGCAGACTGTCATGTAGTCTGTCTTTATGGGAGCAAGCAAAAAGGTCTGACACACACATCCCAGAACAGGCACATTTTATAGTTTCAGAGAAGTAGAAAAGAGTAGAGGTAGTGTGAGCTGGTATCATAGGGCCGAACTAATAAAGTGACATGACATAAACCAATCAACATTGCAGAAATTGTTTTACATAAAACAAGCTACTATAGGGACCACCCGCATTATTAATAAGTAATGATCCCCTTTACCCTACATACAAGAAAATTGACATTATATTATTGCTGAATAAGCCGTTTAAATTTAATAAAAATACAGTTTCTCCAAAGCAAACAGGGGCATATCAGCAAGGGCCTGCGATAATTATTTCAGCGCTTTTAGCGCAAGGATAATTATCGCAGGCTAACGCTGGATTCTATCGCGGAGATAGCATGCTATCAGCAACGCTTATCTCCCAAGCAATAGGAATCCATGTGTTAGCTGGAAAACAGTGTGATTATCGCTGGAAATACAGCGATAATCGCACTGCGACCAGCGATACCTTGCTGATACGGCAGGGTGGTCTTAGCCATGTAATCCACCTCCCATTGGATTACATGGCTAAATCAGATTACAAGCAGGCATAAGGAAAGTAGCGGTAACTGTGGTTAGCGCTACTTTTCCTATCGCTCTGCTTGTTTGCGTGCAGCTTGATAATTGGAGAAATGTCAGTTAGCGACATTTCTCCAGTTATTTTGGCATGGAACGCCCACTTTGCATCTCATTAGAGATGCAAAGCTGGGCGTTGTTGTAAGGGCCGCTAAATCAGCAAAACACGCAATAACGTGTCTTTGCTGATAAGGCGATGAAATTATCGCCGCTTTTCGCCCGAAAACGGACGCAAAAGCGGCGATAATTCCAGAGCACCGCCTTGCTGATATGCCCCACAGTTTTGTTATTTGGAGAGGGCACAACCCTCTCCAAATAAACCCCTACCCCAGCAGTAAAGGCCCACATATGGGTGTGGTGGCGACTCGAAAGAAAAGGAGCATTTCCTAATTCATGCTATCGCTATTTGTCTCATTCCTGTGAGCTTCTGGGTGGAGCCGTTCTGAGGGGAGGATACTCTAGGAGGAAAGCAGACCAAGATGGTCTGATTAAAGACTTGCATATCCGCTACCAGTATTTCCAACAAACATTGGGGCATATCAACAACAACCGGTGATAATTATCGCTGAGCGCACTTAGCGCTCGGATAATTATCGCCGGCTAGCGCCGATTTTTATCGCTGAGATAGCGTGCTATTAGCAACGCTTATCTCATTGTCGATAAAAATCCTGGCGCTAACTGGCTAACGTGAGATTATCGCTGGAAACCCAGCGATAATCTCACATTAGCTAGTTGATAGGGACTCACAAATTTAGCCATGATATCCACCTTCCATAGGATATCATGGCTAAGTCAGTCCTGAAGCAGGCGTAAGGAAAGTAGCGATAACAGGGGTTATCGCTACTTTTCCTGATGCTATGCTTCATAGCGTTAGGCTTGCTGATAGGAGAAATGTCGCTTAGCAACATTTCTCCTGTCATGCCAGGTCAGGAACGCCCACTTTGCATCTCATTAGAGATGCAAAGCTGGGCGTTAGGAATCCTGACGCTAAAGCAAGGTTTCACGCGTTAACGTGACCTTGCTGATTAGGCGATAAAATTATCGCCGCTTTTCAGCCGAAAACGGCACAAAAGCGGCGATAATTTTTTATCACCTGCTTGTTGATATGCCCCATTGCTCTTTACGCCCAAATACACAATATACGGCAACATTCAGAAATATATTTAGCCCCGCGTTTATATTTCCACCCAGCCCTCCCACAGTTAATATAAAGAAAGAAGAGAAAGGTTCAAACTCAAAGACTCACTTTAAGAAAGGACAGTGGCAGCAGGAAACAAGCTCTGCAAACTCAAGATGTTTCTACGGAATGGGACTTGGTCAGTAGCACTTCTGACATCGCAGCAGAAGTGACAATAGTTCACTAAACTACCAGGGAACATCTGGTGGTTACTCTAACTACATAGTATATATATATATATATACACACACATACACACACCAGGTGGACATGTAAACCCTCTAACAGGGCTCATAATGTAGAAACACAGATTGAGGGGGATATTCGAGGCAGTAAAAAACCGATATTTTGGCCTCTTTTATCGGATGCCTATGACATCATTCTCACAGAGGATGACTGTCCTCCAGTTTTTGTATACGATGCACCTCGAGGTGAGCAGGTAATAATGCAAGCATCCAGGGAAAAATATGCATGTGAGTGGACTTTGAAACAGGCTCTTGTGCTGTGTAGAAACCAAGCGTGGTGGGACAAAGGACCAGTTCCAAAGATAAATCCCTCAGGGAGTGAGCCTCATATGCAGGCTCAGCATCCTGCACAATAAAAAAGCCATTGCAAACCAGCAATAATGTCAAGGTATAACAGTGCCTTGTAGTTTAACAATGAACACCCCACTTGTTCTGGTAATGAAGCCTGATCATGTATATAGAATAGTTTTAGATTAAAGACAGCTTACAGGCACGCATGCTTTAGAAAACGCTCACAGCACTGGACTAATGACAAACTTAGAGAGAAATTACAGAAGGGGGAATGGGGGCGCCGGACTTCCGCGCATACTGTTTTGCAAGCCAACTGCAAAGGCTGGTGTACTGGCTGGCAGGGTGTAACCTACACGAGCTGGGATACACACCACAAGCCTTGGCCCGAGGCACTCTCCATGCCCTATTACCCCAGGGTAGGATCCCGTTTGCAGCCCCCCTGTCACTTCGAATACCCCTAACCTACTGGAAAAGAGCGTTGCAATCTACAAGCCAGCGACTCCCCCATGCTCCCAATACCCCATTGCTAGGGATCCCCACCCCTACAGGGCTGGTAACCAGGCGTATCATCCAGAACTGGGAAAGGGAGGGTGTGTCCACAGTAGGTGCGCTGTTTATGGATGGCATGCTGGTAGACCATGAGAATTTTGCTCGGGAGCGGGGAGTCCCACGATCCCTTTTTGTCTTACAAGCAACTGTAATTAAGAAACACTGGGCACCGGATGGTGTGGAGCCTCCTGCTCACGAGCTGCTCCATACTTTGTACTTGATGGGTGAGGGCCGCCACCTGATGAGATGGCTTCACAGAGGCGTTCGCTCGCATGCAGCGACCCCTCTTACGGCGCTCAGAGAAACGTGGGCTGGAGATCTTGGCAAGGATTGTCAGACAAAGATTGGGTCTCTCTCCTGGAATACCCCAAGAAGGTGTCTCGTAATGCTAAATTTAAGTTTATACAGTACACGATGCTCCATAGAGCCTACCTCACACCACACCGATTAAACCAAATGTACCCGGCGGCACAGGAACCCTGCCCAAGATGTCATGTACACGGCGCTGCCCTCCTACACATGACGTGGGCGTGTCCTCGCCTGGCCGTCTTCTGGGCCAAGGTCGCAAGCACACTGGAGACAGCGACAGGGATTCCTAACTGGGACGCAGCGGAACGGTGCATGCTGGGGTTCCGCCGTCGCTCTAAGACACAGAAAGTACAGCTCAGGTTTGTAGACTTGGCCTTACTTATCGCGAAGCGCTCCATTACTATGAGGTGGAGATCAGCCTTACCCCCAACAGTGCATAGTTGGCAGGACGAGGTGATGAGAGGGGGAAGAGCGGAGAGTGCGCTTATTGGTATCGAAGAATACAGGGGTTTACGGAAAATACCTATCTCCATGGAGTGGGAATTAATGCTGAAAACATTTAAATCCACTGACCTCTTAACCCCATAACACGCAATAAGACGCTAACCCACACCAAGGTCAAAATTGTATCTGGCGTCCTGTTGCCTACAAGGGGCAAAGCCGGTCGCAGAGGATCGCACATATCCCAAATGACTTAGCATGAAGATACTATTCTGGGCCCATGCGGCCAACTTTGGGGTGAGCCAGGGTAGTTCAGCGGTTTAACTGCAGTTGCAGTATATCTGCCTGAATATGATCAATTGCACCGAGTGCGTACCAGCATATACACTGTCACATTAGCTCGCGGATTTTATTCTGTTTGTAAATGTACGCACGGAGAAGCTTACTTATGCCTGAACCCCCGCAGGGTTAATTGACATCCTTAGGTATCAAGAACTGTACGAAGCTTTGAGCATTGACAAAATCAATAAAGAATGTTTTTGTTTTTTTAAAATATTTTTTTTTAAACTTAGAGAGAAATAAAGAAGAACTCTGGATAATTCCAATGGATTCTGTGGATTCCTTAGCCAAAATATACCTCCTGAATCCCAGAATCTAACTGCTTTTTCTTTCTGTGGTTTTAAGTACACCTATATAAGATTGACCAGGGAGTATAAGAGTAGCCCTGGGCTTTTTGCAGGAACAATCGTGAAGAACTTACAAGAAGATCCAGAGGTGCTATCATACATTGCTGATATATACATTACAGATGATGACAGGACTGACCACCTGGCAGGGGTGGGCATGATAGTGGGTTTGTCAGCTTGATACAGGTATACAATTTACTTTAAACAAATCTAAAATCCAGTATTTAAATGTGATTTTTCTTGGATATGAAAAAAAAGCTCCTGCACTTATTGTTTCGGATTCAACATTTTGTATCCAAGGATTTAATGTGGATTTGCCACGATTCAGAGATTCATAGGGTAAGTCAATAAAAAAGTAAACAGCTTTGGGAAAAGGTAACTGTTCTACAGGACAAGCTTCATTTGGTGCATGTACCGCACACCATGGCCCATAAAAGTGAAGGAAGTTGTGTTAAAGGGAACTGTGCAGACACCTGGCTGCAAAGAGAGTGCTGCAAATCTCTGAAGTGGCTGCAGTAACTGGGTCTCAAACCAAGATCAATGCAGATATTTTGGTAGCGATATAGGCAACATTGAAAGGAGCAAAGCCCCTTGATGATTTTCCTTTTAAATACATGTACACACTCACTAAAGATAATGTTCCTATAGTTTTTAATACCTGGAGTAAGAAAAAGATACATTCCTAATCAGTGAGCTAGGTTAGATGTTATCAGGGAACCTCAAGCAAGGATAACTTATACATGTGTTGGGATGAGCGCTATTGTATCAATGCTACTGCAACAGTACTGGTGGTCATATTTATAATAATAATAATCCGGTATTTGTAAAGCGTGAACTAATCACCCCTAGGGGTCTCAAGGCGCTGGGGGGCGTCGGGGAGATTAAGCGAGCTATTGCCCAGAGTCACACGGTGCTGGGCTGCCGCTGGTGCCGGGGATCGAACCTGTGAACCACGTGCTCAGGAGTCAGCTGCCCTGGCCACTGCGCCACACCTCTCCCATCAAACTTTCCAAAAATAGGTGCTGCAATGCACTACTTGCCAAAAGAGAAAACATTCTGCTGTACCAAAACCAGTGCAGACTCCCCATACTATCTCTGACAAAACCTTTGGGGTAATTTTCCTCAACCACATTGGGCCAATCCAGAGTGTTAACCAATAAATATATTGGTTGCTGTTGATTTATGGCCTAGGTTCCTTTGGGTTTGGCCACAAAAGACTGCCACTGCTCTGGGAGTACAGCTGCTATATTGGCACCCTTTCCACTTGGAAAGTAATGATGTCGTAGTAGGCGCTAAAGGTAAGCTTAAACAAGACTTGACTGCTGGGGTATTGGATACAGGATTGAGTTCAGTTTACGTAATCTGTACTGGGTTCAGAGAGCATACAAAAATTTACCTAGAGGAGTTTTAGGTGGTCACACCCTGTATGAAATGCTCTTTGGAGGTCCAATGTATATGCCTGATCTTGATGTCCCTGAGAAAGCAGCAGAGTCAAAAAACATCTGACCCACTGGCACGTTTAACTTGATTGCAGAATTTTTGAAAAACTAGAACTACATTTTTTAATATGAAGAATTCTAACTCTGCCACAGGTGAAGATAAGATTCCTAATGATGCTGATTGGTGACTCCTCAAAGTGGGAGAGCTAGTGCATGAAAAAATCCCTGTTCCTGCTATTATACGGACCACCTGTTCCAGTTCTTGAGTTAGAAGGCATTAGAACAGTAACCTTACCGCCATTGCCAGGCTAAAACAAAAACAGGAAGGAGCTGATTGATCAAATTCTTTTCAATATTGGTTTTAGTGAGTTTGTCTGCTTTACATACCAATATATCTGTGACAACCTGTGTTATCACACGATAGTGGTATAGCCGTGTTCCTCATGCATGTTAAAGGAGGTCATTATGTGTCGCCCAAGCTTTGTCCATCTCAGTGTGTATAGAGGTCAAATTTGATGCACATGTGCAAAAATGAGTCCATGTGAGATACCTCATCACAACAAGAAAGAGCTATAGGTCCCACCCCTGTATAAGGCATGCGTGGGTGTGTCTGCATATAGCATAACGTCACATTCCCATGGGCGACAACATTCATGCATCTAAAAGGTACAGCTAAATAGTGTCAGTGAGCCAAATCTGCCGTCATCAGGGTGATGTCTGGGCCCTGCAGCAGTTCATGTTCTATCTCAGCCAGATCGTCTATGTTGCGCTCATCCTGGGAGTCCGTGTTGCGCTCATCCTGAGAGGCCGTGCCATTCAGTGATGTGTGTGATCACAGCAGATTATTGTTCCATCTCTTCCACCACCACAATATGTTCTTTTGCTGCCCGTTCAGAGAATCGGCGAATGTGCAGTCTACGGTTGCTCCTGCGCTTCAGTCTTTGGATTTGTCAGGGACCATCCTGTGTTCCCTTGTCCATCACAGCTGTATTTCCATGTGATTCTAGCCACGTGGGCACCTCAGCTGGTGTCGAGAATAAGTATATGCATTCGCCTTCGATGATTCGCAGTTTGGTGGGATATAATAGGGAGTAACAAAGGTTCAGATGTCACAAACATTGCTTGACTGGGAGGAACAAGGTTCTCTACTACTGCATTTATAACATGTTATTCGGGAATATATTTACAGTGCCGTTTTACACCATCCACAGGTCTTTGCACCTGAAAGTCTGCAGGATATGATCCCTATCCCTGTAATTAAAGAGGCGCCCTACTTTGGCTTGGGACGGGGGGGCGGTAGGTGTTCTAGGTGCCCGGCCTTGGCCTGGGACTGCTTCCCTGCCAATACCATGTTCACAAGCCATTTTTCAAGGTACAATTCCATGCTGTGGCCCTCTACATGTTCCGGCAATCCGATGATGTGAATATTATTCCTACATGATCTACCTTCAGCATAACTGACCTTTAATTTCAGCGCGTCCACTTCCTTTTGCTAATCCTGCACTTTGGTTTGCATCTTTTTCATGGTTGGGAGCATCACAGCAAGTATTGATTCAGTCATTTCAACCCTGTCCATCAGCTTCCTGTGGTCCCTTTGGACCAAACCCAGGTCTATGTCCATGGCATCAATTTTGGGTTCTAATGTTGTCCTGACATCTTGGATGGCCTGGAGGATGGCTTCAAACTTGTCTGAATGTTGCGCAGGGTGGTCGCCGTGGATTCTGCAAGCGGTGAGGTATGGTCCCCTGACAGCCTCTGTGGGTAAATATGATCCCCCTGAACAGTGGACCTCAATCAACTGAGCTTCTCCATCTTTAGCAGGGCAGAACAAATGCACAGAGCTAGTGATCACTGTGTCCCACCCGTTCGATGAGAGCACCACCGCGTAGGAACTCAGCGCCACAAACAGCAGTCACCGGCGCAATTCTGGGGGAAAGATCTTGGTATAGGTGTTCCCCCTACTCATCATTCATCACATCGCCCATACCTCCAGCAGAGGTCAGTCTCAGGTGTGTCCTGATCTCCCCTTGGGCTTCCGAGGCAACTTCACCTCTTTTACTCAGGTTCCAATCCTGCTGCTAGGCCTCAGCTCACCATGGGTGGGCGCATTGTCCTCTGTTAGGTCGCATCTGCCTTGACTCGTCCACAGGTGCAGGCTGTCGGGGAAAGCAGCTATCCACCCCTTGACAGAGGAGCCCTCTCAGTGCAGCCACGCCTCTTCAAGGCCGCTCAGTAAGGAATTCACCCGTAGGTATGTCGCTCTCCCACGGTTCCATGTACACCCTCAAACACTCACAGGAGCAAATTCCTCCTCCGGGGCCCCAAAGGTGCAGCCGACCTCAACTCTCCCTTCAGTGCAACTGCGGCTCCAGTCTAGGGCCTGCCTAACAGCAGTGGCAGTAGCGTCTCCCCCAGCTGGCCTAAGTCATGTCTCCTGACACAGTTGTTTCCGGTGGCCATAAGGAACCGATTTGGTCTCCGATCCATCTACTTGGATCAAAGCACCACGAAGGACTCCCATCCCCAAACCCATGTAGAGGGGGGATATTAGAATCCAGGATAAATCATAATGGTGCTAGTCATGGACTCACTTTGTGTGCGTCCCACATGGCTGCTTGCTTGGCCACGCCCTCTCATTGATCACATTAAAAAGCATTATGTGGCTGATTCTGTTCAGAAGACCTCCAAACACCAACATGCCTCCAGAATAGATCAGCACTCTAAGGAAACAGGCTTTTTGCAGGTTTACCTCCACTCACTTTTTGTCCCCATTTTGACTACAGGTACTGGTGTACTGGCTCTGAAATGCCCAAGCCCTGCTCAACATGACTCAGTCCATGTGCCCTGACCCTTAACATGGTGCAGGTTTTATTGAATTGTCCCAAATTGGTACAGCCCAACTTACCTGTAAGTCCCTAGTGTATGGTAAGTTGAGGTGTCTCTCGTGAACTGCAAAAAGAACTGTTGGTGGACAGAATGCAGAACAATGTCATACATTCACCCCAGTACAGAGATCTGGGCCTAAATCCATCGTTTCTTTGCTCTCCATGCCATTCCAGTTTGGACCCAGCCATATGCAAAATAGCCTTGACTCTGTGCCCTATGGGAACAGTCCAGCCCGAACTGCCAGGCCAGGTCCTCTCTGAACTGGAAACAAGCACCCTAGGACCGGTTTCGGGGTTTCACCTCTCTTCAGCCAGGATAGCTTGATTCCAGTGGCATGGAAAGCACGGGAATGCCACTGGAATCAAGCTATCCTGGCTGAAGAGGGGGTGAAACCCCAAAACCGGTCCTAGGATACTTGTTTCCAGTCCAGGGAGGACCTGGCTTGGCAGTTCGGGCTGGACTGTTCCCATTGGGACAGGGTCAAGACTGATTTGAATATGGCTGGGTCCAAACTGGAATGGCATGGTGAGCAACAAAACGATGGATTTAGGCCCAGATCTCTGTACTGGGGTGAATGTATGACATTGTTCTGCCTTCTGTCCATCAACAGTTCTTTTTGCATTTGTCACCCCGAGTGGGACGGGTATGCTCAGACGTGAGTCCTGTGCTCTCCATGCCACTGGAATCAAGCTATCCTGGCTGACGAGGAGTGAAACCCCGAAACCGGTCCTGGAATGCTTGTTTCCAGTCCAGGGAGGACCTGACCTGGCAGTTCGGGCTGGACTGTTCCCATTGGGCACAGGGTCAAGACTGATTTGCATATGGCTGGGTCCAAACTGGAATGGCATGGTGAGCAAAAAAACCGATGGATTTAGGCCCAGATCTCTGTACTGGGGTGAATGTATGACATTGTTCTGCATTCTGTCCATCAACAGTTCTTTTTGCATTTGTCACCCCGACTGGAACGGGTATGCTCAGACGTGAGTCCCGTGCTCTCCATGCCACTGGAATCAAGCTATCCTGGCTGTAACCGGTCCTAGGATGCTTGTTTCCAGTCCAGGGAGGACCTGGCCTGGCAGTTCGGGCTGGACTGTTCCCATTGGGCACAGGGTCAAGACTGATTTGCATATGGCTGGGTCCAAACTGGAATGGCATGGTGAGCAAAATAACGATGGATTTAGGCCCAGATCTCTGTACTGGGGTGACTGTATGACATTGTTCTGCATTCTGTCCATCAACAGTTCTTTTTGCATTTTTCTCGTGAACTGCAGCATTAGTTCGTAAGGTCAAACATGGCTCCCAGTCTGTTACTGTGGAATGGAATGGCACTTTAAAACTGCTAATTCAACGTTGCCATTTAAGGTACTGGCAAAGCCTAAGCCTCCTTTTTAAATATATATAAGTCACCCCTAAGGTAAACCTAACAAGCCCTAAGGGTGGGAGCTGTGTCGTGTAGTTCCTATAAACCTATATGGGATCTGTTCATTTAGACAACATAGACTGTCGTATTGGTGTCCAGACTGATTTCAGAACCCCCACTGGGTATTTTCAGCTGTATACCAGCTAGCTCACAGTGCCACTGTAAACGCCTCTTACCAAGGAGAGAATAGTTATTGGCAACTATCGAACATGACAACTCTGCGCATCAGGGATCGTGGAAACAGTACAGTACTTTTCACTCAGTCACTCATGCTCACATTGTCTCAGAGAGAAACACAGAATAAACGGTGGGGACATTTTCAATAAGCATTTATTGAACCAGCGTCATTCTAGTGTAAAATAGGTGTGCTGAAACAACCATAAGACAGAAGCAGACATAAATGATTATAAGCACCAATAGGGTAAATGGATGGTAGATTCCAGCCATAGTGCTAAAACAATGAATACAGGCAGGTATAAAAATACATGACAATAATAATGCGTGCTCCTACGATGCAACCCTAACTAGATGTGCCTAAGTGTACCTAGCATGTGTGTAGGTGTAGAGCCAAGAATCCCTCTAGGCTGAAACTAACCCCAGAACCTGAGGTGGAAGACTGTGGCATCCCATCTTGGTCTCGAGACGAACACCCCACGAGGGATGTCAGACCACTGTGAGCTGGGGTGTCTGCGTGCAGGAACCTCAGCGTCTCGCGTCAGTATGGAAGTCTTTCTCCTCTGCCTGCCTTAGCAAAGATATGATTTATATATATAAATATATATATATATCTCAAGATGGATGCCTGGTCAGTGATTGCCGTACTGGGCTTAAAACCCATTTTCCCCCCCGTAATCTTATCCGGACAGCGGAGATGACTTGGCTGATGCCTGGTGGAGCCGCTTGGTTCGGCTATAGGAGAGTCTGCCCGGGTTTCTCCCAAGGCCGTCTCCTACCCAGTCGGGCATGGCCTACCTCACCCCTCTGATGCTTCTCTTTCCGACTCTACCGCCTCCCTCGGAGCTTATCGTCCTCCTGATGACTATCCAGCCTCGGCGCAGTTCTGGCTCCTTCGGATGGCTCCAGATGGCGTCGGATTGGGGCATGATTCCAATCTTTCCGGGATATCGAGACAACTTGGCCGATGCCCAGTGGAGCCGCTTGGTTCGGCTATCGAGGAGTCCGGGTTCTCCCGCGGCCATCACCTACCCAGCTGGACATCGGGGAAAGACATTCCTCGTCCTGCTGCTGCTGCTGTTCTCTCCCTCTGCTCACTGCCTCGGAATGAGTTGCCGCGGATGACTGATGATGGGGCCAGCCATGGCGCAGCTCTATCTCCATCGGCTGTCTGCCAGTCCGCGCTGCTGCCTCCCCATGCCGGCCGTCTGCCTGGATGTGCTCCGCCTCGTCCCTGACTTCTGAGACCTGAGAGACCTTTTCCAGGTATGGGGGCACGGGAGCCACAACCGGTGGATTGCCTACACCGATGCCCCAGTGGTCCCGAGCCTGCACGCCTCTTCTCCCTTCCTCCCGCCTTTGACTTTGGAACTGCATACCCCCCTTTGACTTCTTTTTTTGCACTTAAATCATGCTACCTGGTTCGCATTTATGGACTTTTTTACTTTTGCCCTGCCCGCCATTTTGTTGCTGATCACCGCCGATTCCCTGGACCCGGACCTGCCATCTTGTTGAACCTATGTCTTTTCCCCCTTTCCGCTGTTCTCCCCCGACGATCCTCAAATGTTTCTCCCTCTTTCTGGTCTGCCTTAACTCCATCCCCCCCCAGCTCCCTCCTATCCCCGAACCCGCTCTCATAACACTACTTTTGTCCCCCTCTACCTTCTCTCCCCCCCCTTTGATTTTTCCACTATCATTGTTAATTCCATGCAACTCTGTCTTTAATTTACTGTACCTTGACCTTATGTTAATCGCTATGATTCCTTAACTCTTGAGTCGAACGTCTTTCTCTTTTCGCCTGTCTGCCTTTATTCCCTCCCCCCTCAGGTTGCCTTCCCCCCTCCCCCACCGATTCTTTTACTCATATTCTTGTCCCCCCTTTCCTCTCTGCCTCTTATGATTTGTCATTTACTTTGAAATTTCCGTGAAACTGTTTAAACTATTATTCTTGTAACTCGCTGTTGTTCCTTATGTAAAGCGCTCTGATTCCTCTGGGTCTAGCCAGCGCTATATAAAACTCAATAAATAAATAAAATAAAATAAATAACTATATATACCCAAAAGGCACCCTTAGAAGATTCTACCATGCTGTGTCATGTTGGCCGAGGATGACGGAAGGGATGACCCTTCTACATAGTTATTAGGCAGGAGATGGTAATCCTGCTGTGATTCTGAGAATCTTTATGCATAATTAATGAGGCTAGTTTTCGGGGAAAACCACACAACATCTTATGCAGAGCTTAACTGGGTAAAAGGTCAACACCAAAACCTGTTCTGTAATGCAAAGGTTCGGTAAATGTAGGTGAAGGGTTAGGAGAATACTCAGGCCTATATTGGGGTACCCTATGAAACATAACACCCACTACTAATCCGACCGGACGACTTACTAAAAAGGGAATGACCTTCTAATCAAGCATAAAACATTGTTTAAAATGCATTAAAAAAGCTTATAAAAAATCTCTGAAAATGAAACTCTAAAAGTATTTTAAAATATGTTCATATATATATAGTCTGTTGATATATCGCCAGGGCACAACCAGAGCGCAATGATTGTAGCGTCCAGCTTAAAAACATAATAGAATGTAACTCTGATTGTCCGTGTTGTAAGATGGACAGATCCTGTTCCATTATATCTATAGCAGAAGATACAATGCTGCCCAGTTAAAAAATCCTGGATGTTAGTGTGGTCATGCCATTGTCAACCACAGCCAAAGCCTTTTCCAAGTTAATTCTATCAATTTCACGCAATCTCTCCACAGCTTCCTGTTGGGAGATTTTCCAAATTTCGTTATAAACAGCAGACAAGAAGCGTTTCTGATGTGGCTTACGGGGGCCTAGTTAAAAATCCCTGAGATTCATGTCATCTGAAAGTAGGGACAAGTGTTGCTTCACCTGTGACAGTGTTGAGGTTCTTAGACAATATAGGCATGACTTCCTAACACTGTATGATGTCACCACCCCCGGATGTTCTCATTGTACAGAGTGTAAGTCAGGCCTATGGATACTAAGGTAGTGTCCTCACATTTTACTGCCTAAATTATCTATAATTACTAATCACATGACGGTCACTATGTCTTCATCCCCTATCTATACAGGGATGTTTACTCAATACCACGTCAGAGAAAGGTTACATCAATCTATATGTAAACCTCGAAAAACGTATTCAATGTGAAAAAAGGGGGAGGACAAGATGGCACCTCATGTGCACACCACCAATAGAGCTTGCTGATTGGTACTCACCAGCTATACCCACTTGTCTCATCATTGGTAACCATCTTGCCTCAAAATAAATATGTGTCCCAAAAAAGTGCAAAAAATTATACCAAATGTGGTGTTTGAAAGAACAAGACCCAGTGATTTTAAAATTGAAATAAGTGTCACAAATACCAACTTTATTATTCACATGTGCACTTATTCAAACTAAAAATTGGCTACCTTATAGCAAACCCTTAGGCCGACATGTTTCATTGCCAATCTTAATTCCAGGCAATTTCATCAGGGCTGAAGAGTCTTTTAATCACCAATCAGGGGCACTGGTATATTTCCACACGTGACTGTCAAGTATAAATAAAAACAGCAAACGGTCACTTCACCAACCTCATCACTCTAAAGAAGTAAGCTGATACACATCATTACACCATATAAATATGGTCATTACCATGTGGGGACTAAGTCGCTCGTACCAGCCCCCACTTCGTCACCCCGAGGAAAACTCCAAACATGAGCTCCTCATGTCGGTAAGTACGCTAACGTCGTACTCGATCTAAAAAACAAATGGGACAGTCAAAGTTCTGCAAAAATTATACCAAATGTGGTGTTTGAAAGAACAAGACCCCGTGATTTTAAAATTGAAAGAAGTGTCACAAATACCAACTTTATTATTCACGTGCACTTATTCAAACTATAAATTGGCTGCCTTATAGCAAACCTTTAGCCGTCCCTTACCTTCGTGACCTTGGATGTCACCAGCTTCTATACATGTATCAAGAAGGAATTTGGGGTAAAAGCCTTACAATTCTATTTGGGACAAAGGACAGCAGACCATTATTTACACGATGAGGTCCTCCTTGAAATGACTGACATCATTTTATCTAAAAACTTTTTTCTTCATGATTCAGAATGGTTCCATCAAATACAGGGCACAGCGATGGGCTCCAGGTTTGCTCCCGCTTACGCCGGGCTCTTAATGGGCTGGTTTGAGCGGGAGCATGCCTGGGGCCGTCATGCATCAAGGTGGATGGCGCATGTGATTTTTTGGGGCAGGTACATCGACGATGTCATCATGTTGTGGGATGGACTTGCCCCGGAGCTTATGGAGTATCATGCTCATTTCAATGATAATCCCTTTAATGTGAGATTTACTATTAATTATAGTAAAGAAGAGATTGATTTCTTGGATGTCACTTTTTTCATTCAGGATAATCATATCCACAGCCGTACACACAGAAAGAGCACTGCTTGTAACAGCACATTACACTATCAGAGCTCACATCCCCAACATGTCATCTCTAATATCCCCTATGGGGAGATGATTCGCATGCGCCGAAATTGTAGTACGGAGGAGACCTTTGTCCGGAATCTAGGAGAGACACAAAAACGTTTTCTGGATAGAGGGTACCCGGAGACTATATTAAAGAAAGCACATATGAAAGTAATGAAAATCCCTAGACAAGAGACCTTGACAACTAAACCTGGTAATAAGTCCAAAAAGGCTATAATCGTGATTAATACACAGTTTGGCGACCATAGTAGTAGGGTTTATAATATCCTAAGAAAACATTGGCATTTATTGGCAGACATACCAAGTCTTAAGGATACCATACCGATAAAACCAAAGGTTATCTACAGGACAGGACAAAATCTATGGAATATTCTTTGTCCAAGCTATGTCACCACTCCTAAGGCACAAACTTGGCTTACATCTAAAATTACGGGCTTTTATACATGCAACCAGTGCAGTGTTTGCAAATTAGGCAAAAATAGAACAAAAACTTCTGTTTTTACACCAAACGCAGATATTCCATTTATCATTTAATCAATTGTAATTCCAAATATGTGACATATGTGCTAAGCTGCTCATGTGATAAGATCTACGTGGGCAGCACTAAAGTGCCTTGAAAATAAGAATGCAAGAGCATGTACGAGCTCGCCGCAATGGAGATCTCAGATACCCCCTGACATTTCATATGCAGGAAAATCACACCACTGAAGAGGAACTCTGGTTTATGGGAATAGACCATATACTCGCTAACCCAAGGGGTGGTAATCGGGAATTGGCCCTTAGAAGAAATGAGGCAGGGTGGATTTGCAGACTACGGAGTGTAGAACTAGGTTACAATAATGATGATGAAATGCATTACTTCTTATAATAATCTGCCTCTGTCACCCCCTCTACACTGCTCCTGTCTTGAAAAGTTGTTATTTATGTGGACCAACAGCAAGATTTACTGGTTTGGCTGTGAATAGAACAAACATGCGAATGATTCTAATTGCCTAATAATTACATATTACATAAATGATGTCAATATTATATGGGTGTTGACATTATTGATGTTGAGCCATTACAGTCGGTTTTCTTTTCCTTATAATCCTATATGCCTTTTCTGTATCGTATTCCCCCTCTTCCCTCTATGGATTCCTGTCATATCAACTTAATGTTCCATCTGAGGGGCTCATTAACATAGTACAATTTAGATGTTATTGTTTAGATCACATACCTCCCATTTTTATAGAAATCCTAACCTTGTAGATGTACGGTTGAGAGCAGGCTTCAGATAATTTGGGCAAATAGGGTACCTGAATATGATTAACTTACTTTGTCTTAGCCATGGACCCGGTGGCTCACTCTTTTTCCCTTGGGAGTATTGTTGCCTTGGGAAATATCATCCTTTATCGTATTGATAAGGTTAGCTCATGAGGTTCTTTCACAGATTCTTGGATTAGGGATGGCTGCTTCTGTCTTTTTTGTTGCCACTATACTGAAGCTATTGTTACAGGGGTTTATTCCTCCTTTATCACAATAAAATGATGTTATCTCTCTTACTTTAAACTAAATTTAGTTGAACCCGTCTTTGTTCATTCGCCACTCATTCATTTGAATGGGATGGTGTATTCTGGGGTCGGCTGATTATAAACGAGTCGTCTCGGGGATGGCAATCACAATGGGTCTTCTATCAAGGACTATTGTACTTCTCACTCACACATCTAATGCTGCCTGACTCCTTCCTACTCATTCTACTCTGTTGCGTATCGAAATGTTCCTCCCCAAGACAATAGGGGAATGTAGTTATCTTTGCATTAAACTAAATTCAGTTGAAATTCCACCCTGATTTCTATTTCTTTTCTCTATAGATTTAATGCTGTTGAATATGATGGCGTACTCTTCGAGGTGAGTTGACCAGACAGGAGCCGATTTAAAGAATATTTAAATATGCGGCTCTTCCTCGTGGTCCCCCGTACCCGAAAATTATATTATTATTAACATATCTCTGACCATCTTACTATTCAGTGTTCATAGTGACACTGGATTATTTTCTGTAGTAAACCCCGTGTCTTTAAGATATTTTGATTGTTATAATGCAGCTATAATCACCAATTGTTTTGTTTATATACGGTGGGAACTTTGCACATCACAATATGGCCACCGTGAAAGCGACGCCAGGGACTGTTGATGAAGGACTCCGTTCACATCTCATACACAGGTGATCTAGATTTCCCCGACTGCGCGCGTTATTTAAACTTCACCTAGACACCATTTCAGGCTTCCTGCCTTGGCGTCTGGATCGCAACGTCGTCTCTCGGTCACCGCTGCAGTCCGCAACTATTACATTGCGGTAAGTTTCCTGATCAAGGAATGCCGTTACTCCGACTCTTTTGGATAAAGTATTCGTTAATATTTAAGTATTGGGTTTCCTTGATGCGACTGTTATCCCCTTGTCTCTAAGGGGGCTTACTATGTGGAGGGGGTCATCCCCCTCATATTTCAATATTTACGAAGTGGTATGCGCATCAACCGTCATGCAGGCATTATATAACATCTCGATAGTGAGGGGAAACTAGATTTATATTTTGGACTCAGCGATGCATTTCCGGCTAATCATTGAAGTTAGCTTTTCATCCACTTTTTCATTTTTATGTCTACTTATTTTTCTTTGTAATTATAGTGGCGATTGGCTCAGCCGTAGCCTCTTCTATATGATGCTGAAACCATCTCTTTCAGCGTCATTTATTGGTTATTTATTGGTTGTTACTAGTCCTTATGATGGTTACTGACGGACAGGAAAGAAAGCATAGGAATGCTTGCTTCCGTTGGGGGTTGTCACCAATTACATCCGTCAGAAGTGTGTTATATTGATAATGGAGATTTCTCTATTAGAAATCTCACATTGAGCTCTTGCGTTTTCCTTCTTAACTCAGATTGCTTCGGGTTCGGTCTTAATTGGTTTTTATACAGAGACACTTCACGTTGATGCTGATATTGGATAATCCAAAGGTAAGGGCTTTACAAATGCGGATCTGTTCTTATATGGATTCTCCCCTTAGCCTGGTATGCATTTCCCTGTCTCATTTTGCCAGCTTATTTTCTTAAGATAGGGAGGTTATTGTTTCATGTTTCTACTGTGAGATCTAGACTGGCTCATTATTTATTATTTGATATAACATGTATCATCTGTCCACTGATAGGTAATACTGTGTGGCTATTCCTTAGATTGCTATGGAGGAAGAGGTTCCACACTTTGAGGTGGACAATTTAGAGAGACATATTATCATCTTGGTCTAAATAACATCATTTTACTTAGACAGAACATATAGATTACTTCTATTAGATCTGAACAATTTACTCATAGATGCTGTCATTATAAGACACCTTTCCTTATTTCAGAGAATCGGGATGGATTTCACTTTATAATAAAAGTACCAGTCTTTCTCTCTGGTGTGCGTGGTACTCTTGATTGTGGCCTGCATGTGGCAACAAATAGCTGAAAATGATTGGACTGATATGAGTACTAGGAACATAGATACAAAGTAAGTTGCAAATAAACAGATACACATATGTGGTAGTCCCTTTTGCTCCTCCTGGTCTTATCAACTTTACCGACAATATAATTGACCTTGGTGGTGTTTTCTGTTGTTATTTATTTTATAGACTTTGTTGGATGGGATAATATCTCCTACACAAAATCTATTATGATTTCCGAGCATAATAAAACTTCGCTCCGCATCGTCAACTAGCGGTGGGTATCAACTTATTCCTGTTTCTGATTCAAGGTTTTCCCTATGCCTTTACTTCCTCCCTCCTCTTAATATATCACTATCCCTTGTCTTTCTGTTCTCCTTTTGATTTTTAGCCCCTCTTCTCTTGTTCCCCACAATATTCCTAGAAATTTAGAAAGTGGAGGAATATTATCCTTTCAAGTTTTTATGTGCTTTTTAGCTTGATTATTCCTGCAGCCCCAATGGATTAGCACACTTTTGATATTCAATAACTTTCTTTGTCACTATATAAAATTTCAGTTTGATTAATATATTATGAGTGAAAAAATTAGTTATTTAATGTATAATGAAATCACTCAATTGTTTTGCACCCTGTGGTTTGTCATTTTTTATGTCAATGTAAATAGACTTCGTTATCTGTAACATGTATGAGGACTAGGTATTGGTCCTTTGGTCCACATATCTTGTTGTTCTGTCTTTGTGCTGTATAGTGTATTTATACATGTATGTTTATTTGTTTGTAATTAACAGCCCTGAAGAAGTCCTGTATCAGGACGAAAGGCGTTGGCTGTTCTGTTTGTTGAGTCACAAGAACTGAAGCCTGTTTGTCCTACGTATAATGAAAATGAAATAAAAGAAAAAACTTTGAAGAATTCACGTTGTTGGAGATGAATTTTATGATTGTGAACTTTAATCTTCTCCTGTGGTGCACCTGTGTTTTGATTTTACACATCTGGATTCCCGAGGGAATAAGCACTGTGACAGTGGGTGCTATTCAGTGTGCACGCAAATCCCTATTAAAACTTAAAGGGACAGCATTGAGGGAGTGATAATAGGTTAGGTGCTGACCATTAGAAGGTTCCACTGTTCTCAGCTTTTTTTTAAACTTGTAGGGGAACTCGAGTGAAAATGTATTTGGTACAGCTGAGCTGTTTTTGGGTGAAGTATTGACAGCTACCATTATGTCTCCGTCTATTCTCGTTCTAGAATGAGTGATTGCAGCTATGGCAACAGTTTGTACTTCCCCTTTTGGGGCTTCATCAGCCATTGAATTCCCTTCAATGTGAACGCAATCACGTTGATGACTAAGCATGTGTATCACGTGAGCTCTCTTTTTTTTTCAACTCCGCTACCTCTTCCCATAGCATTTTATGCTTAATTGTGCAACCTTTTGAGTCTTTAAACCCATTCTGACCCCACTAGTGAAGATATTCATTGTATGACTGAACACAGTAAAATGAATCGCACACAATCAGTGTGGGGAATTCTCGATCCGTATTTATTAGTGCCAGTAACAGGGCTTTTAATGCTGCCAATTGTACCATGCAGTCTCCTAGAGACTGTGTCTTCGTACTGCTAGGATGGAACTTACCTTCCTGCATACGACCCTTCACAATCGGACATGCGGCGCTGTATTGTTGTTTACTTCCTATGGCCGGCTGAGCAGATCCGGCAGTGTATATAATGTATTCATGCTGATATAGAGGCATTATTTCATTAGGGAGAGGATATTCTTGTTCATATTGCAGGAATTCTTGCGTTTTAAGAGTAGAGTCAAATTTGTAATCTACATGTGTTGCAGTGATAGAATTAGCCCATTGTATCCATCTTGGATGTAAAGCTTGAGCATTTGGAACACTTGCTTTTGTGACAGCCTCTAAGGACAGTACCGGAGTTACGACAATTATTTGTTTCCCCTGAGCCAGTGCTCTTTCTCTCACTACAGCAGTCTGTACTGCTGTCAGAATTGTTTCTGTGGAAGAAAAACGCATTTCCACGTTTGTGTACAAGTGTGCTGCCAGGCTTTTCCCTTCACTTGAAAGCTCATATCCCAAAAATTGGAAATTGAGGTGGGCTATTTTTGTTTTTTTTAATTGAATTTGCAGCCCTCAGAGGCAAACCCCAAAGTTATGTTGCTCATCCTAGTCAAATGATCCATTAAATCATCATCCGTCAGATGACTATCATCTACATAGGACAATGCCCCTTCATCCAAATTCTGAAGTAACTGGTTACCGTAGCTGAGAACAACCCAGGTCTATTCTTATACCCTTGGGGAAGTCGATAGAATTGACGCTGAAAACTGAGCGCTGAGAATGGGGTCAAATATCTGCTTCAGGCGCAATATTCTGGCAGAAAAATTAATTTGAGATATCTAATGTTGTTTTGTATTTTTTCTGCACAATATTATTCTTTAATGAGGCACTGTGTGCATTCTGTACTGCAAATGTTTTAGTGCATGTGTTCAGATGTCTGTAGTCTAAAACTAGGCGCTGTTAGAAATGGGGGTCTCTAGTTGGCAGAGGTAGGTACCTTTGTCTGAATAGGGACCCTCGCTTATAGTCAGGGTAAGGGGGACACACTCCTAAAATAACCCCTGCTCACCCCCTTGGTGGCTTGGCACGAGCAGACAGGCTTATCTCAGAGGCGGTGTGTAAAGCATTTGTGAACACATACAGTGAAAACACTACAAATGGGCACCACACCAGTTTAGAAAAATAAGTAATCTTTATCTGAACCAAAACAAGACCAAACGATAAAAATCCACAATACAGGAATAAAGATATGTCTTTCAGTAAGTAGAAATAGTTCAGTTCAAGCAAAATTTCAGATACAAAACTTCTCTCACAGAGTACCTGGGATGAGTCACGCAAACAAACAAAACGGGCCGCAGGGAAGGTGATGCGTCGGTTCCTTACACTCAGGGAAGGTGATGCGTTGGTTCCTTGCTTTGGGGAAGGTGATGCGTCAAGTGCTTACTACAGTGCAGGGGACGTGATGCGTCGGTTCCTTACCGAAGAGGAGGTGATGCATCGGTTTCTTACTGCGTGAGATGATGCGTCGGTTTCTTACTGCGCCACCCAACGATGCGACTGACTTGGCACCTCGATGCGATACGACGACCGGGTGACGATACGTGAACTCGTGCAGCTGCACAGCAGGCCTTGCGTCTGACTCGGTGCGGTGATCTCCGACTCCGGAGATCAGTGCCCTCGATGCAGCGATTTCTTGAGCCGCAGAAGGCGCTGCGACGGTTTCTTCAGCGATGCGTCGGAAACAGGTGCGGATGCGTCTCGCTTCTTCGAAGTTACTTTGATTTTCTAGCTCCCAGTGGAAAACAGTCTCTAGAGGTCCAGAACAGCAGCAGGTACCACTTTGCAGGTTAGAATTCCCAGCAAGGAAATTCAGGGGAGCTGGTGGTGAAGTCTTTGTGTCCTTGAGACTTCAGAACAGGAGGCAAGCTCAGTTTGAAGCCCTTGGAGATCTTTTCCTCAAGCAGGTGACAAAGCAAACAGCAAAGTCCTTTTCTCCTTTCCTTGGCAGGAAGTAGCCACTGCAGGCCAACCCCAGACAGAAAACAGCACAGGGGCAGTATTCCTCCTCAGCTTCTCCTTGGCAAAGGTTCCTCTTGATTCCCAGAAGTGATCTAAAAGTGTGGGGTCTGAGCCTCTCTTTTTATACACACAAATCCTTTTGTTTTCTGAAGGCAGAGAGTGTCTGTACCCAGCCAAAACCAGTTTTGTCCTCACTAGTGCAGCATCCTGGCAGGAGGTGGAGACAGCATTGTTGACGGCAGACCAGGTCCATTCAGGTGAAAGGAAATCTCCTCCCCCTACTCTAAATGCAGCCCAGGTCTATTCAGCCCAGCCCTGAATCATCAGACTTCTGGAGCTGCTGCCCCTCTTCAGCCCCTGTTATCCAAAAGCCAGACATGCAATACACAAACCTAGCAGAGGCACACTAGATGGTTAGGCAAGAAAATACTTACTTTCTAAAAGTGGTATTTTGAAACACAGAATGCAAAAATCACCCTCACTAACAGATGCACTTTAACATTCTGAGTTCAGCATACTAAACTTTATTTTTCTACCTTGTTCCCAGGGCCAGTTATGTTTATAAGATGTTATAAACAAACTCCCCATTCTGTCCTATGGTAACAGGTAGCCTTGCAATAGTGAAAAACTAATTTGGCCTCATTTCACTATTAGGACTTGCCACACACATAATGGCATGTCCTACCTTTCACATACAATGCACCCTACCCACAGGAGTACCTTGGGCCTACCTTAGGGGTGACTAATATGTAGACAAGGGAAGGGTTAGGGACTGGCAAGTGTGTGCACTTGCCAAGTCGACATGGCAGTCCCAGACTACACACAGGCTCTGCAATGGCAGGCCAGAGTTACATTTTACAGGCTGCTTCTGTGGGTGGCGCAATCAGTGCTGCAGCCCACTAGCAGCATTTGATTTACAGGCCCTGGGCACACACGGTGCACTATACTAGGGTCTGACAAGTAAATCAAATATGCCAATCATGGAATCACTAATCCATAACAACAATTTACAAAGGGAGCACTTGCACTTTGGCACTGGACAGCAGTGGCAAAGTGCCCAAAGCATCTAGACCAGCAAAACTGAGTCCAACACATAGCAAAAACACAGGAGGCAAAGGCAAAACATGCAGGGGAGACCCACGCCAATGGTGCCAGGTCTAGCATGTGTCCCCTCCAGCTGAAATGTGGGGAGAACTACCCACCCTCTTGGGAGTTCTCTTCACAAAGGCAGAAAGATGTGGACAGACCATCAGCATTGGCGTGTTCTGTACCAGGGCGGTATTCCACCGTGAAGTCCATCCCCTGTAGGCAAATGGACCACCTCAATAGCTTTGGATTCTCACCCCTCATCTGCACCAACCATCTGAGGGGGCCTGTGGTCTGTCTGAACCCGAAAGCGAGTCCCAAACAAGTTAGAAGTATGGCCTCAACTACTTCAGCGCCCAGATCACAGCAAACGCACTCCACCTCTGTTCGCGTGGAAGTAACCTCCTACTAATGAAAGCTAGAGGTTAGTCTAGGCCCTCTTCATTTAGCTGTGAGAGCACAGCCCCCACACCATGCTCTGAAGCATCTGTCTGCACAATGAACTCTTTGAGAAGTGGGTGCCTTATGCACGGGCGCTGTGCACATGGCATATTTCAGGGCATCAAAAGCTTTCTGGCAGGCGTCAGTCCAGTTCACTTTCTTGGACTTCTTTCTGGAAGTCAGCTCTGTCAAGGGGGCAACAATGGTGCCATACCCTTTGACAAACCTCCTGTAATACCCTATGAGTCCTAAAAAGGCTCTCACCACTGCCTGGGTCTTGGGGGGTTCCCAAGCCAGAATGGCATCAATCTTGGACTGTACGGGTGCCACCTAGCTGCTCCCTACCTAGTGTCCCCAGTACACCACAGAACCCTGCCCGATCTGGCACTTACTCACCTTGATCGTGAGGCCTGCCCTCTGCAGAGCCTTCAACACTTCTCAGAGGTGGTGCAGATGTTCCTCCCAAGTAGCACTGTACACTGCAATGTCTTCCAGGTAGGCAGCACTGAAATCATCCAGACCAACCAACACCTGGTTGACCAACCTCTGAAAGGTGGCAGGGGTATTCTTCATCCCAAAGGGCATCACCCGGAATTGGTAGTGCCCATCTGGTGAGGAGAATGCTGACCTCTCTCTTGCCCCATCAGTTAAGGTGATCTGCCAGTACCCAGACGTTAAGTCAAACGTACTAAGCTACTGGGCAGCTCCCAACTGATCGATGAGCTCATCAGCTCTGGGGATGGGGTGCGCTTCAGTCCTGGTGACCAAATTGAGCCCTTGGTAGTCCACACAAAACCAGAGTTCTGGTGAGCACCGGGTGCAGCAGCCTTTGGGACCAAGACCACTGGGCTAGCCCAAGGGCTGGTTAACCATTAGCTCTAGCATCTTGCATCTTGGAGACCTCCTCCTTGATGCAAGCCTTGACACTTTCAGTCACTCTGTAACTTCTGTGCTTTACAGGAGGACTGTCCCCAGTGTCAACATCATGGACACACCACTGAGTGACACCAGGGATCAGGGAGAACAGATCAGCAAACTTTCCTAACAGTTGGCGACAGCCACCCTGCTGTTCAGGAGTCGGGGCGGGGGAGAGTGATACACCGTCCACTGACCCATCGAGCTCCTCTGCAGACAGGAGGTCAGGAAGAGGCTCAGTCTCCTCTTCCATTCCAGCATCTGTTGCTAGGAGCATGCCCACTACGGTCCTCTCCAAGTGGGGCTTCAGGCGGTTCACATGCAGAACCTGCAAAGGGTTCCTGGTAGACTGCAAGTCCACCAAGTAGGTGACGTTGCTCTTGTGCTCCACCACCTCAAATGGTCCGTCCACTTATCCTGGAGCACACAAGGCTCCACTGGGGCCATGACCCATACTTTTTGTCCAGGCTGAAACTCGATCAGAGTGGCATTCTGATCATACCACCGTTTCATCTCCTCCTGGCTGGCTTCCAGATTCACCTGAGCGAGTTGTCTGAAGCGCTTAGTTTGGTTTCTGAAGGCCAGCATGTAGCTATATACATCCTGGGGAGGTTTACTGGGAGCTTTCTCCCAGCTTTCTTTCACCAGACTCAGAGGTCCTCTTACAGATGGCGGCACAACAGCTCACAGGGACTGAATCCTAAGGACTTCTGGGGCACCTCTCTGTAAGCAAACAAAAGTCATGGTAAGAGGATGTCCCACTTACGCCTCATGGGTTCACTAAGATGCATAATCATGCCCTTCAGGGTCCTTTTGAATCTCTCAACCAGCCCATTACCTTGGGGGTGATAAGGAGTGGTGAACTTGCAGGTTACACCGCACTCCTGCCACAGGGACTTCATATACTTCGATATGAAGTTGGTATCACGGTCGGACACCGCCTCTAAGGGGAACCCCACACGGGAGAAAATCTCCATCAACGCACGACCCACCATGGGGGCCATCACAGTCCGGAGAGGGATGGCTTCCGGGTACCGGGTGGGATGGTCCACCAAGACCAGGATGAACCTGTTGCCCATGGCTTTCTTGGGATCCAGAGGCCCCACAATGTCAGTACCCACCCTCTCAAAGGGGGTGCTGACCACAGGGAAAGCTTGGAGAGGAGCCTTACACTTCCTACCACTATTGCCACTTGCCTGGCAAGTCTGGCAAGTAAAAGTGGGTGACAAGCCTTTCAATGGTCTTATCTTGCCCCAAATGTCCTGCTAAAGGCACCTCGTGAGCCAGACCCAGTAGGAAGGCTCTGAAGCGCTGGGGTACCACCAGCACCTGGGCTGACGAAGGCTCAGAAACCATAGGAGACCATTCTCCCAGTATATCCAATGTGATCCAGACTGATCACCTGCTGCCTGGTTTGCAGCCTGCTGCCACAAACCAATAAGAGAAGTGCACCTCTGCTGTTCCTGGCAGAAATCTTCCCTGGAGGGACCTCCTTCCTGCTGCCAATGGGTCAGCTCAGGAAGGTCCCCCAGTTGAGCCACTTGTTCCCCTGTAGGCTTCAGGCCACCGCCCTCAAGGTTTGCCTCCTCCTGGACAGTGGAAACTTCGGGCCGGTTTCCCGCGACCCCTGCCTCTTCTCTTTCTGGCAGGCACCTGGCCCACTCTTTTTGTCTCCAGGTCCTCTTGAATGCCCTTACCAGCTGCCATGGACCGAGTGGTCATGCATGCTCAGACCCAACATCTCTAAATGAGACCTCCGTTCCACCTTCGCCCAAGGGGAGCGCTCCAAATCATTGCCTAGCAGATAGACAACAGGCATGGCTGGCCTCACAGCTACTTTCAAAGTACCTGAGACCACCCCCACCTCCACTCAAAGGGAAAGTGTGCCACTTTTCAGAGGCACTCTTAATTGTCAGCGGCAATTACTGGGTAGAATGTGTTGGGGACCACCTGCTCTTCAGACACCAGCCGACAACTGACAGCTCTCACACTGGCTCCGGTGTCTCTCAGAGCCTCCACACTATGGCCATTTATGGTCACCCACTGCCTGTACTTTTTGGTGTTATCAGGCAGATGAGCTCTAGGGACCATCTCACTGTCTCCTAAAGAGACCAGCGACATCTCTGCGGGATCCCACCCATCTTGACCACCTGACTCCTCCCCCAAGGCTACACTACCCATCTGCCAGGGCGGTGCACCAGTGGGTGCGGTGGTAAAGTTTCTGGGACACCTAGGATCCCCTTGGAAGTGGCCGACCTGACTACAACCATAACATGCCTTGGAACCCCTCTGAACAGGCTTATCTGTTGGTATCCATGGTGTCTTCTCAGTGGGAGGCTGGGAACCCTTACCTTAGTTCCTTTGGGGATTACTTTGGGGCCCTTTTTGGAACTCCTTCTGTTTACCCTTGTCCCCCCACTCTTCTGCTGAGGACCCTGCCCACCTTTGGCAGAGCCTCCCACACAACCTCTTTGGACCCTGGTGCTGACCCAGCGATCAGCCTCCCCAGCAAGCTTTTTGGGATCAGTCAGCTTACTGTCAATCAAGTGCTGGCATAGCTCTGGAAAACAATTATCTGACAAGTGCTCCCATGCAACCAAATCATACAGCCCATGCAAATAATTCACCTTGCTACCCTTCACCCAACCATCCAGTGCTCTGCAAAAATAGGACACATACTCCACCCAAGTACTTGATTCCAGCTTCTTACAGTTTCAAAATGTCTGCCTATAAAGCTCTGGGGTCAACCCAAACCTGGCTACCAAGGCTTCCTTCATGGGGGCATAGAACATCTGATCCTCAGTGGGCATGTTCAGCAAGGTTTCCCTCCCTTCACTGAAAATGAGGCCCCACAGCCCCGCTCCCCAATACTTCTCAGGGACCCGGTGGGACCTCATAGCTACCTCATAGGCCTTAAACCGCTGCCCAATATCCTCATGCTTCATGAAATCTTTGATAACATCTTTGGGAATGTATATCTTTCCTTCTCCAGGCACTGATGGACCGCTGCCACCAGAGGGATTGATCTCTAAACCCTTTGCTTTCAGATCCAACTCCCTCAACCCTCTCTCATGCTCTAAAAGCATCTTCTTCTTCATGGCCAATTTCTTGCTCTCCAACTCCAACCTCTTATTCTCTAAGTCACCCTGGCTTCCCAGCTTGAGTTTAGCAAGCTCCAATTCATGCACTCTGCTTCTCTCCCTGTTCTCCAACTCCTCTGGAGACAAACCCTTTGAAGACACACTGCTGCCCACCCTGGAAGGCAACTTCCCCCCAGTCAGGCCCAACAGCCCCTCCTGCTGCCCATCTAAATTCTCTCCCTCCACCATAGGCTCTTCAGGATGCTCACTGGCATCACTAGATTCCAACCAGGCCCTCAGCGTCTTTTGGTATTCCTCCTTTCTGGTGAGGCCTCTTACAGAGATTTTAAATGTTATGCCAACAGCTTTGAGTTGTGGCACAGTGTAGGTATCAACCCTCAAATTCACTATCCACAGATGCAATGAATGCTGGTTTACTCATGGTGAAAATTGGCAGTTCTCAAGATGCAAAAAATTCCCAGGGAAAACGAAACTCTACCAAATGTATGTGATTGCTTAATGGTCTGCACTCTACTAGTAGTGTACACCAATCACTGTATGTAAGTCACAATTACAAGTCCAGATCCTCACCGCTGACCGCAAATGTTAGAAATGGTGGTCTCTGGGTGGCAGAGGTAGGTACCTTTGTCCAAATAGGGACCCTAGCTTCTAGTCAGGGTAAGGGAGAAACACTCCTAAAATATCCCCTGCTCACCCCCTTGGTAGCTTGGCACAAGCAGACAGGCTTATCTCAGAGGCAGTGTGTAAAGCATTTGTGAACACATACAGTAATACAGTGAAAACACTACAATTGGGTACCACACCAGTTTAGATGATAGAAATAGTTTAGTTCAAGCAAAATTGCAAATGCAACACTTTTCTCACAAAGTACGTGGGATGGGGGGAGGAGCCTAGCGCGCAACCAAGATGGCCGCGTAGGTGCGAGGCTCCCGAGGACCTCCGCGACCTCCTGAATTAATCCTGGCGATATCCTGTCCTTGTTGAGGGGACTGTGTTGGGGAACCGGAGCTGAGGCGCCACCCGTTTTTTGGGCTCGAATCGGACCCCGGACGCCGGTGGGAGCATCGATCGAAGGTTGTGGCCTTCTCCTCGCCGGCCCCCCGGATTGGAGTAGTGGGGCGATCCGGGGACAAAGTGAATAACAGCGGCGAACGGGGCTGGGCGACTGGCGTACCCCGCACTTTCACTTTCGCTTTTGCGCCCTCCTAGCTCTCAGGCGGGGTCGGACTGCGGGGCGGGGTGTGGTGGTGTGGCCTTGTCCAGGAGCCCGGCTGACCCGCCGGCGGTGGGTTGACCCGCGGTTCGGTGGTCGCCCCTGCCCCCCCCCTGGCACCCGTGACTTGGTATAGCGGCCCGTTTGGGGTGCTTGGCACGACGGTGGCAGAGCCAGCATGTCCACCAAACAAGATGGCGACCGGGCGAAGGTGAAGACGACCCGCCGTGGCACGGCGCACCAGGCCAACAGTATGGACCGCTACACGCTCCAGAAGGGTTCTCCGGAGACATCGCGTGCATCCCCGGTGGGCCCGACGGAGGCATCCGCTCATCCGGTGGATCTGACCCTCCGGGACGTCATGGGCGCCATCGCAGAGATGAAGGCCTCGGTGGACCAGCGTTTCGACACCTTAGCGCAAAAAATAGACTCGGTCCTGGTGGATGTGAGCCTTGTGAGGGCAGACTTGTCCAAAACAAACGACCGAGTCGACTCCCTGGCCCACACCACAACGAGCCTCACGACAGACGTGGTGGCCCTCCAGAAGGAGGTGCGCCGGCTTGGCCAGGCGAGCGCCCTGATGGACCGGCGACTGGAGGACTCCGAGGGTCGGGCCCGGAGGAATAATGTCCGTATTGTGGGGGTGCCGGAGGGACGAGAGGCAGAGGCGGCGGATCTTTTCGTGGAAGAGTTGATCCTGACCCACCTCCAGCCCCGGGGGCTGAGTAAGCTTTTTGCGGTGGAGCGTGCTCACCGGGTCCCCGGGGGCAGACCTAAGACTGGTGCCCCGCCGCGGCCTCTCATTGCCCGGATTTTTAATTTCCGGGACAGAGATGCTATCCTCCAGACCTCCAGACAACAGGGACCGGTCAAGCTTGACAACATGGAGGTACATTTCTACCCAGACTTTACCCCGGCGGTCCAGAAGCAGCGGCAGAGCTTTCTTGGTGTTAAACGTCGCCTAAGGGACCTGAACCTCAAGTACTCAATGCTCTTTCCAGCTAAGCTGAGGGTAGAGGTGGATGGTCGCACGCACTTCTTTGACCGTCCCGAGGCGGCTGGGGACTGGCTGGACACTCTGCCTGGAGATCGGGGCCGGGGGGGCGGGGGGGGCGCGGCTGGCGAGGAGGGCCCGCCGGAGCAGAATTGAGGGGTGACTGCATAGGCCTTGCTCTGGACGTTGTTCCTTCACCATTTATTGATTGCGTATTTTCCCCTCCTATGGAGGTCGTGCGGGGTCTGTTGGGGGCTTCCCTCCTCCTCTGGGGGACTAGTTAGTATTTTAGCTATGGGGCGACAGGCACACTGCACTTTGGGGGGGCTGTCTGGGCTCATGCAGGGGTGCAGGGAGGGGGGAGTTTTGTTGGGACCGGGGGGTGGGGGGGGTGTGTTGTTTGTTAGCACCGCAGGGCAAACCCGCTACTATGTTGTTGTTTCTAGGATGCTCGATGGGGGACGACCGATTGTTTCGACGTATGATGGGGGGTAGGGATTTGGCTGTGTTGTCATGGAATGTTAACGGCCTGGGGAATAGGATTAAGCGTGGTGTGGTCCTGCAGTACTTAAAACGTATTTCACCAGATGTTGTCTTCCTGCAGGAGACGCACCTTATAGGTAACTCCTTTCATGCAATGAACCGGCGGGGATATCGTTTGGCGGCCCATTCTGGCTTCACCTCGGGCTCGCGGGGGGTGGGTATTATGATCAAGAACTCGCTCCCGTTGGAGATTGATGAGGTGCGCCATGATGAGAGGGGACGCTACACGGTTCTGGTGGGAAGAATGGAGGGTAGAGTGTTTATCTTTATATCAGTGTACGTCCCGCCTGGGTTACAAGCCACCACATTTGCGGACCTGGGGCGCCTCCTTCTGGACCTTCCGAGTGGCCTGCTGGTGGTTGGAGGGGATTTTAATGCGGTAGCCTCTGGGTCTATGGATCGCCATCCCCCTAGGGACCTCCCCCGGGCACAGGCGTGGCTGCCCGGCCTTCTGGACACGCTGGGCCTGGTGGATTGCTGGCGATTAAAGCATCCTGCATTGCGACAGTACACCTTCCACTCGGGTGCCCATGGTAGCCTCTCGCGGCTTGATTACATCCTTGTCCCGGCGGCCCACGCAGGGAGGGTGGGGGAGGTGCGCCATCTGGCGCGGGGTATCTCAGACCACTCCCCATTGTTGTTGCATCTCGATGTCTTCCCGAGGGGGGATGGCAGGGTGGCCCCAATCAATGCATGGTATTTGCGCGACCCCACCATTCGTGCTGATTTGATCAAATCCCTACAGCGATATTTCGATGAGAATGTGGGGTCGGTCTCTTCGGCCATCTCCCTGTGGGAGGCATTCAAGGTAGTCCTTAGAGGGGAGGCCCTCTCCTTTATCTCCCATGCCCGGCGGCGCGAGCGGGAGGAGGTGACCCGGGTAGAGGCCGAGATTGCAGAACTGGAGGGTGACCTGGGAAGCGGGGTAACAGACGACAAGTTGCATGTTCTACACCTAAAGCAGGCGGCCTATCGGGCCCTCGTCACGGAGGCGGCCAGGGGCCTCAGTAGAGAGCAGCAGGGGCGATTGTATGATGTGGGTGATAAGGCTGGCAAATTGATTGCGTGGTTGGATAAGAGGGAGAGAGCGAGCCGTGTGGTGCCTTTGATTGAGAGTGTTGATGGTGCGTGTGTCACTGAGCCGGAAGCCATTGTCTCCTGCTTCGCGGATTATTTCCGCGAAGTCTACTCCCCGGTTTCCCCCTGCTCGGAGGCAGACTCCCATGCCCTGCTTCGGGACATCGCACTGCCCTCCCTAACGGTGGAGGACAGGGATTCGCTGGACGCCCCTCCCACCTCGGACGAAATTGCCTTGGCTATTCGCTCGGTTGCATCCGGCAAGGCCATGGGCCCCAATGGTATTCCCATCGAGCTCTACAAGCTACGCCCGGATGTGTTGGCGCCCCACCTGCGCGCGATGTTCCTGGCGGCCCACTCGCGGGGTTCCCTCCCGCCGGACCAGCGTCTAGCCACAATTGTGGTGATCCACAAGGAGGGGAGGCCCCGTGAACGGGTCACATCCTATAGGCCGATTTCGCTTTTGAACGCGGAGCCCAAAATCCTCGCCAAGGTGTTGGCCAACAGGTTGGTTGGCGTGGTGGGCGATTTGGTCCACCAAGACCAATCTGGCTTTATACCGCACCGCAACACGGCGCTCAATTTGCGGCGCTTGCACGGGGTGCTCGCGCGTGTCCCATTTGTGCGGGAGCCGGCCATCTTGGCGTCCTTGGACGCCACCATGGCGTTTGATACGCTTGAATGGCCATACATCTGGGCGATGCTGGCAAAATTCGGGTTTGGCCCGGGTTTCATTAGCTGGGTCAAATTGCTATATTCGGGCCCATTGGCGCAGGTGGTAGTGAATGGGCGAGTCTCGGCCCCATTCGCGCTGGGGAGGGGTACGCGACAGGGCTGCCCCCTGTCGCCTCTCCTGTTTGCCCTGGCCCTGGAGCCCCTGGCGGAGTGGCTGCGGTGGCCCCCTTCTATCCGTGGTCTCCGCTGGACCCCCGAGCATGAGGACCGTGTGTCCCTCTATGCTGACGATATCCTTCTGTATCTCGCCTCCCCGCGTAAATCACTGATCGTCCTGGTTGATGTTTTGCGTTCATTCGGTCGCAACTCAGGCCTGGTCATCAACTGGGCGAAATCCTGTGTATATGTGCTTTCCGGGGAGGCTCCGGCCCTACCACGGGACTGTCCGATCCAGATTGCCTCCCAAGGTTTTCGGTACCTGGGTATCTATATCACTCTTGACCCGGAGGCCCGCTATGAGCGGAATTTGTTACCCCCCCTCCGGCGTTTGAGGGAGGACGTGGTGCGCTGGCGGCGTCTGCCGCTCTCGCCGCTCGGCCGAGCGGCCTTGTTTAAAATGATGTCCCTGCCACGCTTCCTCTACGCCCTCCAGAATACTATGGACTTGGTCCCGGCACGCTATTTCCGTGAGGTGGAGGGCCTCCAGCGGCGCCTGTTCTGGGACGGGAGGCCGCGCATTGCTCTGGCTAAATTGACGCTCCCGTGGTACGATGGGGGGGTCGCCCTCCCTGACATTAAACGGTATTACTGGGCCTCCCAACTAGCTGCAATTAATCATGGCCTTTACGGGCCCGCCTTGAACCCGGCATTTGAGATGGATAAGATGCTCCTGCCCGGTGGCGATTACAATCGAGCGCTCTACGCTGGCGTGCCCGACTCCCGTTTGACGGGACCGACGCGTGTTATGGTGCGTGTCTGGCACGCGGCTAATGCAGCTATGGGGTGGAAGGACCGTTTGACCCGGGCGTCACCGCTGTATGCGTCTGAGAGGTTGGGCTCCCTGTGGACGTCGAAGGGCTTCGAGAAGTGGGACACGATCGGAATCAGCACGGTGGGAGATCTCTGGACGAGGGGGGGATTCAAAACTTTTGAGACGCTGCAGGCGGAGTTCCAGCTGCAGGGCAGTGAGTACTTTCGGTACCTACAGGTCCGCCATGCGCTGGGCTCCGTCTTCCCGGATGTCGCATCCATTCCGGAGTCTTCCCCCCTGGAGGACAGAGTCCTAGATGGCCATGTCCCGGACAGCACGATCTCCCTCATATACAAAAAACTGATCAACGATAGATCGTGCCTGCTTACTAGTCTCCGCGAGGCTTGGGTTGCCGACGGGCTGGAGCTGGACGATGAGGATTGGATTTCCGCGGTGGCCTCTCCGAAAGAGGTGGCCATCCCGGCTCGCCTTCGTTTCGTCCAGCTCAAGATCCTTCACCGGGTTTACGTGACGGGGCCAAGGCTTCTGCGTATGGGTTTTGCTGGTGACGGAATGTGTAAGCGTGGCTGTGGTGCGTTGGCGACTTTCATGCATATACTGTGGGAGTGCCCGAAGGTGGAGCGATTCTGGCGTGGTGTGCATGAGGTCCTGCGTGTGGTGACGCATGTTGCGCTGCTGCCTGAAGCGAGGAGATGCTTGCTGAATGTATGGGAACCGAATGACTATTCGGTCCCGCAGACGCGGTGGGTGACTCTGGGATACATGATAGCCAAGCGCGACATTGCTCAATTGTGGGGATCCCAGAGGCCCCCTGCGGTGTCGGCCTGGAAAGAGCATATGGATTGGTGTATGTTTCGTGAAAAGGTGGTGTATGTGGCGAGAGGTAAGCCTGGGGCGTGGGTGAAACTCTGGGGCCCCTGGAACGCCTACCGCGGGGGTATTTGTGAGCCACCACTGCTACCGGCTGCCTCGCCTGCTCCGTCTCCCTAGATGGCCCCCCTCCCTCAGCCGCGGGCGCGCGGTCCCCCAGTCCCTGATCTATTCCCATTCCCCTCTCCAGAGTTCTGCTGCTGGTTTGGATCCCCCACTTATGGAGCACGTGCTGTTATTTTGGATCGCGGGTTGCCCTGCGGGTGTGGTTTTTTGGTGTTGTTTTGTTTCAAGAAAAGGGAACCGTACTGTGGGCTTGGAGCTGTGTGGCCTGCACCATTGATTACTCCTGTTTCACTGCTCTGCACTGCCTAGAGACTTTTACTGTATGTGTGCAATATGTTTTTGTCATTCTAGCGGCCGGCCGGATGGTTGTAGGCCCATACCTGTAACTTTTACGAACTGCAATAAACGGTTTCAAAAAAAAAAAAAAAAAAAAAAAAAAAAAAGAATGTGTAGGAAATAGGTTACAAATTTAGGGACACAAGTGATGAGATGTTTTCTGTACCAAATCGTAACTGCTGAGTAACCTTTTATTTGACTTTTTGTAAGAAATATTGTTCATGTTGCTATTTAAGTGGTTGCCTGTGAAGCAGCAAATTAAGACCGGCTGTTTACCTGTTTAGAGATAGCTGCTCTCCCTGCCACAACAATAAACCTGATTTTGCCCTACCAAAAAAAAAAAAAAAAAAAAAAAAAACAAAGTACGTGGGATGCGTCATGCAAACAAACTAAACAGGCCGCAGTGAAAGTGATGCGTTGGTTCCTTACACTCAGGGAAGATGATGCATTGGTTCCTTGCTTCGGGGGAGGTGATGCATCGGTTCCTTACTGCAGCGCAGGGGAGGTGATGTGTCGGGTCCTTACCAAAGAGGAGGTGATGCATCAATTTCTTACTGTGTGAGGAGGTGATGCCTTGGTTTCTTACGGCGTCCCCCAACGATGAAACAGACTTGGCGAATCGTTGCGATACGACGATCCGGTGATGCTTAAACTCATGCAGCCGCACAGCAGGCCTCACGTCAGACTCGGTGTTGTGATCTCGGACTTCAGTGCATTCGATGTGGCGTGCTGCGATTTTTCGACCCGCGGCAGGCGCTGCGACAGTTTCTTCGGCGATGTGTCGGAAACAGGTGCGGATGTGTCTCGCTTCTTCGAAGTTGCGTTAATTTTCCAGCTCCCAGTGGAAAATAGTCTCTAGAGGTCCAGAACAACAGCAGGCACCTCTTTGCAGGTTAGAATTCCCAGCAAGGAAATTCAGGGGAGCTGGTGGTGAAGTCTTTGTGTCCCTGAGACTTCAGAACAGGAGGCAAGCTCAGTTTGAAGCCCTTGGAGATCTTTTCCTCAAGCAGGTGACAAAGCAAACAGCAAAGTCCTTTTCTCCTTTCCTTGGCAGCACGTACCCACTGCAGGCTAACCCCAGACAGCAAACAGCACAGGGGTAGTATTTGTAACGCCCTGAACGTCTCAGGATCGGTTAACAGACACGACAATGAGGACGCAACCACTTGTGAAGGGTTAGTTCTTTTAATGAAGGCAAATAAAATACAAAGAACAAACAAAAGTTATAGTCACTGGAATCCTCCAGGCTAAGTACGTTACCAGCCCACAGCACGGATGGTCCTAACCGTCCTCTGCATATACGCCGATCCCGGCGTATGCCAACAGAGGGCAGAAATGAAATGGCCGACAATGCCAATCGGTAGGCTGTGAGGGGCACGAAGAGTGTTGGGGAGAATCGAGGAGTCAGGGAAACACCCAGCCGGGGTCTCTACCTGAAGGGAGCAGCCGCTCAACCTCTTCCTCAGACTGCACCGGGACGCGGAGTCACCTCCTGGTGATGCGTCACCGATACCCCAATCACAAGCAAGAAGACTGAACCGAGAGCAGCCGCTCGATCGATCCTGTGGACTTCCGAGTCTGTAACGCGGCAAACACCTCCTGGTGTGCGTTACAGCTGGCAGTCCCTGTGTCTCTGGTCGGGCTGGGAGTTACGACTCCAACCAGCAAAAGCGCCACTGCGCTTGGACTCAGCCGAGTCAAAAAGCGAAGCTCAATGGTTGACCGGTAGAGCTTCCGGGTCCTTCACAGGTGACGATGGGGCAAGACACGGCCCAGGGAGTAACGACTCGACCTACCTCCGTTCTTGCCTTACTGGAGCACCACTCCGGAACACTGCTCTTCACGAAGCAGGTACGTCGGTGTAAACACAATATCCGACAGCCTTGTACCTCCCGGTTCCTCCCTTTATAGGGCGTGTTTCCCTTGAGTTATGTAACAGCTCTCCTGTTTACATAAGGGCGTGTTTCCCTTGAGTTATGTAACAGCTCTCCTGTTTACATAAGGGCGTGTTTCCCTTGAGTTATGTAACAGCTCTCCTGTTTACATAAGGGCGTGTTTCCCTTGAGTTATGTAACAGCTCTCCTGTTTACATAACCTCTCAACCGCTAAGCATCCTGGGAGATGTAGTCCGTTTTCGCTGGTTACCGTTTTCCTCCCCTCGTAGGACAGGAATTCTTGACAGTACATCCTCCCTCTCAGCGGCTCCCCACGGGTCCAGCGCTGGCAGGAAAACGCCGATGGAACAAGGAGACCAAGCGCGGAGCATGAACCCCTTCAGCCGGTTCCCATGAATGCTCCTCCGGGCCATAGCCTTTCCACGCAACCAGGTACCACAGCTTCCCCCTGCGCCATTTGGACACCCGTATGCCCGACACTTCATACTCCACCTCCGACTCCACGCATACCGGCCTAGGTGTCCCAGACGGCTTGGAGGGTGCTGGTTTGAGCAATGATACATGAAAGACAGGGTGTATCCGCAATGACTGGGGCAAGCACACCTTCACGTTCACGGGACCCATACACTTGGTAATTCGATAGGGGCCCATGTACTTGGGATGGAACACACTGTTCTTTTGAAACCTCATGTTTCTTGTGGATATCCAGACGTAGTCTCCAGTGCGGTACAGTGGCCCGGGCCTTCTCTTCCTATCTGCCGCAGCCTTGTATCTTCTCTTGGCCTCTATTAGGACAGCCCTTGAGCGCATCAACGTGTCTTTTATGTGTGCCACCCTGTCCGCTGTGGCGGGAATCCTGTCCTCTCTGAACGGATGTAGAAATGGCAAGAACCTGGGATGTTGGCCATAGTTGCTATAGAACGGAGATGACTGTGTGGAGCTGTGAGTGGCGTTGTTATAGGCTATCTCTGCAACCCATAGCAAGTCGACCCATTCTTCCCTGCCCTGGTCCACAAAACATCGCAGATACTGTTTGAGCGTTTGGTTCAGGCGCTCGGTTTGGCCGTCCGTTTGAGGGTGGTAGCTGGTGGACAGGGCGGTCTTAACATGCAGCGCAGTGCACCAAGTCTTCCAGAATTGCGCAGTAAACTGCGACCCCCGGTCCGACACGATCACCCCAGGTAATCCATGCAGTCGTACCACATTCTTTAGGAGTAGTGACGCCAATTCCCCGGCCATAGGGACTCTCTTGCAGGGGATGAAGTGCCCCATTTTCGTCAAGTAATCCACCACCACCAGTATTGCCGTCATCCCCTGGTCCACCGGTAGGCCCACCACGAAGTCCAGTGATATGCTATCCCATGGTCTATCCGGGGTCGGAAGTGGATGTAAGAGCCCTTGGGTTCGGCCATGGTCGGCCTTCATGGTAGCACACGTAGGACACTCCTGTCCCTCTGGACTCAGCATCACTCCGAGGAATTCCACGGATGTGACGTGGAAGTCACACTTGCTGAGTTTACAAAACAGCATGTTTTCCCTCAGTTTTTGGAGCACAGCTTTGACGTGGTGTACGTGCTCCTCCACACTGGACGAATAGATGAGGATGTCGTCGATATATACGACCACGTAGATATCCAACTCCTCTCTGAATACCTCATTCAAAAAGTACTGAAAGGCTGCCGGGGCGTTGCACAGACCGAACGGCATGACGAGGTACTCAAAAAGGCCGAACCTGGTCTTAAAGGCGGTCTTCCACTCGTCTCCGTCCCTCATGCGCACCAGATGGTATGCCCCTTTCAAATCCAACTTGGTGTAGATACGAGCTTTCTTGACCTGTTCCAGAAGTACACTGATGAGAGGCAAGGGGTACCGATTTTTTATGGTTATCGCATTCAATGCCCTAAAGTCCACACAGGCTCTCAGCTCCCCATTAGCCTTCGGGATGAAGAAGAGTGGCGAGGCGGCCGGAGACTTGGACGGGCGGATGAATCCTAGCTTGAGTAGTTTATCCAGGTACCCCCGGAGATGCACGTTTTCAGGCTCCGTCAGAGCATACAGCCTGCCACTGGGAACGCTGGCCCCTGGCACCAGGTCGATCTGGCAGTCAAACTGTCTATGTGGTGGTAGCACTTCCGCCTTCACCTCATCAAATACATCCTCAAAACTGTGATAAGCCTGGGGGAGAGCCACATCTTTTTCTGCCGCTGTAGCCACCGTCTGACTCCCGCTCTCATCTGCGTCAAGGGATTCCGTTCTTATTCCACAATGCAGGATGCAATACGGTGACGTCATTTCGATGCGATGTGTTGGCCAATCCACAAAGGGGTTGTGTTTCTGTAGCCACGGCAATCCCAATATGACGCCATATTGGGGCGCTCGGATGATGTTAAAATCGATTTGTTCCAAATGGTTCCTCCCATATCTCATCGGAAGGACCCCCGTGTGCTGTCCGATGGGCCCCGTCACCAATCGCCTTCCGTCTACCGCATAGACGTCTTCGGGTACTGCTTTGGGAAGAAGCACTAGCCCTAGCCTGCATGCCTCGTTGTGGTCCATAAACATGCCAGTGGCCCCTGAATCCACCATGGCCACAACGGGTATCCACTGGTCATGCACTCCCACGTGCACCGTGATAAACAGGTGTCGTTGTCCCTTAGTGACCGAGTTGGAAAGTGAAGGGATGGATGAGTGACTCCGAGATGCCCCTTCTCTGGTCTTGGAGTCCTCTAGTTTTCCGCCGGTATGTCCACCACGGCTGTTACCGACCGGTTGGCCCGATAACGTGACGTCTTCGGTTTGGCAGGGCATTCACGTACGTAGTGGCCTTTTTTGCCACAATATAGGCACAATCCTTGTTTACGGCGTGACTCTTTCTCCGTGGCTGTGAGGCTTGCTCGTATTGCGCTGATGTCCATGGGTTCTCCCTTGGATGCGGTGGAAGTTTCAGGACTTCCCACCGTCACATAGGATGGAAGGGATTTTCCTTTTCTCCCATGATCCCCCTTTCTTTCACTTAGCCTATGTTCCAGCCGTAATACCAGGTTGATAAGGCCCTCACATGTCTTGGGTTGAGGGTCAATATGAGCCACGGCGTCCTTGAGCTCATCGCACAGCCCTTGATGGAAGAGCGCCGTCTGTTTAGCAACAGGCCACTTGGTTTCCGCAACCAGCCTTCGGAACGCGTTGAGATACTGCACCAGGTCGTTGGATCCCTGTCTCAACTCAAGCATTTCACGGTCCGCCGTGTACGAGTCAGCCCTTCTGTCGAATACCTTCAGGAATTCCTCGCGAAAAGCACCCCAATCACATAAGAGGGGGTCGTCCCTGCTCACCAGAGGTATGGCCCATTGTGCCGCGTTTCCAGCCAAATAGGATATAAGGAAAGCCACACGAGCCTGACTCGTGGGGAACGCCTTTGGTTTGCACGATAAATGTAGCGCCACTTGTGTGAGGAATACCTGCACTGTGTTAGGATCCCCACTGTACCTCTCTGGTGTTGCCAAGGGGATGGCTACCGGCATTTCCACTACTACCGCAGGGGTCTGGTTCGTGAGGGAGGTGCTGGGCGTGAGTGGGTCCAATTGGATAGCATCCAGTCTGGCTTTTACATCGGCTGTTTCTTGCCTAGAGGCAGCCACTTCAACTTGCATGGCCGCTAAAGCAGCCAGCACATCATCAAGTGTTGCCATGTCTGTTATCGACCGGGAGACAGTTAGTGTTATTAAGGTCGGATATTTTGTAACGCCCTGAACGTCTCAGGATCGTTTAACAGACACGACAATGAGGACGCAACCACTTGTGAAGGGTTAGTTCTTTTAATGAAGGCAAATAAAATACAAAGAACAAACAAAAGTTATAGTCACTGGAATCCTCCAGGCTAAGTACGTTACCAGCCCACAGCACGGATGGTCCTAACCGTCCTCTGCATATACGCCGATCCCGGCGTATGCCAACAGAGGGCAGAAATGAAATGGCCGACAATGCCAATCGGTAGGCTGTGAGGGGCACGAAGAGTGTTGGGGAGAATCGAGGAGTCAGGGAAACACCCAGCCGGGGTCTCTACCTGAAGGGAGCAGCCGCTCAACCTCTTCCTCAGACTGCACCGGGACGCGGAGTCACCTCCTGGTGATGCGTCACCGATACCCCAATCACAAGCAAGAAGACTGAACCGAGAGCAGCCGCTCGATCGATCCTGTGGACTTCCGAGTCTGTAACGCGGCAAACACCTCCTGGTGTGCGTTACAGCTGGCAGTCCCTGTGTCTCTGGTCGGGCTGGGAGTTACGACTCCAACCAGCAAAAGCGCCACTGCGCTTGGACTCAGCCGAGTCAAAAAGCGAAGCTCAATGGTTGACCGGTAGAGCTTCCGGGTCCTTCACAGGTGACGATGGGGCAAGACACGGCCCAGGGAGTAACGACTCGACCTACCTCCGTTCTTGCCTTACTGGAGCACCACTCCGGAACACTGCTCTTCACGAAGCAGGTACGTCGGTGTAAACACAATATCCGACAGCCTTGTACCTCCCGGTTCCTCCCTTTATAGGGCGTGTTTTCCTTGAGTTATGTAACAGCTCTCCTGTTTACATAAGGGCGTGTTTCCCTTGAGTTATGTAACAGCTCTCCTGTTTACATAAGGGCGTGTTTCCCTTGAGTTATGTAACAGCTCTCCTGTTTACATAAGGGCGTGTTTCCCTTGAGTTATGTAACAGCTCTCCTGTTTACATAAGGGCGTGTTTCCCTTGAGGTATGTAACAGCTCTCCTGTTTACATAACCTCTCAACCGCTAAGCATCCTGGGAGATGTAGTCCGTTTTAGCTGGTTACCGTTTTCCTCCCCTCGTAGGACAGGAATTCTTGACAGTATTCCTCCTCAGCTTCTCCGTCTCTTCTCCTTGGCAAAGGTTCCTCTTGTTTCCCAGAAGTGATCTAAAAGTCTGGGGTCTGGGCCCCTCTTTTTAAACACAAACATACTTTGTTCTCTGAAGGCAGAGAGTGTCTGTGCCCAGCCAAAGCCAGTTATGTCTTCACTGGTGCAGCTTCCTGGCAGGAGATGGAGACAGCATTGCTGAAGGCAGACCAGGCCCATTCAGGTGAAAGGAAATCTCCTCCCCCTACTCTAAATGCAGCCCTGGTCTATTCAGCCCAGCACTGACTCATCAGACTTCTGCAGCCACTGCCCCTCTCCAGCCCCTGTCTTCCAAAAGCCAGACATGCAATACACAAACTTAGCAGAGGCACACTGGATGGTTAGGCAAGAAAATACCTACTTTCTAAAAGTGGTATGTTCATACACAGAATGCAAAAATTACCCTCACTAAAAGATGCATTTTAACGTTTTGAGTTTAGGCATACTAAACTTTATTTTTCTACCTTGTTACCAGGGCCAGTTATGTTTATAAGATGTTATAAACAAACTCCCCATTCTGTCCGATGGGAACAGGTAGCCTTGCAATAGTGAAAAACGAAATTGGCAGCATTTCACTATCAAGACATGCCACACACATGAGGGCATGTCCTATCTTTCACATACAATTCACCCTGCCCACAGGGGTACCTTGGGCCTACCTCAGGGGTGACTAATATGTAGAAAATGTAAGGTTTAGGGACTGGCAAGTGTGTGCACTTGCCAAGTCGACATTGCAGTCCCAGACGGCACACAGGCTCTGCAATGGCTGGCCAGAGTTACATTTTACAGGCTGCTTCTGTGGGTGGCACAATCAGTGCTGCAGCCCACTAGCAGCATTTGATTTACAGGTGCTGGGCACACACAGTGCACTATACTAGGGTCTGACAAGTAAATCAAATATGCCAATCATGGAGTCACTAGTCCATAACAACAATTTACAAAAGGGAACACTTGCACTTTGGCACTGCAAAGCAGTGGCAAAGTGCCCAAAGCACCTAGACCAGCAAAACAGAGTCCAACACACAGCAAAAACACAGGAGGCAAAGGTAAAAAATGCAAGGGAGACCCACGCCAATGGTGCCAGGTCTAACAGACAGTATTAATTATCGGGTTTCATTACAGGAAACAAAGGATTATTCATTGGAGATGTGCAAGTTTCAATTACACTCTGGTATTCAAGTTGATCTATGTTCTCCCTGACCTATTTTTTCACATCTTGTTTTATTGGGTACTGTCTCTGTGGAGTTGGAGTAATTTTTACTGGGTTTACATGGTGAGATGACTCAGCATCTCATCAGACATGGTTGTGATATAATGCTGGAGCAAGTGATACCGCCCACTCCTGCACATATGAATGTTTTAAATATACTGGAACGAGGTTGGAGAAAGCCGGTAAAATTACAGTTTCTCCTTTTGGGCACTCCATAACAATTTCAGGTGGCCAATCTCTTTCAGCCAAAAGGATGTCACATCCATAAGTCAGGTTTTTCCTAAAAGAGACCTTTAATTTTTCTAGGTTTGCCCCCCTCCATTTGGAGTGCTATTTCATGTAACTTATGCAGGACACTTACCCACGTATCAGGTGTCTCTACCGTGATATCCTCATTCAACTCTGCTGTCATCAGAAATTCCGTCTGTTTCTGGTGAGCTATTGTTACTTCTGCTGCGCTGTCTAGCATCGTCGGAGCCCATTCCCCATTCAGAAGTTGAGTCCTCAGAATTCTGGACATATCTAACTTTAAGACCTGCTACTTTCTTCTTTTTAAATTGAGGTTTTGATTTTTGTTTCTCCTCTTTTTTGGAAGTATTTTCTGCAGCGCGTTGCTTGTTTCTGGACTTTGTATGCTCTTCTTGTCTGTGTTCTGACCGTCCATCCCTCTCGGAGTTTTTTTATGGACCCTGAAAGGAACGAGTATCAGTATGCTGATACCTGTCAGGTTTTTTAATGTTATCTCTAATCGTAAGGTTGTACCTCTTTTCGGAGGGCTCCTGTCTAGGAGACCCACCCCTGCATTGTGACCTCTTTTCTCTATTCTTTTGTTTTTTATTATCCCATTTCTTCTTGGATGAATCAGGTGCTTGCTTGGTGTTTTATTTTTCAGGACCACCCATAAATAGAGGTTTTGTTGCTCTGACTCCCAAACCATCTCTACCTAATTTGGAAGAGGTATCTTTAATAATTTTAGGTAATTCATGTTCCTGTTGTAAAGGAGTGAAATCCCTGAGGCATTCGCGCATTGCCAGTGCTGCTGCCTCCCCTTTTATGTTTGCTTATATGATAGTTGATACCCGGGCAAAATATCCTAACAATTTCATCCCTACGTTCAGAGCAGGTTCAGCTCCATACTCATTCTGTATTTGTCTTAATAGATCTTGTATTACTGCTATTGAAGGGATACCATTTGTTCCTGTATGCATGGCATCGAAAACTGTACCCCAAGAGGTACAATCCTCTTTCTGGGGAGCTATCCCCATTGTCAGCATTCTGTGTTTTTCTTGAGGGCTTGTGTGTCGAAACACTGCCTCTAGCTGTGTTATTTTCTGAGCTATCCAGAATGGCATTTGATCACGTCTAGTGGGCATTTTACCTATAACTGCATGTTGCGTTGGTGGAGTTATTTTGGTTGCAGACCCCCTGAATTTGTCCTGCTTGTGTAGCCCTTGTTGGCTGAAGTGTGAGTGTTCTCATCACAAACTGTTTCAGGTTTCTGTAAAGTTGTATTATTTCTTTGTGTACTGGACGTAAGTCTGCTACCGGCATTGTATCAAAGTCTGGATGCAGTATGTAAGCCACTAGGACCGGCCAAGTCGCTCTGCCGAGCGGACTGAATCTTACTTTATCTTTTGTGTGTGGGAGGGCGCCTTTAAACCAGTTTATGTGCTCCTGGTAGGTGAGCGGAACTTCAATGTCCTCATATGGACAGTATTCCTCTGGTGTTTCATCTTCAGTGTAAGAATGAAATGTATTTGTGCGTCCATCTGCTTGTGGGAATTTAACCCATGAATTGAATACCTCAGTTCCATATGATTTGTGTGTCTCACTCACAAATGTTACTGTTTCACCCTGTGAGAAGTTGGCCTGGTATATGATGTTCACTAGTTAAAGTGACCACCTTGTACCATGCCAAGCAACCCTTATGGTGTGGTTGTAAGTCAACCTTTTCGGACTAGCTGCCCTAGTGGTAGCGTAGGCTAAGCAGTCTTTGAGGCTAAACTCGTTTAAGCGTGTTAAGCAAGCTGTTTTACCATATGTAACCCCCCTTTATACCAATGAAAGGACACCACACAGATATATATTCAAAATATATATGTATTTATTACTCAAAGTATCCCCTAGACTCTTTATGAGCACAGGAGCACAAATCGTTAAACAAGAAATTATTACAATATACAGAAGTTGCACTTTATATGGATAGGCCCTGGTGGCCGATCAAACCATATACTAAAATAGTGGTATAAGTACCACGAACAGGAAAGGGAAAAGGCCTAGGGCCTCTAGAATCGCTGGGCCTACAAGGAGCTAACTTCAGTTAGTGACCAGGAGGTCCACGGGTCGCGTGTGCAGTGAGGAAAGTTACACGCGGGCTCCCATAGGTTTTCAATGGGTGCGTAAAAGTTCAAATGTTACTGCTAGAAGGGTCTTCTGGGTGGACTACGAACTTAAGACTTAAAACACAGACACTAGAGATGTTTCTCTACACTTGGGCACCGGAGTGCCAGCTTTACCTCACCCACAGGAAGCTAGTGCATAGGTCTCGAAGTGCGTCGGGTTTCGTCTATCTGTTCAATGGAGCCTGATGACAAAGATGCTGCAGGCGGTCGGTCCAGAAGAGATGCGGTGGATCCAAGGGTGGATCGGAGTTGTGGAAGACCTGTAAGCAGAGGGGACAGTGTTCACAGTCACTAGCCAGTGACCGGCGTGGCACCAGGTAGGTACCAGGCGATGTCGGGTGCAAACAGGTGAGGAGGTGTAGCTTGTCTCCGCAGCCACGTGGTCCCTGAAGGTCGACGACGTCCAGGAGTCGGTTCACGAGCTGTCCCACGCAGGCTCTCGCTGTCGGTGGTGTCGGCGACTCGAAGGAAGCAAACAAGCCTTGGCAAAAGCAGGAGTTGTAGGAAGTGAAGAAAGCTGTTTACTCTGACCAGCAAGGTTAGAGGGGCTGCTCCTTTGGAGGGAAGCAGGGGCCAGTCTGGAGCAACCAGACCAGCATCATAGTTTTCAACGTTGGTCGCCAAGATGGCCACTAGCCAACGGGCCATGGACCGGGCAGGCGCGTCAAGATGCAAAGTGCAGAGGGGCCCCACGCAGATCGTGGAGATGCTGGAGGGCTCACCTTTGGTGCAGATGCTGCTCGGATGTTGGGCTTCTCAGGAATCAAAGCACAACTTGGAGGGAGCCTCTGTTGTTGCGCTTGCAGCTTGTCGAGTGTCTTTTCAAGATGGCTGGCTCCACGTGTCTCGGTGCCTCCACGGGTTCCTTCTTTGCAGGGACTGTGGATCGGGCTGCGAGAGGTCTGGAGGTCCAGGTCTTGTCAGTCTCTGGGCTCGGACTCCGGCAGGAGGCGGCGGCAAAGCAGACGTCGAGTTGCTGGATGGTGCTTGCGTTAGCAAGATGGTCTCTCCCTGACCATAGGGGAGATTTCCTTCTGTCCTCTGTGCAGCAGAGCGTCGAAGTTCCCGTATTCTTCTTTGTGTTAAGTTGATTCCAGGATGTCTGAAGTCTTAGGACACAGCTCCTACCTTTAAGCGGATTCTAGGGGCCGGACTACCTGCTAGGTCCCTCCCTAAGGGTGGGACCAGGAAGGGGGGTGGTTACACCCCCAATCCTTTGTCCAGCTCGCCCCAGGTCTGGGGCTGGTGTGCCCCAAGACCGGTTTGAACTGGCATATGCACCAAGGCTCCTTGTGAGCCTCAGGCATGTCTGATTCTATTCAAGCCCTACCTGACCAATACACAAAATCCTGTCTGGGGTGGTGCTCGCACCTCCCCTGGCAGGAAACCCTTTGTCCACGTCTCCCAAGCTGGAAGGACTCCCAGCAGCAGGAGGGCAGACTTGTGTCTGTGGTGGCAGCGTCCATTTTGTGGAGCTGAGGATATGTCTGATTTTACCCGGGTTTCAGGTTCTGTACATGTCGTGTCCCTCTAGAAGGGTGGAATGCTAACCCCGTCACCAGAATTGGCGAGGGGTTAGTATTCCAATTCGTATGACACCTTACTCGACATGTTTTGATAAAGCCAAACCAAAGATAGCATTTAACCGCGAGGTTCATAATGCACTTAAGAGTATATGGTATGGCGATATCTGGAAACGGTAGAAGGAAGTTGTTCCGACCACTGCAGACAGGCTCAGCTCATGCCAGAGCACCATCTCACATGGAACCAAGCACTCTGCCTTCAGGATTGTTAAGGCCTGCCATAGGAGTTAGGTATAGGTATACTACACCTAAGTAAGAGGTGGTTACACCAACTTACCCCAGCTGAGTGATCAGCCAGTTGTGTCAAATTGTTAGGCCAGGCCAGGGGTGGCACAATACATGCCTCAGCCCCTGGTAGGCCTTAGATACACCAATGCCCTGGGTACCTAGTGTACACTGGTACAGGGGCTCACAGGGTGATCTAGTTTCAATGGGTTATGCACCTAGGGTACATGGAGTCCATTTTAAAGAGAGAGTAGATAGGCTGAGATCCTGAATGGCAGGATCTCAGGCCAACTAAGTCGAAAAAACAGCTAGACACTAGGCAAAAAATTGGGGGTAACCATAGTCAGATATCCACCTTCCTACACAACCCCCCCCCCCCCGAAACGAATGGAGATAAGGGCTGACCTTGACCAGGTAAGCCTATATTGCCTAAGTGGCCATATAAGGAAGAACCAGCACTGGCATGGTTACCCCCTGTCTCATGGTCCACTAAGCAATCCCTCACCCTAAAGGTATCATAGGGTCTCCACCATAGGGAATCTCTACCTTTGGTGTGTCTTTGCAAAGTAAAAGGCTGGTGTTGAGATGGAGTACTGCAGTGAGTGTCCTCAGAGTGAGGCCTCAGCTTCCTCCAATCATCCTCCACCATGGATGCCTTTCTTTCCTTAACTGAGTTGCACTGTGCTCTCAGGGTCAGCCTCTGGCTACCTAAAGCTGGAGGCTGGGTCCCTTTTGTGGGCTTACTGGAGGGACAGGTCAGGTTTGGGGCCCTAAGGTCCCATGTTTGCCTGTGCCCAACAGAATCCCTCTGGGGGAGGTCCCTAACTACCTGTAAAGGGGATCCCTCAAGAATGTGTTTAATCATCACCTGGCTAGGGCTACTAGCCAGGCAATCCTCATTCTTTTGATGGGGGGGGTTCTTGTGGACAGGGGCCCTCTTGGGGGTCACTGGCCTCCCTGACCTCTGCAGCCCTGGGCTGACTGAGGCAGGGTAGAGAGAGGCAGGCTACCTGCACCAGACTGGGTCCCACCTTGGAAAGGTCCACTGACATCAGAGGCTCTGCCAGGCTAGGCCTGGCTACCTCTGGGGCAGTTCTTCCACAAAGGGTGAGGTCAGATCCCTGAGGAGGCTGACCTTTTCCTAATGTCTGGGGAGAGGGAGACTTTTCTTCCTCCCCACTACTCTCTGTTTGTGTGGAGTGATCCATAGTTTCAGGCTTCACTACACCTATGTCAGTCTGAGTATGGACTGAGACCATTACAGTCCTGCCAACCTTTTCAGGGGGCCACTCAGTTTGGATTTGAGCTGTGACTGTCACAGCTCTGCCAGTCTCTACAGGGAAGTCTGTCCTTGCCTGGGCTGTGGCTACCACTGCCCTTCCAACCTTTTCAGGGAGGAGATCTACTTGGACAGGGGTTGTGGCTGGCACAACCCCACTACCCTTTTTTGAAAGGCCTACCATTTTAGAATGGGTGTCTTGTTCAACTCCAGCCCAAGCTGAGAGTTCTAAGTCATTCCCCAGTAAGCAGTCTACAGGCAAGGTTGGGGACACTGCCACCCTCTTAGGGCCAGTGACACCTCCCCAGCTGAGACATACCTCTGCCATGGGATGACTGTTCTGGTTGCCATCAATGTTAGTTACCTGGTATGAGAAACCAGGCAAAAGCTGCTCAGAGGGAACTAGCCAATGGGCCACCATTGTGATGCTAGCTCCAGTGTCTCTGTAGGCCTCAGCTTTTGTACCATTGATGTAGGGCTCCTGTCTGTACCTACCCAAAGTGTTGGGACAGGCAGTGAAGTTGGCAAACCCCATGCCACCATCACAGACAAGAGTAGTTGCTGTAGGGGAATTGGCTAAGCCAGGGTCCCCCTGTGTTCCCCAAGTAAACCCACCCAAATTTCTGGGGGCACTCCCACCACCTGGGGGATTTCTGCTGACAGTAATAGGTGGTGTGACAGGAGTAGTTGGAGGAACAGTTTTGGTTTTAGCCTTTGGGCAACTGCTGTCAGTTTTCCAATGCCCAGGAATTTTACATTCATGGCAGTAAGGCTTTTTACTTGTGGTAGAGGAGGGAGCTTGGGACCCACCACCCTGTGTGGAGTTTTGGGGCCCTGAGGGAGATTTCTCTTTTGCTTTATCCCCACCCTTCTCTTGAGGTTTGGTGGCATCTTTCTTTTGGTCACCACCCTGATTTTTAGGCCTGATCCTGGTCCTGACCCATTTATCTGCCCTCTTTCCCAATTCTTGGGGAGAGGTCAAATCTGAGTCTACCAGGTGTTGATGGAGAAGCTGGTTTTGACAGTTACTTAAAATCTGTTCTCTCATCATCAAATTGTACAATCCTGTATAATCTGAAACCTTACTTCCCAGCAACCAACCCTCCAAAGCCTTAGTGGCACATTCAACATATTCAGACCAGTCCTGAGTCTGTGTCTTCTGGGTATCTCTGAACATTAACCTGTACTGTTCAGTGGCTAAGCCTAACCCATCAACCAGGACACTCTTCAGGGCGCTGTAGTTTCTGACATCCTCCTCTCTAACAGTGAGGAGTCTATCTCTGCCTCTACCTTCAAAGGAGAGCCATAAGATTGCTGCCCACTGGTCTTCAGGAACCTGCTGCACTTTGCAGGCTCTCTCAAGAGCAGTCATCCACTTGTGGATGTCATCCCCACTTTTGTAGGGGGGCACAACCTTGGACAGGTTCCTATTGTCAAAGACCCTATCTTTGTCCCTAGGGACAATGCTTCCAGCAGTGGGTATAGACCCACTCTCTCTAGGTTGCCTAGCCTTGTTCAGTTTCTCTTCCATCAGGGCTACTTCTAGCTCCTGCTTCCTGATCCTCAGCTGGGCTTCCTTCATTCTGGCCTCATGCTCCCTCCTCTGAGGGCTGATCATCCTTCTTCTGGAGTGACCTTGAGAGCCTCTGGAGGCATGAGAAGCATTAGAGTCACCTGAGTGATTCCTCTGTCTCCCAAACCCCTGGTTAAGTCCACTAGGGAGATTCAATGGGGGGAACCCATTGTCAGTCCCAAGTAGTCTTAAGTTAGGTGGGCCAGGTCTGGCACCTGGCACTGGGCTATTTCTCCCATCAGAACTACTACTACTATCAGACTCATCCCCTTTGTCATCCCTGTCCCTATGCTGATCCTCATCATCTGTAGTCTGATTCTCAACTAAGGGGCGACTGTTAGAAAGGGGTACTTCAGTAGCATCTTCAGAAGGAGGGCCTCCTGTTCCAGTCCCTAAGGGGTCTAACTGGGAGGCTTTCTTGCGAGCTCTCTGATCTTCATCAGCTTGTAAGAGTTCTCTGAGTTCAGCGGAGGTAGGGTTCCTGGGCTGTTTAAGGCCCCTGATATTAGCCAACTGCCTGAGCTCATTCTGGTTTAGGGTAGCAAAGATGGTTGGTGCCCTCTGGGGGTCACTCTCGACAGAGATGGGTACATTGGACCCCTCTGCCCCAGCCATTGCTCTTAAGTGTGGGTGGATGTGTTGCAACTACCTACACTTGGGTTTTCCTACTAAACCTATCTAGTAGTTGTAGTCAGGGTGTGCTACTCCCTTTTCTCTACAACAACTAAGTTCAGTAGAACTTAAGTATATAACTATTCTTGTTTTATATGTACCTACAGGTACCTGTATGATCTTTCAATTGGTAACAAAGAGATTACAGAGGTAAAATACAGCAAGCTCAAATCCAACCGCTGCTCACCAATGTGAGAAGTTGGCCTGGTATATGATGTTCACTAGTTAAAGTGACCACCTTGTACCATGCCAAGCAACCCTTATGGTGTGGTTGTAAGTCAACCTTTTCGGACTAGCTGCCCTAGTGGTAGCGTAGGCTAAGCAGTCTTTGAGGCTAAACTCGTTTAAGCGTGTTAAGCAAGCTGTTTTACCATATGTAACCCCCCTTTATACCAATGAAAGGACACCACACAGATATATATTCAAAATATATATGTATTTATTACTCAAAGTATCCCCTAGACTCTTTATGAGCACAGGAGCACAAATCGTTAAACAAGAAAGTATTACAATATACAGAAGTTGCACTTTATATGGATAGGCCCTGGTGGCCGATCAAACCATATACTAAAATAGTGGTATAAGTACCACGAACAGGAAAGGGAAAAGGCCTAGGGCCCCTAGAATCACTGGGCCTACAAGAAGTTAACTTCAGTTAGTGACCAGGAGGTCCACGGGTCGCGTGTGCAGTGAGGAAAGTTACACGCGGGCTCCCATAGGTTTTCAATGGGTGCGTAAAAGTTCAAATGTTACTGCTAGAAGGGTCTTCTGGATGGACTACGAACTTAAGACTTAAAACACAGACACTAGAGATGTTTCTCTACACTTGGGCACTGGAGTGCCAGCTTTACCTCACCCACAGGAAGCGGGTGCATAGGTCTCGAAGTGCGTCGGGTTTCGTCTATCTGTTCAATGGAGCCTGAGCTGCAGGCGGTCGGTCCAGAAGAGATGCGGTGGATCCAAGGGTGGATCGGAGTTGTAGAAGACCTGTAAGCAGAGGGGACAGTGTTCACAGTCACTAGCCAGTGACCGGCGTGGCACCAGGTAGGTACCAGGCGATGTCGGGTGCAAACAGGTGAGGAGGTGTAGCTTGTCTCCGCAGCCACGTGCTCCCTGAAGGTCGACGACGTCCAGGAGTCGGTTCACGAGCTGTCCCACGCAGGCTCTCGCTGTCGGCGGTTTCGGCGACTCAAAGGAAGCAAACAAGCCTTAGCAAAAGCAGGAGTCGTAGGAAGTGAAGAAAGCTGTTTACTCTGACCAGCAAGGTTAGAGGGGCTGCTCCTTTGGAGGGAAGCAGGGGCCAGTCTGGAGCAACCAGACCAGCATCGTAGTTTTCAAAGTTGGTCGCCAAGATGGCCACTAGCCAACGGGCCAGGGACCGGGCAGGCGCGTCGAGATGCAAAGTGCAGAGGGGCCCCACGCAGATCGTGAAGATGCTGGAGGGCTCACCTTTGGTGCAGATGCTGCTCGGATGTTGGGCTTCTCAGGAACCAAAGCACAACTTGGAGGGAGCCTCTGTTGTCGCGCTTGCAGCTTGTCGAGTGTCTTTTCAAGATGGCTGGCTCCACGTGTCTCGGTGCCTCCACGGGTTCCTTCTTTGCAGGGACTGTGGATCGGGCTGTGAGAGGTCTGGAGGTCCAGGTCTTGTTGGTCTCTGGGCTCGGACTCCGGCAGGAGGCGGCGGCAAAGCAGACGTCGAGTTGCTGGATGGTGCTTGCGTTAGCAAGATGGTCACTCCCTGACCATAGGGGAGATTTCCTTCTGTCCTCTGTGCAGCAGAGCGTCGAAGTTCCCGTCTTCTTCTTTGTGTTAAGTTGATTCCAGGATGTCTGAAGTCTTAGGACACAGCTCCTACCTTTAAGCGGATTCTAGGGGCCGGATTACCTGCTAGGTCCCTCCCTAAGGGTGGGACCAGGAAGGGGGGTGGTTACACCCCCAATCCTTTGTCCAGCTCGCCCCAGGTCTGGGGCTGGTGTGCCCCAAGACCGGTTTGAACTGGCATATGCACCGAGTCTCCTTGTGAGCCTCAGGCATGTCTGATTCTATTAAAGCCCTACCTGACCAATACACAAAATCCTGTCTGGGGTGGTGCTCGCACCTCCCCTGGCAGGAAACCCTTTGTCCACGTCTCCCAAGCTGGAAGGACTCCCAGCAGCAGGAGGGCAGACTTGTGTCTGTGGTGGCAGCGTCCATTTTGTGGAGCTGAGGCTATGTCTGATTTTACCCGGGTTTCAGGTTCTGTACATGTCGTGTCCCTCTAGAAGGGTGGAATGCTAACCCCGTCGCCAGAATTGGCGAGAGGTTAGTATTCCAATTCATATGACACCTTACTCGACATGTTTTGATAAAGCCAAACCAAAGATAGCATTTAACCGCGAGGTTCATAATGCACTTAAGAGTATATGGTATGGCGATATCTGGAAACGGTAGAAGGAAGTTGTTCCGACCACTGCAGACAGGCTCAGCTCATGCCAGAGCACCATCTCACATGGAACCAAGCACTCTGCCTTCAGGATTGTTAAGGCCTGCCATAGGAGTGACTTATAGGTTAACATGTGTCCCATTGAAGGTTAGGTATAGGTATACTACACCTAAGTAAGAGGTGGTTACACCAACTTACCCCAGCTGAGTGATCAGCCAGTGGTGTCAAATTGTTAGGCCAGGCCAGGGGTGGCACAATACATGCTTCAGCCCCTGGTAGGCCTTAGATACACCAATGCCCTGGGTACCTAGTGTACACTGGTACAGGGGCTCACAGGGTGATCTAGTTCCAATGGGTTATGCACCTAGGGTACATGGAGTCCATTTTAAAGAGAGAGCAGATAGGCTGAGATCCTGAATGGCAGGATCTCAGGCCAACTAAGTCGAAAAACCAGCTAGACACTAGGCAAAAAATTGGGGGTAACCATAGTCAGATATCCACCTTCCTACACACCCCTAAAATGTGACTACATAGTCTGCTAGTTTTAAAGTAAGGGCAGTTCTGACAGTTTGTGAAATGTTTATTTCGCCTTCTTATTCTCCTTCCTCCACTGCATTCACACACAGTACTGGTGCAGCGAGGTTTTCTTCAGCCATTACTGAAAAAAATTCAAGGATACTGAGATAAGGTTTTATGCACAATAGGAACTATTGGTCCTTCAAGCTTGGATAAACCTACAGCCAATACATAGGACATGCCTACTTAGCTGCGGCTGATTTTTCCCTCCCACTCCAGACGTCTCTGGAATAATCTGAGTAGGGGTCTCTGAGAAAAGCACGACTGAACTACTCAGATTCGACTATGAAATAAGTACCAAACCAACATTGAGCGCCATGTCTTGTAGTTCCTATAAACCTATTTAGGATCTGCTTGTTTAGACAACATAGACTGTGGGATTGGTGTACAGACTGATTACAGACACCCCCACGGGATATGTTTGTCTGTATACCAGCTAGCTCACAGTGCCACAGTAAACTCCTCTTACCAAGGAGAGACTAGTTCTTAGCAACTATCGAACATGACATCTCTGTCCCATCAGGGATCGTGAAAACAGTACAGTACTTTTCCCTCAGTCACTCGTGCTCACTTTGTCTCAGAGAGAAACACAGAATATATGGTGGGGACGTTTTCGATAAGCATTAATTGAACCAGCGTCATTCTAGTTTAAAAAAGGTGTTCTGAAACAACCATACGACAGATGCAGATATAAATGATTATAGCACCAATAGGGTAAACGGATGGTAGATTCCTACCACAGTGCTAAAACAATGAATACAGGCAGGTGTAAAAATATATGACAATAATAATACGTACTCTTACGATGCAACCCTAACTAGATGTACCTAAGTGTACCTAGCATGTATGTGGGTGTAGAGTCAAGAATCCCCCTAGGCTGAAGCCAACCCCATTACCTGAAGTTAGAGACTGTGGGACCCTGTCTTGTTCTCGAGATGGACACCCAGCGAGGGATGTCAGACCACTGCGAGCTGGAGTGTCTGCCTGTAGGAACCAGCGTCTCGCGTCAGTGTGTCAGCATGGAAGTCTTTCGCCTCTGCCTGCCTTGGAAAAGATATGGTGTATATATACCCAAAATGTACCCTTAGGGGATTCTACTCTACTGTGTCATGTCGGCTGAGGATGACGTAAGGGATGACCCTTATACATAGCTATTATGCAGAAGATGGTAATCCTGCTGTGATTCTTAGAATCTTCATGCATAATTAATTGGGCTAGTTTTCGGGGAAAACCACACAACATTTTATGCAGCGATTAACTAGGTAAAAGGTCAATACCAAAACCCATTAGGTAGTGTAATGGTATGGTAAATGTAGGTGAAGGGTTGGGAGAATACTCAGGCCTATATTGGGGTACCCTATGAAACATAACAGCTGTATATTAAAAAGTGGAACATATATTTTTACATGTTCCAGAAGTTAAAACCCCAAATGGTCCTTTTTACTGTGGAAATGCTAGTAGCCCCATTGGCAAGGACAGAGTTACAGGCTGACATCTCAGCCCTGCTAACTTCTGAATGGGACTACTGAAGTTGGCACTATAAGGAATCAAAGAAACCAGTGCATGAAATCTGAATCAATGTTTAATTCGAGTTTAATAAGGTAAACACCAACAAGACTTCTCCAAAACAGTATAATTTAGTAAATTGCTGTCCTACCATGATATATAAACTGTTCTGTTCCAGACCAATGGGTTTTAAAGTTTATTTATCAAAAGTACAAAAGTACAAAAATATATTTAATAAATCTTTTTTTCTTTTATATGTGAATATTCATTATAAATAAAAAACAGGAACATATACCACAATATTTTCATGTGCTCAATAACAGCTCCATATATTTGAGCTTTAGGTAAGCGTAGTTTGTACATGAGACATTCGGTTGAACAGAGACCATTTCGGTAATTGAGCTTTTCTGATTAGTCCATTCTGATTATCTTTTCAGATTTAACTACATTTTGTTGGGCTACTGATTTTTAACAACCCTGGACCGATAGATACGGCCCCTACTCTGGCTGCAATTTTCCAGCACTTAAGGCATGTAGCCACACTAGGGATGATTATACCTCAGGTTAGACATACTCCTTGCATTTGATACATGATCATCTTTTTGCCTTAGATTTGACCCTGAACGAGTGACCTTCTGCATTGCACCCAAGAGAGTTTGAGGTCTCTTTATCTACTTGCCATCCATTTTTCGTTTCCAATAATGTGGCTTACCAGTAGGTGTTATATTTCTACTCTAAGCACCTACGGTGTTTTTACTCACAGGTATTTTATGAAACTCTGTTTTTTCCTGTGTTCTAACACTGGTTTCTTACCTTTGTGACTACTGGGACATATTCTGCTTCTAATCTTACACATCGTAATACAAATAGAATGGGGGACCGGGAGCGTTATTAGAGAAAGGTCCAGTACCCGTGCTCCCTCAGAATACAGTGTATATACTAAGAGGGTAACTGTTAGGAACAGTTACCCTCTTAGTATATACACTCTAATCTTACACACACTTCGCTCGGTGAAGCATGATTAGTGGGCACACTCTGCTTCTATTTCTAGACACACAGCAATTGGTGAGATAGCATGGCTCCCTCTTGATTATCTAGGGTCCGATAGGGCCCTTACTTTGTAAGAGTATTCGGTGTACATATTTTTAATTTTTTCCTGTGATCCAGATCACTGTTTGTGAACATGTGTTGAGCACCCTGCGCAGTCCTATAACAAGTGAGAGTGCATCCCCTGCAGATGGCTTTCTGCCACTGCACATGTTGCATACAGACAGCGCCTTGATGAAGGATATGTTCATCTTCCAGTTACTTCCGGAACGCGCGCAAGCCCATTTCTGTTTATTAATGCACTAACGTTGAACATGAACATTTGATCAATTCAAACACAAGTATAGAATGAATTATTCTTGTTTGTAACTTGTGTGAATGCCCTTTTTTGCTTTGTATGTTTATTGTTCACTTGCTTCTGTATTGTCTTAGTCTTAATATGGTTTGTGAGTTCTGTTAATTGCAGTTTCGTATGTAAATGTTTATTTATAATGTTGTTGTGGGTGCTCCCCAATTGAACACATGAAGATGTTATGGTATATGTTCCTGTTTTATATGTAAAATGAATATTCATATATAAAAGAAAAAAAGATTTATTAAATATATTGTTGCACTTTTGATAAATAAACTTTAAAAACCATTAGTCCTGGAACAGAGCAGTTTATATATCGTGGACGGACTGCAATTTACTAAATGATACTGTTTTGGAGACGTTTTGTTGTTGTTTACCTTATTTACCTGCTTCCTTATCCAACCCCATCCAGAATGGTCAGGGACCGTCTTTGTTTTTCATTAAATCGAGTTTAATGTCATTGGTGGGCAAAGTGAAACTTTAGAAGTTTCCACTTTAGTTGCCCATAATTTCCAAGGCCCGTTTACTGTTGTAAATGAGGTCTGACTTGTTGACAGCTTTCCTGAGGAGACATGCTAATGACTCCCAGGACAGGAGACAACAGGGATCTACTTGGGAGAGAGATGTCACCTCCCTCCAACAGGAAGCCACACAGGTGTTGGCCCAAAAGGAAAGCTTCAAAGAAGAAGCCATCTTTGAAGGGCAAATAGGAAACACTTGGGAGAGAGGCTGTTCTATTGTTTAGGCAGGCAGGCTGTCACTGGGGACAGTAGAGGGGAAACCAGTTGTCAACCCAGTTTTCCAGGGGGATGTAGCCCCCTTGGTAGTCACACCATTGGGTTGGGTGCATGGGAGCTCTGGACACCAAAAGCAGGGTTCTGCCATATTGGGAGAGGGTGGAATGGTGCAACCTGTGATACCCAGATGTCACACTAAGTGGTCATCAGGAGGGAGGGAACCAGGTAGATCATCAGCTACCAATCTCATTCTACCCTCAGGGCATTGTCTAAGCATACATGGGGCACCCCCCCCCCCTCCACACCCAGAACTGAGATCTCGTCTGGACTAGCAGGACTGAAGAAGGACTGCACTGCTGTACCATGAAACTAGGGAATATGATTCTGATGTAGATTTTGAAAGAGAAGAGATCATCAATCTTCCTCCAGTGAATCAGTGCTACAGAGGGTTTCTCGCTTGCTGTTGGTTTCGCAACACATACCTCCATCCAGCATATTCATACGTCTGGATTGCCACTAGAGTCCTATTCCTCATAATGTGGATTTTTGAAAGTTACCCTAGATGATGTTAAAATTCCTGGCCCCTTTCCAAATTTATGGGGCATAAATGATGTTAAACAATTGATAAATGATGTATCCTTGTTTGCTATTTTACATAATGAAGAACATTATTTATACCCTAAAAATCACCAAGAGCTGTCTATTTTCTATTATTATGTACATCATTACATTCATAGAACAAGTGGTCCTCAAGAAATATATAATCACTCACTTCGAGAGCATTGTGGGGTTGTGCCCTGAAATAGTCCAGAAGATTCAAGAAAAGGTTCTCCTATGTTAACAGTGATGGCCGGTCAGACCCATCTGCTTTTTGTTATTCACAAAAAACAGAGAACTTCCTCAGAAAAATCTGATTTCCAATCACAGGTTCATAAATTCTTTAGAATTTATTGAAACACATACTATTGAAAAGAAAATATATATTTTTTTTAAGTATTTTAGGAACCAAGTTTAAGCAGATTAAAAGTACAGAAGCTTTATTCAGAGCATGCGTGAGTTCAAGTAAGTACATACTGTTCATAATTATTCATGCATGTTGACACATTCAGCAAACTTGTGAAGAATTTGTTGAACGCGCAAGCATTAGTCAGTGTCCCAATGGCACCTAATGGTCAGCGACAAGGGTTTATGTCCACAACGCCAACCCCACACATATATTAAGCCGGCAAAGTCACATATGCACTCATAAGTGTATCTCAACTTCCTCTGTATTTGCGCTATGAAATAAAAAATTTAAACAAGACAATCCAACAGAAAATATGCATGGGGTTTGCATCCAATCTAAAGACACCATTCTCTGCAACAGTTAATTTGACACAATTTACAGGTTGACAATAGAAAGAAAATGTTGCTCATGCTGAATTAAACACTATGATTCAGAATGGTATATATAATTTTAATGCATTTGGTTCAGATGGAATAAATACTGATGTGTGCATGAATAGGTTGTTTTCTAAAGCTGCTAGGCCCCTAGCAAACATACCAGGGGACATATTACATATATGGCACATTTTCTCTGTTTGTGCCACAGCTCACCTTTAAATAAGTGCGCTGTGCGCAAACATGGATAGTGCGCTATATTACCATGAATGACACCTAGCTGATCATCTCCATCACCAATGAAACCCTCAACAGCAAGAATCAACTTTCACAGGGGAATGAAGGCAGTCGCTACCAGGATGCAAGACAGCTACCTCAAGCTCAACTCTGACAAGACCAAAGTACTCATCCTGGGACTCACCCCCTCAGACTTGGATGATTCCCAGTGGCCTGCCGCACTAGGAACCATTCCCACCCCTACAGACAACGCATGAAACCTTGGCATCATACTGGACTCCTCACTCTCAATGAACCGCCAAATCAAGCAGTATCCTCATCCTGTTTTCACACGCTCTGCCTACTTCGAAAGACTTCCAGATGGCTTCCCACAGAATCCAGAAAGATCCACTCTCATCACCAGTTGACTGGACTACTGCAACGCACTCTACACCGGCATCACCCAGAAACAGCTCAGGAAACAATAGAACGCCCAAAACACTGCAGCCAGACTAGTCCTCGACATCCTGGACACACAACACCTCCGACATCTCCACTGGCTCCCTATCAACAAGAGAATCACCTTCAATCTCCTCAAACATGCCTACAAAGCTCTCCACGATGCAGGACCAGAATACCTGAACCACTGCCTCGCCTTCCACACACCCGCCAGACAACTCCGCTCTGCCCAACTCGCCCTGGCCTCAGTCCCACAGATCCACAAGACCAGAACCGGAGGAAGATCCTTCTTCTTTGCCACCAAGACCTGGAACGTCCTCCCCCTCACTCTTGTCCCACAGCTGTTTGCCAGTAGTTCCTGGAGGAGTCAAGACTGGGAAGTGAGTTATCCCGACTGTCTTTAGGTTACTGTGGTTTCAGAGATTGGCAGGGTAAACCCTGCGTGTCCTAGTAAAGATTCAGTAGCAAGTTAAGATTAGTGCACAAGAGGAAGGAGTTGTGTTGGTGTAATGGAAATGATACATTTCCTCTTGTGGAATGAGAAATGCTCTTATAGTTGTAACTTTTTTCACCACTACATCCTTTAGAGGACTATAATGGGTCCTAAAAGAGAAGATCAGGCATAATAATTACAAACCTGTTAAATAGCACAATAAGTGTGCCAAGCTTGTTGCCATTGTAGAAAAGTGGCTCTATATATACTGTTCCCAAATAGGTACAGTGTGTATAGAGTCCACAGTCCCCAGAGGTTTGGCAGAGGCTAAAGTTAGATATAACCTTACTCTCTAAAGTGGTAGCTTGGCCGAGCAGTAAGGCAGTATCAGAGGACAGTGTAAAGCATTTGTTGTACACACTCAGTCAGCAAATGGTCTCACACACTCAAGAACTGAACTCTAGGCCAATGGTTTGTATAAAAAAATATATGGTTGTTTTATTTTAGAACCAACAATAGGTATCAAAAATATACTTTCTCAGAATGAGATGCTTTGGTTATATACTTTGCAAAAGACAATTGACTTGGAATGCAACAGTAACAGTTTGTTGCAATAGGCAACACAATTTCAAACACAATAATACTTTGAGCTCAATGGGAATTTTAAGTTATATGCAATTGATTACTCTCAGGATTACTTTTCTAACTCCAGGACTGGATCCTAGATTGAGTCCTGGGACAGTTCTTGGAAACAAGTGAATAAATACTTTTTAGTTATTGTTGTAATTTTGTAGCAATATTTTGCTATTTTAAAAGTTGACACTCAGAAACTTTTTCTGATCAAATTACCAAAGTTATCCTATGGAAGGAAATTCACTTAGCAGGTAAGTGGGGTTATGGTTACTTTTTCTAGGTCAGTGTCGGATCCTGGATCCAGCACTAGTGTATCACCTGTAAGCAGTTGAGAAACTGCGTTTAAGTTATAAAGGCGATTTTTAAGGAATATTTATAAGTTTGCAAAGTTACGGGTAAAGTATGTTCTTGTTACTTTTGTAATCCAGTGCTGGGCTCCTAGGCTCAGTACTGGGACATCTATCGAAAACAGGTAAGTAATTACGTTTTCACAGTTGGTACCCTATTTAAACAATATTTGTAGTTTGCAAAAATCGACACAGAAGAAATTTCACAGAAAAACAGTCAATGGTTTCCTATGGGAGAATATTGAGTTAGTGGTAAGTACCTTTGGGAGTACTTTTCAGGGTCAGTGCTGGGCACCAATATCAAGCACTGGGATCTCTCCTAATAGCAGGTGAGTATTTCCGTTTTCGTTACTCGGCTGATTTTAGGTGAATATTTTAAAGTTTAGAAACTCCACACACAAGAAATTTCAGAAGAGGCCAGTCAATGTTACCCTATGGAAGAATAGTGAGTGATCGGCTTTGGGGTAAGTACTCGACTGGCAGAGTTTAGGTCATGGGCACAGACTCAGGGGTCGCCCAGGGTCAGGTAAGTACAGCTGTTACACCCTCAGCGGCACAGGGGCGGCCGGATGCAGAGTGAGTTAGGCCCAATGTTATCCTATGGGAGGCAGGGGGGCCTTGGTTGGTGGCTATTGACTCTAGCAGGCGACGCGGCTGTGGGAGCTGGGCTCCTGGTCACTTGCTCAGGGCAAATGGGGAAGTAGGTAGGAGTAGAAGTTGCAGTGCCAGGGCCACTCGGGCGGCTGGGTGCAGGGTGCTTTTGAGCCTTCGGGCGCTCAATGGATTTCAATGGGAAAGCTCAAGGACGAACAAAGACTGCAAGCTCGGGGACGAAGATTCTTCAGGTGTGCCCACCACTTCGAGAGGTAAGTTGGGTAGTTGGAGGATAAGTAGGTACCCAGGAGTCGGGCACAGGGGGCCGCAGGGCGCCGGGTGCGGGGCTGCCTTTTGGTGTCGAGATATCTTACCCTCTGTTGATCGCGTGGGGGGGTCCCTGGTTCTGAGGCTGAAGGCGTCGTCAAGAGTGTCGAGGTGGGTCCTTGGATGCCGGATTCGGGGTCACAGTCGCTGGGGGGACGTCCTCTGGGTTTTTGTCCACTCCAGCACAGGCCATCCTGGCGGGTGCAGAGTGTGCAGGGTTCGCGGTTCCGGGCTGGTGCCAGGGGTTAGATACTTGCTTTGAGCAGAGCCACTGCTCGTGGGAGTCCCAGGTGCTCAGAGTCACAAGGTAGCCAGGTCCACCGGGGTTTGTGAGGTTGCTGGCCACAGGAGGTGCCGGGATTTAGCAGGAGCAGGTTTGAGGGTCGACAGGCAGGTAGGGCTGGGGCCAAAGCAGTTGGTGTCTTCCTCTTGTTAGCAGCTGAACGGCAGGTCTACTTTCTTCTTGATCTTCTTTGCTGTTTTAGAATCTGGAATCTGAGGAAGGAAGGTTCAGGGTGCCCCTGAATACTAAATTTAGGGGCGTTACAGGTAGGTAAAGGGCAGGGACCACTGGGTCCCTGTCCTGGGGTGAGTACACCCCCTAATCTGCCACTCTCCTATGGGAGGGGGGCAGCAGCCTAGTCCTGATGGGTAGGGCTCCCCATCTTCAAGATGGCGAGGGCCCGGAGATGTGCTTCACCTCGCCTCCCCCACCTGAGGGGTGGGGTTGGCAGGGCTGGCACATCCCCTGTCCTTACTTGGAGTTTCCGGCCAGTCTTCCCACCAGAGTTATGTTATGTTATGTTAAATCAATTTATAGAGCGCACTAATACCCGAGGGTGTCCTGGCGCTATAGCAGTTTACTTGGAAGAAGTGGTGAACAGGACTCTCGCCCAGAAGCGATGTCAGCGCCTAGGCTGAAAACAGCCAAGTCTTCAGACCTTTTCTAAAGGAAAGGAGATCAGTGGTGGACCTTAGGGAAAAAGGAAGTTCATTCCAGGCGTTGGAGGCCTTGAGCACAAAACTCTTTCCACCCCAATTGACCTTTTTTGCCCTATTGACAACTGCCCGTTTGGCTTCCCTGGAGCGCAGAGATCTCCCCGGGACATACCACTGGAAGCGTTCTCTAAGGTCCCGCGGCCCAACTCCATGTAAGGATTTGTGAGCTATGCAAAGGGCCTTAAAATGGACCCGTTGTTTCATGGGGAGCCAGTGCAGATCCCGTAGGCCATTTCTGACAGACACAAACCTAGGAGTATTTGTTAGCAGCCTTGCTGCCGCATTCTGTGCCATCTGGAGTCTGCTTAGATGTTTGTTATGAACTGTAAGATACAGACTATTGCAATAATCCAGATGGGACAGAACTAAGGCGGACACTACGGATCTGAAACTTTCAGTTGTTAAGTAGGGTTTGATTTTTCTCAGGGTCCTTAGGATAAAGAAGCAAGTTGAAACCACTTTGCTTACCTGATTCTCAAAGGAAAGCCTGTTATCAACAATCACCCCCAGGTTTTTTACTTTGGGTGCTAGGGGGGGAGGGAGGCCCATCTCACAGGGCCACCAGGCCGAGGACCAAAGGCTGGAATTATTCCCGAACATGATCACCACTGTTTTGCCAGCGTTTAATTTCAGACAATTAGCGGCCATCCAACTAGTGATGGCGGCCATGCAGTCTTGGCAGTTGGAGGCTTTTGTCACTTTGTTCCCTTTTTGAAGGGATATCATTATCTGGGTATCGTCGGCATAGGAGGTTAACCATAGGCCGAACGATCATATGAGGGACGCTAGAGGTTTCACGTAAACATTAAAAAGCGTGGGGCTCAAGGAGGATCCCTGCGGAACTCCACATGGAAGAACAAATGAATCAGAGATATCTGCTCCCAAATCCACTGTTTGAGTTCTATTTGTCAGGAAGGACTTCAAGAGGGCCAAAGCAGAGCCCAGTATCCCGGCCTTCGATAACCATCCTAGTAGTACCTCATGGTGTACTGTATCGAAGGCCGATGACAGGTCCAGCAAGATCAAAATAACTGACCCTCCTTGGTCGACGGTCTCCCGGATCTCTTCTGTAGCTTTTATCAGGGCAAATTCCGTGCTATGACCAGCACGGAACACGTACTGAGAGTGGTCCAGAAGGTTGTTTGTTTCAAGGAAAAGGCTGAGTTGCGTGTTCATAGCCTTCTCCAGGATTTTTGCAGGTAACGGAAGACAGGAGATAGGCCTGTAGTTATTGGGGTCTTTAGGGTCAAGATTAGGTTTTTTTATGAGCGGTAGAATAGAGGCTATTTTCCAAGATAAAGGGTATTGATCAGTCACCATTATCTGGTTGAGTAATGGAGTGAGGGTATTAGTGATAATATCTGGAGACATTTTAATTATTGTAGCTGGACAGGGGTCCTTAGGGGAGCCGGATCTACAGCCCAACAACAGATTAGCCACCTCCTGGTTAACCAACGAAGTGAAATTGTTGAAAGTGGGGGTGTTCTTGGAAAGCATCGCGTCCGGGCTTTCCTCAGAGGGGAATCCCGGTGGCTTGTTGAAGGATGAAAAAATAACTTCTACTTTATTCAAGAAGAAAGAAGCGAAGTTGTTGCAGAAATCGGAATTACTGTGCACGATGGGGTTAGGGGGGGTGAGAAGACCGGTGACGGTTTTCAAAAGTTCTTTAGCAGAAGATTTGGCTTCTGTAATCTTGTTAGAGAAATACGCCTTCTTTTCAGTCAGCAGCGAATTTTTATAGGCTAAGAGGCAGGATCTATAATGATCTTTATTGATGGGTTTATAACCGTTCCTCCATGTGCGCTCCAAATGTTTGCATTCTGATTTCAGCCCATGGAGATTCTGCGAAAACCAGGGGGCAGAGGGTGTCCTGCGTTTAGGAAAGCACCATTTGACAGGGGCCAATTTATGACAGGCCGACTTAATCCAATCATCATAGATTGCTGATGCTTCCTCTATGTTTAGAGGTAGATCTGGGACTGAACTGGTTAAGGCTTTACCCAAATTGACCGGATTGATATTTTTCCATGACCGGATGGCTATCCTATCCCTAGGATTAAAGTGAGATTGTAAGGTAGATGACCGGGTAATCTAAAAAATGACGGCAGAATGGTTGGTCCAAGGTAGTGGCAGGGTGTCCAGGATGGACAGACAGGGAATGTTTGTAAAAATCACATCTAGGGTGTGGCCAGCCTTGTGTGTGGGGCCAGATACCTGTTGCCGGAGGTCGCCGGCACCCATGATTTCTACCAGTCTAGCCGTCTCGGGATCCGTAGGGTCCTCAAGATGGAAATTAAAATCGCCTAAGGTGGTGAATGATTTGGCACATAGACCCTCTTCCAACAGCGAACCAATAGAGTCCAAGAAACTCCCTTTGGTGCCTGGGGGACGGTAGATAAGCATTGCCTTAAATGTGTCTTGTGGACCGTATCGCACGCTGATTGATAAGGCCTCGCACGAGCTATTGGAGGCATCCTCAAATGTGGGGCTGAGGCTTTTGTGGTAAATAACAGCCAGCCCACCACCTTTCCTTAGTGGGCGGTCTAGGCTATAACAAAGAAAATCTGGAGGGGAGGCCTTAATCATGTCAGGTCCGGACACATTGTCCGTCCAGGTTTCAGTGATAAAGGATTTGAATTTGAATTTAAAAGCATTTGTTAAGCGCACGTATACCATGCGGTTTCATGGCGCTTCTTAACGTCCTGGTCCTCAATCAGGAGGGAGCACTCCTCACTGTGCTTGACTATGGATCGTGCATTTACCAGAAGACATTTGAAATTGAGTGCAATCTTAGGCAACTCTGCTCTTACGCTGCCTTGGGTAAGGGTTTTAATTGGAGATGCCAAGATGAGCGGGAGTGGGGGTCAGAACCGGTGGGGGCCAGTTGATGAGTACAGCAAGTGGCCTGGAGAAGCTCACAAAGGCGGCATGCCTTTGAAGCTTCCCTCTGCCCATCCTGGGGGAGGGGACCTAGCACCTCGCCCAGGATGTGCATTGTTTCAGGCCCAGGAGAGCGGGGGCTCTCCACCCAGTGGTACAGCAACATGTCTCCTGTGTAGCAGCCTAGGCAGTCTCTCAGACAAGCCGTGGATTGTAGGTTAGGTTTCAGGGGCATCTCTAAGATGGCCTCTGTAGTGCATTGTACATTAAATCCCACACTGGCATCAGTGCGGGTTTAATGTGCTGAGAAGTTTGATACCAAACTTCTCAGTCTTCAGTGTTGCCATCATGGTGCTGTGGAGTTCATGTTTGACGAGCTCTCAGCACCATATACTCTTAAATGGCAGCACTGCACTTACAGTGCCCAGGAATGGACCTGGGTACTGTAGAGGCACAGGGCTCATGGTCCTGTGCCCACACCACTGGCATAGTGCACCCAGCTAGAGGGGTTGCTGATGTATGCCAGGGCAGTGTAGGTTGTGGCCATGGCAAACAGGGATGTGTGCCATGTCGACTCTCTGTTTTGTCTTGTAACCAGACACTCAGCCTGCAAGGGCAGTGTGTTTGTGTTAGGGTACAGGGCCTCTAAGGGTGGTACAATAAGTGCTGCAGCCCTTAGAGGCCTTCCCTGGTCACAAGGCCCTGGTTACCTAGGGTACCATTTACCAGGGGCTGACATGTGGCCAGGGTTTGCCAATTTGGGTTTTAGGGAAGGAACATAAGCCCTGGGCACCTGATTGGCAGGAGTCCAGGGCACACTCAGTCAAAGTACATTCAGCAATTCAGCAAAAAGTGGGGGCATACCATGCAAGAAAGATGGCACTTTCTCACAGCCATCCTGTACGTAATGCCAACGATTAAAGAAAAATGGCAAGTGGTATGCCCCAGTATACAATGATTAAAGCCCTAAACTATTTACTCATCGATGGCAAACGCTCTGAAATGCGAGTAGAGGTAACTGATGGTAATATTAGCTAATTGATGTTCTATTTAATTCAGTGAGTGAGCTAACTCATTCAGTGTTACTGCAGATAGGATTATGTTGGAGTATGACATTGTGTCCATTGGGCAAAGACCGTGTTACGTTAAATCAATTTAACTAAAGTCTTACGTGAAATACTAGGGTCAGCTGCTATTGTATTATCTCATGGCATCTGACCTGTAGGTGGCATCCAATTTTAGAGTGTTTTCAAGGCTAGTCAGCCGGATTTTTTGCATCATGTATTTAGTAAGCATATTGAAGGACTGGGCAATTTCTAAGACCCAGCGGTGCCAGGGGACAACACCTGAAACCTTCGGGGTTCACCTGTTTTGGCGTACTTAACAAACAGAGACACGAGGTTCTTCCTCTGGCGTCAAAAGATCGTCTTTAATGACTGCAGTCAGGAATAGAAGTCACAGAAGTATCATACAAGATAGATTCTAAGGAGACTGCTCGATTTGTACAAAACAGGTCGCTCCTTAAATACTGAATATTCTGAACATTCCTGCAAGTTTACAATTATTCCTGTTTCTGTATTCCAAACAATAAGATCACACAATATCACATTCCCATCTCCAGGTGTCTGGCCTTCAATCACATGTTTCTGACATCCCTCTATTGAAATGCCGGAACGCCCCATAATAAAATTGGTCACCTCCTCATCATAAAAGGCTAAAGGGAAATGCAGGAACAGATGAAGAAAATAGAAGAGTCAGATAAGACATATTCGTAGGCCAATAAAAGAAGCGTGGTCTATTATGTCAGGGTCAGTAGCTTGGCTCAGGCAGGACAGGACAGAAAACCAGTACGGCAGGGTCCGCCTCAGGCGACAGGGTCAGCTTTCGCCAAGTTATGCAGAAGTCGGCAGAACGCGCACTAGGGACTACGTGCCCTCGAGGTTACCTAATCAGGGTCATTGTTCGGACATCGCTCATTCACTGACTATGTGAGGGCAATGATACAAAATGGACGTCGTGCACGAAATGGAACCCGTAGGTTCGAACACAAGAATCAGCAATACATGACGAATCCTTCAGTGCAGCGTTGCGAAAACGTTTGCTTTATACTAGACTCATCAATTGCAATCTGCTAACGCCAGGATCGTCACGGTACCATTAGCTCAGAAACACGGGTTCAGTTTTCACGGAACCTCAGACCCTCCTTTTGCCCTTACATAGGCAAGCACTAATCGATATCCGAGTCAATACCTATTTTCATCAAATCACTGAGATGTTGCTGAAGCATCATCCTTTCCATCAATACCTCTCTAGTAACAGGTGGCCTTCTTACACACGTTGTGGCGCAAAAACCACATAAGGCAGGACCACACTGGACACAGAGACAGCACGAATGTAAGGATCTTACCCAGTCGAATTTCTGCAGGGACGTCAAGGAATCCCAACTTCAGGCGTAGGAAGGACCCAACCTTCCACCCCACCCTACTGCGTCTATCAAACTCTAGAGCGCAGAGGAGGTGGCGGAAAGAGGGGAAACAAAACAAGGATAGAGGGGAAAAACACAGGAGCTGCAATCTTCTTCCTTCCTTTTCTGTGGAACTGTGTCTGTGTTCTTGGAGCAAGGTTCTGAAAAAGGCAAGAAGAACAATATATAAGGCCCTAAATAAGGGCCTACAATACCCCTAGTTTAACCCCTCTTTAATGTATAGCTCTGCTATCTAGTTACCTATAACTAACAGCTTGCTTATTCTAGATAGTTGCACAGAAGGACTGAAGAGGTCAGGAAAGGGTACAGGCTAGTCGTAATTTCCCTTCAGGACTGTAGGAGGATGTCCCTAGGATAGATAAAGGCAACCATATAGTAATACACCCACTTGAACATCTGAAAACACTACTTCCCCTCCCCCTTCCGACCACTTATCTTACAAGGGTATCCAGATGTCATCACAGAACAAGGAGTCCGATCAAATGCTGTAGAGGCTTCTACAGCTAGAATCTGGAAGATGCAGCAGGGAAGGAACTCAGGAAGACGGGTCAGGACCAATGCGGCGTAAGGTGAACAAGAGCCTCCTTAGGGGGTAACTGGCAGGTCCACGGGAGCAGTTTGGGAGGAAGGGGACAGGGCAGAGACACCCGGCCGGCCCGCGGGACAAAATCCGGCAAGGTGGGCGGAGCGCTCTGACCCTAAAACACCAAAGTCCCGAAACTAGGGGCAGCTCGCGTCCAGTTACAGCCAACACTGAGGCTCGGCACCAATATAACGAACGCACAAAAAAGGAGGGGAAACAGAGCTCTGAAATATGAGAGACGGCTCTCATACGAATGACCGAAAAAAGAAGGGGATTGCAAACACTCGAAGCGATGCAGGTAGTGTAGAATGTCCCGGTCCTCCGAGACGAACGCCAAGCGAAAAAACCAGGAAACAGGATACAGGAAGTTCAGGAACCGCCTGCGGGGCAACACTAGAACGCGAAGCCCCGAGGTTCCTGAACGGCAGGCTTTTCTACTATTTCGTTGCTATCGCGCATGCGCGATAGCTAGACGCTATGGGGAAGTCACTCGCAACTCGGTGACGCTGGAATCGGCAATCCTGACAACGAAAACAGGAGAGCTAAAGCAGCCCCAATGACCATCAGAACCCTCCATCCCCACGCAGATAATAGGTTCCAAAACCAACCAGTTAGCGACCACTCCCCTTCATCCATATGTATAGAATCAGAGATCTTATGCAACTTGGAAATGGCCTCATAAACTGTCGGAGCATTATCCGGAATGAAAACACAGCAACTCGATCGGATCACTTTACACACTCCACCTCGATCTGCAAGTACCACATCTAGAACCATACGGTTCTGCAACGTCATAAGGCGATCCGCTTGAAGCTCAGCCGTCAAGTTACCAAGTATTTTTGTTAACAATAGTCCCTAGCGTAATCTTGGTTAGGAAAACTAATTCGACATAGACTTCAATGAGACCTATGTGAGTTCCTCCTGTGTCCAGCCGGACAGAGGAGCATTTAATCTTGAGTTTCACAAAATTATAAGTTAGAATAGTGAAGACTGAAGAAACAAGGGCACAGTCCTGTACCGAGTTTTCAACAGAGAGGGAAGGGGAAGATCAAAAAATTAGAAAAAAGTACAAAGTAATAACAGGCAAAAAGGCTTTGGAGCGATCATGGGGGCTTACAATACAGTAATCAACTTAAGTAAGCTATAGCCAACAGTATCCACAATAAATTTACACAATGGATACAATGTGGAACTGTTATAGAAAGTCGACGTGACGTTTCAATCCCTAGCTCCTAGTATACTGGGATCATCATCAGGACTAAAGGGTTTACAAACGATTGCCTGGTATGATTATAAAGCCTGTGGACGTTAATGAGGGAAAGAAGGGGAGAACAAAAAATATAATCAGCATTTCGTATGACAGCATTCAAAAAGACAACAATAGAACGGCAATTGTGTGCTCAGGAATAGTGCCGCATGCGACAAGTGGTGATGGAAGAAACAAGTGATGATGCGACGATTTGGTCGTGTACGTGGCAGTGATGGAGTAGCCGCGCGAAGGATTGTGATGAGCGGTCTTACACTGGAGGCTGTTCCGCAATTATCAGTTGCTTGGAGAAGTGCCTGATGTTGGGCGAGACGTGAGAGTGATTCATCACTAAATTCCACGAATACCTTTGCTAAGGTGGAGGAAGGTTCATGCGACGATGCGACAATTAGCGTGCGAAGCTGAGGTCGTGGGGTGATGGAGGAGTACACGGCAAGGAAGGCTGGTAGTGGTGAAAACCACCGGTGGTGTGGTAGAAATGTGCAAGTTGCATGGCAAGGTGCCTGGTGGTGAGCAAGGAGTGGGAGTGATAGTTACCTAAATTAGGTGATTGAGTATATACATGATGTGTCAAGGTTGGACCCCGGAGGGCGGTTGGAAGCTCCTGGGAATTTCTAGGGATGGAAATTGAAGAGCGTTAGGGGAGGGTAAACACGTCAATGGGTGTTTAAGGAAGCAGAATGCCGGGTTACCTGGGGGGGAAAAAAGGAGAGGGTTCCACTCTGGGTAAGAACGGGGACGTCCGCCTTGATAGCGGGAATAGCCAGCCACGATCTTGGATCTGAAAGTGAAGCTCGTATTAGGAGGTGCTTTGGTGGGGGGCCGGTCAGGGGACAGTCAAGTAAAAGGAGGACATGCTTACCAGATCGGTGGTTTAAGAGGACACGCGTTCTTCGAGCAATGGATAAAAGAGCGCGTCTGGTGAAGTGTCCGGGCGGCAGCTACAATGGCTGTCCGTGTTCCGTGATTGAGCTAAATGGAGGGGAAGGCTCATTAGTAGAATGCGGGAATAGCCAGCGGCGATCTTTGCTCTGAACGTGAATTAGGAGGTGCTTTGGTGGGGGGCCGGTCAGGGGACAGTCAAGTGAAAGGAGGGCATGCTTACCAGAACGGTGGGTTAAGGGGACACGCGTTCTTCGAGCAATGGATAAAGGAGCGCGTCTGGTGAAGTGTCCGGGCAGCAGCTACAATGGCTGTCCATGTTCCGTGATTGAGCTAAATGGAGGGGAAGGCTCATTAATAGAATGAAGGTATGGCGGATGGTCTAAGGAGCTGCACGGGGTTGGCGCTTACCTCGTCAGAGTCTCAATGCCGCGATGGGAAGTCTGAGTCAGCCGGCGATGGGGACTGGACTCGAGGATGCAGTGTTGGTTTAAGACAGCAAGGAATAGTGAAAATAAAAATAGGACTGTGTCAGTGGGGAGCCAAGAACGGCGTGAGTGCGGGGCCATTTTGGAGTGGGGAAAAAGAGTGGTCATGTGAATAAATTGCAGGATAAAGTTTGAGAGATAAGCATTGACGGTAATTTCAAGGAAAACAGGTTGTGAAAACATGGTAAAATGCAATATAAGTTACAAGATTTAGGAAAACAACAGCAGTCAAATTGCATGTAAATAATGAAGGAGAACATTTCAAACACGTTAGTTTCGGCCATTCAAGGATCAGGCACGGGGGAGAATGTTCAAAGAAGAAAAAGTCTCTGTTTTTGAATAAAGTTTTAAAGGAGCGTTGTCCAATCCTCGGTCCTGTTCAAGCCTTTTCGAATTGAATCATAGGTGATGATTGCTTTTAGTTCCTCTTTGTTTAGGATCTGGGCCATGTTACCCCCACGTTGTGGTAGTTTCAGCACTTTCAACACTGTCCAGCGAATATCATCTTCATTGTGATTGGCCTCTCCGAAGTGATCGACGAGGGGCGCATTTGGAGTCTTGCACCGGATTCGGCTTCTGTGTTGGCAAATTCTCGTTTTTACTCTTTGTGTGGTTTGGCCAATATAGATCTTTTGGCATGGGCACATGATGAGGTAAATTACATTCGCAGTGTTACAGTTGGAAAAGGAATTGCTGAGTGCAGTGATGTTATTGAACGTGAAACTTTTACCTTCCATTGTAAAAACACAAACATTGCAACTTCTGCATTTGAAATGCCCTAGAATGGGGGGAAGGCCCCAAGCTCCATCAAGAGTGGAAGTATTGATAGGAGAGGGTAGAGAAGCGCGGATCAGGTGATCCTTCAGATTTTTGTTCTTTTTAAAGGCAAAAAGTGGTTTGTCTAATGTGAGGGTTCCTACGTTCAAAATTGGCCAATGGTGGAGTATCATTTTCCTCAGTTTATTTGAAACTGGCGAAAAAGTTGTGACACAGGCTATTCTTTGTGTTTCTTTTTTGGGTTTGGGGGTCAGCAGGATTTCCCTTGGACAATACCATGCACGTTTGGAGGCATTCTTGACGATTCTCTTAGGGTAGCCTCTCGCTTTCAATTTTAAGGAGAGATAATTTGCTTCTCTGAATTAGTCAATTTTGCAAGAGCAGTTTCTCCTTATTCTAAGGAATTGAGAGTAGGGCAATGAGTCCCTAAGGGCCTTAGGGTGGTTACTGGTGTAGTTCAGTAGAGTGTTCCGCTCGGTTGGTTTGCGGTACAAACGTGTGAGTAATTCGCCTTCAAAGTGGACGATTGAAAGGTCTAAGAAGGCAATGGAATCTTTGGCAGTCGTGATGGTGAATGACAGGCCTGAACAGTTGTTGTTCATCCAATGTACAAAAGAGATTAAGGACTCTGTGTTCTCTTTCCAGATTATGAAGATGTCGTCTAAATATCTTCGCCAGAAGCAAATGCAAGAAAAGAAAGGGTTTGAGTCAGTGAGGATGACATTAGTTTCTAGTTGGTCCATGAACAGTACTGCCAGATTAGGGGCGAAAATTGCACCCATTGAGGCTTGAACAGGACCGAGGATTGGACAACGCTCCTTTAAAACTTTATTCAAAAACAGAGACTTTTTCTTCTTTGAACATTCTCCCCCGTGCCTGATCCTTGAATGGCCGAAACTAATGTGTTTGAACTGTTCTCCTTCATTATTTACATGCAATTTGACTGCTGTTTTTTTCCTAAATCTTGTAATTTATATTGCATTTTACCATGTTTTCACAACCTGTTTTCCTTGAAATTACCGTCAATGCTTATCTCTCAAACTTTATCCTGCAATTTATTCACAGCACCACTCTTTTTCCCCACTCCAAAATGGCCCCCGCACTCAAGCCGTTCTTGGCTCCCCACTGACACAGTCCTATTTTTATTTTCACTATTCCTTGCTGTCTTAAACCAACACTGCATCCTCGAGTCCAGTCGCCATCGCCGGCTGACTCAGACTTCCCATCGCGGCATTGAGACTCTGACGAGGTAAGCGCCAACCCCGTGCAGCTCCTTAGACCATCCGCCATACCTTCATTCTATTAATGAGCCTTCCCCTCCATTTAGCTCAATCACGGAACACGGACAGCCATTGTAGCTGCCGCCCGGACACTTCACCAGACGCGCTCCTTTATCCATTGCTCGAAGAACGCGTGTCCCCTTAACCCACCGTTCTGGTAAGCATGCCCTCCTTTCACTTGACTGTCCCCTGACCGGACCCCCACCAAAGCACCTCCTAATTCACGTTCAGAGCAAAGATCACCGCTGGCTATTCCCGCATTCTACTAATGAGCCTTCCCCTCCATTTAGCTCAATCACGGAACACGGACAGCCATTGTAGCTGCCGACGGACACTTCACCAGACGCGCTCTTTTATCCATTGCTCGAAGAACGCGTGTCCCCTTAAACCACCGATCTGGTAAGCATGCCCTCCTTTTACTTGACTGTCCCCTGACCGGCCCCCCACCAAAGCACCTCCTAATACGAGCTTCACTTTCAGATCCAAGATCGTGGCTGGCTATTCCCGCTATCAAGGCGGACGTCCCCGTTCTTACCCAGAGTGGAACCCTCTCCTTTTTTCCCCCCCAGGTAACCCGGCATTCTGCTTCCTTAAACACCCATTGACGTGTTTACCCTCCCCTAACGCTCTTCAATTTCCATCCCTAGAAATTCCCAGGAGCTTCCAACTGCCCTCCGGGGTCCAACCTTGACACATCATGTATATACTCAATCACCTAATTTAGGTAACTATCACTCCCACTCCTTGCTCACCACCAGGCACCTTGCCATGCAACTTGCACGTTTCTACCACACCACCGGTGGTTTTCACCACTACCAGCCTTCCTTGCCGTGTACTCCTCCATCACCCCACGACCTCAGCTTCGCACGCTAATTGTCGCATCGTCGCATGAACCTTCCTCCACCTTAGCAAAGGTATTCGTGGAATTTAGTGATGAATCACTCTCACGTCTCGCCCAACATCAGGCACTTCTCCAAGCAACTGATAATTGCGGAACAGCCTCCACTGTAAGACCGCTCATCACAATCCTTCGCGCGGCTACTCCATCACTGCCACGTACACGACCAAATCGTCGCATCATCACTTGTTTCTTCCATCACCACTTGTCGCATGTGGCACTATTCCTGAGCACACAATTGCCGTTCTATTGTTGTCTTTTTGAATGCTGTCATACGAAATGCTGATTATATTTTTTGTTCTCCCCTTCCATCCCTCATTAACGTCCACAGGCTTTATAATCATACCAGGCAATCGTTTGTAAACCCTTTAGTCCTGATGATGATCCCAGTATACTAGGAGCTAGAGATCGAAACGTCACGTCGACTTTCTATAACAGTTCCACATTGTATCCATTGTGTAAATGTATTGTGGATACTGTTGGCTAGAGCTTACTTAAGTTGATTACTGTATTGTAAGCCCCCATGATCGCTCCAAAGCCTTTTTGCCTGTTATTACTTTGTACTTTTTTCTAATTTTTTGATCTTCCCCTTCCCTCTCTGTTGAAAGCTGTTTCTCACCCAGACTAATGCTATACCCAGTCGCATTCCAACCCACATAAGCTCGCAACTCATCCTTAGGAATGGAAGAATATGCATCGATATCTCTACTCATATCGGCAACTCCTCTTACCAAGGCTTTATTGCTAGAGCTATATCTTGTGGAGCGTGGTGGTCGCGGGGGATAGGTCTCAAGCGCAAAGAGAAACATAGTCTGGAATGCCCACGATGACCCATTATAGCTAAAAGGCAGAACTAGATACGGGATACCTTTATCGACGGTATGCGGCATTAAACCACATACCCAGCAATTAGTCATATTCATCACTAGTTGGTGTTGGTGCAGGAGTTGAATAAATGAATTGTTCACGAACTCAGAACGTCTCGCTTGTTCGTGTTCAGGTAAAAGGTGGAAAGAGTGCGAAGAAGCAGTCGTAACAGGAAAGGAAACATGAGGAGGCACCGTAGACATAGTAGGTACAAAAATTAACTGGGCACCAAAGACAATTCCACCCATCAGAGTTACCAAGACAATCAAAAACATTAGGGCACACTGGATCAGGAAACATTTGTTGTGCAATATTTCATGCAATTTCACTTTACGCTCAATCATAGTATTAACACCTCGCAGCGCAGGAAGCTCCATCCTCTACTTGAGCCGTCCGTGGCGGTTGGTTTGTACCTGTTCGGAAATGCGTCCGTTAGCCTTGGGAGTTCCCAAAGACCAACCGGGGGAACCGACCTAGCGTCTGGTAACCTGCAAATCAAAACTAGGCACACGTCACGGCCCTACGGCGAACCCGGATGGCCGGTTCTTAAAGAAAAAAAAAAACAATGCACACAGCAAACTTCCTGGCTGAGGAGAATACAATTGTCCAAAGATGAGTTGTCAGGGCAGAGGGGGCAAAGGAAAACAAGAAACGGTATTCACTTTATTAGTCCTTGGAATGGGAGCGTAAAGAGTAACGATGTCTTCCAGGTTGTGTCTGTTCTTCGAACAAGGGACCAGATGGCGAAACAGTGTTCAATTGTTCAGGTGAATGTTTGAACGGAGTAATGTTCGAATCCAGGGGCAAAGGCACAGTTCCAGGTGAAGCAGCAGTGTTCTTCAGGTTAGCAGACTCAAGACCTTTAAATTGTGCATCGCTGAACGGGACAAGCCTAGGAACACACTCTGTCTCAGAATTGCCAATTCCCGGTCTAATCCATTTGTCATACGGTAAAGGAAGCGGTACACGTTTCGTATGGGCAGCGTGTACCCAATGCTTTCTTCCAGCCAATCGAACAGCAGTTCGTGTTGACAACAGGACCTGGAACGGTCCGATATATCTTGGCTCCAAGCTTCTTGATTTCCCAAAGTTCTTTACGACCATGAAATCGCCATGCTCTAACTTGTGTCCTGGTCCCTCTGTTGGTTTTGGCAGAGCCGCAAAAACCTGTTGATGAATGGCACTTAGTTTAGCAGTCAAGTCATAAAGGTAATCGATCAACATGGGATATTCGAGCTGGGTGAATTCTTTAGGTCTAGGGACTCCCCAAACGTTCGCAGGACGACCAAACACAATTTCATACGGGCTAAGCCCTATTCGAGAGTGAACAGTCGCCCTAGTGGATAGAAGAGCCAGAGGCAATGCATCTGGCCATGACAACCCAGTGGTCATTTGGATCTTGGCTAACTTTAATTTCAGAATCCCGTTATAACCCTCAACAAGACCTGCGGACTGTGGGTGATTTGCACTATGGAACGTCTGTCTAATCCCCAAACCCACACACACGCTCTTCATGACCTTTCCCACAAACTCACTTCCGTTATCCGACCATACAATCCGTGGCGTGCCAAACCTAGGGAAAAACTCTTTGAGAAGGACTTTGGCTGTGGACAGGGCTGTATTATCCTTCAAGGGGTAGGCTTCAATCCATCGTGAAAATGCACAAACTACAACAAGGACATACTTAAGGTTGGTACACCTTTCCATATGAATGAAGTCTAGTTGAATAACCTCAAAGGGACAAGTCGGGGGAGCAAAATGACCAGCTGGAGTTGGAGTTCCCTTGCCAGGATTATGCATCAGGCACACCATGCAATTCTTAACCACCCTCTCCGCACACTTAGAAATTCCATCATTCTTCCATACCGGGGCCAACAACTTGCAAATTCCTTTCGCACTAATGTGTGCCATTCCATGTGCCATTGTAACTACTGCAAGCACATACGCATCAGGTAACATCCATCTTTGATGTTCTGACAGATCGATCCAACAACCAGTCGAATCCAATTTACCCGTACTGTCTTTCCACACATTCTTCTCACTCTCAGTAGCCTCATTCTGAATTGACTTCACACTCTCAATCGTGTCTTCACACATTCCAGCATCCGTAACCCATCTTGCAGAACTTGCAACATACATTCGACTCGTCATGTTCTTTGCCGTCTTTTTCGCAATCTCATCTGCAAATGCATTACCACGACCAACATCATCCGTGACCTTCCGATGAGCACTACACTTCACAATCGCGACTTGCTTTGGCAAAGTAAGTGATTCCAGAAGCTCATTCACCAATTGTCCATGCTGTATTTTTGTCCCGTGGGACGTCAAAAATCCTCTCTCTCTCCATAATCGTCCAAAACTATGTGCAACACCAAACGCATACTGGCTATCGGTAAACACGTTCACTCTCTTTCCCTTGGCCAAAACGCACGCTCTCGTCAGCGCAATTAACTCTGCAGCTTGTGCAGAATTCTGACTTACTCTCGCAGTCTCAACTCAATGTCGTCACAGCATACGCGGCAGTCACATCGCCGTTCGACAACTTAAAGCACAAACCATCCACATACAAAGTACCATCCGGATCTGACAACGGGGTATCTTTCAAATCGATCCGACACTTCGTTTCTTCTTCAGTTCGCAAACAACAATCATGTGGTTCTGAATCACTCGACTCTACAGTAGTCGGCAACAATGTGGCTGGATTCAACACACTACATCTCTTAATCTGAATATGACTTGCCAAGAGTGTCAGCTCATAGCCTGACAACCTAGCACTCGTGAGATGTTGAGTTTTTGTTCTGTTCAATAAAGTATCTACTGCATGTGGAACCATTACCACTAACATATTATTCATGACCAGACCAGCAGACTGTCGAATAGACACAGCAGCTGCCGCTGTCGCTCTAAGACAACTCGGCAATGCTCTTGCTAATGGATCTAAGGTTGAAGAAAAATACGCACACGGACGCTGTTTATCACCAAATTGTTGTGTCAACACGCTCAACGCGCAACCCTCTCGTTCATGAATGTATAGTGTAAATGGTTTACTGTAGTCGGGGGTACCCAACACACGAGCTGAACACAACGCATCGCGTAGCTCAGAAAAACTCTTCTGGCAGTCATCAGACCATGGCAGAGGATTCGAAACATCTTTGCACGTGAGAGCTAACAAAGGCTTTGCTAACAACGAAAAATTTGGGATCCATTGTCTGCAGTATGACGTGATACCCAAAAAGGCACGTACTTCTCTTTGAGTGTTTGGCACAGTCATTTGAGCAATTGCTCTAATTCGTTCTGGGGTCAACCTTCTTCCCTCCTTTGACAAGAGATGACCTAAATAGGTTACCTCTTGGCGACAATATTGCAGCTTAGAAGGTGACACCTTGTGATGTAAATCGGACAAATGCTGTAGCAAAGATATTGTAGCTGCTTTGCAAGTTGTCTTGTCATCAGCAGCCACTAAGAGATCATCTACGTACTGGATCAAAGCAGCCCCGACAGGCAATACAAAGGTATCAAGCTGGCTTTTCAGAGCCTGACTATATATCGAAGGACTTTCACAATAACCTTGAGGTGCGCGCTTGAATCTGAAGCTACGACCACCCAAGGAGAAACCAAAAATGTCCCTACTCTCTTCTGCTATCGGGATGCTAAAGAAGGCATTCTTCAAGTCAATCACCGAAAACCAGGTAGCTGAAGCAGGAATCAATGTCAATAAAGCTGTGATATCGGGAACCACAGGAAACTGCGGAACCACAATCTTGTTTACTTCTCTAAGATCAATTACGAAACGATACACAGGAGGTTGGGAAGAATCGGTACGTTTCAAAATCAGCAAAACAGGACTATTACACACGATACCTCGTGTTTCTTCGATCACACCCTTCTGGATCAAATCGTGGATGATCACTAAGAGTGCTCGTTCACCATCGCTCGAAATTCGATACTGCGGAATTCGCGGTAACCTGACATTCGGTCTGAGCTGAACAACATATGGGGGAATTTCCAGAAGACCCACATCATTAGGACCCGTAGCCCAAAGAGATTCGGGGAGCGAACGCAATTCTTGTGGAAGCCTATCTGTCGCCACATACATAGGAGAGATCACTTTCCTGCCCAATGTAAGTTGTACTCCCGATGGGGAACAATGCAATGTCGCATACAATCGTTTCAACAGGTCCAAACCCAGCAAGTTCTCACCACAACCAGTAGTCAAAATCAACGGTGCTTCTAACTTACATGGTCCAATTGAAAGGGACAAAGGACTAGAGACTGGATTACGAACAGGGGCGCCAGAGAATCCCACTGAGACATTAGTTAAGCCAGACAAGGGTGCGCCAGGGAGTTTAGAATGTATGATTGAACTTTTTGCCGCACCAGTATCCAACAGAAAAGGCTCAACCACACTTGATAAAGCTACTGAAACGTAAGGCCCACTCTGATCAACTGGAACTGACACTACTCCCTCTCTTTGTCCATGGCTATCCTAGCAATCATTATACGCAGTACTCTCGCCCTCGACATAGTAGTCATCTACATGGTACTGCGGAGATCTATCAGATTGCACCTTCGATTGGTCAAAGCAATTAAGAGAACTTTGTGACGGAAGAGAACGCTCATTCTGAGAAGGCGTGACACCACGTCCTCTACCTCTAGAGACTTGTTGGAAACCACGACCTCTCTGAACTGGCACACCATTCATACGCTGTCGCAAAGCAGGGCACTCGTTCTTATAATGACCCTCTTCTTTGCAGTATGCACATTGATTCAATCCTAACAATGGCCTAGAAACGAGGTACTCCGGTCTCAGTTGTACTCTCGGAAACGGTGTCTGTTGCTGAAATTGCGTACGTTGCTGCGAATCGTTCTCATTCGAGCGAGGCGGATACGCCTGCTGCAACAACACCTTAGTCTTCAGGTCCTTCGTTTTCCTCTCTACACGTTCTCTTTCTTCCTTATCTCTATTCTCGTAATATTGGGCTGTGGCTAGAATCTGAGCCGTTGAAGAGACAGCCCAAGCACTTTCAGAGTCTTTCAACTTGTTGCACAAGTCAGGCAGCAAGTTAAACACGAACTTATCAACAAATAGTCTCTGGCCTCCCTCTGAACTCATATCTTGGCCGCTGTGGTCCACAAAAGTCTCCTCAAATCGCGTGAAAAAGTCGGATACACTTTCATCCTTCTTCTTCTTACAGGCCGACAATTTATCCCAGTTTACTCTCAACGCTGGCATCAACGTCTTCATTAGATTAACTATCCTATTTGGTAACTCTGCTACTAGGGGTTCAGGTTTTGCACCTCCTACTTGGAGAGCATCCGCCGCTAAAATAGCAGTCCAGGTACCGCCTAACTCGTTCGGATGATCCTCATGGCGGATTTTCGCCCATACCGGTTGTGGCACTACATTGCCAAACAACATCTCAATATCTGCAATGTTCATAATACAGGCGTCTACTGTCTGGGACAATTCTTTATAGTAACCAGCGGGATTCTTACGTGGGTCTGGCAAAGTCTGTTTTAATGCTAATACTTCAGACCTTTTCCATGGGACATGTATCCAAACTCTCTGAAAATGTGCCGGAGCGGCCGCAATACCTCTCCCTGCATCAGCCTGTACTGCATCACGCCATACTGGCGGAACCTCTCTCATAGGATACTGTCCTAACGTTTTCTTTGCCGAGGAATCATTCGCAAACAAAACTCTAGACGGTAATACAGACCTATAGGCAAGAAGCCGTTCTAACGCATGTCTAGCATCAGAGCCCACAATCATACCTTTCGCAAATTGACTCTGGAGTTCGTGCATTTCAGCAGGGGCTGAGTCTAATTCGTCGTTGTCCCATTCGTCTCGCAACAACTTACACATCTCCTCAAACACATATCTCTGAGTCGGTTCATTCCACTGAGAAAATGTATCGTAAACTATACGACAACTATACCTATCGGGTTTCAAAATCCATCTATAAGCCATCGAATCTAATAATGCTCGTTCCCCAGACTCAGGGAGCTGGCTACGTCTCTGCATGGAGTCAGAAACGACGGGCGCAATTAGCGACCCAAAAAGAGGAGACAGAAAACTAGGGACGGTGTCGGTTACTCGCCGACGAGAGGAAGGTGAAGTAGACATAAGGGCGGGAGAAACAGCATTCAGCGAAAGCGAAGGAGCAAAAGGGGTAACAGAAACAGGAGTGACAGGCGTAGTAAGGTGAGGTGTAGCAGTTAAAGATGAAAAAGGCAACCCAGGAAGAGGGGGTGCCGGAGGAACATAACCTTGCTGAGGAACAGGTGGTGGGGGAGGAACTACCAAGGGCTGACCAGCAGCCGGTTGTACAGCAGGGGGAACAAAAAGGGCTGTAGCGCTGTGTACATAAGGAGGTGGTGACTTCAATAAATAAGACATCAGAGGATCCTTTTCGGGGTCCTCTTTCGGCTTATCGGGACATGATGGCAAAACAGGGTAGCACTTATCAATTGCCATGCTATGTGGTCTAGTGAAAATCTCGGTTGCTTTCTCTTCTTCATCTTCCTTAAACTGCCTAGCAGCTTGCATAATCGAGACACCTTTTTCTCGCTTATCCTTTTTAGCCTGTTTGATTTCTTTCTGCTTGGCTTCTTTGCGCCATAGACGAAAGGAGTCAAACATCGCCGGCCGGGCTTTCTTCTTAAATAACTTCGCCTCCAAATTATCCAAAATTGCAGTTTCAAAACTACCATGTAATGGCCATCTGAGAACACCATCTTTCCTCGTATAGCGGACCCATACCTCGTTATACGTGATAGGGCCCACACCATGCTTCGAATAGAGCTCGTAAGTCGGAGTTCCAACCGGAGGTATCGGACAAGAGTCCTCCAATCGGGAATCCTTGTTGCAACATCCAAGACAAGACAAGAAACCAAGACTACGGTTAGGCATTTTCGCTCACTAACCGAGTTTCAAACTTCAAGGGGCTATCTCTATCGATACACTCGTAAATGTACGAGACCCTCGGTTTTTGGGAACTGCAGCTACCAAATAATCCTAAGGACCAAACTAAACCAAATGCAATGGAACCATGCAAACCAAAACTAAGGACCAAAGAACTCGAGTTAAACCTAAGGACTGGGAGCGACCCACGTATACTTAACTGAAAGATCAATGACGTCACCAGGAAGACCCGTCTATCGTCTCGCCGTACTAAGGACTACGCCAGGCTCCAAAACAGGTCGACAGTCAGGGCGCCAGTCCTTTGCAGCCGTCTGGAAGCGGGAACCTTCGCGGGGAAAGACCTTCGGACCACTTATGCGACATACATGGATCGATGAAGTGGGGTGCACTTCCCTCGGAAGTTTCACACGAAGCTCCTCACAATCTTCAGGCTAGGACCGGAACCGCTCGATGTCGCACCACGCTAGGGCGCCAACTGAAGGACTGGGCAATTTCTAAGACCCAGCGGTGCCAGGGGACAACACCTGAAACCTTCGGGGTTCACCTGTTTTGGCGTACTTAACAAACAGAGACACGGGGTTCTTCCTCTGGCGTCAAAAGATCGTCTTTAATGACTGCAATCAGGAACAGAAGTCAAAGAAGTATCATACAAGATAGATTCTAAGTAGACTGCTCGATTTGTACTAAACAGGTCGCTCCTTAAATACTGAATATTCTGCTTCGGGCAAACATTCCTGCAAGTTTACAATTATTCCTGTTTCTGTATTCCAAACAATAAGATCACACAATATCACATTCCCATCTCCAGGTGTCTGGCCTTCAATCACATGTTTCTGACATCCCTCTATTGAAAGGCCGGACAGCCCCATAATAAAATTGGTCACCTCCTCATCATAAAAGGCTAAAGGGAAATGCAGGAACAGATGCAGAAAATAGAAGAGTCAGATAAGACATATTCGTAGGCCAATAAAAGAAGCGTGGTCTATTGTGTCAGGGTCAGTAGCTTGGCTCAGGCAGGACAGGACAGAAAACCAGTACGGCAGGGTCCGCCTCAGGCGACAGGGTCAGCTTTCGCCAAGTCATGCAGAAGTCGGCAGAACGCGCACTAGGGACTACGTGCCCTCGAGGTTACCTAATCAGGGTCATTGTTCGGACATCGCTCATTCACTGACTATGTGAGGGCAATGATACAAAATGGACGTTGTGCACGAAATAGAACCCGTAGGTTCGAACACAAGAATCAGCAATACATGACGAATCCTTCAGTGCAGCGTTGCGAAAACGCTTGCTTTATACTAGACTCATCATTTGCAATCTGCTAACGCCAGGATCGTCACGGTACCATTAGCTCAGAAACACGGGTTCAGTTTTCACGGAACCTCAATATGATGTGCAAAGTTGGGTGTAGGCATGCCGATGGTGGGGTGACTATCAAACGTCAAGTGTGCACCAGCAGGTTGGATTTATGTGTTTAATCAAGCATAGAAGACCATAATGTGTGATGCAGAAGACAAAAACCATGTTTATTACATAATCTGAGAACAAACAACCCCATAGATCTGTGGGCACTCTGTAAAATACACATGTATTACACAGTGGCAGTCACCACTGTATTATTATAGTTGGGACCTAGTTATCATATACCTCGCATATAACTTTGGCACCGTTTGATGAATCTTCACAAAACTTAACTAAAAAAAAGTTCATCCATCTCAGTTCCTTCCTAGAATGTTTTGGAGTGATCCGTCAAGTGGGGGCAAGAAGAAAAAGGTGGGGGGTCCCGAACCCTAATTTCCTCATGCAATTTTCCATAAGAATATTGTTCAGGAATACCGTATAAGTGGCTGAATGGAATTAGACCAAATCTGGCCTAAACCTAGATCTTAATCGTGAAAGAGTACATTTTGTCATTTGGTCCAATTCCGTTCAGTAGTTTTTGAGACATTAAGGTTCAAAAGTGCTATAGAAATGCAAACCTTTTTCCCTCCACTATCCTTCTCAATCCAAATAACTGATTAATATCCACCACTCAAATTACTTTCATATTTCACTATACTAATTCACCACTAATTCTTATGGGTTCAGGAGTAGCGTGCTACTTACCAAGAAAGTGCTTCAACACCCCATTAGGGGTAACAAGCGCCATATAAATGCAATCCTTTTTTCCCTCTTCTATCCCTCCGCTATCCTTCTCAATCCAAATAACTGACTAATATCCACCACTCAAATTACTTTCAGATTTCACTATACTAATTCACCACTGATCCTTTATGGGTTCTGGAGTAGTGTGCTACTCGCTGAAAAAAGCGCTTCAACACCCCATCAGGGGTAACAAGCGCTATTTAAATGCAAACCTTTTTCCCTCTTCCATCCCTCCACTATCCTTCTGAATCCAAATAACTGACTAACCTATCCACCACTCAAATTACTTTCATATTTCACTATACTAATTCACCACTAATCCTTATGGGTTCGGGAGTAGCGTGCTACTTACCAAGAAAGTGCTTCAACACCCCATTAGAAGTAACAAGCGCCATATAAATGCAAACCTTTTATCCCTCTTCTATCCTTCCGCTATCCTTCTCAATCCAAATAACTGACTAATATCCACCACTCAAATTACTTTCAGATTTCACTATACTAATTCACCACTGATCCTTTATGGGTTCTGGAGTAGTGTGCTACTCGCCGAAAAAAGCGCTTCAACACCCCATCAGGGGTAACAAGCGATATATAAATGCAAACCTTTTTCCCTCTTCTATCCCTCCACTATCCTTCTGAATCCAAATAACTGACTAACCTATCCACCACTCAAATTATTTTCATATTTCACTATACTAATTCAACACTAATCCTTCTTGGGTTCCGGAGTAGCGTGCTACTCACCGAAAAAGCGCTTCGACGCCTCGTCAGGGGTAGTAAGCGCTATATAAATGCAATTACAATACAATGCATTGCCCCAGGCCAGCCACGAATGTTTTGCCTTTGGGGAAAGTGCATTTAAGTGAAATACGGAGCAGTTGCTACAAAGCCATTCTGTGTTTACTGTGCAGGCGTTAACCAGCCTGCACTTTAAAGAGGAGAGAGAGATCCCCTTGCAGGTGGGTGCAGTGAGTGACAGCACCCGCCTTCCTGGTGATGGGGGCATGTACAGGGTTTACGTGACAACCGCCTAGCCTCTCAGCTCCCTAATGGTTTACAAACTACCACTTTAATAAGTACTTCTCAGAGCAGTGTTAGAACGAGACATATTAATGCCAAAGTTTGCACATACTGAAGAAATACACTTTTTTGAATTGAAGAGACTTTATATTTTTTAAGTGATATTTGTTGTATTAAATAGGAATACTTTTTAGGGCTAGGCGCGTGCAGGGGCTCTAAAAGCCGAGCCAGGTCAGTGGCTTGGCTCTCCCTGCAAATGTGTTGCCCCGCCTACCTTTAGTGCTCAGTTGGGTATCCGCTTGATGCTCGCTAGTTGCTCAAATATTAGGACAGCGATTGGAAAGAATAGTATGTGGTGCGATTACGTTTCCAAACGTAGGCTGACTTGATTCTATTAAAAACCTGCTGTGACATAATTTACTGACTCAATCATGGACAGCAAGTGTTTCCGTTCATTTGGAATGCTTCTCCTGCCGACAACAGGTGCTTTGGCACCTTTTAATACGGCTTAACATCTTTATTGACAGAACAAACCGTGACGCCTACTGCCTTGGTGCTCTTCTACACACATCAGTGCCTATGGGTCGCTGAATCATATGATTGGGTGTGGGAGGAAGCGTCTCATCTCTGACGCACATTCCTGGCTGAGGCTTCCTTCGCGGTACCTAGCCCGCCCACCTTGACAGGTCGGTTATGCAACCAATAGCAACAGCGCTTGCTTTGCTTGTGCCTGCCCACTAAGCCCTGCGACCATGTTTGATGAGTGTTTTAGGAGCCCAATTCAATGCACTCATCTATGAGTTGTTAAAATGGTACTTTCAAAAAATCATTAACTTGAACTTTCTAGAGAGCAAATTATTTAAGTACGACGCTCATGTCACCAACCTCTACATATTGTGTAGTTCACTACTACGAATATGACATCTGCCGCGGGCACTATATTAAAAATAAGTGTTGTGCACTAGTGCTTAGGAAGGTGGCTATGGCAGGCGTAACTTGTAGGTGAGCTTTAGCATAATAAAAAGACGAGTATTAAAAGCGTTTAAGTTCTATTATGTGTGAATTTAGCAACCTCGTTCCTATTACAGTTGTGTCAATTTACGACCGTCTAATCCCTATACAAATCGAGAAATACAAGCTACAATGATATTTTATTTTTAGGGACAATTGCTACTAATAAATGCAATCAAGTGTACTGAAACATTTAAAAAATATTTACTTCTGTATTTTAATATCCAGCTGCATGTACTTAGGTACAAACAGTAGTACGTTAATAATGACAATAATCGAAAGTAAACCATTTAATAAGTAGCATCTAGAGCTCTTTCCACTAATGTCAGTAAGATGTTCTATATATTGCATGATTGTTCACATGTTTCCATAAACTGATCCGTTCTTTTCTATTGTCTGTCTTTTATGTCTAGGCAGGCTCGCATTCTGCAGGGTATGCGCTTTGAGTCAGTCGCAGGCGCGCGCCGTGCCGCCTTGGTCGTGGGGTTGCGCGCCGCCTGCGCATGCGCAGGGCTGCTCGGAGGGTGTTGCTGCTGCTGTCAGTTCCGGCTGTTTGTTCGGGAAGCGGATCCGTAGCCCAAACCGAGTACTAGGCCGACGGTACCGGTCCCGACAGCACCCCCACCAGTCGGCCGCAGCCATGGCCCGGGACTACGACCATCTTTTCAAGCTCCTTATCATCGGAGACAGCGGTGAGTGGGGCGGTGGTCTCCGGAAATGAGAGACTTGGGAGGGGACCGGATAAACCAAACACTGGTGGGAGCGGGCAGAGGCCCCGAGTGAGGCGAGTGGCAGTAAGAGACGGCCGTCTTAGGATGGTTAAGGGGATGCATGTTACCCGAGGAAGGTTAGGGGGTGCAAGGAATGGACAGTCTTGCAAACGAGATTGAGCCCGCCAGAGGAGGTGCAACCGGGTCCCAGTGAAGTAAAGAGCAGTAGAGCGTGTTCTGGGTAGAGAAATGATTGAACATTCAGGGTTTAGTTTAATGAAGCCCAGTCTCACGGTAAGGCGGCCGGGGCGGAAGTGCAACCCATGACAACGCAAGGAGAGCCAGAGCGAGAATCCGAGATTGGGGCAGGAAGACTACGGGTGCAGCGCGGGCGCTGATGTTAGTTGACCGTGGTCATGGATGGATACGAAGCTGTTGCGGGGGATGTTAATTGCGTTGGGTATTCGCCACAGGCTCCAGAACTTATTTGTGAACCAGGTGCATTGGACAGCAAGTTACTTAGGTTGCAAGAGGTGTTCGTTATGGCACTTGGGCGAATAATTTACAATAGGCAGTTACGTCGAGTTCTGTTGAGCGTATTGTGGTAAGCTACAGTTGTTTGCATTGGGTTGCACATGGTGCGCCTCTGGGAATATTTGTTGCCGGTCTGCATTGGGCATTTAAAGGGAAAATAGCATTGATTCATTTGTGGGTGATATGCAGTTAGTTTAGGTGTTCCCTGTGACTTATTTGATAGTGATTTACTTTTCGAACCTGCGCGTGGTTTTTTAGCATTACCTTTTATAGGTGGGGTTCATCTGTATTTGACTGTTGCTGAGTTTAATCACCAGAGCCTGTGTGGGATGGAATGACCTATATTTCTTATGTATTAGACAGCTAGGTAGCATTGTTTATGCAGTCACCAGGATTGTATCCTGCATTGGAAATGTCATGTTGTGTTTGTGTACTGGTAGTTGTCATGAGTAGCTTGCAGTAGGCATTTAAATATCGTGGTTGCTGTTTGTGTATTATATTTGAGGCAATTGCATGTTTTTGTTTCCTTGAGCGGTCGTTATAGAGTATGTACCTGTTTGGTGCCAGGGGAGTTCACAGGGACTCGTGTGTAACCTGTAGTGCTTCGTTACATGATATGGTCACCAACTTGTACTAAGTGCAGATAACTGAAGCTTAATCCTCTGCAAAGAACTAACCAGCTGGTCAACCAGATCAGAGGCTGTCTTTCATAACACACTCCACCCTCTCCTCCTCCCTCACTGTTGTCCAGTTAACTTAATGTGGTCAAAGTAATACAGGTTTGGTCACATCAACAAGTCTGTTATGTCAGGTAGAATCCAACAGATCAGTGAAATGTTAGTTCCATATATGTTGACAACTAAATCACTGGCACACAAACTTTCCTAGTCCCCAAATTATTATGACATCACAGTTCCAGAGCAGTGTTTCTTAACCTTTTGACTTATGCAGACACCCACTTAATCATTATTGGAATCTGGGTACCCCCAGTGAGTCAATATTGGAATGTGAGGGCACACGGCCTAAGCAATTTCTGTGATTTGAATCTCAAGACAAAAGCAATAAGAAACAAGCATACATGAAACAAATATTGAAATACACAAATATAGAAAAATTATGAAATTTTAATTTTAACAGGAAGGTTGGAGCATTTCTAAAATTCTTTTTGAAATTTGTAAAAGACAAAGATATCCTAAACGCTGGCAAATCACTTTGTCTACTTTGCTCCTAATGCTTGCTTCCTTTTTGTTGGGGCTTCAGTTGATGCAAACGAATCGTGAAAACAGCGATGCAACACTTTTAAGTGTGCACTCCTTGCGACACTATGTATGTGAGGTATTTACTGTATGGCTCTCCATGTCGCAAGGATTTATAGATAGGTCTTGAATCTTGACGTATCTGTAGGGCCAAAAGTGGCACATTGCTGGGGTGTGTCTGAAAACAGACGCAACTCCATCAATGTGTCCTTTAACGCGGGGCAAGCCCCATGTGAACGGGCCTGCATCACTCCTTACGCCTGCGGTGAAGCAGACGTAAGGATTTGACACAGTGGCGTCCTAGAAGTGGTGTAGTTAAATCTCATAAATTTCACTCTGCCACTACTACGAGCCGTTTTTGCGGGGGAACACACACCCTGCATATATTATACCTGAGGTAGATATAATGTAGCGCTGGGGTTTACAAAGTGACACATCTGCCTAGATGGGTCACTTTGTAAATATTGCGCAGTTTGGTGCATATTTTACGCCGCCGCAGTGTCACAAAAAGTGATGGAACAGCGGTGTAAAGGGCTCATAAATAAGGCCTTTAATTTTTATTCTCCACTTTCAAATTCTTTCCATGTTGATGGTTTTAAAGTGATATATACTTTATCTTAATATTCTTTCCATTTCTAAGCAGTCACAGATTCACTGAGTAGGGATTATGAAACACCAGGCAGCAGTCACTAACCAAGTTTGCAGAATCTGTCTAATTCTTACTCGGTATTGCAGCCTGCTTGGTATGCCGTGTATGGCAAAGAAGACTTGTACCCAACCCATCATTGTGGGGCATCTGATAAGTTGCAATGCAGGAGTAGCAACACTTGTTCTCCTAAACCTCTACATTATTATTGACATCATTGACCCACTCCTGTCTTTCAGAATCATAATTGGTGTGTTTGGTACAGTCTTCAATTGGATAAAACCTTGCTGTCTTATGGAACCCTGACATTTGTTCTTGGCTCTTATTGGTCACTATTCCACCTTTTTAGCTTGCTTAGTGCCGCACAGATCTGCTTCTCAAACCTCATATTTAATTAATACTGCTAAGCTCTTGTTGTCTTGTTTGACACAAGCCTATTATCAGTTTTTCAGTCTTTGAGGAGAGACACATCCCTCTAGAATAACTGCTCAAATAAGATTTAAGGTCTTGCCTGCTACCCCTTGACCATCTAAAATTAGATGTTAGTGAAGAAGGGGATTTGGGTACACGGTTGTATATTATGTCAGTGTGTAGGTGCATGGTTATGAGATGTGGGTATGCTTCAGTCTTGAGACACAGATCATGTGATTCTAGTAGTAGGAGCACTAATGAAACAGTAACATTTATGGTAAGGTGCCATCGGAGCAGTGGAGTATGCTGCCGTAGCACTCTGGACACTTACTTCGAAGAGTTAGAACTGCTGGCATTGATTGCAGAGGCCCTTTCATACAATGCTCAGAGTTGTTGGAGCACTTTGAAACGTCCCTATGTATTTTGAAAGTAGAGCATGTGTGTACACTTTGGAGCAGCTACATTAGATTGTAACAGTGCTAAGATGGCAAACCATGTGTTATTGGAACACGGTGTACACTAGCAAACTATGCATTTCCTGCATCAGAGGGCGAGCTCAGCATTTCACCTGCTCCTCATGTGAAGGAGTGAAATTATCTACTCGAGTGTTTAGGCAGTGGCGAATACATGAGTAGTGGGCAGGTATGAAGGTCTTTTTAGATACCTGCTACGGATTAACAGGCCAGAGCATTTTTCACATTTTGGAAGCACATTATCTTCTTTTTAAAGGTGTAAATATCAAGGCATAAACTGATCTATTTCTCTTTATAATGCCAGTGCCGTTAGTGAATGATAGATTTAATCTACAGACTTTACCCCGAGGTGTCTCTTGGTGCTTAGGCACATTCTTAATTGAAGGAGGGCACAGGGAGGTAAGGCATTATGTGATGGCAGTGGTTAGATTGTGAGAGGTACCCTAGAAAATTGAATGATCTTTAGTGAGATTGGCATTCCAAACTTGTGGGCCTTGTAGGGCTCTTCCAATATTTATGTACTCATTTATTTTTTGTTAGGGCTTTGTCATTTTACAGTCAGCTTTAGCTGTTTTAGGGACCTTTTCTTACCAGTTTTTTTTTTTATAAAGAGACAAAAAATGCGCTTTGGCTCTGTGTCGCATGTGTATTTCTCTCTCACTAAATGGTATTGACTGTTTGAGCCATAATTTCACTTCTCATGATGTACTTCCAATGCATCAGGAACTCATTCACATCTCAAAGACACTGTCTTTGTACATTCCATTCTTGGACATGCATGCATTCTGTGCATATCACCGTTACTACAAAAACCGTTTCCAGTCAGTGGCGTAACACAGGCCCCCACAGCCCACGTGGTGCGGGGGGCTCTCAGCACAGTACTCTGGCCTGACAGCGCCAGATTATATCAGGCGCGAGGGCCCCTCCATGTACCTTGCTGCGGGTCCCCATAAGTTTTGTTGCGCCACTGTTTGCAGTGCAAGCATTACCATCATTACCATGGCATAGCCACACCCATTACCTCTGCCATCTTTACAGCAATCATTCCCAGTACCAGTGTTGCCTTTCACTACCACGGTCACTATTACAACTGTCCCTATTACCATTACAACCACCACTATCATGTGAGTGCTATCAGTAATACAAATTGGAGAAGCCACGATGCCTGGCTTATAAAAGACAAACATCTATTAGCTTTGCCAGTGTTTGTTTTTAATAGCACAGTTTTCTAATCAGCAGTGCTTGAGAACATGTTTACCATTTCAGAAAAATAAATGGACAACAAAACAGTTTACAGTTTGTGTTCCAAAAGATTTGATGTCTCCTCTTTGGGTAGAGAGCTGCCCTGGCAGGGAACAAGATAGGTCTACTAGAAAGCATTAAGTGCTGGGCAATGCTTATCTGAGCTGTATAGCATTTGATCTTTTTCTGAACTTTTTGTGGTCCTATTGTATTATGCAGTCTGTACAAGAGGTGTTTTGTGAGTGCAGCTCCTCATTCTCAGGCGGTTGCATTTAAGCGTTTTGAGCATTAGTGTTGTACCTAAAACCACAGATCTTATGAGTATGTACGAAGACACAATTTAATGCACATTTTTTGAACTTCTGCCAAATAAGAGTTTGTAGGTGGAGCATGCCTGATTTCCTTTAGCAACAGGCCAAAGTAGGTGCAAGGCTCTGTAGCGTGGAAGCTTTGAAGATTTTGTTTTTATTTTGGTTAGACAGTTGCAGTTGGCTATGCTTTGTTGAAAACTGTCCAGGAACAGCTGATCTCCATCTCGGTTTGGAAAACTGGTTTGAATGTGTTCATTTAAAAATTAACTTTTCCCATTACACTATTAATTTGGACAGTGCCAGACAGTAGTGGATCATCTTACTCCCATGTTGCAATACATGGAGATTCTTGTTCCTAGTTTGAGCAGCCAGAGGAAGATGTACTGGTCAGGGCCCAGTGTTGTAACTAGCAATATATCTCTTTTTTGCTTCCCTTTGGGCAGTCAAGTTTCCATGTATACAACAGTGCATTTAGTTGCTTGGCTAAATTGAAGGAAGCGTTGCATGTCACCAGCACATATTTTGAAAGCATGATATGACTTTGTCCCTCTCCCTGCATTTCTACATCAGCTCTCGGTCTACCGCACCACTTTCTACCTTGCATCCCTCTCTACATCACACTGTGTGTACCAAACCACTCCTCTCTAAATGTCATTGTTCCTATCTCCAGCTTTCTCTACCTCACCCTAAAACAATACCCCTATCCCTACCCACCACTACTTCTTTCCAACTGTCTGTATTTTTCTTTTTGGCTAGCTTACATTTCTCTTTGCCTAATGCCTCTCCCGAACACACCTATCTCTCGCTACTTCATCTCTATCATTACCACCCTTTGAGGGTTGAAATGTTCTCCCTGTTGAAAGAACGGTCTGCGTTCTTCAGGTATTTTGAGCGGGCGAATGAAATGTTTGAGCTTAACTTGAATATCGATTTTTTTATTTTTATGTCCAAGTCCACTCTCAAGTTTCTTATGAAGGGCTCACTGTCCAAAATTAGCTTGGCCAGAGATACTTCCCTAAGCCAGTCAAATCTGCATAATCAGATGGTGTGTGAGAGCGATCTGGGGGATACAGCTCAGCTTTATTTGGTATGGAATTTGCTCAATTGGATCAGAAGGTTGATCCTATTGCTGAGATTAAATTTGCTCCCACTACATGTGATTCCGCGTATTTGGGCCAAAGCCTTGAAAAAGTGCAGAAGATGCAAGCTCTGAGAGCTGAGCTATATATTCAGGATCTTAACCACGCATTGTTTGTTTGCCCTGTGTTACAGGATGTTCAACGTTGTTTTTTAAGGCCTATGTTTATTAAACTTAACGTCCTTTCTGTTTTGGAGGCCTGTAAATTTATTCTGTCTGAATTAAATGATTTGTAATTTTTTACCAATTTGTTAAAATACTTTTTGAACATTTATTAGGGATTCAGTTGCAATCTGATCTGACACTTTAATATTTTCAATCTGTGTATGTATGTTGCTATCTCTTAAGGTTGTATTTATAAGATTGGTTTATGCATTATTTGTATTTTGCTTTTTGCTCCTTGCACAGTCTTTTTACAAAGGTTTGAATATGTAGTAATTAAACAAGCACTTTATTTGCCTTTTCTGCTTCTCTAGTGTTTGGAAATAAGTAAGCATAAATTGCCTTTAATGCGACGTGAATTTAAACATAATGCTTTATGGTGATATGCACATTGTCATTTTATAAAGGATAGTTATTGTTGTATGCTGCTATTTGTTTAAGGCTATATTTATGAGACCGTTTTACGCATTATTTGCACTTTGCATATTGCACCGTTCACGTCACGCTTTATAAAGGTTTAAAAATGTAGTTATTGAATAAGTTCATATATGCCTTATTTGCTTCTCTAGTGTTTGGATTATGTGAGTATAACGTTCTTTTAATGTGTTGTGAAAGTATAGTTATTGTTGTCGTTCTATGTTGGATGCAACTAATTTTAGGTCTAACATTCTTCTAATTGTGGATGTGACTGTGTCGAGTACAACTGTTGTATCTGTTCTATATTATGCTGACCTCCATAGGAGTTCCGTCTCATGATAAAGTGAAATTGGCCCTGAGTCAGAGCTTATTTCTTCAAGACGCAGGGAAACTTCAGACTTGGGGGGGTCCAATTAACATTTAACTCATTACGAATTTTCATTGTTGCAGTCCGTATTTAGCTAGCCTGCTTTCCTGCTGCTGTGCAGCTCACACTTTGTGTGAGGGACGCTTGCATTGTTAGTCTTTGCTCTCCATCCTCTGAGGGAAGTTTGCTCTGCGGCTGTACCTGCTGTTTGTGCGAGGAGAGAGAGCCTGCAGTGCTTCCCCACATTATTATATCTCAGCCAAGCATGTATGGCTTTCTTTCTGTAATGCAGCTGTAGTGCTTGCTAACAGATACCTATGCCGCAGAGGCCGTTTGCATTTGAGGGTCGTTTATGATATTGCTGCTCTAACTGATACTGCCTTTGTACGGGAATTACTTTTGCACAGCTGCTACGCACGTTGCACTTCTTCTGTTAATGTATATGTGTAACTGCTGTGTCCTGTGTGTGTTCAGCTTGTGTTGCTGCTGTGCGAGAGAACCTTGCAGTTCTCCCTGTGGTGTGCGCAAAGGGAATATTAAAATACTTGAATGGGAATTTGTTTGAAGATTGAATCAGCGGCGAGGAGGTCAAAATAACAACCCTCTAGCGGGACAACAAGTGTTTTGAAAGGAGCCCGAGTAAATTACTGCCTTCCTGACACTTATTCTCAGATTGAATTGCGCATTGTAAATAAATAAACATAAACATTACATTGGCTACAGACACACTTTATGCATTTTGTGAAAAAGTTAATAACTTGGTAAAATGATGTTTTCAACCATACATTATGGTGTAGTTAAATGACCCTGTGCATGCTGTTAGATAAGTAGTACCATTGTTTGATTCTATGGTGATTATTTATGCTTACATGTAGAATGTTTTATGTAGAGATCTATGTACTTTACTTTAGAGCACAAATGTGTGTCACCACTGCTGAGCTTTAGTTAAAAGTGATCTGGAAAATTCCAATTCAGTTTCCAGGCTTTGCCTGAGAGAATCTGAGAAAGTTGTGGGTCATTTACACCGTCAAGCTTTACTGCAGATAATCCGGTTCTCTGCTTAAGTAAGCATTGTGTGTGGCACTAATAACTCTCCTGGCTTTAGGTAGCTGCTCAAATGAAGTTTAGAGTGCTTTTAAGTCTTAATTTTATATGATCCTACCACTGCATGTTTAGACTCATTCGGCTTCCTTGATTCAAACACCGTTGAAACAAGTCTGTGATTAAGTATTTTAAGATCCCAGTGTAAATTGTTACAGTGGTCTATTTAATCAGTTGCTCGAGCTTTGTCCTCAACTAAGTCTGGGAAGCTTTCCTGGAGTCTTTGACTGCCACATTGACCCAGAGGACCAAAGAAGACTCCAGAAATCAATTGAACTGCTATATACATAATATTCTGTGCAGGGAAGGTGTAACTCTTCTAGACCGCCATGGCACAAAAATGATAATATGGATGAACTCTGGTGCTCCCACAATCCATATTTCTGCCTTGACTCCTTTCAGGTAAATTAAGTTTTCATTCACAAAAGTATATAGTCCAGGCTGGTGGACATGCTGCCTTGTTTACAAATTGTTTTGTTGTTGTAAATTTTACTAAAAGTGCATATGAGTCTTGCAAGCTTACATTGAGGTTCCAGTGGTACTTCTCTAATGAGCAGCTGGACTGAAAATGAAAAATGATCTGATTGTATTTCAAATATAATACACATAAAGGAACTCTTCATCATCAATTTACTTTATTTGACCTTAGACAATAAGATCATAAAAGTACAAAAGATCATAAAATACAAGTTCAGAAATATATTACATTTCCACCCCATTTAAATGGATAAATCTAGATAGAAACCATGTAAAAACTGGGGCTAAAAACGCTCTGTTAAAACATACTAAATTCATCCAGTATATCATACAATGTGCAAAACAGTGCCAAAATCAATTAAAGTGCAGACTATAGGCCAACCATTCTCCTATTTGGTAAGACCAGGCATAGATGGGATGCAAGAGAAAAATTTACTTAAGGGTCAGGAAGCGTTTGGAGAAAAGACAGAGCTGGGCGACATTGTACAAAGTTATATTTCTGGAATAAGGGACGGATATACTTTTTGCGTTCATATACATAAAATTTACAGAAAAATATAAATGTAGGTTAGATTGAGGGGAGGTACCATTACAAGGACAAAGTGGCTGTTCATTAATTGAATAAACTCCCCAGGAAAACCCAGCATGCACGCGATGAGATTTAATCTAAATCGCACCAATACATATCTGTTGCGGATGTTTGTCACAAAAGCCAGGTATGAATTTGCTTTATCTGGGGATTGGGGCGGGGGGGGGGGGTGAGGAGGGGGGGTCCCAGATATAATAATACCATGGTTTTATCACGGTTATGTGCATGTCTTTCATTTTCCCTATACATTTTGGAGCAAGATTTAATTTCAGCTTTGGGAATTTTTTGGCAGTTGAGTGGGATTATACAGAGATTCAAAGCCCTATGTCGACAATGTTTTTTTTTTATTACACATATGGAGTCATGGTACCTTATGCGCCTGTTCGAGGGTTAGACAATCCCTACTAATATTTTGGGTTTGTCCCACCGTGTCCATCTGCCAAATTGAATGCCAAAGTAAAACCGGGGCAACGAATATTAGATCTGAGATATATATGGGACATTCAACTCTTGATGCATAGTATAATTCAGACACCTTTTAGGGAGGGATAGTAATTTTTAAAAAAAGCCATATTCTTTCTGTTGTAATACATCAGCCTTTGTTATTCCTCAAATCCCTGCTCCATATGTGGCTGATGCAATGGCTTTAGCAGAGTACATCTTTTTAATTGGTTCCAATGGCTTAGTACCCAATCTGTTAATGAAGGAAAATATGTCCATAATGCTATTTTCTAGTGCGTTACATCTAGTCACTATCCTATTTGGCCATGTTCCCAAACTATTAAAAAGTACACCCAGATATAACAAGCATTGGCATAGCCAATAGGTCTCGCATTTGGGACCTTATAAGTGTTTAGGAATGCAACAGTTGCATAACTAAATACTTATAAGGTCCCAAAAGCGAGACCTTTTGGCTATGCCAAGCGGCCGCAAAAGTGATCGCGATCAAACATCAAAGCGGCCGTGCGGCCGCAAAAGTAATCGCTGTAAAGCGCGGCGCGCACGCACATGCACTGTAGCTCTAGGCTGGCCTGGTAGCACTCCCCGTGAAGCGACACAAAAGGAGGGTGTTCTTTTTGGTTGTTTCCCCACCATTAAGATATGTTTTCGATTCATTAAGCTGGAGATCCAATGAAGCCATAAAGGACACATAATTATTAATTAGCTTTTGCAGAGCTTAGCCAGTCCTGGCTATCAACACGGCATCATCAGCATATAGCAAAATGGGGATCTGTTTATTATTTACCATGGGGACTTCCATTACAGAGTGATCCACTGCTGATTCTATGCTGTTGGTATAGAGTGAAAACAGAAAGGGGGCTAGCACGCACCCCTGCCTGATGCTCCTGAGAATAGGTAAAGATCCAGTACATTCACCCTGACTACCAAATCTAACTCATGCAGAAGACTTGAAGTATAATTGACGAATGAAAGACATTATAGTTTTATCTCCCCCCCCCCCCAATGTCTTTCAGGATACTCCATAGTTTGCTATGTGAGACAGAATCGAAAGCCACTGAGAGATCCATAAACGCCGTAAAAATATTTCCTTCTTTAATTTGAGTATACTTGGCTGTGATTATATTCAAATTTAAACACTGATCCAAAGTCCCCATCCGTTTTTTAAAACCATATTGCACCGGTATTAGTATATTTTTGTCAGTAGCCCAATCCTCCAGTCTGTTTAATAGCAGACGGCCCATTAATTTGTGTTACATCCAGAAGTGAAATGGGCCTATAGTTTTTGGGCAATGACTTATCCCCTTTCTTATGTATTGGCACAATAATTGTCTTTTTCCATGAGGTGGGGGACCCACTATAGCAATTGCATTAATATGTTTGTCAAGAACAGGATCCAGAGATCCGGATTATGAAAAAAGAAATCGATCGGGCCCCATCCAGGCCTAGGGCTTTGGTGCTACTGGATTGCATCAGACCTAATTTTACCTCGGCTATAGAGACGACAGTGGTACACATGTCATTAGTTAGAACGTCCTCAGTTAAATTTTCCCTATTTGCAGCTGACCCAAATATATTTGTATAGTGATCCACCCAAGCATCCTCTCCCACATGGACATCTAAAGAGGGTCCTGTGTCTTGGTTCAGGAATGGGGTGTTAACTATAGCCCAAAATGCTTTGGAATCTTTTGAGAATGCGGCAAGTTGTAGTTTATGCCAAGCATCCTCCTTCAAGGCTTTAAGTCTACCCCGCCTACATTCCTTATGTTGGGTGCAGAGATCGGTGACCAGTTCTTTGTCTCTGGGCTTTTCTTTTAATGCTTTGTGTAGATTACTGAGAGCCTTGGTGTAAGCAGCATCAAACCAGTGTGGAGTCATGGTTTGCTGCTTCCTCTTGCGGGATCGTAACTTTGCTTTCCACGACATTCAGCAATGAAACAAATGCCTGCACTATATTCAGTGGTTCACTATGCAAGTCTAGGCAGGTTAATATTTCCCGCTGGGTGCACTCAATTATATTTGGTAATAATACAACTTTGTTTCTTTGCCCATTTAAGGACTATCCCGTTCCTTCTTGCTATTGTTGGCACTGGGATTCTCCAATCAGACAAGTTAAAGGAACCGTTCCAATGAATTTGGAAAGTGCAACATGGTCGCTAAAATCTGTGACGAGGGTTTCTATCCGATTACAAAATATCTTTACCCGCAGTGCGGCCAACAGGTGATCTATCATAGTACCATATATAGTGTCCCCAAACGTTTTTACCAAGGTGCCTGTAGACTCATCAGTTGGGTTAAGTATTACCAAGTTTCTCGTAATCAAAAGCCTGTTCAATGTATCCCCATATGGGGTGTGTGAAAAATGCAGCGGTACTACACCTCTTTTATTGATCAACCCACATAAAGGTATTGCTATCCTGGGGCAGCTATGAGTGTGAAAATTACCCAGCCAGGCTATTTTCAGGGGATTATGATAAGTAGTTATTGTCCTGTCAATTGCACACTCTGAGTCAATTACCTGGGACATATTGCCCTCAAAGTTATTTTTGTAAAAGTTAATTAGGAGCATGTCCTCTACTCCGAGGCCACCACACACTATGAGATGGTAATAAGAGGACTGTTCATCAGTCTTAAAATATTTTACAGATCGTGTTTCTAATCCAGGTCAGTAATGCTCCTCTCCCTCTACCTGACAGAGGGAATTGCAGGAGTTTGAATTGTACAAAATGTGTCAATATGGACGGTATCAACTTCCCATGTTTCTTGCAGGCTAACTAGATCATATTGTTCAGTGATCCTGGTCCAATCGTCATTGTTCCGCTTAGATCTGAGCCCCGCTATATTCCAGCTTACTGATTTTGCCATGTCTTTTCTCAGATCCAGGGGATGGTTAACTATTAAAGAATCTCCCCCGTGCTGACACTGACTGTGCTGTATATGCTGGGTCTCCCAACTGTCCTTCAGTCAATCACAAGTTTCAAGCCCCTCCAGGGCAGCGAATTTATTGACCAGTAGAATAGCCACTATGTGATTCCCTCTTTAAGGGATGGCTAAAGGAGGGGGAGGGAGACCGAGATTATTATCCAGCCCTCTACCTGGAAACTTAGGTCCATGAGGTCTATAGAAGAACCCCAATGATAAGGCATAAATTTGCGTTGACGCTATGGGGGAATAGGGGAGCATATCCAAAAGATGTTTCACAAGACGTTGGTTATTGAAGTTAATTACTATGCAGTCCCCCCTCGACTGATTTTGGGGAATAGCCCAACCATTGAACTCTTCTAGCCATGATAATATGATTTAGAATGTTGGAACAGTCATAGGTGTCAATATACTTAGACATCCAGTGTAGGGATTTATTCATCAGTTGATGTGTGGATTCTAACTGCGCATGTTGCAATTGCGGGGTGTTTACTAAAATAATGACGAATGGACATGCAGCTGGAGGGAGGTTCAAGTTAGGGTTGTTCTATTGTGAGTAGCCTCCCCACCCCTCCCCTAACATGTCCGGTCTTGCTCTAGATATATCTGTGGCACTGGGTGTGTGTGTAGCCTGCCGATTCTGAGGGGCTTCATAGTTGGAAAAGCCTGCCTGGTTTGTTAAAGTAGCATTCCAATGGCCACTACGCGTATTATTAGAGCTAGGTATTGCTGAGTTAGTTGTATTACTCGCAACCAATGGTTCAACCCGTCTGGGCATACTAGTAGTGCTAAAACCCATCCCTGTGCCTACTTCCCTGTTGCCCTGTGTTTGACATGGAGCCAATGAGCACTCAGCCCTAACCGCAGGTTGTGGGTTGGCAGGAGGGGTATCTTTACATTGACATTTACAATTGTCAACCCACGAAACCTCTGTAAGCCTAGTAGTACTTTCGGGTATGCTGCCTTGCGTGTTAATCACAGCTAGGCTTGCCTCGATTCGCTTTAAACTCTACATTAAGGGCAGTAGAAGGCGGGAAACAGTTTGTTCCAACTCTTGGGTGGTTCTCACAGACTCCGATGTAGTCATTAAAGGAAGTTCCTTTCCCACCCTAACGCCAATGGTCGTTTTGGCCAGTCTTTGGAGCCTGCCACACCAATTATTCTTTTTTTGTATTTTTTTTTTGACCGGTGGTTCCTCGGGTGTCTCTCGATTTACCTGTGCTACTAAGTGGAAGTTGGGGGTCCATTATCGTAACAGCAATTGGGCCGGTCGAATTGACAACTGTTCTGGGCGACAAGACATCATTACGAGGTACTTGTAGAGTCAGTGAGCTCACCTCTCCTCCAGACATCCTTCCTTCTGCCCTCTCTATCTGTTGTATTGACCGTACAAATCTAAGATACAGTCCAAGGGTTCCCCCTTTTTTTTTTTTTTTTTTTTTTTTTTTTAAATCGGACATTGACATTTTTTTTTCTCTAAATCAAGTCTTCTACTCTGCGCTCTCTGTCTCATGTACTGATAAGAAAATATAGCCATGCCATGGTATTTTGTTTCTCGAAAATGCATAAACGCCACTGAAATTGTTATGCTGTGGTCTTGGCGTTTTCCACATAAGTATTAATTTGCCTCATCATTTGCTGCATATTCTGCAGATTTTACCAAAAATAAAATTCGTTTCTAGCTCTAACGGATTAATAAGTACTAAAAATGCAGCGACATGATATGCAGTGCAGTGAAAGACCTTTTGCAAAGGTTGACTGCGTACCTTTCTATTGCTTGTTGCTTTATTTGATTGTTAAACTAGTAATGAGATGAAACCTATTCCCACACAATGTTAAGTGTACAAATGACAAAACAATGAAGTAACACTATCGAAGAATGTGTTGCATTACGCTGCATAGATAATTAGTCAAAGCTGCTGTATAATTTGGTCTTCCCCTGCAGCTTAATTCCAGTGGCCCTGCCTGTACCTCAGGGCATGATCACATTTACATCTGGACACACAATTTAAGGTCTTGCCTACCAGCAGCTTTTAGCTGTATAGTTGCTAAAGTCCGCTTGTGGGGCATACTAGAACTTACAGTGGACTTCTGGAGAGCTCATTGCTTATCATAAGTTGAATCCCTTACATTATTAGGTATCTTTCCTTCTTATGTTTGATCCTTCTCGAGCATAGCTTCTCTACCGCCCTATTGATTGGATTGTTTGTATCTCTTCACAGTTCACATTCGGGGAACTACTTTTTCTTTAGCACTCCATGATTTTTTTTTTTTCTTTTCTCTTGTGCTGCTACCCCCCCACCCCCCCAATGTCACCCATACCCTGCATGCTTCGTTTTGCTTCCTGCTCAGCCACATGATGATGCAGGCATACGCCGACACTCCTGGCTGCCATCATTGCCAATAGTTCAAAAGAGGAAACCTGTTGGTTTTCCAATGCTTATTTTTCTAATGTGAGTTAATGGTTGCCTTATTGATTACTTAGTATTGAGAGCTTTCACTAGTAGTTACTGTGCAGTATCTGGTCAGGGAAGTTTGAACTGCTGCTGTATAACCTCTGACTGTTCTTTAAGCAGAGTTCTTCCTGATGCCGCTCGTGCTCCTTTTTGGTTCTGCCGATGTGGCGCATTTTTAGTGCATCCTGAGAAACTCCACCACTATGCAAACGTCTTTATGATTGGGTTTCTCTTGTATATTTTATGTGGTGGACGATTGGTCAGTCGTTTTGAGTAAGTCTTTGCTTATGCATGTAGAGTTTTCATAAGAGGATCCCATAATGTTTAATTCCTATCACGTGTATTATCCAAATTTGATGCTCTGTTGTCACCCTCTTGTTCACTATGAATATGGATTTACTTTTCAGATTTGTGAGAATTTATTTTTCGACAGTAATGTTTGCTCTGTGGATCCTTTCAAATCCGTATTGCTCATAACATTTTTAGGTCTCGCCTGCGAACGCAGCGCGAAGCGCTGCTCGCAAGCGAGATCTATTGTTGCTGACTTGCCTCGGAAGTGGGACAGGAGATGTGCACGCGCAGGCTTTTGGCGGATTTGAGTTGGTGTACGCGCCTATAGCCACGCGGTGTGCACATCTCCTGTCCCGCTTCCCTCGCAAGCCAGCTTGCAGTTTCACTTTCGTCAACACGCGCGTCCTAGGCAGCCTCATGCTATTTAATATTTTTTTTTAAATGCGCAAGCGCGCTCCAAGCACTTACCGTCTCTTGTTGGGACTCTGCGCTGCTCCTCTGCTTTTCCTGCCGGTCACTGCAGCAACACGCGGGGCTCTGTTTTGCTCACAGGAGCCCCGCCTGAAATCCTGCTTTGTCCACACCATTCACGAAGGCGGGGTGGGCTCCCGCCGGACTTCCTGTATTGTTTGGCGGCCCCCTCCCTGGGCCGCACGAGCCGCGCAGCACTCATTAAAAGTCCGGCGGTGTTGAAGTCCTCACACGCCGCTACTGGGCACGAGCTGCAGAACACGCAAAAATTACATGTACCGCGCATGCGCGGGCAGCCCTCGCAGGTCTTCTCCCCGGCCCGGATGTGGAACTGCTTTCTCTTTGGCTTCCTCGACTTCAATTCATTAAATCCCGGTCGCGTGCGTGCAGGTTTGTCTGTGGTTAAAGAGAGCGAGGGAGGACGCGCTGCTGTCATGGCATTACAAAGGGGTACGTGCTTTGAATAACTTGTTTTCCTTGCATTCTTGTGTTTAATTTTTTTCGACCCTCACAGCCGGAAGAATGTGGTGTCAGCAGGTCGGGGGTGGGGACATAGCATGTTCCAAGCTGTGGATCCTTCGAGTTTTTATATTGCCTGTGACTCCCAAGCCAAGAGAACCTTTCAATATCGGGTCAGAAGGGCAGAATATTTTATATCATCATTGAAGGCATGATCCGGGGTGCGCAGGAGTGTAAGCAGGACAGAGCATAGACAATGAACCGCAGGGCCCACCCTTGACTGCATATGCTCACCTCTGTGGCACTGTGGTCCGAACTGCCTGACGTTCCCCTCTGCTGCCCTCACCGCATGCACGAGGTGCCTTGAGTTTAAACTTTAAAACTGCTTCCCTTTAAAATGCAAAGCGAGTCCTCGCGGATGTTTCTATTGCTGGGGGCAAAATAAAATACGGCGGCCTCCCCGAGCATGAGTCAACAGCACGTTGCGAGCTCTGCATAAAGAGTGGCAGGAAATCCATGCTCCGGGTCCCAAGAGCTGATTTGCTTTCTACACACAACATAGCAGGGCAGGGCCTCCAGCTTGTACGTGCAGACCCAAAGCTATGCCGAATCCCGTCTGATTTGCTTCTAAAGACCCGAGGGCAGGCAGCAAGCCTGTTGCTTTCAGTTATGCATAGAAAGTGCTTATAAACAGTAAATCAGCATAATGCCGGGCAATTTACTTCAAACTTGATAACATATGGTACTGTGTATTGAGGTGTGCCCGGTGCTCGCAGGGTCCAGTCGCATCAGACAGACCTTCAGTCAGTCCTGTCTTTTTAGTCAACAGACCGTTATGATTTAAGGCACATATGCATGGACACTGGCGAAGGATGACCAAATTATGTGTCAGGGTTAAATAAATTATGTGGCAAGGAAAAATAAATTATGTGGTGTAATGTGGTACATTTTACTTGATTATTGTGTCTTTTAATAGCCGTTAACACAATCTGAGCAAAGTTTTCATCTCATTATTACCAGTTTAACACACAAATGCAACAATGAGCAACACAAAGGTGACCAGTCAACCTCTGTCTTGAGCCTTCCACTCCGTGGCACCATGCGTTGCCGAGTTTTTAATAACTCTTGATCCATTTGAGGTAGAAACAGATTTTCTTTAGTTAAAATGTGCAAATTATGAAGCAGCTGATGGATAAGGTGGCAAATGCAGCAAATACATAAATTTGAGGAAAACACCAAGGTTACAAAATCGCATAAGATACGTAAAGTAGTATGAGGATATATATGTAGAAGGTAGTGAGTCGTAGCATGGGAGCCTCAAGAGAGGTCTGCTGTGGTTGGTTCTCTCCAAATGACAGAGTCCTCATCCAAGGTGATTTAAGCGTAACACCCCAGGGCAGTTTCTTGCTGTTCTGAGAACTGAACTGGACTTTCTATGTTGCCAATGAAAACGGAACTGGGCATGTCCACTACCTTTAATCTCAAGAGCCTTCAGTATGTTGTAGTTGGGGCTCTGGTCAACTGGAAATGGGATGGGCAAGCAACCCTCCCCCCCGCATATCTGCTACACACGCTGCATAACATCATAACTGTGCTGTACGCAGCACACTGCTGCACGCCTCACACTGCTGCACGCCTCACACTGCTGCACGCCTCACACTCCTGCACGCCTCACACTGCTGCACGTCTCACACTGCTGCACGTCTCACACTGCTGCACGTCTCACACTGCTGCACGTCTCACACTGCTGCACGTCTCACACTGCTGCACGTCTCACACTGCTGCACGTCTCACACTGCTGCACGCCGCACACTGCTGCACTCCACACACTGCTTTTATGCGAGTTTATGCTACTGACATTGTAAATGACAATGCCTTTTATTTGTTTTAAAACCTAAACATAAATAAAAGGCATTGTAATTTTACAATGCCAATAGCTCAAACTCTTATAAATGCGAGACTTATTGCATTGCAAATGCTTGTTTTCTTTTATATTGAGCATAGGTTTCACGTGTGACACGGCACTATTTGTACCCAGATTAACTCATTTACAAGACTTTAATGTCATAACAACCGTAAAACCCTGTGGTTATGACAATTTCTGATTTACATGTTTACATATTTACATGTTTATCAAGTGTTCGTATTCTGTAGTTTTGCCAATATACTTTGTTTCTGGTGTAACTCGTGATAGTTTGAAACTTATAGCTCGTATTTTGGTCTTCAGGGAGACTGACTGAGCTCATAATATTTCTCATCTAAGTAGCTCATAGCCCGCCCTGAGCGCGTGACATTCATCTTGTGCGTGAGGATGATTAGGTTGTGTGTGAATGGTATTTTACTAAAGCGGATGTGAGAAAACCAAGGTATCAATAATGCCACATTGTGATTCTGCATCTAAACTACTTTTGGTGTGGGATGTGTATTGATCTGCTGGCAGAGGTGAAGCACAGATTAAATAGCATTTATATGTGCAAAGCTCATTTATAACAAGAAGGGAAGAATTTTAATTCTGATATTTGAGTACTTGCCTTTTCTGGTTTAGTCTTTTAGGGGTAATTTTGCTGGTAGTGTTTGTCTCTAGTGACATTTGCAGCTCGAGTCGGGAAACATTTTGCGCACGTTTTTTCATACATGCACGAAATGTTAGCTCTTCGTGTATGACAGATCCTTTTCATAACTCAAGATCTGCAGAATTTTATGGTAGCAGATGAACATTAAAAACTCGCAGATTCCTTAAGTAGGACAGATTTTCTGTGTTCTTAAGGTTACACAATGGCACCTGGTGCTATAAGGAGAAAGACAACAGAAAAACATTAATAATTTGGTGAATACACTTAATGTTACAACCTTGTGGCCCTTTCCCAGCATTTCCAATTATTTTTCTTACCAAATTTGCACAGTTTAGTAGAAAATGTGTTGGAGTATGTGCACAATCAGGTTGGAAAATTCTGTACAACCTCCGTATTTTCAGATTACAGAGTTTTTGCTCCGTAGAAAATGTCCGTCGCCTACCTGAAGCTCAGCACAAACATGACAGAATTCCTGTTATTCATCCACTCTTATTCTTCTAGCAAGACAGTGGAAAGGGGGACAGCCAAACATGGACAGCCAGTTTGGGCTGATACCCTGTAATGGTAAAGCGATGATAACTGTATGTATAAAAAAAAAAGTAATAAAATACTTTGAAAATAAAACAAATTAGAAAAAGTACAATACTAGCACACTGACTGAAATAGTTTGTTTGATAAATAAAATCCTTACCATAGTTATAAAAATCGTGATTAACTTTTTACGCATCGCATTTATATATTAATATAAACAATAGATGAAATTCTCTTCTGAAGCGAGGTAGCCATCTTGTGACACCAGAAGCAGAGTTACTTTAAAGTGCGTACATGTTCAGTCAAATGGAAGATCGATCAGGTGATAAGGCACTGGGATGCTTAATGAGCAAGTAGCTCGGCTGTTTATTATTCCAGTAGTAAGTGGTTAGGAAAAGGTCTCAAGGAAGCTAAAGTGTTCCATGATATACTTCAGCAGTTTATCCAGGGCGATCAAGGAGTCACTGAGCAGGACAAGGCGATGAGATTTTGATGTAAAACAAATGGTTTTATGTTACGCGTAGGGTGGGGCTCGGCAGTGATGCAGACCGTTCCAAGACAATCTGTAGGCTTTGTAACCTGATTCGACATGGTGATGCTGAGGTGGAGATCACCAAGCCTCCTAAGAGTTCGACTGACTGCAGCAGCTTCTTCTTTTATATGCCCTCTGTTGTGACCACCTGTGCGGTTGCCTCATGTTTTCTTGATTTTTATTAAAAGCTAGTGGGCTGCTTGAACTTACGATAAGCCAGGTAGATAAAGGTCGTAAAGCTGATGTTTAGAGCCGTGTTCTCTGGATTCAAAGCAGCAATGCTGCCCTGCCTGCAGGTCCGAAGTCCCAGTTTGTTTCACTCAGGCCTCAACTTAGCCCTGCGCAGAACAATCAGTGCGGGGCATATGCATACAATGTGCGCCAGAGATTCAGCTGATTTGCCACAACCCCTGCACACAAGGTCAGTCTGAGGGGGCGCCACCAGGAAGTTGTTTCAGAAAAAGCCATTCGCCCAGCTTGAGGATCAAAAATCTCTGTTATAGATGTAAGGGATATGTGCAGGCCAGGTGTGGCAAGGGAGACAGCTGGTAAGAATTAACTGTTGCCCATGCATGCTTGCGTTTGGATAAAATCTTTGTCGAACATGCTGAAACGCAGTTGGATTGCCTTCTTAAAGCTTGATCTAAACGCTTTTTTGCTAGGATTTAGGAACCACAGTTCACTTGCTGATAGTTGTGACATGCAATCATTGAGGTACCGACTACGTGACCCACCAGCGTTATTGGCACTGATGTCAGTCCGTAACAGAGACTCAAGTGAGCCTACTCTGGCCTGCCTCAGCTTATGGCACAGGTTAAGAAAGGCACCTGTGCTTTGAAGGACGTAGTTTGAGACCTGGCTCTAGTCAAATCTTGGCAGCGGACAAGATTTTTGACATCCAAAGCACCTTTTTGTAGATTGTAATCGCATGTTGATGAAGTGCAAAGCTGACCTTGCCTAGGAAGATCTCAAAGCCATATGACAAGGTGCGACCTATCTTGGCTTGCATTACTTCCAACTTTGAAACTAAGCTGGGATCTGGCAATTTTTTGGAGAGCTTGGAGAGACTGACTTGAGGAGCCATGGCTTTCATGGCAATTTCACTACGATGTTTAGTTAGAGTGGCCATTGATTTGATGTGGATTCCCAGGTATCTGTAGGTTTTTCCAGATGAGATTTGGACGTTATTATACGACCAAGCGCCACCTGTTAAAAAGCAGGAGAGCTAGCATACATCCCTGTTTCACACCCCTTGACGTGGGTATTTTTCTGGATAGGTGCGATCCTGTGCCAATCTTGACTTGAATCCAGGTGTTGGTATGGAGCTGAATGATTCGCTCCAGTAATTTAGCATATTTTAAGATTGAATACGGCTTGTTTTTTTTCTCCGACCAGTGTCCGGAAGATGCTTGGCAGCGTGGTTGGTGGAGATGCCAGAGCAGCTGGATAGCCTGATTTTTAAAATGTGGGCGAATTTTAATGCCCCATGGTCAAAAGGATTCTGTGCTGGCTAAGAGGGCATGGGCCGAAGTGGTGGATTTAAACATTACCAGTGTAGCATCTGATGGTTGTGAACCTCTTAGGTAGCTTTTAATTGGTTAGCTCCAGCGCTGGTGGTGGGGCACTGAGCTTGATGATGTATGGACTGGAATGGTGCAGGAGGTATTTCAGTTACCGTTTTTTAATTCAACTTGCTGATGACCAATTAATGTTTCCCTTCCTTCGGGGGAATCCTATGCTCTTGTTAATGTTGGCCTTGTTATGAGATTTTGGTGACTGTCTCATCGGGCTTAGAAGACCGGTATGACGGGGTGGGTGAGGTGCATCAGTGGGCTGTAGGCCGCTTGATGAGTACTGAAAGGCAGTTTGGTGTGCACCTTGGGGGGGGGGTGCTCTCATGCTTCCAGTCACTTGCTTTAGCAATAGATAATGTACGAGTGTGCTGAGTCCCAATCTTCACCTTGTTATGCAGCGTAGTCAGTAGCCGCATTGCCCCCTGCCAACCAATGGTCCACAGGAGCTAGTACTTTTATGCATGTTGGAGCGGATGCTAATTCAGTGCCCTTTGGATGGTCCTGATCCAGGTTCTCGGTATTCTCCTTTTTCTTGCCCGGGCCTCTTGATAGGTGTTTTGCTTCATCTAGAACGCAATTTAGGAATGTCGGTAGAGTTGATAAACTATCTATGATAGGAGAACAGCAGCAGACTGAGTGAACTAGTTTTTTTTTTATAACAACACATTTTATTCCGTTATTCATTTGAAAGTTGGGCGATTGCCCTACAATGACCTGTAGGAGAGAAAAAAAACGGACATTGCGGAAGTTCCGACATTTTGATTATTTTTCAATGCTTGCCAAACATGCAGGTGGTATAACTTAAAGTGCAGACAGTACTAGATCTCAAGACATTGTATATTTGCGTGGCATCCTTTGATCTTTTCTGTTGTATCGCAGTGCATAGTATTTTGTTATGGTGCAACACTGTGATTTTGTTGTGTCTCATCTTCAATAAAGGTTTTTGAAACTTGAAAAACAAAATCTCAAGACATGTGCATATGATATATTAACATAGTGATCTATCATCATACAATACGGGATGGTCCGGTCCGTGATCATTGGATATGGGGTTGCGTATAAGGGGTCTGTGGGTGGCAGGGGGGAAGCTCTATTCCACGATATGACGTCCATCGGGTCCAGATTTTCCTATGTTTGTTGGGGCAGCCTGAGCTAGAAATACTGCTATTTCTGCCCCATGCATCTGTCAAGTTCAGTTATGGACTAGGTTTGAGGCTGATTGGGCCCTTGTTATTAATTTGTTCAAGTCTTCAAGCTTCCTGTCAATACCGGCCGTGAACATGGCTGGGGTATTCAGGAGGTCCACTTGGATGTCTAGTGATAATTTAACGCCGTTACTGTTGTTTGAAGGGTTTGCAGCAGCTGAGGCCATGCTGCCGACATTAAAGAGGGTGTGACCTTTTATGCTGGATTCTGATTTATGGTTTGTTGATTGGACTGAGTCCGTAAGAAAAAAAGGATAGCTCCAGAGAGATTGGTCATTTACATCCATGCTTCCTTGCTGCTGTGGGGAGGCTGTTGCCGTGCCTATATTAATTGGAATTTAGGGTGAGAGTGGTTTGATGTCTGCCTTTGGTGATCTTGCCCACTGAGCAGCTGGGGAGCCTGGTAATGTCCGTACTGGGTGAAAGTGGTTTTTAGTTTACATGACAATTTAGACGCATAAGTTGTTGAGGCGCCATATGAAACTGATTTGTTTGTTGTGATATAATGATAGAAGACCCACTGACTGGACTTAGTGATTGTTTGATCAAAAAGTGTGATTGATGGCAATCCTGAGACAAAGGTGACGAGGGTTGACGCCCTGTCTGTTGACCTGGAGGCTATCTTGGCTGTTGTCTGCTGCAAGATTCCCTTTAGTGCTTCTGGCCCGGGGCTAGGGGATGAGTCCTTAGCCTTTCCTGTTTTTTTTGGTTGTTTTTTTAAGGGGCTAACAAAGAGGGGGCATGCGAGGAAATTACGCTGTGCTCCCGGGTGCTCGTTCTAATGAATGCAGAACGAGTGTGGGAGAGGATGATAAATGCGAAATGGACGTATCCAAGGGTTGTTTAGCGGCGGTTTCTGTGTTACCAGCATGTCCTGATGATCATGAGCTGTTTTTTTGCTTTGGGGTTGCAAGGGCCTTTCTTGTTTTACCAGATTTCATTCATTTAATTAGTTGGCCGCTCTTGATGGCGGCGCACCTCACCACTCCACTGCTGTGTGTCCTTCCTGGGAGTCCGAGGGGCTCGAATGGGTTGCCTTACCCGAGGTCCCAGCTCCCCCAGAACCTCCCGGCTAGTATTGAAGAAGGCAGGGGGTAGCGACCTCGCCCTATCTGATCTGGTCAGGGCCCCCAATCCCTGGCCTCTATCGAGGCCTGGCGACCCAGCTCCTCCTCAGGGGACCAGCGCACTGCTGCTCGCTCAGCAGTAGTGCCGTAGGGGGTAGAGATGTGACTCCCTAGAAAACCAGGGATTCAGCCTGTCCAACCAACCTGAGGAGTGGGGCTGCAGTGACCCTTGGGGCACGGATGCGGGAGCTTTAGCGCAGTGGCGCCGAAGCTCAAGGATGGTGGACGTGCCAGGAAAGGATGACCAGACAGTGAGCCGTGCTCACCTAGGAGCCACCCACAAACTGCACCCAGCACTAGCCAGGCCGCCTCTGCGGGTCTCCTAGGGGCTCACACTTGTCATCAGCTAGCTACAGCTGCTGCACTCACCTTTGGAACCCCGCCCCCTCCCTGGATCCCTGATTACCCGGGCAGAAGGCGGCAGTTGGGAGTTGAGCAGCACTTTGCTGCTTAACAGAGCCTCAGCTTGCGTGCTGTTTTTGGTTGTTAACACGCAGTTGTGACTGGGCTGTGGCTTACGGCTTGCTGCTTGCGGCGGGGTCTGAAGTCCGCTAGATCCGCTCCGCTGCTTCTCTCTCTGCTCTCTCTCCAGCCTCTAGCGCGGCACTTCTTTTTCCACAAATCACTCGCAAGACGAAAGCAAGTTAACTGACTTGAACCTTGACAGCATCGAACCCCAACTTTCACAGCTGCCAAGTTACTTGAATTTACCCTGGACACCAGCTTCATCCTCAAGGGACACATTTCCCCAAAAAACACAGGCTAGTTCAAGCTCTCTCTTCTAAAGAAAGTGAAACTTTTACTTCCAGAAAGTGACTTAAGAACTGCTGCTTAGTCCCCGTACTCTCACATTTTGATGGCCATGCTCTGCTCCACCCCCTTCCATTGCACACTAGCTCCCTTTAGGGTATTCCACTTGCTGTAGCACGTCTCACCCAGAGTCTGAAGATCTAAGATAGTATCACCCCCATCTTGATGGAATGCCATTGGTTCCCCTTGCCAGCCCATACCATCTTCAAAACCAGCTGCAACATTTACAAAGCCATCACAACCAACATCCCTGATTATCTTGCTCACCATCTCTGGTGGTTCTCAGTACACCTGTAATCAGGACACAATCCGACTGCTGTTGCAAAAGTGTTTTATACAGTTTACTTCTGTGACAACTGTTGGGCAAGTTAGCTCTAAGAAATGTGAATAATTGGTTTATGCATTTGACAGAACTCCGGGTTTATATATTTAGTTCTACTTTTCGTACATTTAAGAAATGGCAGGCAATCCGAAACACTCTTCTGGCCATTACCGTACCGTTGACATTAGCTTAGCAGTGTTACATAGCTGTTTTAGATTGTGTCTGAGCTGCAGCTTCTTTGGGGGTTTTGCCGCACAGTAGCACTACATTCGGAGCAAAGTGTTGCATAAGACTTGCATTTGTTGGGTTAAAAACTGTCAACTTTAAAATCTCCCTGTGCAGTTAAAAAATGCTTGCATGGCCATACCATATTACTAGGCATATCAGAGTGCGCTTGCAAATACCTAAATTTCGGCCATGGCGAGAATGGGTGGCTTCTGTTTATGGTTGGAAAAGGTAACCTTTGTATGCTTTTTCTAGTTTTGAGATTTTGCTTTTGCCACTCGAGCGTTGGAATTAAAAGCCTTTGGCTGACTATTCTTGTTAAAGAACGTCTGCTGTTGGTAATCCTTCAACTCCGAGCTCTTAAAAGGTTAAAGTGCCCCGTCCGACGCACTTACCTGCAAATCATCAAATGATTGTGAACACAGTCCTTATTGGTCTAATTAGCATTTTTTTTATTTAACTAAAATTTAAGCTAAATGTATTCAAATTGAATTTCAGTGCTTGGGTAAAACAACACTTTATATTTGCTGTCTTTCTCTATTTTTGCTTGGTAGCATTGTTGTATTGGAACATATTATTACAAATTCTTCAAAATCTGCTTAGTGACTTTTGCCCCTCCTCCAAGGGTAGTATTGCTCTTCCACCTCGTGCTGCTTGGTGTATCGTTCCACTTCCTATGTGGTGCTTGCATTGCAGTGTAGGACAGCCTATTTTACATTTCAAAACGCAAAACATATTTCTTATAGATGCATTATCTAAAGAAAGTGATTGTTTTATGTTTTGATTTTTCATACTCTGGCTTTTTAGAAATATTTGTCAGGACACTTAATGCAGGCTACACCTATTGATTGAGACAAAGTTTTTTTTATTGTTTTGTATTTTGACTTCATTACTGTTTTAGTACTATATAAATACTTTGCACATTGCTCTAAGTTAAGCTTGTCTGCTCCGTGCTGTACCCCGTGGGCAAGGGTTGCTGTCATCCTAGAAGTAGGTAGTCACCCCCCCAATAATAACCCAGTTTCTTATGTTTGGTATCACATGCTAGTCTAGTTTACTCGACGTAGATAAACTTAAGAGTTTAACACACAGAATACGCCATATCAGCACATTCCTGTATTGACTTGGATAGTTAAGTTACTATAGCCAGGGCCTACATTTTTAGGTCTCGCCTGGCGTTGCAGCTTGCATGCGCTACTCGCTCTGTGAGGACTTCTTGGAATCAATACGGGTCCAGAAGTCGTATCTCAGCTCTGCCTGCAATTTTCATTGGTGTGCGTCGTTTGTCATCAGTGATTGTACCGGAGGGTTTTTAGTCCCTCCTGGTTGCCACCCTGTCCTCTTTAGGCCACACCCACCGGGATTGGATGTTTTACTGGCAGCGTGAGACGGTGGGTTTAATATTTACTTTCTGCACTTTTTGCTTATCATTATTTTCGTGTGGGCTGTGCGTTAGATTCCAAAACGCCCCGCCATTGTCACGGATGCGTTAAAAGTGAACGCGCGCACGGCGTGCTAAAATGTACAATTTGATTTGTTCTGTCGGAGCAAAAGTGACTTGCTTTTTTCTTATCATTATTTTTGAGTGGGCTGTGTGTTGGGTTCCAAAACGCGACGCCATTGTCACGGATGCTTTAAAATTGAAAGCGCGCACGGCGCGCTAAAACATACAATTTGATTTGTTCTGTTGGAGCAACAGCGGGTTTTATGGCAAACGAAGCGCGGCGGCCTATGACTCTGAGTGGGTGCACAAAGGTCCCCTGCCGGACCCTCCTTTTCAACACAAGTAAAGCAATCTTCTAAACCAGATGCACAGCCTCCAATTGAAAGTGAAGTGTGGACAAGCAGACGGAGATAAAAGCCTTTATTCACTAGCTGTTGACAGCAAAAAAAATTAATATTTTATAGGGTAAACAGAAACCTCCCTGTGGGGGTTGCAGGCATTCAGAGGGGTTCTTTGTTTCCCTTTGAAGAGAGTCTAGTGGAGTATTCCGACTCGCTGTCCCTGCATCCTGTGAGGCTCAGTGCGTCGCCAGTATTCCCACTGATGGCGCGAGGTGTTGATTTTAAAAATATGCAGGTATAATCCCTCTTTCGAAAGGTGATCCGCGTGCTCCTGCGGTGAGAGAAAGAAAGACGTCTGCCATAACCCACTCGAAGTTGATTCTTTTTATGAGCTTATTCATTTTTAAGGCTGTGCGAGTGAAATATGCAGTGTTCGTGAGATCTTCCGTTTGCGTAGAGGCGCGTGCAGGGTGGAAATGGTGTTGTCCTTCTTTACCCAGAAACATAATCAACTTTAATGATGAATCTAGGGTACCATTCTTGTACTCTCTCCATGGATATTTTTTAAGGTCCAGGTGTAAGAATAGGCACAGTTTGACAATGCCTCATACGGGTGTATATATATATCTATCTATCTATATATCTATCTATCTATATATCTATCTATCTATATATCTATATATATATATATATATATATATATATATATATATATATATATCTATATATATATTCACTTAAAAAACCATAGGTTTCACACATGTTATAGTTAGCTGGACATTTCACTCGTGAAAAACCATTGAAATTCCCCCGTTATAGTTAGTGCAGGCAACTATAACTCACGCGACCGCAATGCTCTGCTGATGACGTCAGATATTACATCACTGTATTTAGACACTTATTTACCCATGTCTTCTTCCATTAATTTTTAGCTATACATGTATTACAAATATTTTTTTTTCAGAAAGACACAGATGTCATCAGTGATGTAATATCTGACGTCATCAGCAGAGGATTGCGGTCGCGTGAGTTATAGTTGCCTGCACTAACTATAACGGGGGAATTTCAATGGTTTTTCACGAGTAAAATGTCCAGCTAACTATAACATGTGTGAAACCTATGGTTTTTTCAGTGAATTTGTACGTTTTTTTAAATGCTAAGTTACTTTACGCCATTTGTGGCGTGCGCGCCCACTTAACGCAGTTCGTTCCGTGCGCGCACCGTGCGCGCACAGTGAGCACGCGGTGCGCTTTGCGCACCGCGTGCCCACTTTACGCTAGATGGCCCATGAACGCACGATGCGCTTCGCGCACCGTGCGCACATGGAGGACATATGATGAGCATCGTTGTGACAGGTAAAATATATGTTTAGTTTTGCTGTAATCAGCCATGCACAAATGGTGCACTTCGGGCACCATTTGCACACGGGGTGGGGAGAATGTTGATATTTTTTGTTTTTTTAATATATATTACCGTACGGTAAGCGTAATCGGCGAAATTTTCGAAAAAATTAAAATTGCCTTTTTTCACTTGGGGGAGCGTTGGGGACTCCCTCGACATGGCTAGGTGCTTGGGAGCTGTCTAAACAGCCCCTTTACATGTTTTTGCACTTTGTTTTTCAACCCCCTGTCAGAGTGCGAGAGAGAAAATGGCGGCCGCCGCTTCCTGGTTTCGACCGATTCGAATGTTTACTAAGATCTAACGGCCAATCAGAATCGCGCTCGCGCACGTCACCGTACGCGTACGGTAAGAGCACCGTAAGCTGGCTCAGATATATATATTGATTTAAAGGCTATTTTCTCAGAATCTACTGAACCGATTTACACCAAACCTACAAAAGGCACTTCCTTGACCTGAGGACTACCTCTCTGCCAAATTTCATTAAATTCTGTTCAGCCGTTCGGGCTGTAGCTCTGTCTAAAGGTCCTATGGAAAAATGCATGGGAAAAACGCGTTTTGGGACCCCCCTTTTATCTCAGCCCCCGCTTGACGAATCCCCCCGAGACTTTCAGGGTAGGAGCGGAGCTCAACGCCCCACCTATTTTGAAAATTTTGCGAGGATTCGTCGACCGGCGCCAAAGCTATTCAAAATAGAATGTTGCGGATTTCCTATGGTAAGAGGGTCCTAACTATAACTATCTACTGGCGACCGCCAGTAGATAATATATATATATATATATATATATATATATATTTATGCATAGAGGGTTGCCCCACCGATGAGCTGCACTCGCTGGCGGCAAAAGGGCGTAGAGTCAAGCGCTTAGGGGTACAACACAGGTTCCAAACTTGCCTACGCGTTTCGGGCTTGGCGCCCTTCTTCCTGGGCAAAACAGCAGCAGAAACGGCAAACAGGTAACTTCAAAGTACATCCCCTTTTATTGGTTAGCCAATGCAAACAGGTGAGTATCCTGCTGGAGTTCTGGGACTTGAAGTTCAAATAAACCCCCAGTGGGTCGCCGCCATCTCTGTTACTCTACGCCCTTTTGCCGCCAGCGAGTGCAGCTCATCGGTGGGGCAACCCTCTTTGCATAAATGTTTTGTGGCCAGCCCAGGTCACGAGCAGCACCACCCCGAGATCCCAGGGGGTCCGCAGCTGTTCACAGTGAAGGCATGGCGTGAGCAGGTGGCAGGTCGTGTGTAATGCAGGCGCACAGGAGCGCGATGGTTTTAGTTCCTTAAAAACATTTCAGTAACAGAGATGGCGGCGACCCACTGGGGGTTTATTTGAACTTCAAGTCCCAGAACTCCAGCAGGATACTCACCTGTTTGCATTGGCTAACCAATAAAAGGGGATGTACTTTGAAGTTACCTGTTTGCCGTTTCTGCTGCTGTTTTGCCCAGGAAGAAGGGCGCCAAGCCCGAAACGCGTAGGCAAGTTTGGAACCTGTGTTGTACCCCTAAGCGCTTGACTCTACGCCCTTTTGCCGCCAGCGAGTGCAGCTCATCGGTGGGGCAACCCTCTTTGCATATATATATATATATATATATCAATCTATCTCATCTGAGAAATTTGTTGACCCGAAAGTGAGAAAACACACTTGTGCCCTGTGACGCCATTTTAATTTTGTTGTTTTGCTTTTTATGACCTATATGGTGCTGAATTCCATACCACCTGTGCCATTAATATGCTGAGCGAAGCGCACTGTGCGCGCACGGAACGAACTGCGTTAAGTGGGCGCGCACGCCACGAATGGCGTAAAGTAACTTAGCATTTAAAAAACCGTACAAATTCACTGAAAAAACCATAGGTTTCACACACGTTATAGTTAGGAATTAAAATTTAAAAAACCTTGCAAATTCAGTGAAAAAACCATAGGTTTCACACATGTTATAGTTAGCTGGACATTTTACTGATAAAAAACCAATGAAATTCCCCCGTTATAGTTAGTGCAGGCAACTATAACTCACGCGACCGCAATCCTCTGCTGATGACATATGTGTCTTTATGAAAAAAAAATATTTGTAATATATGTATAGCTAAAATTTAATGGAAGAAGACATGGGCAAATAAGTGTCTAAATACAGTATTAGCATCAGCAGAGGATTGCGGTCGCCTGCACTAACTATAACGGGGGAATTTCATTGGTTTTTTATCAGTAAAATGTCCAGCTAACTATAACATGTGTGAAACCTATGGGTTTTTCACTGAATATATATATATAGTAGATAGTTATAGTTAGGACCGAGTTTCCATAGGAAATCTCAAAATTCTATTTTGAATAACTTTGGCGCCGATTGACGAATCTTCGCGAAATTTTCAAAACTAATGGGGCGCTCCGCTCCTACCCTGAAAGTCTCGGGGTGATTCGTCAAGCGGGGTCCCAGAAAAAGGGGGGGTCCCAAAACACGTTTTCCCCATGGATTTTTCCATAGGGACTTTAGTCGCAGCTTCAGCCCGAACGGCTGAACAGACTTACGTGAAATTTGGCAGATAGGTAGCCATAAGGTCCGTTTGGTGCCTTTTGCAGGTTTGGTGTAAATCTGTTCAGTATATTCTGAGAAAATAGCATTTAAATCAATATATATATCTATACGCGCGCAGCGTGCGCGCAAGGTGCGCGCACTCGGCCGTCTGCGAGCGCACTTCTGATTGGTTGTTACATCTTAGTAAACATTTGAATCAGTCGAAACCAGGAAGTGTCGGCCGCCATTTTGTCTCTCGCACTGAGAGGGGGGTGAAACATAAAGGACAAAAACATGTAAAGGGGTCACGCTGGACAGTTCCTGACCCCCTAGCAGGGGTCAAGGGGTCCCAGGAGGTCCCCCAAGGGCAATTAAAAAAAATTATTTTTTTTCGGCTAATCGCCGAGTGCGCGAAGCGTGCGCGCACTATAGAAATGTTAAAAATTCCGCGAGATTCTCGTAGCGTGAGTGCACGGTGTAAATGCTTAAAAATAAAATTGCAATATCAATCCCCCCGTGTGCGCACGCTTCGCGGAGCGTAGTGTGCGTGCATTGCATATATATCACTAATAGATTATACCAAAACCCTTAACAACAAAGCGTATCATGTGTCCTCCTTGTGCGGACAGTGTGCGAAGCGCACCGTGCGTACATGGCCCATTAAGCGTAACGTGGGCGCACGGTGCGCGTAGCGCACTGCGTGCCCACCGTGCGTGCACGGCACTAACTGCGTAAAGTGGGCGCGCGGTGCGCAAAGCGCACAGTGTGCTCACCGTGCGCGCACGGAACGAACTGCGTGAAGTGGGCGCGCGGTGTGCAAAGCGCACCGCGTGCCCACCGTGTGCGCACGGCACGAACGGCGTAATGTAACTTAGCATTTAAAAAAACGTACAAATTCACTGAAAAACCATAGGTTTCACACACGTTATAGTTAGGAATTAGCATTTAAAAAACCTTGCAAATTCACTTAAAAAACCATAGGTTTCACACATGTTATAGTTAGCTGGGCATTTTCCTCTTGAAAAACCAATGAAATTCCTCCGTTATAGTTAGTGCAGGCAACTATAACTCACGCGACCGTAATCCGCTGCTGATGACGTCCGATATTACATCACTGATGACATATGTGTCTTTCTGAAAAAAAAAAAAAATATATATGTATAGCTAAAAAAAAAAGGAAGAAGACATGGGTATATAAATGTGTAAATACAGTGATGTAATATCTGACGTCATCAGCAGCAGATTACGGTTGCGTGAGTTATAGTTGCCTGCACTAACTTTAACGGGGGAATTTCATTGGTTTTTCAAGAGGAAAATGCCCAGCTAACTATAACATGTGTGAAACCTATGGTTTTTTTAAGTGTATATATATATATATATATATATATATATATATATATATATATATATATATACATGGATATGTATGTATATATATATAATATGAATGTGTATATATACATGTGTGTATATATATATGCAGATACGTCACATATAGATATATATATATATATTCACTGAAAAAACCATAGGTTTCACACATGTTATAGTTAGCGGAAATTTTACTGATAAAAAACCAATGAAATTCCCCCGTTATAGTTAGTGCAGGAAACTATAACTCACGCGACCGCAATCCTCTGCTGATGCTAATACTGTATTTAGACACTTATTTGCCCATGTCTTCTTCCATAAATTTTTAGCTATACATATATTACAAATATTTTTTTTTCATAATGACACATATGTCATCAGCAGAAGATTGCGGTCGCGTGAGTTATAGTTTCCTGCACTAACTATAACGGGGGAATTTCATTGGTTTTTTATCAGTAAAATTTCCGCTAACTATAACATGTGTGAAACCTATGGTTTTTTCAGTGAATTTGTACGGTTTTTTAAATGCTAAGTTACTTTACGCCATTCGTGGCGTGCGCGCCCACTTAACGCAGTTCGTTCCGTGCGCGCACGGTGCGCTTCGCGCACCGCGCGCCCACTTTACGCAGTTAGTGCCGTGCACGCACGGTGGGCACGCGGTGCGCTACGCGCACCGCGTGCCCACGTTACGCTAGATGGGCCATGTACGCACGATGCGCTTCGCGCACCGTGCGCACATGGAGGACATATTATGCGCTTCCTTTTGATAGGTAATCTGTTGACATTTTTTGGGGAAATGCTGTGCTCTTATATGCCATGCACAAATGGTGGCCTTCGGCCACCATTTGCACACGGGGTGGAGAGAGTGGGGTTTTTTTGTTTTAATAATTTTTTACCGTACGCGTACGGTAAGCGTACGGTAAGCGTAATCGGCGAAATTTTCAAAAAATAAAAAATTACCATTTTTTGCCTTGGGGGATCTTTGAAGACTCAACTAACATGGTTATGTGCATGGGCGCTGTCTAAACAGCCCCTTTATATGTTTTTGGCATTTGTTTATCGCTCCCCCCTCAGAGTGCGAGAGAGAAAATGGCGGCCGCCGCTTCCTGGTTTCGACCGATTCGAATGTTTACTAAGATCTAAGGGCCAATCAGAATCGCGCTCGCGCACGCCACCGTACGCGTACGGTAAGCGCACCGTAAGCGCACCGTAAGCTGGCTCAGATATATATATTGATTTAAAGGCTATTTTCTCAGAATCTACTGAACAGATTTACACCAAACCTACAAAAGGCACTTCCTTGACCTGAGGACTACCTCTCTGCCAAATTTCAAGTAATTCTGTTCAGCCATTCGGGCTGTAGCTGTGTCTAAAGGTCCTATGGAAAAATGCATGGGAAAAACGCGTTTTGGGACCCCCCTTTTATCTCAGCCCCCGCTTGACGAATCCCCCCGAGACTTTCAGGGTAGGAGCGGAGCGTAGCGCCCCACCTATTTTGAAAAATTCGCAAGGATTCGTCGACCGGCGCCAAAGTTATTCAAAATAGAATGTTGCGGCTTTCCTATGGAAACGTGGTCCTAACTATAACTACCTACTGGCGACCGCCAGTAGGTAATATATATATATATATAGATAAATATGTATAGATAAATATGTATACACACAAATATAGTCACATGTATATATGCAATTCTAACAACATACAACTACAACATATCACAATTATACACTAAATAATGCAAAGCTAGAATACAATACCATTAGCAAAGCAAATGGCTTTGACTTAATCAAAGGCGAGACCTATTGTATTTCCAGTGCTTGTTATGGGAGGCTGCACACTTTCTGGGAATTACTTGAGACCGCTTTAGCTGTTTTGTCAGCCTCATGGTATAAGAAAATAAAAAGTGTAATAAAAATATGTACATATACAGATTATACCCAAATAGGGGATATATGCCAACCTCCGCCATCCATTCATCTGTTCAAGTTCGATCACTCTTCGGCACGCCCAGCCCTCAGCATGAGGTAATGGGTTAGCCCACTTTAAAAATTGGCTCTAATCTCTGTCAGTGACAGAACTTTGCTCTTGCACATGTATTTTCTGCCCTGAAATTAACTAACTTCGACACCAGTGCTGCTGGACAATCTACACTTTCATTTCTTGTCTTTTTGCCAACATACGCATGCCATTGCCATCTTCAGACAACTGTATTTTGACGTTTTATCACTTTTACACTTTTTATTTCTATTACATACTTGCATAAAAGAAATAGTCAGGCTTGTCAAGGCGAGAGATGCATTGCCTTTGCCAGTGCTTGTGGAGGGCGTATTTGAGCAGGTCTGTCCTCCTCAAGCTTTTTTTTTTTGATAACCTTCTCAAACAATGAAAAGCTTCTCATTCAAACTAATGCACAGACATATCTTCCCTGAGAATCTTTCTTTAGGCCTGATATTGTAGGTACAAGTGAAACCGTGTTCGGCCATACGAAGCACTGGGCTCGCTAGTGATGAAACATACAAATAGAACAGAGTCTGGCTCAGTGAAGAGCCCTGGGGAACTCCATATGGTAGACTAAAGGATTTTTCATTAATCTGCCCACCCCTAACAGTCTGAGACCTGTCAGCCAGAAAAGATTCCAGGGGCAGAGCGCTTTCCATTTAATACCCAGCTGAAAAGAACACGATGTCACGTATTTAGGAGCTACCATGTCAACCGCTGGCGACAAATCAAGCATAAGTGACGCAGACTCCCCACCTTGCAGCACAGATCTCATACTGTCTACTGCCGCTACCAAAGCAGATTCTGTACTGTGCTCACTTCTGAAGCCTGACCGGGTGGGTCTGGGAGCTCATGCATGTCAATATGCGCCATGAGGTGCTAATTCAGGTGTTTTTTTCCATCTTGGCCGGAGTTGGTAGCAGCAATATGGGAAAGTCATTTATTTTATTCTATGGGATTAAATGTAGGCTTCTTAAGTAGCGGAATAACTATCTTTTCTTTCGAAGATCTAGGCAAATACCCTGCCTCTGTAATACAGCTAAATATCCGAGTAAGGTGATCAGCCACTAGTCTGGAGATAGTTGAAGAATTCTAGGAGGGAATGTATCTGTTGGAGACCCGGATTTAATTCCAAAAAGAAGCTTATTAACCTGCAAGACTTGGGGAAAACAGGAAAGGGTGGCAGTGTTAGCAGGAGGAACCTATCTTCTCAAGGACTGGTTGTGCCTGGTCAGAGGGGCTAGAAAATTCAACATAGATGTTTGAAAGAAAGCAGCCAAGTTATCACAAAAGGACTGAGAAATGTCCAAGTTCATCGCATTAGTAGGACTAGGCAAAGTTCCCAATGTTAAACAGCTCAGGGCCGGCACTAGGGCGGTGTGACTAGTGCGAAAGCACTGGGTGCTGACTTCAGGTGGGGGGTGTCGTGTTTGAAGCATATAATGGTTTTCAAAGCACCTGCTGCCGCCCTGGCCGTCAGCAATTTTCAGCCAACAATAAAAACGTCAAGATAACTCTGGTGATTAATGTTCTTCCTAGAGAGAGATCAGAGGTTTGTCTGGTGGACGTTTTGACACATAATAATGTAGCACATAGGGTTAATATGCCTGCTGCGAAGAACATGTACTATTCAAAATACAAAGTGCATATAATGTAAATAGCTCAATGTGTTGCTGCTTTTGTCTGGAGAGTTCCTTTACTTGCAGTCTAGAAGTTATAATCCTAACATATTAACTGTCATCAAAGAGCTGTATGCAAACTGCAAGGTATAGATTAGAGCATTATGAGTTTTTCCCCCCAGTCTTTTGTTCTCCTAATGTTGGAAAAAGGGTTCATTTGGATATGTCAATTCTGATTATTAAAGAGAACCCCTAACCATAGTGTTGCGTTTTAAATTCTTAGTTTGAGTGTTTGGTCTTTAGAAGCAAAAACTCAGTATGGATGATATGTGACTCCTACACCTTGTAGTCCTGTCTTTTTTTTTTTTTATTCTTTAAAAAAAAAAAAAATTATTCATTTTTTATTTTAACGCTCTTTAGTGGCATTTTACAGAATATTCCAATTGTAGTTCACCTAGGATATGTAACATTAAGAATGCTTCTTCTGTTACAGGATACAATTTAAATTTAACACAGTTACTATAAAATATATATACTTTTCCCAAAAACGTAATTTCCCCCCTGCCCACCCACCCTTTTCGTGTCTTAATATCTTGTCTGTACTTCCATCCGAAGTTCGATAACCATCATCTGAAGTGCAGTGCAATGTGTCTGTCTTTAGATTTCTCTACCCAGTTCTTATTCCAGGGTTTATGATGAATCATTCCCCTCTTCTTCCTCCCCACCCTAAGGATCTCTCAGGTCTTCAATCATCGCGGACCATGCCCGTGCGTCCTCCTCAAGTCTATCATCTTTCCTTATATGTTTCATCCAAGTCAGTTCAGCTGTTGCCCACTCATTCATATCCCTCAACCAGTTACTTATAAGCGGTGGAGTCGGGCTGCCCCACGAGATTGCTATCCTTCTCTTTGCGATCACCAACCCCAGGAGTACAAACTTTTTTTACTTAGCTTTTTCTTTTTCGGGTTGGGTATTAAATCCAGTAGGACTGAACGTGTAGTCTTGGGGATGGACCATCCAGTAGCCTTGTGTATTAGCTCCAACACTCCCTCCCAAAATGGACCCAAGTTCCAGCACACCCATACTGTGTGCACAAAGCGTGCTGCTGCTTCTCCGCACCTAGGGCAGGTATCCGACCACTCCAGATAAATTTTACTTCTTCTGTATGGGGTTAAATATACCTGGTGTACTATTTATATTGAATTAACTTAAAACATGCGTTAGAACTCCCTTCACGGACCCCTTCATGCACTCTCGTTCTGATATGGGTCCCTCCTCTTCCTTCTCCCACCTTGTCTGTACCTGCAGGATGGTGACCGGATTATCGGCCTATAGGTGTGGGATATTAAGTGCCACCCACCCGCCATTGATAATAAGGTTGTTAGAACAGCTGTTCATGGGGGTTCCTCCGGGAAGGAATTCCATATCTCCCTAGCCACTGCCGCGATCTTTCCATACTGTAGGAATTGTTCTGCTCCCAGTTCAAAAGTAGTTGCAGCGTAAAGGGAGGCTTGTGGGCCCCACGGCATGCATGGTGCAAATCTGGCATCAGGCAACCAAACGCCTGGGTTGGACTGATGTACAAACGCAGTCCACCCCGTTGTGGTACACACAGAAGTTGGGACTCTTGTGCCATCACCAAGGGTTTGACAAATGGGACGCGATAGGACTCTTCAATATAGGCCACCTTGTGAAAAAGGGCAGAGTCCTGTCTTTCCCGGAACTGCATGAGAAGTACGAAATGACTCGGGGGAGAGGTGTTTCGATACTTGCAAATTCGTCATGCTTCAACAACCGCTCTCCCAGACATGAGTAACCTCCCGGAATCATCTCCTCTTGAGGATCGATTACTCTCTGAATCACTCCCTGACAAGGCCATTTCCTTAACATACCGCAAAATGTGTAATAACGTACCCGACCCTTTTTTAATTCTCCGTAGCTGGTGGCAAGCCGACATTGGTGACATGGAAGATGATGATTGGCAGACAGCGCTGATGTCACCGAGAGAAGTGGCCATTTCACTTCGCTTTCGGCGCATTCAATTAAAAGTCTTACATAGAACCTACCTCCCTGGGGTTACACTAGCTAAAATTGGGACGCGACAGGATGCATCTTGTTTGCGGGGGTGCTACCAGGATGCTACCTTTTATCATAATATCTGGGATTGCCCATCACTGCGTCCCCTATGGGAGGGGGCTACCACATACTTACAAGACGCACTAAATAAACAGATTCACCTCACTCCATCATTGGGGCTCCTTAATATTTGGGAACCATCCGACCTCACTGAAACAGAACAACAATTGGTTAAAGAGAGCTATTGCAATGAAGTGGGGGGTGGCGGGGCAGCTGATGATAAACTCATGGGCGGCTGAGCTAGATAAATGTATGGTGGCGGAAAAATAAGTATTCAAAATCAGAGGATGCCCCAAGAAATGGGACAGGAAGTGGAGTGGGTGGAATGCATATCGTGGAAACCTACGTGTATCTCCGACTGTAGAATTGGAAATGGCTAGAGAAAGGCATCTTACGCCTGACACGATATAATGACTGTCTAACTATGTTCCGTACTCAGTACTTAAAGTTTTAATGTCAAATTATCTGCAATTTACACGTGATGATTGGACATTTCTTATCAATAAACAAACCATAAAAAAAAAAGTAGTTGCAGGCTCCTCCCGGGTCATAATTCTGCCATTACTATAGAAGTCCCCCATTGTAAGGCAGCCTTTGTCCTTCCACCGTTGGGCGTACATGGTCTCTGCAATTTTCTTTTGAGCGGTTTTACCACCCACAGTGGCATGTCAGGGAAGTAGGGTGCCTTCCGGATTACTCTTAACTGTGTCTTCTCAAACTCTCGCCACGTATCTAATCCTATATGGGTATTCGTTTGAGATCACAGCTCCCATCATGAGTAACCCAGGTTAGGTGCTACCATCATAGGTGCCGCCAATTGAGTTTTCTCCAATTTACTACCTTCCTCCAGCCAATGAACCGCATGTTGCAATTGTGCGCTACATAATATAGATGCATACGAGGGATCACTACTCCGCTGTCCACCCACTTTTGTTGGAGGGTGTCTAGTTTAACCCATTTGTTTGCTTCCCCACAGCAACTCCTCCATTAAATTATCTTAACACCGAAAAATATGACTTAGGGACTTCATAGAAGGAGTGTTGCAGAGTATAGAGGCATTAGGGTAGTATTATCATTTTTACGATTTCCACCTTTCCCAATAGAGAGGCAAAAACTTCCAGAATCCCATTGAGGCGCGTACACATTCTATTTTCTCCCTATGTTATGCTCTAGGAATAGTGAAGGCGAATGCCATAATTAAATTCCCAAGCATACTCTCTATTTTCCAAGGCAGACCTACCTCAGGGTATGTATCTATTGCCTCCTGTGCCAGTTTCCCAATTCAAACTAGTATCTATTTACCAGTGTTGATGCAAAGTCCAGAGAACTCCCCAAATCTCCTTAGTTCATTTAAAAGGATTGAAACCGCTCGAGATGGACTTCTTAGGTACACCAACACGTCATCCGCATACACGGAGACGACATGTATGGTATCCCCCAAGGGGTTTCCATATCCCTCCATACTACTTCTGAGTGTTGTCGCTAGGGGTTCATCATCGCTGCAAACCGCAGCAGCGACAGGTGGAATCTCTGTCTTGTTCCTCTGGACAAGGTGAATTTGGCAGATACCCCCCCTGAGACTCACTCAGGCCTTCGGATTCCTATATAACAGTTGAACCCATCTGAGAAACCCCTGTCGCATCCTGCCCATATGTATGTCCACTCTACCGAGTTGAAGGCTTGCTCAATATGCAGCATAGCCAGGACACAGTCCTCAGTCTGAATTATCGGGGCATGCCATTTATGTGCAAGTCTTCTCAGATTATGAGTGGTGTTTCTCCTAGGTATAAATCCTGCTTGGTCCGGGTGCACCAGATGAGGCAAGCGGGACAGCAACCTGGTCACTAGAATCCTACTCAGTATCTTTATATCCAGATTCAGGAGTGAGATTGGCCTATAAGAACAGGGCAGCAGGGGATTTTGATCTGTCTTTAAGATCATAGACACTAGCGCTTCCTGCATGGAACCAGGCATGGATTTTCTCTCATGTGCCTCATTATACACCTCTAATAATTTATCAGCCAAGAGTGGTGCAAATCGTTTATAAAATTCGGGAGGGAGACCACTGCCTGGGCATTTAGTAGGTTTAAGGTGTCTGATAGCGGATAATTCTTCTTTAGTCATGGGGGCTGAGAGGGCATCTGCTTCCTCTGTATCCAACTGAGGCAACTCAATATGGTTAAGGTAGTCTTGTATTATTTCTGGGGGTGCATCCAACTTGGTTTGGCAGGGGGTAGCTAGATGGTGTGCCAACATAGCTACAATTGCTCTCTGGGTAGAGACCAAGTCCTTGTTTCTATCTTGCAGTTGCAAAATAGGGGATGTGGTGGATTTGGATTTAATCAATTTCGCTAACAGTGCCCCGGACTTATCTCCTTCCATCTGGAGAGGTTGTCGATATGCTATATAATTGTTTTTCCAGCCTACACTAGGAGCCCATAAGTTCTTCCGTGCTTTCCTCCATTCCTCTAAAGCCTGCCGATCTATATGTAGGGCCACCTCCAAGATACCCAGCCTCTGTTCCTCTACTTAAATGTCCTGATCCAGTAGTTGTCTAACTCCATGGGATATTTTGATGGCTACACCTCGGATCACGACCTTCATGGCCTCCCACTTCATTGCCCTGTTAGACGCGGTACCCCAATTTTTATCAAAATAATGAGGGAGGGCTTGTTTAAGGGTGGCTTCAAACTGGGGATCCTTCAGCGCTTCTGCACGAAGACGCCATAACAGTATCGCCGGTTGCCCCATTCCTGCTTTGATACTCAACAGGATCAGAGCGTGATCCAACAAGTATCTGGGTTAGTATGAGATCCCACCTACCCCGGGGTCAATCCCGAGGATATACATTCAGTCGCTTAGACTATTGCTGTATTTGTAGCAGGGGTTTGACAGGAGAATACTCTTTTCAGAGGGTTGCACATTCGCCACTCGTCTGAGTTGCAGGCTATTTAGGATATCCATTATTACTCTAGTCGTACAAGGTTTAGTGTTCTCTTTGGGTGGGTCCCTGTCTGAATGTGCATGTAGAACACAATTAAAATCACCTAATGAGATTACTTCCGCTCTCAGCAACGGGGTAGCTACTTCCATCATTTTTGTAAAGAAGTCAGGACTGTCCGAATTGGGGGCATAAACATTAATGAGACATATCTTCTGTCCCTCCCACTTCCCTTATATAATCATGTATCGCCCCTCTGGTTCTGTCATATGCTGTTTGTGTTGGAACGGAAGCCACCTATATAAGTATACCCCCTAGCAAACCCGGAGTAGGAAGTGGCATATATCTGACCTCTCCATCGCCTCCAAACACATGGAATTGCATCCCCCATACATGCGTTTCTTGCAGGCATGCGATCGCCACTCTGTAGCGTTTTAAACATTCTAGTCCCCTTCTCGTCTGATAATTTGCCATGCCCCCATACATTCCATGTTATAATTTTCAGCTCTTGTACTCCCATATTTGCAGGCAGTTCCTCCTAACCATCTAAAATTCTGCATTTCTTGTGACTGCTCCCCTTCTCCCACAACTTTTCAATTGTTTCCCGGAATCAGACACTAGGCACTTTAACTTTGACTTATGCATACATCCCCAAACAAACACAACACGGTAACTCCCTTTACCCTCCACCGGGCATTCTTGTAAGTCTCGTCCCCTCCCCCGTATGCTAAGGGATATTGGTTTGCAAGTACGCCCTAATCCACCCTCCTCCCCAACTGCGAATCTCAACTTATTGTTTCTTGAATTAAGCAAGAGGCAGTCTCTTAAAAGTTCTTTAGAGAACACCTATTGAGTGCTGTGCTAATGGCCCAGTCACCGAAGAGGGTGTGAGGTGGGAAACTACCGCTCTCTCCGCGGGAACATTTAGGGGGGAGGGATCCTCCCAAGGACAGCTTAACTTATCAATCATATGAATTTTTTAATCCTAAATGATACCATATTCATGTCGTTTACATATCATTGTCTCTCTCACCTTTTGCATTACTTCTCAAACCCCTCACTTTTTCTGTGGGTCAGTCATCCGTGCCCTGTCGTGCTGTTCATTCAACCGGCTCATCCAACCCCCCCGAGCCAGCAGATTTACAGGGAGAGCGGAGCCAGTGGTCTGGCTCGGATCTTAAAGCCCTTGTGGACGAGCTGAGCCCTGAAAATGTTTGCTATGTAAATCATGCAGCAAACATCATGTGAAATATGATAAAGTAGCTTCAAAGCTTAAGAATGTGAATTTGTTGAACGTTTAACGTTGAAGCTTTGACATTAGTATGACATGTTATAGCACTGCACTGAAAGGTACATATTAAAACTATTTATTTATTCGAGGTTTTATAGAGTGTAAAAATGACCCGTTACGGTATCAGAGCGCCTTACAGGGATAAACATGCTACGTACAGCATTAGGCATAGGCAAAAAAATAAGGAATGGGGATAGGGACTTGAATAGGACAAAGCCAGAGTTCTATACAATAATCAGTGCAGAGCCAAAATCAGCGAGCGACATGTAAGCGATAAAAAGGGAAAACCAGCAATTGTATACGAGGGGACAGAAAACAGAAAAAGGCAGAGGGAACCGGCAGAACATTTGAAGGAGTGAGAGTTGGTACACAGAGTGCCAAGCAATATAGGAGACATTATGCACAGAACCAAAAGTCATGATAAAAGGCAGTATGTGCGATCAAGGAGAGTTATTGGAGGAATTTGCTCATTAGGAGGGTTTTGGCTTCCTTTTTAGGTCTCGCCTGGCGTAGGCTGCGCGCATGCGCAGTCTCGCTGGAGAGATTTCATGTTAACGGGTAATTTCTGTAAGGGGCTTTAAGCCCCGCCCCTCTGTTCCATTGGCTGGCGTCACCGTTTATGGTAAACAGTGGCCAGCCATTGGAACAGAGCTGTGCATGACTTATTTGCTCGGCTTTTTGAGCCGTCCCACTTGGACGGGCTCGCCTGAATTGCGTTAGTTGCAAAAGGTTTGTTATCTTTATTGGGCCATGTGTTTCAAACACATGCCCTCATAAAGACAAGAAACCTTTTAGCAGGCGAGGCCGGCAGAAAAAGCAGAGCAAATACGTCATGCCGAGTAATACCGGGGCTTCTCGTTCTAACTCTTTCCCTCGGCTATGTCTTTCTCTTTTCTCAAGCTCTTTCCCTGCTCGTGTCTCACTCTTTTTTGGTCTTTGCTTCCCCTTTTCCGTGTCTCCCCCCCTCGCTCTTTTATCCGGCTACCTGCGCCAGTCTCTCTGCCGACCCTTTCTTTGTGGCTGTCTGTTGCCATGGCAGCCCGGTGCGGCCATAGCAGCCCGGTGCGGCCATAGCACACGAGGCGGGGAGAGTCAAAGCTTACACCCCCGGACCCTCTCCGCTACACCAGCCCATCATGGTCTGCTGAGGATTCCATTCCACCGCGCGTACAACCTGGTTGGTAAACACACTTCTATCCACAACAATGGTACAGTCCGGTCGGTAACCAGGAAGCGAAACACCGCTCTGCGCGGAGCGCAGTGCGCATGCGTATACCCAACTAGGTTTGTCGCGGCGCCAACTTTAAGGGTGGTGAAAACTTCAGTTGGGGTGAGGAGGCTGCTCTCAAACATCCATACCCAGTGCTTTACGTGAATGAAAACACTGGGAGGTCTCTCAAAGGGGCGTGGCCGATGTAATTAAGGGCGTGAAAGTGCGTTGACACTGAAGATGTTTCACTGAGGCTGCTCTGAGGATTGGCCCCTGCGTCAACAAACCCTCTTGCCTAGTCTTAGGCCGTCTGTAGTAGGGAGGGCCGTGCCCTACCCCATACCCGCATTGTCTCCACACACAAGAGCAAGGATCAGATAGCTGGTGTCACTTAACCTCAAGTCCACTTCACGCCCCTCGGGTAGCTGATTCAGGCGCAGAAGAGGATACCCGGGGCCTTCTTACAGTAATTCCATCTACCAACAAACGGCGCCACACCCAGCAGCCGCGGCTTTACCAGATCCCGGGCCAGCTCTTTCAACCGCCCCTGCCTTGCCCCAGACACCGCCCTGCCTTTCCGCTCTCAAGCCAGACTTCCTGATGTATTCTTGCTGGGAAAGGATTGTAGTTAAAATGAAGCAAATAGCTATAAAAATGCAATAGGTCTCGCCTTTTATTAAGTTAAAGCCATTTGCTTTGCTATACAATACCATTCGCAAAGCAAATGGCTTTAACTTAACCAAAGGCGAGACCTGTTGCATTTTCAATGCTTGTTGAAGATTGAAGGAGAAGGTATTCTTCTGATGGAGGATGGTAGCGAGTTCCAGATTCTTGGAGCAGCCCCAGAGAATGCTCGGTTATAGGTTTTTTCCTTGTGGAAGCGGGGTGGCTGAAGCACAAGGTCTCTGGCGGACCGGGAGTTTGAGTTTCCCAGATACCACACTTTTCTGGGCGGGGTATGCTGGGGAGTTCATGTACAGGGCGTTGTGTGTGATGCAGGCCAGCTTAAGCTGGATTTTGGCCTCGAGAGGAAGCCAGTTCAAGGCCTTCAGATGTGGTGAAATGTAGTCAACTTTTCTTGAGCCAGATAAGAGTCTAGCTGCTGCGTTGAGGCAAGCTTTTAGAGGGTCCGAGGAAGTCTTTGGTAGGCCAGATAGGGTAGAGCAGCTGTATTCAATTCTGGAGATAACTAACACCTGAACTGCGGTTTTTAGGTTGGCAGTTTCCAGGAAGGGTTTTAGTTTTCTCAAGTAGCTCAGACGGAACCTGGCCTTTTTGGCCATCGAGTTGATGTGTTTGCGCATATTCAGGTTGCTGTCCAAGGTTATACCAAAAGATTTGGCAGAATCCACTATGGTCGGTGTGCAGTTGAGTGCTATGATCGAGTTAATCTGTTCCCGGATGTCATTGGAGTTATTAGGGGGCGAGATGAGGATGAACTCCGTTTTTTGGGCATTCAGTTTGAGCTGGTTATTGGTGAGCCATTGAACAGTCAGTTTCAGGGTGTCATTCAGGTGGGTAATCTCCTCCAGATAAGGGATTTTGATGTATATCTGGGTATCATCGGCGTACATGTGGAAGGAGATGTTGGCCATGCGAAGAATTTCAGCAAAGGGTTCAAGGTGAGACTGAAGAGGATAGGGGACAGAGTAGAGCCTTGAGGGACACCGATTGATATCGGTGAGGGAGCAGATAGGTTGCTGTTGACTGAGAATCTCTGGGTGCGGTTCTGGAGGAAGGAGCCAAACCATTTGATGACGGTACCTCCTAGACCCATGCTGTGTTCATGGTGTTCGAGAAGTTTCTCATGGTGACTGTGTTGAATGCCGAAGAGAGGTCCAGAAGGATCAGGAGGCAGGTTTTGCCATGGTCAAGGGCTTGGAGAGCATCATCAATGATGTGAAGAATAGTTGTTTCAGTGCTGTGTCCAGGCCTGAAACCAGATTGGAAATCGTCGAGCAGATTGAAATTAGCGATATGTTGGCTGAGTTGTAGCTGTGCACATTTCCCCAGCACTTTAGCAAGAAGAGGAATATTAGAAATTGGTATGAAGCTGTCTGGAATTGACTGATTCAGAGTGTTTTGTTTTTGATGGGGGTGACTTGCCTGGATTTCAGGGAGTCTGGTATGGACCCTTGAAGAAGGGAAGACTGGATGATTGCAGTCCAAATGGGAGCGATGAGCAGGGAGGTCGTTGCCAAGCAGTTGGCGGGGAGAGGGTCGTTGAAGTGGGTATTTGGTTCTAAGGAGGATAGAATTTTCGAGATGGAATGGTCATCATAAAGTTCAAAGTAGGACCAGTGAGCATTGTTTTTGGGTGTTGCCTGGGCATGAAGAGTGGAGAGATGGGTCCCGGTAAGAGGAGGATGGAAGTTTGAGGTGGCATTAAGTTCGATACACACAGGTTATTAGTGATTTTGTAGTTTCTTTGGATGATTTTGCTAGTTTGTTTGATTGAAATTTGACTATCTTGAAGAGTTTGCGGGGTCTGTTCTAGGCATTTTCCAGTTCTGCTCTGAAAAAATCTATTTTGGATATGAAGATGTTCTTGTTGTTTGTATTTCTGGCCTGGCGGAGAAGTTTAAGGGGTCCGCTGAGCCAGGGGCTTTTGTCTTTGATTTGGGACCTTTTGAGCTTTAGCAGGGCCAGATCATCCAATATGATGGACATAGTCGAGTTGTAGTGCTCTGTGAGGCCATTGACCTTAGATGGATTGGGGGGGGGGGGGCGGGGGGTGTAGGTAATTCTTGCAGTCAGCTTCTCAAGGTCAAGTTTCTTAGTGTCCCTGAGCCAACGTTTCGGTTTCACCGAAATATAGTGCACTAATGGTCTATGTTTAAAAGCTAAGACAAAGACCGTTGTCATTTAAAGCCTATATGTGGCCCAGATTATTATAGAACATTATAGCCTATTAAATCATGCACAATAGGTTTTTGCACAACTGGCATTCTAAACTTACATATTTAAAAGTGCTTTCATACGCAATAATGAAGATAAGTGTTTTGGTGAAATAAAATATTTGCCTAAGATCTCACAATTTAAGCAGGGAAGCCGCAATTTATGCACGATTTTCTGGTTTCTGTTTGTACAAATGGGTATCTGTCTTTACTTGTATCTAGGCTTTGTTTTTATCCTGGTGCATTTTTACACAGCATGTATTCGACCCGAAGGCATTGGAGCGCTCTACAAGAGCACCAGTTACATTACACAAGATCACATTCATTGTCATAGCCATGGTGAGATTAGGTAATTTCCCCAAAATCACAGGATGTTGAGCCGATGCCAAGACTCAAACCCACTTACAAAGTTGGCTGCTGTGTCCCCAACGCTCTGCTCGTTATGGGCTTGAGGTTCCACTAGGACCTCGAACTGAGCAAGAGTCAGGCTTCAGGCTCGAGCCTCAGTTGAGCTTTCAGTGGTTTGCCCACCTCTAATGACCAGCGGCATTTGTAAATCTAAGAATTGCCCCATGGTAGAAATTAATGTATAATTAATTTTTTTTAAATGTAAAAGCAATGAAACATTAAATTAGAAACAAGGCATGGTAGTGTCTGCTTTACGCAACAAAACCTATAAAACAGTTAAACACACCAAACCCCAGCCCATAACAAACAATGAAACAGATCAAATATAAATAGTCCATTAAAACATGCAAATGTTTACCCTACAAAACATAAACTAAACCATTTTGGATCTCAGCAAGTCCGGCATATTAATTATAATTTAGGCACATTTTTAGAGGGCTATTGTTTCTCCGCCCAAGTCCAGGAACGTTACGGTTGTGCCTTTGTTGAAGATCTTAACATGTAAGGTACTGTGGGGTCCTCCAGGGTTACTTGCTTTCAAGTTCTAGTATCCTTTACAATATTTTTTTCTAATACTTTATCTTTCAAAACGAAATGTTGGGGAAGGTGTGCAAAATATGAACTAAAAATCCTTTGGCACAGTCACCAAGTCTACAGACTGTCTTTCACTCACTGCTGGATCCTGGTTTCCACCCCCACATCTCAGTGCCTCAATATCTGCCAGGGGAATATGGATAAAAAGCCTTGATACGTTTTTCGTAGTCTGATCCAGAGGCAAGTCTGGATAATTAGGCTTGCACCCCACTTCATAGGATGGAGCTCTAGGTCTTCTTAATCCAAGTAAAACTTAGTTTACATTCTCCTTTAGGTTCCCCCTAAGATGTTGAAGGGGCCCCATCGTTGTATAGGGTCTGTGCTCTGAGTAAGTCTACGGATAACTCCAAGGTTTCTGGCCCTCCCTTATCCCACTCCTGTAGAAATAATGTATTTCCAATTAAAGCATTTCATTGCAGCTGGATGACTGGCACACGGATGGTAGAGGAAGTTAAAAAAATTGCTTTTATTCTAAGTAACTGGTGGGACACGTCAAATTCCAGTCTTATTTGGATCTCAGCCTGGCTTGGGGTAATTCAGGTAGTAAGTGGAATAGATTACATTGTGCCAGTCAAGTACGCTATCCACTCTACTTGCTAATGCCCCCAGGCATTAAGTGAATGATGGCTACGCTTTTAAGTGCCTTATAGAATGGAAGGTCTTACTTCAGAGATTTAAGAAGAAAAAAATAAACACAATTATTAATGTGATTGATTTATTTTTCAGAATAGAAATGGGTTGCCTGAAGTGACCCTTCTCCTCAGACCACACCCCCCATATCTACAAAGCTCCTGCTATTTCTGTCTGACGTTCTGCTCCTTACAAATTATACAATATTCCTTTTGGACAAATTGGTGGCTAGTTCGTTGAGTTTATTATATTTTCCTTAAGCCACTTTCAAACTTTGCAGAGCAATTTTGGTACGGTCCAGCGGGACCATAACATCTGCGTATAATAAAATGGCTTCCTGCTGCAGGCAGTTTGTGGAGGAAACGCTCGCTATTTCTCAAAAAACCTGCCAATCTTTTTGGGATAAAAGTTGAATAATAGAGGTGCAAGCAGAAGATCTAAGAATTACAAATGAATGATATTGTTCAGTTACACCTAAGGTCCACCTGCATTATAAAGAAGCATGTATACAGTACGTTTTGGTGAAGGTGGTGACAACTGGAAAGATCTAGACACTTTTTAAAATTATTCGATTTCACAATTTTATGTAGTGTATGTTTTGCCTCTCTATGTGTGAGATTATTTTGCTGTTCTGTGGAGCACGTGTTAGCTTTTGGCCCATTTCAAAGCAATAATCCACTTGGCAGCCAGTAAGGACTGTTGGTTGCTTGGTGGAGTGTTCTCCTCTTGGTGAGGTCCAGTCTTTACCAAGAGGGGGTGGGTGGCCCCGGTTCAATCTGCTCTTGAGGGTGACCGGTCTGTTTCACCACCTGTTACTGTGTCGCTAGACCCTATAGTTACCACGGTATCTAGGTCTTATCCCTTCTTTTGAGTGGACACTCGAGCAGTGTTTGGGTTGTTCTGCTGTTGGTTGTGCTGCTGGTTCCAGGGCAGTGAACAGCTAGGTTCTTTGTGGAAGTTAGTTGGATGTGTCTATGTACTCTACAAATGCATGCACCCCAAAAATACACTTGAAAGCATCATAATTCTCTCTGAGCGGAAAACACATACAATGAATGTAATTATTTTCTGTCTCTACAGAAATTCTTTTATAGTTACTCTGAGGTTTCAATTTGCAGTGCATAATGGGTTGGTGCGTATTGAGGCAAGCCTGGCCTACTTACTGATCCTGTTACATGCTAATCTGTGCTTCCCCAACCTTGTTGCAATTTGAGCCATTTTTCTTTTGTTGTGGAAGTTTTGCTGTAATTCGAGTCCTTTTTTTTTTTTTTTCTCCCTACACCTTGACGATACAGCAGTTTCTTGTAGCCGTCCAGTGCCGACCGAGTCTGAGCCTGGAGTAGACATTAGATCTTTCTTACTGTAGGTCGTAACAATCAGTTGTTGGTTCAGTTTCTTCTCTCAGCTTACCTCAGCCCCAGCTTCCCGTGCCCACTTACTTTGTTGGGCAGCACTGTCGTCCCTTGCTGTCCTCACCTCTTGCTGGCTTTTTAAAGGTTGTTTTATTTTAAGTATGTTGTCCCCTCTCTAGTTACTCCTACGCTCCCTTATCACTGATGTGCAGCGCATTTAGTTCCTCCACCCCAGCCACTCTTATTTTTTCACTTTTTGAAAGGTCCTGGAACCTGCAATTTTCTGCCTGGTTTCTTCGCTCTGTAATGTCGCTTCATTAAGGTTTTACTTTATAGTTTTGATTTACTGCGCCAAGATTGTCATCTGCGCTCTCATATTGGTAATTATAAAAAAAATAAAAAACTACATGGTACCTCAACATGAGACTCGCCATACATAGCTCACGACGCATAGGTGCACAAGTGTGATGATACATGTTCACTAATGCACCAAACTCTTTTTGTGTATTTATTTTTTGGCCAGTACTAAATAGCAATAGTTTCTGCCATAGGAAATGAACATTAATGAAGACAATAGAACACCACTTTTAAAAAAAAATATTTTTGTTTTAAAGGTTTTTAATAGGAGACATTAATTGGCTTTGCCAGTGCATGTTTCACCTTTGGGATTTGTACATGCGTTTAAATACACCTTAGAGATTTTATGTTTTCTTTATCTGGGCCAACACTGGTTAGCAGTCCTTTGGGGCGTGTTAACTACCTGTTCTGAGGTGCTTTTTGGATATACTTGGAACAGTACAATTCCAGAACAAAAAAAAAAACTTTATGCAATTTCTGAATTTGTTTTTCACTTCCTCCAACAAGGAACCAGGACCCCAGTTTTCAGGTCCCGGCATAGTGACCGCTTTAGCTGGTTTGCCAGCCTCGTGTAATAAACTTTGGCAAAGCCAAGAGGCCTGGGTTGTTATACGTGTGTGTGCTCTTTGTTGCAATAACTGTTTGTGGCGGTATGAATGTGAGGCAGTGATGGTGTGAAACCACCACTTAAGGCTAAGAATTGGCGAGGGAAGGGGCAAGCAAATAAAAAAAAGACAGAGGGTTTTGCAGATGAATATTCAAAATGTTCCTATTATTGCTGTTTGATTTGCTCACCAACCTATTGTGTTTGCAAGAAAGAGTGTGTGCCTGTAGTTTGAGAGTCTAAGTCTGTGGATGGTGAATGTCGGGGGCAGACTGTGCTTAAAAACTGCTGGGAAGAGCAACATATAAAGGATTAGGTGGAAAAGGGGCATCATAACACTGGCCGAGAGAAGAAATCAAAACATTCTAATGAATTCTTGTCTACTGGCTAAATCCACAATTACCCAAACTAAATGGCCAACACACCGAACGAAGGAAATGCATTTTGTTAGGAGCGCATCTCTAAAGCATTATTTGTTTGTCATCTACTAATGAGATTAGGAAAAAGAGTAACTGGAATTCGACAAAGCTAGCACATAAGGGATGAGTGCAGGGTTCGCAAGAGAGTGGTGAGTACTCGAGAGACTGTGTTAGTGAGAGCAAGATAGAGAGGTGGAGTTTGAGGGAGAAGTGATGTACCATGGGGTGGATGCACTTGCATGGAAGTACAGAGCTAGCGCATGGTGATATGAGTCTCAGGAAGGTGGATCATCCGGTAACATAAGGTGAATTAATTGATTGAGAAAGGTGTCCCATTCCTGGTTTTTGGGGCTTTTGCGAAGATTTCACACTTCTTCATAGCAAAGGGCTGTCCCCTCGGCCGTCCCTATTTGCGTACTGCGCCTTGCCAAGCTGCCAGTTGGTGCACGTGTTTTGCCTTCCATTGTAGTGTAAGTGTCCTCTTGGAGAGTAGCAAGGCCAACCCAGCAAAGCGAATGCGCACAGTGTTTTTTCCTTCTTTTGAATATGGGTATTGCGCAAGCCTCCCAAGTGGTTATGTCTGCAAGTTCAGTGACTTCGTGCAGCGCAGAACAACACTCCAGTAAGTGGCAAGGGCAGGACCACACTGAAAGCTTTTTTTAATTGATCACATAAGGTCTGGCGACAACTGTGCTGTCAAGTCACCCCTACAAAGGGTTATTAAGAAACTATTTCCTTTGTAACTTTCAAAGGTCTTGCAATTGCAGTCTTCTAGCTACAGTAGGACTAGCAGTACCTATCTTAATTCAAAGTAGAGAGTACGACTCATGAGGCTAGACTGCTTGAAATTCTTGAGTTACAATTCCACCTACCTCTAAAAGGCTCCAAGGTGACTGGGAGCCAGCCACCTGTGACAGGTGAAAATGTAGACTGTTGTTTATCTTTATATGGCAACCTCTCAAAGATGGCTGCTGTTGTCTGATTGATATGACTGTTGATGACCAGGTGTGATGGGGTGGCCATCTTCGAGTAAACACCAAAGCCGGGTTTTGAATGTCAGAATTCATTGAGAGGCACTCTCCACGAGCTCTAGTTAGTTGCAGTAAAGAAAAATGTCGTGCGTCATGATTGTAAGGTTGCTTTTTATGTTTTTATTTTTAAAATCCTGCACAGAATGATAAGAGGACATGGCCGTCTCGCACAGTGGCCTCCTGTCTCCGCACTTTTCATTGCTTGTCTGTCCTGCTGCCTGCCAGTTTTGATCACAGAAGCAAATTTAAAGTCCAAATGTTTGTTATGGCCCATGGCCTGAAAGAATGGGACAGTTAATCCTTCAAACCAATCGGGGAAAGTCAATGGCACATAGAGGAGGGACCGCTATGCCCTGTTTCTCAGCGCTCAACACTTCAACACATTGCAGGCAGAATTTAAAAAGGGCAAAATGCTGTCAGTCACTCTGCCTCATGATGACGACCACCAGTGTGTTTCCTTGTTGTTGGGCATAAAATGTAAATGATGAAGTGGCGGAAGCAGTCTTGACTCACTGCTCAATCTGTATGCTGTACTGATGCTGCCCTATCGTATGATCCAAAATGTGAATGATCTGAATATGGATGTAGCTAAAATATGAAGTAAATAACCACAAAAAATACTCCTTGCTTGGGACTGTAGCTGCAGTAGAGACACAATAGTAGCTCTCAGAAACAGACAGAGGTTCTGCTATTTGTAGGATGGCATACTCCATCATTGGGCCTCTACTGGCACCAGTCCAAGAGATTCAGTTGTGAGCTACTACCCTTGTACAGGGGCGCTCATGAGGATATATCAAGGGTGGCAGGTTGGGGGCATCCTGAAGAGCAGTAGTGTGTATTGTATGATGGAGTCGTGCTGCAAAGGGGTATAGGTTAAAACTCCCTATTGGTTGAATAAGCAAAATGTATTATATCCCCCCATATAAGATTAGAAGGAGGTGGGAATCAGTGCAACCAGCACAGAGGTTGACATACTACTTACCAGTCGGCACCCTCAAACTAGGTGTATGGGCATTCATCAGGACCATTCTCTGCTTTTAAAATTCATCAAACGGTGGATTAAAAATTATAAAATGAGTGAATTTGCAACTAGAGGTAAGGTTTGTAGATCCACATGGTTGAGGACCTGTAGTGGGAAACAGCAACATATATTGGTCAAATTACAGTTTGGGGTGTGAAGATTATTGTGATAAAACACTCAGTAGAACAGCGCATGTGGGCACCGCATGTTTATCAATTCATTGGTAAAATCACACATTCTTAACCTTCATTGTTAGATCTAGTATCTCCTCTCTAGGGATAGACCGGGGACAGATTCCCTGTACTTTGAGACAGAAAATATGTATTTTCTGTGATGGTACAAGAGTGGAAAACCTTGAGACGGGGTCAATTGCACATTAGCATCTGTAATCAATGTATTTGAAAAAGACTCCTCTGTACCCAAGTTTGGTATTGTCGTATGTTGAATCGGGGGTTAATCAATATTGAGCTGTTTGCAGGTCTTACTTCTACAGTTAATACAGTGTGGTAGGAAGTGTTTAAGGAAAAGCTACCCCAATATGAAATTATGGGATTGTTCTCTGAGGGTGGAGTGGAATGTTTTTTCCTCTTTCACAGCTTACCTTCAGTACCTGTTTCCCCACCATGTATGCTTTTCATATGGTAGAGGAGACGCCAGACAGGAACCAGGAATAATTGTAAATAGGAGGCAATCAGCATGTCCGTACATGTCATGACGAAAATCAAGGTATGGGGGAAATGGAGTCTGCAATCTGTGTAATGTCTTTGTAAGCTTGTTGATCATTATAATGGTGAAAGTCTACACTGTGGAGCGTGATCACTCTCATGATAATGGTTTAAAAACCGTGAATGGTTGAAATACATTTATGTGATCGCCATCATTTGTTATAAAGTGCCAGGATCATGTATATTTGTATAAATGCTGGAACTGAACATAATCACAAGCTTATCAGTAAGCATCATGTATATCACCACTCAATGGATCTGTGAGCTATGGAATTGTATCCTTTAATCCAGAGACATCAGTGTGTAAACTCTGTATCCAATGTTGTACCCTCATTAAAAGGAAGTTAGGTTTGTCATTTCTGAAATTCCACCTACCTCCCAGGAACCTGCGCTCGCTTACCTCGTCCTCACACAGATACCGCACATTCGCTGCTGCCACACGAGTGGGCACTTCTCCCACCTTGCCGCCAAGTCCTAGAACACCCTTCCACTTCCCCTCCACCTCCGTACTTCACCCTGGTTGACTCACTTCAGGAAGGGACTCCAGACCTGGCTCTTTGACTAAAACCCGCAGCACAGCACATGGATACCCTCTGAGGTGATACCTTGCGCTATATAAGAATCTCTTGATCGATCGATTGATTCCGGTGGCCATTAAAGTTTTGTTTATCAATTTTGGTCCATCTAGGGTCGTCTTTTGAGTGTCCCTGCTTAATAAAGTGTTAGCCATTTTTATTGTAAGGCATTTACACCTTATGAGGCTCCTGTGTTCTGTAATCCAAATTTGATTTTATTCTTGTAGTCAAGCTGACATGGAAAGTGATCTTGTAGATTACACACTCCCTATTGCAGTTGGATAGGCAGTATGATTTCCAGGGAATTATGAGGCCCTTATCTGTCTGAGTACTATATTCATTGAGGTTACATATTGCACAAGTGTACCCTTGTAACTACAAGGGTACTGTTCTATCACTTTGGATAAGTCCCAGAGAGCGTTTAGGTAGCTGTCATTTACTTTTTAGGGCATATATGCACCAAGATGTCCAAGTTGTGGCTTTGTCTAAAAGTGAATCGTGGATTAGCTAAAGATAATGTGCCAATGTTGAGAATGTTTTCTTTAAGTTGTTGTAGAAACTTAAATATATACTCACCACACAGTAGTCTTTCCACAGGATGTTTGGGATAATTTTCCAAACGGGGTTGATGACTAGTATTTTTTGCTCTTTTCTTGGAATCCTTTATTAGTCACATGATATAAGGAACATCCTTGAAATTGGTTACTTAGGGTCTCATCTAAGGGTGGGCGAGAACTTTAATTCCGCAGATAGAACCTCAGTCTGTTTTTTGGTGATTATATATGGAGGACTTGATTCCATCCTTTTTCTCTCTATTGTAATTCGATAGAAAATGTTGTAGTCCTCTGGTACCAACAAAGAATAGGTGCAGTCTGGCATAGACATGCGCACAGAAGCCAAAAGGTTAGTTTATGAAAGTGAGGAATGTCTGACTAAATGTAAGGAAGTGGGGGATAGATGGAGGTCACTTTACAACCTTAACGAAGAAGAACAAGGACATACCGAAGGAGATCAAAAGGATTGAAGCAACTTGGCCTTATGAGACACATTAGTTCAACTTGGGGAATAAAATTGCAAGTTGTCAACCCAGTCTAAACACCATATTAACGATATGCCTAATTGCTGTCACCAAGGGTTTGTTAAATAATGTTTTTGATTTGCATAATAAAAAAAAGCAGTAAACATTAAAAGAAAATATGAATTGTATAGTAAACCAGCAATGTCTGAAAGCGGCTGACCCAGAGTCCCTGTTTGCTTCTTGTTAACATAAGACTGGTGTGACAGAGCCCAGACTTAGAAACAAATCTAAAAATGAATAATAAAAATGTATTCATCCATAAATAGGAGCAATTTGGGTCTACTTTTTTGAACCATTGGTTTGTTCAGATGTCATTCACATTTTAATTCTGCCTCTAGAGCCTTCAGCGTTGGACTGTGGGTCCAACTATTGGTCCTACTTCAGCCTTTGGCTCGCTTGCACTGTGACTGACAGCATTCAGCCTTATGCAGGTAGACATCTACATTAAAAAGAAGTGTGCTTCAGTTCCTGGGCTGCTGGGCCAGTACTTTACTTGCCATGCTATTTTCTTTCCTGTTCTTTTACCTTTTTATTGTATTTCTTTAGTTCTGATATGCTTAAACGGTCGTCCGGTTACTATAATTCAAAGCCAATAATATATTTTCTTTACACCAGTAACTAACCTATATTTCGTGTGAGAGGTAATGACTAGAAAATATTTATATTGCTATTCTAAGTACACCTACCTTCTAGGAAGCATGTATGCTCTTCTGTTTATTCATTTTATAGTGTGTGCCATACCCGAGGGCGACTGAGCGCTCTACATCTGTATTTGATAATAGGTTCAAGGGTGTTAGCAAACAGTAGGGAGTGCACGTCAGACTGTTGAATCTGATAACACGATGAGTATAGGTTGGGATTAAGTGAAGGAAACGCATAAAGCAGCTCACAAGGAAACAATACAGCTCCATATCTTGGATATTAGTGACTTTTTAAAAAACCTTTTTGATTGGCTGAATCCCCCTTGCGCTGATGAGACCCGTAGATGTTTTGGCCATTTAATTTTAAAGCATTGTCATCCATTATAGAATTTGATATTGGTGACTATTGTTCCGTTAGAACAAATAGAGATTCTACCTTTTATAATGTATCCATTTTTAAAAAAAATTCTGGTTGCTTTGTCTGTGTTTGTGATCTCGCCATCCACCGTGCAATGCACAGCACTGTCAGTACTGTCTACTCTTATATTTGCACCTACTTTTTAAATAAGGTATTTTGGTACATCCTTAAAGTCTTTTTCTTCATACATGTTAGGCTTGTTAGTTGATTCAGTGAATGAAATAACATCTCTTGCAATCGTCCTAACCAATTGCCAGAGATGTGTACATGTGGAATTGGTATTCTACCTAGTTTCAATTTTAAAATAATTACTTGCGCACTACAGTTAGCATTTTTTTAAATTGTAATAACAAAGTACGGAATGGCAAACCCAATTGATCTTGCCTTTCGGTTATGTTAACCTGACGTTTTGACTCCACCACTGTTGCGAAACTGCAGCCGGGCACGGGAAGAGGAGATAATATTGCAGGGGAAGGAGTAATAGATTTTTTTTTGGGGGGGGGGGGGCATTTGAAAAATAGAATTCAAAAAAACGCTGTGGAGAGTAATAGAGGAAGCAGTGAATGAGCTGGGGGAGGGAGCAACACAGCGAAGCAAGAAAAACAAAATTCCTATGGAGTGCTGGAGGAAAACAAAAAAGTTGTTGCCTGAATGTAAGCAGTGAAAGGAGTCAGGTTGTCAATAAAAAGCTATACTTGAGGGGAGTTAAGGACTCAAGAAGAATAGAACCTGTGAATAAGAAGCAAGCACATGAGAGTGACTAGAAAGCCAGCAAGTGGTAAGCAGTGGTTTGACCTAAAGCCCCCTTAAAATATTGGTGTGGTGCACAAAAGGTCTTCAACAGCAGGCGATTGTGTCTGAAGGTGGGACCTAAAAACAATTAACCTTTGCACCAGCGTGCTAATGCCAGACCTATTGTCTTTGACAGCTTTTGTTTACTTTTAAGCAAGGCAGGGCTAAAAAAAACTGTTGGAGTGGTAAATTTAAAGGTCAATAAAAGTAAGTTGCTAGATCCATCCCTAATCTTCCCTTTGCCAAAGGAGCCTTTCCATTACTTGGCAACGATGGCAAAGCCGCCTCCTGCTCTCACAATGGTGTGCTGATCCAAGTAACACAATGTTGGTTTGCCAGCTTTGACCAGGAGGCACGAGTTATCGTTGACTGCAGTTGTAGTTGTCCGTGTGTAGTAATTTCAATGATCATTAAGTATCCAGTTGGAAATGAAGTGAAGACTGAATGCTTCGGGAGTGGATCTCACTGGAACTCTGCCCAAGAATGGCTTGACAACGCAGCTGCCTACAGACAATTATTTGACCATTACTAGATAGGGGCTTCGGCACCGCCCACATTTTGGGAACCAGGAGTACAGAAGTTGTGTGCACAGAAGGTTCTGTTCTGTTGCAGCTGCTGTGTGTAGGTCTTGCACTCCTTCAGTATATGTTGTGTTGTGCCAGGGAAGCGTCCTCTGCTGCTGCCCGTGTCATTGCAGTACAGCCATATATACAAAAGCCATAACTATTGGCATTATCAATGCCGCGTGTAGGATGGGAGTGAAATGAAGGGCCTAATAAAGGAGAGAAGACTGCCTACACGTAGAACAGCTGTGCTATACTAGTTATTTACATTAGCCTTGTGCAGAGCACTAATCTCAGTTCTTTCATTTTAGTTTAAAAATTCTCTGGGAACTTAAACATTTTTTCTCACGTGTGTTATATCATTTAAATGGTCTGGGTGCCTGGACAGACCTAATAGTCTCATAGAAGAATTGTATGGCAATACCTCGAGTTGCCATTTGCTGTTTGAGGCGTGCAGGGTGATTTGGCTTGTTTGTTATGTTCCTTCAGGCTATGTGGATCTGTGAGTGAAGTATATTCATTTCCCAGATTTTTTTCTCACTGAAGTCTTCAGTATCAATTTGCCCTGCTGTTGAAAAAACACGCCTTTCAGTTAATGTGTCAAAGTTTCATAGCCACAGGAGATATGCAGTTATGTTGAAACTTTACACCTTCTAGATACTGTAATCAATAACAAACCTTGCTGCCAAAGCAACCGAGAAAGAGCAGTCTCAAAGATCCCTCATTCGGTCGGTTTATTGAATTGTTTGTGGCCAGATCGAAGTTACTCTTGATACTCCCAAGAAAACAGGCCAGGGGACATTGGAGCTCTAGTCCTCTCTGCTGCTGCAGCGCTATGGTTAATACGAAGTTCTAATGCAAGTTGGGTGAAAGTGTTAAACTAAAGTCTGTATGGCTTTCAGAGATGATTAAGGAAATCCAGCCGAGACTCCCCGGGTCTTCATTGGATTAAGTAGCCCTCGCATTCTGCTTATGCACTGAAGCAATTGAGAAAGTTGCACTTTTCCTTGGAAGCTGTGAGTTATCTGTACATGTCTGAAGCATCTGACCTCAGTAATGCTTCATACCCATCTGCCTTTTGTAATAATGTTTTCATTGCAGACCAGGGTGCCAGGTGTATGATGTGTTATGGTTCAGGTATAGTGATGTGGGCCATCTCCAGTGCTATATGGCATAATATGCCTGTTGTGTGGTCATGATTCTGGGGACATTAGTGCACAAATGTCCATTGGAAACTAAAGGCCATATGTATAAAATGTTTTTGGGGGTCGTAAATAGCCCTATTCACAGTATCTAGCCGTTTCTGACAGCAAACATTATTTTTCATGTGTTGAAAACATAAATTGCGATTCGGTAACTTATTATCGAATCGCAATTTGAGTTTTATCGATTTTGTATTTGGAAGGGGCATGTTTAGGGCCTCCCTTCTAAATACCGAATTTTAGTGGCATGCATAAATGTTTTGCGACCTAATTATGGTTGCAAAATATTCATTTATTTACCTACACTTTAAGGGTGGTGGTAACCATAAGCAAAAGAGAAGCGGCCCCTTCCCCTTTGTGAATGTTGGAAAAAATATTTTAAGAGCAAGCAGTGGTCCAAGGGAAAACTGCCTACTCGTAAAAAATAAAAAGACATTTTATATTTTTAAACGCATCCTAAGTAAAAAGGACTGGATTTCGGAAAAAAAGGTTGCTTTATTAAAAAGCTATCACCGACATGGTGGTCTGCTGACCCGAGCAGGCCACTGTCCCTGTGATGACTGCAATTCCTGATGGGTCACTAACTGCGACCTACCGCTTTAATATTCTATTTGCAACCCCATTAGGAATCGCTAAATGAAACTCAGTGAGTTGCATTCATTAGAAATAGTGATTTCCTATTTGCAATACGGAAAAAGATGCAGTTAGGCACTCGCTATTACTTAAATGTGTACATATGGCCCTAAATTATTACCTATTCTGTGCTGTACCCTCCCATTGTACTTGGGTTGATGATTTGGGGATTGCTGGGTAATTTGGATATTCACTGTTACAGCTTCGATAGGTGAGTGGTAATATAAATATACTTATTAAATACCTCAGGGAAACATCCCCTGAAATCTTCATTGCTAATAGACCTGTCCATGCTAAGGTTTCCAATACTTAATCAAATAGCTTGGTATATCTAAAGATAGCCAGCATGCAGATATTGTCAGTTTTTGGTGCCTTTGTACAACTGAATAGTACTGTAATGAATGATGCGTGGAGTTGACTCATCACCGTGGAAATATGTTCCCATACATCAACAATTTCTGTGAATTGTAGTGTTAATGAGCTTAAACTGAAAACATTTCTCTAGTGCTTCTGATGACATTGCATTTTTTTATTTTTATTAAATCGAAGCCCAGCCCTCAAAGTGGCGTCCTAGAGACCAATAACCACCCAGTTTCCCTGCGTAATAGAGGGGGGATGGGATGGTGGTGATGATGCAAAGGGTGCTTTTTTCCATTGGACATAAGGATGAATGTCAATAAATTAAGGGCTGTTTCGGCAGGAGGCAGGCCATATATTGGTCATCATCTAGTCTTGTCCTGGGGTGTGTTAGTGGTTGTGAATTGGCTGACCACTCTTGGGAAAGTACTTTCTTGTCCATGGTTTCATTCTTTTCTCTCTCTCTGCAGGTGTGGGGAAGAGCAGCTTGCTACTGCGCTTCGCTGACAATACGTTTTCAGGTGAGTTCTCATAAAAACTGCAGTTCCTGCCCCTTCCAGAATTGAAAAATTGAAGACCAAGTTAAAACAGACTTAACATTGATGCTGAAGTCGTTGGAAGGATATTTAATCATTTTCACTGACGTTTGTCAAATCTGGTGTGCACATGTTTTATATATGGACCTTTTCATTGGTCAGTTCAAGTCTTTGTTTTTTTTTTTAGAGGAAATTGTGTGTTGTCAGACACCCTATTATCACTGATGGTGGTCATAGTGAATGTTGGGAGTTTCAACTGTTCCTTTTTAGGTCGAGGACCGTCCGGTCTGCCGAAGGCAGAACCGGAAGTCGGAGAATTAATGTTTTGGAGAAGAGGGGCTTGCACCCGCCCCTCTTCTCCATTGGCTGGCCTCTTGAATGCTGGCCAGCCATTGGAGAAGAGCTTCCGTCACTCCGGACAGGCCCCGTCCTTTTCGAATTCGGGGGCGTGTTTTTTGCAACTTTTCTGATTATCTCCTCCAGCCAATGGCAAGAGGAGAACACGCCCCCGAATCCGAAAGCGCCGCTGCCTTTCTCCGAGGCATTTCTGCCTCGCCTCGGAGAAACATGGTTGCAAAGTCGGCGGGGTCCTGGGGTCGGTGTCAGCCATGCCATCCTGACACTCTTACGAATTCGGGAAATGTAAATACAAAAGGCTGTTATAGTGCAAAGGGCCAGGCTTCAACACAGCAGGGCACAGGATCAGCTCGTCTGTGTGCACAACTTATGTCTGCTCTGTGTATGGAAAAGAAAAATAATTCCGACCATATATTCTGCAGGAAGAGAAAATAACATTCATTTTTTTTTTATGTTGTTAGCTTTTTAATGCAACTCTCCGTGTCCTCCTTCCCCACCGGGTCAATTTTTTATTTTATTTTATTCTTAACGACCATATTTTGGCCTCTAAAGAAATGCCTTTGGCATGTGCCCATCTAATCGACATACCCCTCCCGTCTACCGTCTGGAATAATTAAGCTTTTCATTCCGGATGACGTCACTGTTAAGCCTCACAAAGGTGACATGGAAACCTGACACCCCCTCGGAATGGACATGGAAATGCACCTAGAAGCTGACTAGCACAAAACCCATGTAGATGAGTGCGTGGCTTATTAAGAATCAAACATTTTGACGGGGCAGATAATTTCAGCAGCCACACTATGAACTAAAGCCGGTAACGTAAGAAGATTTCGGGGGTGCTAGAAGGGAACCCTCGTACCTGCGCACGGCTCATCTTCCTGGCTGCCCCGCGTTCGTGCCCACTGCTCTGCTGCAGTGCCGGCAGTGAGGGAAGGGAGCGGACGTTTCCACCTCAGGCGGGCAGAGGTGGGGCTGGAGCGGTGCATCAGCCTCACGCGCAGAGTGCCCTCCCTGCACAGCACGCCGTGGGAGGCTGGCCTTGTGCCAGCCGGCGCACCCCCCCCCCCAGCCCACGAGTGAATGCCATCCCCCTAGGGCGCGCTCCTGCACGCTGCCGCCTGGCGCTCACGTTTCAAACATTTTGACGGGGCAGATAATTTCAGCAGCCACACTATGAACTAAAGCCGGTAACGTAAAAAGATTTCGGGGGTGCTAGAAGGGAACCCTTGTACCTGTGCACGGCTCATCTTCCTGGCTGCCCCGCGTTCGTGCCCACTGCTCTGCTGCAGTGCCGGCAGTGAGGGAAGGGAGCGGACGTTTCCACCTCAGGCGGGCAGAGGTGGGGCTGGAGCGGTGCATCAGCCTCACGCGCAGAGTGCCCTCCCTGCACAGCACGCCGTGGGAGGCTGGCCTTGTGCCAGCCGGCGCACCCCCCCCCCAGCCCACGAGTGAATGCCATCCCCCTAGGGCGCGCTCCTGCACGCTGCCGCCTGGCGCTCACATTTCACCACTGACACTGCAGCGCATGATAGCAAGAAATACGAGCGTTTCCTCAATGGGGCACAAGGCAAGCAGTATTAGGGCTAAAGTTACTACAGACTGGTTGGAAAGTATGCCACTAACTCCCTTTTCTAGACCTGCATTAAGTGGCATATTCACAAGCGGTTGCGCCACGGCGCCACAGTAACTTATTCGGGCGCCCCGATGGCGCAATGCCCTTCTCCATATTTGCAAGGTGCTAGGCACTTTACGTGGCTAAACCATGCCTTGTCAATATCGTAGCCTTTCATGCAGTTTTCTGAACCAAAGGGGCGTGCAATGGGGGTTGCTTCTGCATGGATTACATCCATTGCTATTTGACGCTGCCCCTGATTTACAACGAATGGTAAATCAGAGGCAGCGCCGAAAACTAACGCCAATGACAGGGTGGCATTAGAATGGCGCAACAAGGAGAAACTCGTTTTTTTTTGTTGGTCTTTCTACGTATGCTGCATTATGCAGCACCCACAGAAGCAAAGCACAGTTACAGATTGTTTATGTGCAGGAATGTGTTCCTTCCTGCACATAAACAAAGCACCCTTGCACCATGGTACAATGGGGCCTGCGCTGGTGCTAGGCAACTTTTTTAGCGCTAGGGGAAAACATAGGGGTGCTGTGTATTTTTATAAATATGGCACATCCATGCATGAGTCAGTTGTCACGTGCCCTTTGTATATGGCCTATTTTTGCTCTCTATGTATGGCTTGTTATAAATGTAGCAACATTATTGGGCCTGATGCACAGTTCTCGGCCACAAATGAGGGATGTGCGGTTTGCAATGGGACTGCCTTCCAAATGGGAATGTAATTTGCAATCTGACCCATGTACTAATAGACTGCACTGCAAATTATATATTTGCAGAGAGACTCAAAAGGACTTGCCTAATGAATATTAATTAGACCGGTCGTAATGCGTGACTCTCGGTGATTGGCTGCAAATGTGGGCATAGTGGCCTGCAAGGGACAGCAGACCTCTCTCTCTTTGCATTTGCATTGCAGATGGTAAACATTTTTTTAAAGAAATCCATATCCATTTCAGGGACAGTTACTGCTTTAAGAAACATGCATTTACAATGCAACGGTTTCGGTATTGTTTTTTTTTTTTTTTTTTTTTGAAACCGTTTATTACAGGTCTTAAAAGTATACAAGTATGGGCCCACAACCTTTCGGCCGGCCGCTAGCAATGGTAGGAACATACGACATACATTTATGGAAACGTGGTATTACAGGAGGAGCATTTCTCAGTAGATAACAATGTCAAAAGCCACAGCATCCAGGCCCCATTATGCGGTTTCATTTTAAATTACGAACAACAAAAAATTAAAACCACACCCACAAGGCAACCCACAATCAAAAATAGCAGCACGTGCTCCCCAAGAGGGGGGATCCCAACTATACACAGAAGTGTGAAGAGGGGGAAGAGAGCAAAGCGAGGACTGGGGGAACCCAATGCCTGGCAGCGGGGGAACGAGTCGGCTAAGGGGATGGGGCTGGCGAGGGATCAGGCAGCAGCGGTGGCGCGCAGATACCCCCTCGGTAGGCGTTCCAGGGGCCCCATACTTTCACCCATGTCCCAGGCTTACCCCTCGCCACATACACCACTTTTTCGCGAAACATGCACCAGTCCATGTGTTCTTTCCAGGCCGAGACCGTCGGGGGCCTCTGGGATCCCCACAGTTGAGCAATATCACGCTTGGCTATCATATATCCCAGAGTCACCCACCACGTCTGCGGCGCTGAGTAATCAGTCGGTTCCCACACATTCAGCAGGCATCTCCTCGCTTCAGGCAACAGCGCCACATACGTAACCAGTCGCAGCACCTCATGTACACCACGCCAGAACCCCTCTACCTCCGGGCACTCCCACAAAATATGCATAAAGGTCCCCAAAGCACCACACCCACGCTTACACAACCCATCTCCAGCATAGCCCATACGCAGAAGCTTTGGCCCCGTCATGTAGACCCGGTGGAGTATCTTGAGCTGGACGAAGCGGAGGCGAGCCGGTATGGCCACCTCCTTCGGGGAGGCCACCGCGGAGGTCCAGTCCTCGTCGTCCAACTCCAGCCCGTCGGCAACCCAAGTCGCACGAAGGGCAGTCAACAGACCCGAGCGGTCGTTTATCAGCTTTTTATATATAAGTGAGATCGTGCTGTCCGGGACGTGCCCATCCAGCATTCTATCTTCCAGGGGGGAATATTCCGGGATGGAGGCAACGTCCGAGAAGACGGAGCCCAGCGCATGTCGGACCTGCAAATACCGAAAGTATTCACTGCCTTGCAACTGAAATTCCGTCTGCAGCATATCGAACGTTTTAAATCCTCCCCTCGTCCAAAGATCCCCCACTTTACTGATACCTATTATGTCCCACTTCTCGAAGCCCTTAGAGGTCCACAGGGAACCTAACCGCTCAGACGCGTACAGTGGTGATGCCCGGGTCAAACGGTCCTTCCACCCCATAGCTGCATTGGCCGCGTGCCAGACTTGCACCATGACACGCGTGGGGCCCGTCAGACGAGCGTCGGGCGCGCTAGAGTAGAGCGCTCGATTGTAATCGCCACCTGGCAGGAGCATCTTGTCCATTTCAAATGCCGGGTTTAAGGCGGGCCCATAGAGGCCGTGGTTAATGGCAGCGAGCTGGGAGGCCCAATAGTACCGTTTAATATCCGGGAGGGCAATCCCCCCGTCAAACCATGGGAGCGTCAGCTTAGCCAGAGCAACACGCGGCCTCCCGTCCCAGAACAGGCGGCGTTGCAGACTCTCCACCTCACGAAAGTAGCGCGCCGGGACCAAGTCCATAGTGTTCTGCAGAGCGTACAGAAAACGCGGCAGAGACATCATCTTGAACAGTGCCGAGCGGTGAAAGCGGCAGGCGCCGCCAACGTGCGACATCTACACGCAAACGCTGGAGGGGGGGGGAGCAGATTCCGTTCATACCGGGCCTCCGGGTCCAGAGTAATGAAGACACCCAGGTACCGAAATCCCTGCGGGGCGATCCGGATCGGACAGCCCCGCGGGAGAATAGGAGCCTCCCCAGAGAGAACATACACACACGATTTAGCCCAGTTGATGACGAGACCGGAGTTACGACCAAACGAGTGTAAAACATCAACTAGGACTATAAGCGATTTACGTGGGGAGGCTAGGTACAGAAGGATGTCATCAGCGTATAGGGATACGCGGTCCTCATACTCGGGGGTCCAACGGAGACCACGGATGGAAGGCTCCCACCGCAGCCACTCCGCCAGGGGCTCCAAGGCAAGCGCAAAAAGAAGCGGCGACAGGGGACAGCCCTGTCGCGTGCCCCGGCCCAGCTCAAACGGGGCCGATACTCTTCCGTTCACGACCACCTGCGCCAATGGGCCCGCATACAACAATTTGACCCAACTGATAAATCCTGGGCCAAACCCGAACTTCGCAAGCATCGCCCAGATGTATGGCCACTCAAGCGTGTCAAACGCCATGGTGGCGTCTAAGGACGCCAAAATGGCCGGCTCCCGTATAAACGGGACACGCGCAAGCACCCCATGCAAACGCCGCAGATTAAGGGCTGTATTGCGATGGGGAATAAAGCCAGATTGGTCCTGATGAACCAGATCTCCCACCACACCGACCAGCCGATTGGCGAGTACCTTAGCGAGAATTTTGGGCTCCGCATTCAGTAGTGAGATAGGCCGATAGGAAGTAACCCGATCCAGAGGTCTCCCTTCCTTGTGGATCACCACAATTGTAGCCAGACGTTGGTCAAGCGGGAGGGAGCCCAGCGAGTGGGCCGCGAGGAACATTGCGCGGAGGTGAGGCGCCAATGTATCCGGTCGCAGCTTATACAGCTCGATAGGGATACCGTTCGGGCCCATGGCCTTGCCAGAAGCGACCGAGCGTATGGCGAGAGCGATTTCGTCGGAGGTGGGAGCGGCGTCCAGCGACACCCTGTCCTCCCCGGACAGGGAAGGCAGCGCGATATCCCTGAGCAGAGCACGGGAATCCTCTTCCGAGCAAGAAGAGACCGGGGAATACACCTCGCGGAAATACTCCGCGAAACAGGAGACAATTTCTTCTGGCTCAGTTACACTTACACCATTCGTTTTCTCAATCAGCGGGACCACACGATTCGCTCTCTCCTTTTTATCCAACCACGCTATCAGTTTACCAGCCTTATCACCCACATCATACAGTCGCCCCTGTTGCTCCCTACTGAGGCCCCTGGCCGCCTCCGTAACGAGGGCCCTATAAGCCGCCTGCTTGAGCTGGAGGACATGTAATGCAGCATCCGTCACCCCATCTTCTAGATTACCCTCCCGCTCAGCTATTTCAGCCTCCAACCGGGTCACCTCCTCCCGCTCGCGCCTCCGGGCGTGGGAAATAAGGGACAGGGCCTCCCCTCTAAGTACTGTTTTGAAGGCCTCCCACAGGGAGATAGCTGAAGGCACTGACCCCACATTCTCCTCAAAATAGCGCTGGAGGGATTTAATCAAGTCAGCGCGAATGGTGGGGTCGCGCAGGTACCAGGAATTGATTGGGACCACCCTACTCTCAGCCCTCGGAAAGACATCAAAATGCAACAATAGTGGGGAGTGGTCCGAGATACCCCGTGCCAAATGGCGCACCTCCCCCACCCTCCCGACATGGGCCGCCGGGACAAGGGCATAATCAAGCCGTGAGAGACTACCATGGGCCCCCGAGTGGAAAGTGTATTGCAGCTGCGTGGGATGTTTTAAGCGCCAGCAGTCCACCAATCCCAGTGTATCCAAGAGGCCGGATAGCCACGCCTGTGCCCGGGGGAGGTCCCTAGGGGGGGTGACGATCCACAGTCCCAGAAACCACCGCGTTGAAATCCCCCCCTACCACCAGAAGCCCCCCCGGAAGGCCAAGGAGGAGGCGCCCCAGATCTGCAAAGGTGGTCGACTGCAGCCCCGGTGGGACGTACACTGACACAAAGACAACCACTTTGCCCTCCATTCTCCCCACCAAGACAGTGTAACGTCCCCTGTCGTCGTGGAGCACCTCATCAATTTCTAACGGGAGCGAGTTCTTTACCATGATACCCACACCCCTCGAGCCTGACGTGAAGCCCGAATGGGCCACGAGGCGGTAGCCACGCCGATTCATGGCGCAGAAGGAATTGCCAATAAGGTGTGTCTCCTGCAGGAAGACCACATCAGGCGAGAGTCGCTTCAGATACTGTAGGACCACACCTCGTTTAATCCTGTCCCCCAGTCCGTTGACGTTCCAAGACAACAAAGTTAATTCCCTACCCCCCATCATACACAAAAACCATCATTCGTCCCCCCGAGAGCACAGTAGAACCAACACAAAAAAAGGGTTGCCTTGTGATAATAACGAACAACACCCCATCCCTGCCCACCCACCCCAACAAAACTCCCCCCTCCCTGCACCCCTGCATGAGCCCAAACAGCCCCCCCAACGTGCAGTGTGCCTGTCGCCCCATAGATAGTTAAACTAACTAGACCCCCAGAGGAGGAGGGAGAACCCCCAAGAGACCCCACACAACCTCCATAGGAGGGGAACTTAAACAATCCGACGTATAGTCAAAAGTGGCATCATTTTTGTCCCGAGCGAGGCCTAATATTAGTCCCTCAGTCTCGATCCGGCGAGCCCTCTTCCCCCGGCCGCTCCCCCCCCGCCACCCCGATCCCGATCTCCAGACAGAGTATCCAGCCAGTCCCCGGCCGCTTCGGGACGATCAAAAAAGTGTGTGCGACCTTCCACCTCCACTCGCAGCTTAGCTGGTAAGAGCATGGCGTACTTGAGATTTAGGTCCCGAAGACGGCGCTTGACACCAAGGAAGCTCAGTCTCTGCTTCTGGACCGCAGGGGTGAAATCAGGATAGAAATTAATGTCCATATTATCATATTATCAAGTCTAATCGGTCCCTGTAGTCTGGAGGATTGCAGGATAGCGTCTCTGTCCCGAAAATTAAAAATCCGGGCGATGAGAGGTCTCGGAGCGGCTCCGACCTTAGGCCTTCCCCCGGGAACCCTGCGGGCCCTCTCCACAGCAAAGAATTTACTCAGCCCCCGTGGCTGGAGATGGGTAACGATCAGGTCTTCCACGAAAAGGTCCGCCGCCGCTTCCTCACGTCCCTCAGGCACCCCGATGATACGGATGTTGTTCCGCCGGGCCCGACTCTCGGAGTCCTCCAGGCGACGATCCATCAGCACACTCGCCCGAGCAAGTCGGCGCACCTCCGTTTGCAGGGCCGCCACATCTGTCGTAAGGCCCGATGCGGTGTGGGCCAAAGAATCGACTCGGTCGTTGGTCTTGGAGAGATCGGCCCTTATCAGGCCAACATCTACGAGGACCGAGTCGATCTTCTGCGCCAGTGTGTCAAAACGCTGGCCCACAGAGGCCTTCATCTCGGCGATGGCGCCCATGACATCCCGCAGAGTCAGATCCGTGGGCAGATCGGGGGCATCAGTAGGGCCCTCAGGGGACCCGCGTTGCACCTCAGGAGATCCCTTCTGGAGGGTATAGCGATCCATGCTGTTGGACTGATGGGCTGCGCCACGCCGGGTCGATTTTACCTTTGCCCGATCGCCATCTTGTTTCGTGGCCATGGTCCCAGTCTCCCGATCGCACCAGCCACGTCGTGAAGGGCGGGCAAGCCGGTCCACGGGCTCCGGGGGGGTGCCACCCCAGATCTGCGGGGCGGATCACAGCCGGCGGGCAGGCAGGGTCCCCCAGCGAGGCCACACCAACACACCAAGCCCCGTGACCCAACCTCGCATAGACGGCAAGGAGGGTACGAAAGCGAAAGTGAAAGTGCGGGTTACGCGAGCCACCAAGCCCTGCCCGCCGCTGTTATTCACTTCGTCACTGGATCGCCCCACAACGCAAATCCGGGGTTCGGCTAGGAGAAGGCCGCAAACCTCAATCGGTGTTAAAGTCGGTGTCCGAGGTCCGATTTGGAAGCGGAAAACGGGCGCCACCTCAGTTCGGGCTCACCGACACAGTCCCCTCATCTGGGACAGGATATGTTCAGGATAGTGATAGGAGGTCGCGGAGGTCCTCGGGAGCCTCGCACCTACGCGGCCATCTTGGTTGCGCGCTAGGCTCCTCTCGGTTTCGGTATTGTTAAAGTTAGAGCTGTTGGCATTGCTCATGACATTATTTTTGTTTGTTTTTGTTTTTAAAACATGTAGAGAAACGGCATTGTTATTTACAATGTCAATAGCTTAATCAGTGTGTATGTAGGTGGCTCTGTGTGTGGGTGCAAATGCAATAGGTCTCGCATTTGAGAGAGATTAAGCTATTGACATTGTAAATAACAATGCCGTTTCTTTAAATGTTTTAAAAACAAAAACATAAACAAAAATAATGTCATGAGCAATGCCAATAGCTCTAACTTTAACAATGCCGAGACCGTTGCATTGTAAATGCTTGTTTAACTAGCAGAAGATAGGGACTTACACATTGTTTTTGCTTTGGCTTCCATTACGCGTTATGCCTGGTAATTTTCTTGGTAGGTCTATAGTATCTCGTAACTAGCCTAGTGTAGCTCCTCAAATAGCTATATTCCCTTACATTTTTTCCACTTCCAGTTCTACTTTTGAGACGATAAAACTCACATATTGAGGTAAAGTTTGCCATTAGATTGTGCTGTGGACTTTTGTTGTACTATAAGAATTAGCTAGAACTTAATGAATGAATGAAGGAGTTATTTCTAAAGTACAACGTCACTCGTGATTGAGCATCCTGGCACTAGGCTCAACAGCAGCTATAATACTTTGTACTTGGCCCTAGATGGAACCATTAAATGAGTCTTAGACAAAGAGCATCTGGTGCTTGAAAGAGCCAGGTCTTCAAGTTTTTTTTAAAATACAGCTTCTGTATTCAAAAGCGGAGGTGCAGTAGCAATTGGTTCCACGCTTTAGCGGCTAGTGCCATAAAAGATTTCCCACCTTGAGTTTTAATCTGAATGGGGGAGTGTTAAGCAGACTTGTATTTGAGGATCTCAAAGTTCTAAAGGTCTTAGAGTGGCTAAATCTGGTAGTAAGATATTTAAGGTCCATGGCCTTGAATGCTCTGAAGAGAAGCAACAACATCTCAAACAGAAGTTTTATGAATTAGGAGCCAATGAAGGCTTTAGAGCGGCTGATGCTGAGCTCCGTTTTTGGGAGATGTATTACCGCTATCTCTGGCTGTTGTGTGTTGGACCATCTGAAGTTTGTGAATTAACTGTTTTGAGCAGTCAATTTACAGACTGTTGAATTAATCCATTCTCGACTAGATTAGGGCAAATGCTACAGTTTTCCTAGCAGTAAGTAGTAGCAGATCAAACTTTTTATTTTTTAGAGATTTAATAAGATTGATACACATCCCAGGTACTGCAGTCTCTTGCGGATAGGAGAGTTCAATGTCAAATTTGACACCCAAATTATTTGTCCCAGTCTGGTGGAGGCGAAACTGAGTTTGGCCACGAGCGTATGGGAGAGAATAAATTGGATTTACCAAAAAGTAGGATCTCAGTTTCCTCTGAATTGCATTTAAGATGATTATTATGCATCCATGAGATTACATTGGAAAGTTACTTTCGGAAATTCAATTCCACGTCAGTGGAGCTCTTTTCTAATGAAAGAATGAACTGGGCGACATGGATATGAAAAAGGGCAGGGCTAAGAGATGATGCCTTTGACACACCCCTAGTAATACGTTTTGCTTTAGATGAAAATTCCCCATAAACTACAGTTTATATCCTATCGGCAACACAGGATTTGAACCACACTATTGCTTTATGAAATATCCCTGCATCTTGGATTTGCTGGGTAATGATGTCATGTGAAATCACATCGAATGCTGTGGATAGGCTCCAACAGTATCAACACTGCATCCTTCCCAGCATCCAGAGTCATTTTAATAGTCTCCGAGACCTCAAGTAAGGCAGATTAGTTGGAATGTCTGGGCCTAAAGCCAGATAGGCGTGCATAAAAATATTAGAACTTTCCAGAAAGGAGGTAAGTTGCAGGTTCACTATTTTCTTGAGTATTTTGGCTAGAACAGGCAGCAAAGATATAGGCCTAAAATTAGATAAAGTGGTAGGATCTGCCAAGTATTTTGTCTGCAGGGGCTTGACAATTTTCAGGCCAGAGGGACCACAGCTGTGGTTAGGGAGGTGTTCAACATTGTATTAATCAAAGGATTTAAAATATAAATGGCCTCATGGAGTATTGCAAGTAGACAGGGGTCTGAGGGCATGCCTGATTTACAAGAGAGAATCATTTGCTGTGTCAATTTCAGGGAATTGTCATCAAACGCAGACAAATTCATATTGGGTGCATTATAGGGAAGGTCATACACAGGGAGATTTAAAGGGTTGGTTATGAGGGTGGACGCAAAACCCTGTTGTATAGCTTGGATCTTTTTTTCAAAGAAGATTGAGATTCAGTCACATAAGGCCGGGCGGTGAAGGGAGCGGGATCTCTCTTGAAAGAGGCTTGGTTTGCAAAAACATTTTTGAGATGTTTAAAATTATTTTTGGATACTGATTTGACCTCTTGAATTTTAGCTTTTTTGTTGATTTAATCAACTTATGATATACCTTCTGAGCCTCTCTAAAATGGGAAACATTCCATTTGCGTTGTTTACAGTAGCGCTTTTGCTCAAGAAATGTACGGGAGAACCAGGGTTGAGTATTTACGCTGGCCATTTTCTGGGCAGATGGTAGGTGCAAGACCCAAAGCTGTTTCACTAATCCAGGTGTTTAATTTTTTTAATATCTTTCTCTGACTTCCCTTTGAGGATTGGGGCAGTGGAGGAGAGGCAAGCCTTCAGCCTAGAGTTAGCTTTCATATTTCATTCATTTTCGGCGAGTGAAGGAGATCAATCTACCATTTTAGAACACTTGGTTGTACAAATCTTATATGGTTTGCACTGACTTTACAGCGAGGGATCCAGTTGCCCAAAATTGAGGTGATGACTTTTCTCCTAACAAACACTAACCTTGTAATCAGTTGTTTTGCATGCTGAACAAAAAACAAAATAGATAGGATAATTTGGTACTCCTTTCATCCCATATATTCAGCTGTAGTAGTGATGCCAAGTGCTTACCGGGCTGTTCTAAGTCCGCACTGGTCACTTAACTGTTTTATGGTTTTGTTGGGGTGGGACTCTGTCCCCCAACGTGCACTTCACCCGTGGAGGAGAGGCAGTCCTCCCATCGCCAACTAAAGCGCCAGGAGACTCCCTCAGCGTGGGATGCGCTTAACAGGCTGTTCTAAACCTGCACCAGTCGCTTGCCTGCTGTGTGGTTTTGTTCGGTGGGATTCGGTCCCCCAGTTGCTCTTCGCCTCTGGTGGAAGGCACTCCTCCCAGCACCAACTAAAGTGGCAGGAGACTCCCGCAGCGCAGTCCTCCCATCGCCAACTAAAGCGCCAGGAGACTCCTGCAGCGTGGGGTGAACTTACCAGGCCGTTCTAAGCCTGCACCAGTCACTTGTCTGCTGTGTGGTCTTGCAGGGGTGGGACTTTGTCCTCCAGTGTGCTGTTTGCCCATGGAGGAGGAGCAGTCCTCCCTACGCCAACTAAAGTGCCAGGAGACACGCCCAGCACGGGACGGGTACGGGTGAAGCCCGGCCTCATCTGCCCCCAGATGAGGCTGGGCTGGGCCTGCTCTCTTGGTTTTTGTTCCCTGGCTCCCTGTCTTCATCAGCAGTTACCCTGTCTGCAGATTGACCTATAGTTGGCTGGGCCTCCTCTCGACCTGGAAGTAAGTGAGCTAAGTTGTTTTGGGGCATAGTACTTAGTCACTATTTCTATTTTGTCGCAGCATTTCTGGGTACTTGTGGTGCCAGGGCCTGTATTTATTTTTTTCTATATTAAAGGCCATCTAATTCTCGGGATTTAACAGCCAGTATGGGTAACTGCAGAATGGTAGCTCTTAGACAGTAGCTGATACAAATCAGACTACCATAGACTAATTTCTTGCGTGTACTGTGGATGTTATATCAAAGGAATTGGACCTGATGGAACAATGTCTATCCCTGGGTATGGCAGGGCCAAGTGATCATGTGGGAGTCACTGCAGATATTGAGCCCAGACCGGACAAGGACCAGGAGTTAGGCAAGGGGCATTCTAACAGTACTAATGAAGTTTTGGACATTCCTACTAATCAGCAATCCCCATATGTGACTGTGGCTGTTCCCTCCTTTATGGTCTCTCCCTCCTTAGTCCATTCACCTGTAGCTAAATGCAAAAAGATGTGTCGGAAGGCTGTAGCCGCTAGCCCAAACCCCCTTCAACTCTGCCGGCTTTGGGAGAGATAAGCGTCTTGTAAATTATCTTACTTCTCCAGACCAATCTTTTTGGGCTCCAGTATGGAATGAAACTAACAGTTACTATTAAATATTTATTGTTGCCGCTTAAAATGAAGTTGGATAGGTTAGAGGGTGAAATTGATAAAGTATTGTTTTTGCCAGAAAATGTCAGATGTGAGCACGTCTAATGGCAGTGCCATTGATACTTCCCTACCAAACCTTGGACTGGGAAGCCCGTTGCCAACCCAGGCTCGGTACACCAATTAGTTAGGGGCTTACCTAAGGGCTTGCCCTGGTTCGGACCAGACCCACAAGGGCCCTGTGATTGGGTGTTCGCAGGGCACTGTCCCAAGGGCTCCTCGACTGACAACCTCTTTGGGTCATTTTCAGTCCAATCAAATGCCTTCTGCTGGTATCCAGCCACAGCCCTTAGTCGCAAATCCAACTGTCTCTAATATCCAAATGTAACCTAGTGATGCTTTAACAATTAACCTGCCTCCAGCCTGCTGCCCCTTCATGGCTGTCCAGGTTGCTATCCCCTTTGAAACAGAGTACATGAAACCCCTGACTCATTGAAGAATTAGCTGGTGCACTGGCTTAGCTCTAAGGGCATATTTCCAACTGAGAGAGCACATCAGATTTTGTTGACTAGGAGAGTAGGATGGATTTGGGCCCTTAAAGAAGAATCTTAAGGGAGACTGTATAGGTATAAACTTTCAACACCCTAATTATGCTAGGGAAATTCTTGCAAGGGCAGTGCCACCCTCGCCGCTCGTTTGGAATATGGCGTTATATTTTTTGGGCTTTTTCAATTGCCATTCACGGAACCCTATGCAAATGCATAATTCTACATTACACTTGCAGCGAGTGCCGGGGCCTAACACCATTTCTCACTCTCCTTTGGCTTTATCCAACATGTTCCGGGTCTTGAGTTCCTTACAAGACAATGACTGACTTAACTATCCCAGGCATAATGATCTGGGGTGTGAGGAAGATGATTATATGTGTATCATGATGGAACCTGTTGATGAAATGCCCGATGTCGATCTCCCAGGCTCCACTGGGTTAAGTGGCCCCAATATGAGTAATTATAAGTCTATACCTTCAGTCAGCAATAATGATGTCAATCCCAGTTCAAGTTGTCTACGTGGTATTAATTACACCTCAGTGGTATAAATTTGCAACTTTGAATGTGGGAGGATAAACTAATAAACTAGGAAATATTGACTAGGTCAGTACCATATCTGGTTTTGGTGTCATTTGTATCCAAGAAACCTGGTGCACGATTTAACACCTGTGGAGGGTTTTTCTTTCCATTTCTTGGGTGCTATACCTTCCCATGCTGGGCGGGCTAAGGGAGGGCTCCAGATTCTTATCTCCAATAACATCCCTGGAACTGTTAAAAAGTCTTCTACAGTGGGTCCACATTCTCAATTACTGTGGCTAACCATTAAGGGGGGGAACGCGATCTGGTGTTGGTAAATTCTTATAACAATGTTTTTGATGCTACATGTAGCAGGGTAGCCAGAGCAATAGAATATGGGTCTGGAAGCCTTTTTACGCCCATCCATACTGATTTTGTATTATTATGTGCAGGTGATTTTAACATCTAGACTTGCCCTTTATCGGCCACACGTGTATTTGGATATACTAATCAGGAAGGGATGGGCTTTGTTCATTTTAGCCATAATTATTATGGAGATGCTTTGAACTCGATTATTTTTAAGCTTGATTTGCAGTTTAGAGTGTGAACGGAACGTTAATGGGAAGCAGGTTCCATCTATTACTGGAAGAAACACCTCTACAGTCATTGATCATGTATTAGTAGCTGCCTCTGTAAGCGATTTGTGTGGCATCCCTAGCACTGTCCAGTTTGTTTTAAGTGACCATGGCCCCATTATATTCCCTTTTCTTTTCTGGGGTAAGAAATGTGAATTTTTTCCATCAAATGATACTATCCCTAAAAGGCTTAAATGCGAACAAATTAAGTGGGCAGGTATCAATCCAAACTGCATAATACAAAAAATAGTAACAAACAATTCCACCGAAATTGGTTACTGTCTACAGGATGATGTGACTCCTAATTTGCTGATGGATAGCTTTAATCATATAAGCAGTTCTATCAAGTTACTTCTGACATGGTCACAATTTAGTACTGGGGACAGTAGTAGGGGATGGTTCGATCATGTCTGTAACAAGCCCTAAGAAGTTCCCCCTTGGATATTATGGTTAAGTCTCTTCGCTTACAATACTAACAGGCCTCCCAATGTGAAAAAGCACTCTGGGATGAGGCATGGTCAAAACTAAGCTTGGCTGCAGAAGCAAATAACAAGAAGTTATTTTGGGATATGGTCAATGCATTGTTTTAAGAACATGATATTATTCCTAAATTCTGTTCATTTATTTCCTGTGAGGCCTGGTTTGCACATTTTTAAACTGAATAATCTGGACAGTGGTGTAGAAGGTCGTGAATTGATACATAGATGGGAACCCCTTCAATCTGATATCACTATTGACGTGGTCCTTTTGGCTCAGCAGGTTAGTGCTGGGGGGCGGACCCCTGGGCAGGACAAGGTGCCTATATATGCTTTTAAATCTCGTGCTGAATTATGGGGGGGCCTATTCTTATAAGTGTATTTAATGTAGCTGCTGTCAACATGATCCCACCTTCCTGGGGTACTTCTGTTATTGTACCAATTTACAACAAGCATTGGCATAGCCAATAGGTCTCGCCTTTGGGACCTTATAAGTGTTTAGCCATGCAACAGTTAATGTTGTTGCTTCTAGGATATTGTGCTGCATAACTAAATACTTATAAGGTCCCAAAAGCGAGACCTATTGGCTATGCCAATGAGCTTAAGATAACAAACTTGGTGGTCTTACCTAATAGATGATGAGTGAAGACCACTCTCCAGCCTTGAGTCACCCCACCGTTTGCACGGCTAGAGAGAAAAATGGGACAAAGAAGAGGAAAGAAAAGCGAGCAGAGAAAACATTCCTCAACATCCTCAGTAGATATGAAATATCGTGATAAGTAAGCATGAAACACAAGGGGTTAGGAGCAACTAATGTTTCCCTGTTGTGTACTGAAACAGGGCAAAAACGAGTGAAAAAATACTGTGGGGTTGCTACAAGATGGTTAGAGCGTTATATAGTTGACTCTCATAGATAGGAACAAGGAGTGTGTTTAATAGGGATATGCATATAAAATAAAGAAGCGCACACTCCCAGACCTCTCCAGGATAACAGCTGAGCGTGTGCCTCATTAGAAATGGCACATGGGAGGAGAGGCGCACGCTTCCTAGTCTATGCAGTATATTCTATGTATTGATCCAATTGTGGTTATGGCTGCTAGTTCAGCCAAGCATGTATCTGGTCCTCTGAGGACCGCGGAGACTCTTGCAATACGCAGGCAGTACAGCCTTTCTGAGAATGAAATGTGAAATAAAAGGTGAAGAGGCACGCACTCCCTGAAATCTTTAGGGAATCAGCTGTGCGTTTGCCACTTGCGGAAAAGTGATTTAGCAGAGGGAGGCGCCCGCTAACAAAACTAGGGAAGTGCCAGGTTGTAGTAATGGACGTTAATGTAGCCAAAAAAGTAGCAGTTACTGTGAGGACCGGGGCGACTAGCGTTGTGTGGGCGGATAAGCTCTGCATGGAAAAACACGTAGTCTGGGGGGAACACGCAGCCAAGCTCACCTGAATTTCAGTCTGTGTCCTCTAGTGTGTGGGAGTCCCCTCGAGAGGGAAAGAGACATGCAGGGCCGGCAAATATACACACGTACGCGCTCGACGTGACTCATGGAGACGCGTCTCTAGGAACCATGGAAAATTTAGTGCCCTGGCCCTGGAGCATGCACACGGCATTGCTATGGCCAGGAACACGGTTTATCAATGAGAGATGAGGGGATAAACCGCGTGGGATTCCATTTTGGGAGTAAGAGAGTCAAGTCAGCCTAAAGCAAGTGCTCACATCCCTCTCCGCGTTTTCACTGAAAACTTGATTTCATCTCAGCCTCACAGCACAATATCGAAAGTATCTTCCGTGTTTATTTACCCTCCTCTGCCGCTGACTGTTTGAAGAGCCTGGTTAGATATAATAAAAAAAGACTCGGCCTCAAATAGCACATTATTCGCAGGCAGGGAAGAAAAAAAGACCGGGAGTGGTGTGTGTGTGTGTGTGTGTGTGTGTGCGCGCGCTCTAAAAGGAATTTTTTAAAAAGCATGGCGAAGGTGCACGCGCAGCCTGCTCTCTTTCAAAGCACATACTCGTGCTTGTGGCGCACCGCTGCGCACTCCCGCAAGGCGTATGCCGCCACAAGCATGAGTATGCTTTGAAAAAGAGCTGCACGACGGCTAAAGGTCTCCTATGCAGCACAGGCGTAGGTGAGACCTAAAAAGGGCAATAATTCAGACCCTAAAAACTATTGTCCTATTTCGATCCTGGACACCTCGGTGAAAGTGATGAACAGGATCCTACTGAGGAGGTTGGAGGAATGGGCACAAGAATATTCTATTTTATCACCAGCCCAGTTTGGCTTCAGAGAGGGCCTAGGAATTAATGAGAAGTGTGTCCATCTGGACCTGTTGATAGGGAAATATAGCAAAGCTAAACCTGTTACTCTGTATCTTTGTTTCTGATGGATACTTCTGCCTGTGGATTCCTCACCTGCGCCAGCATTCTGCGGAAATTCTTTCCTAGCTCTCCCACATCTACAAGGACGTCATAATAGCATGGCTCCGCTTGGGACTCCGTATAACGTCACCGGAGCCATAAGAGGACCTCGTCGGCGTGCTGACGTCCGTTCCCTTTTTTCCGCGCCGTTGACGCGTAACGGTTTTTCTAGGGACTCTTCATTTTCTAGAGAGAAAACTTTGTATCCTCGAGGATTTCTAATGGCTACTTCTAGGAAGTCCGGATTTAAACCCTGCAGGCAGTGTGGCGGTCACATGTCGATCACTGACCTGTATGATGATTGCCTTTAGGGCTTGTCTTCGGATCACGACGTCAATGAATGCCGAAGCTGAAGGAAGATGAATCCGAAGGCCATTAAGGAGTGTGCGGCTAAGCTGTTTATAGCCAGAGCCAAAAAGGAGAAGAGGGGTCGTAAACAAGCGATGTCAAGAAAACCTAAGCAGTCTAAGAAAAGACATGGCTCTCGGCGCCGTTCGTCGAAAGTCAGGGCTTCAGGTCGATGTCGCCTTCTCCAGCTAAGCGATTTCGAAGGCTGGACTTTGTATCTCCTTCTCCATCTCCACGGGTGACGCAGGTCTCCGGCGTCGATGGCTCTTGGTCGCCTGAATGTTCTCCGGCTCCTGGTATGTCTCCGACGCCCAGGGAGTCGTCTCCAGTCCGTGTGGCTTGACCTGTGCGGGAGCCATCTCCGTCTCCGCAGGCTCCAGTTCAGCCTCAGTTGGTTTCTGTTCAGGAAGGTACAGATTCATATCCTCTTGTTCCTGGATCAGACCTTACGCATTTTCTTAATGCGATGTTTGGCATGTTTGCCAGAGCCTCTACTCCATCTGGTGCACCTTCGGTCCCCGTAGGTCCTTTGGCTTTTAACTTGGGTGTGCCTCACCACTATGCTCAATCACCCTTTGTGCCATTCTTGCCGACGACTCCGGCTTGGCATTTTCCGGCGCCGAGGTCTTACACTCCGACTCCTTGTACTCCTTCTGCTGTTGAGGCTCCTTGAGGACGACGAATATGCACAGGAGCAGGAGGAAGGTGAGACAGTGGACGAGTTTGAGGGCTTACAGGAGGCCAGTGGATTGGATACTTCTCCTGAGTATGATCTCTCCTCTCCAAAGGCTGAAGTATTGCAAGACATTGCTCCTTATCATGTGGTAATAAAGAAGGCAGCTGAGTTGCTTGATCTGCTACTTCCATCAGCGGAGGTAAAATCTAATATCCTGACTAAGGTTCTTAATACACCTTCTACAGCCTCTGAACCTCTGCTACCCTTTAACTCCTTCAGTGCCCATGACGAGATGGTCTCGTCATGGAGCGCGGTTGCGCTGTGCCCATGACGAGACTATCTCGTCATGAACCCCGCCCGCTAATGAAAGGGCCGGTACAGGGTGGGGAAAGGGCGGGGCACTCAAGGGGTTAATGAGGCTTTGACGGAGCCTATCTTGGAGGTTTGGCAGAAGCCCTTGTCTGCTCCTGCAGTTTCTCGTTCAATTTCAAAAGGTACAGGCCTGCTCCTGGGGATCCAGCTTTTCTGTCTTCGCATCCATCACAGGAAAGCTTGGTGGTCCATCTTCTGTTTCTTTCCCTACCATACCCAGTGATAGGGATTCTAAAAATGGAGCAAGCGGCAAAGAAGGTATTTTCTTCTGCGAGTATGGCTCTAAAGTCCACGAATGCTACCTGTCTCCTTGAGAGGTATATCCATGTTCTGATGGACTCGGTCAAGCACCTAGCTCCAAAGTTGCCTGAAGAGGATTAGAAACATTTCTTGGAGGCCCTTTCTGATTCTCAAGCTGCGGCCAGTCAGGTGATACAATCGGGTCTGGACACTGCTGACTCTGTGGCTCGTGTGATGTGGTCATCTGTGGCAACAAGAAGACAAGCTTGGCTTAGATCTTCCGGATTTTCTCCTGATGTTCAAGCGAATCTGCTGGATTTGCCCTTTCATGGGTCGAGACTGTTTGGAACTAAGGCTGACTCTGCCTTGCAGCGTTTTAAGGATAGCAGAGCAACTGCACGGTCTCTGGGCCTTCAGACGCAGTCTAGGGGATACGGCTACAAGCGGTATCGTTGTTTTGGAAGGGCTGCTTCCTTTCGTGGCTGCCAACAGATTCAACAGAACCAGCAGCAGCAGAATCCTTTGTACAAATCGCACAGAGGGAAAAATAACGGACGTCTTAGGGGAGTCTCTCGACAGCACTCCTCCTCCTCCAGTTCTCCTCCCGCCACCGTTGGTACTTCAGGAAAGCAGTTCTAGATCCCCCATCTTAGAACATGTTGGTCCGGTAGTGGTTCTGGTATCCCACTTTCTACAAGATTGGAAATCGATCACTTCAGATCGTTGGGTTTTAAATCTTGTAGAGAATGGGTACACCCTCCCTTTTTAGGTCTCGCCTGGCGTAGGCTGCGCGCATGCGCAGTCTCGCTGGCGAGATTTAACGTTTGAGTATTTTCTGTAAGAGGCTTTAAGCCCCGCCCCTCTTTTCCATTGGCTGGCGTCACCGTTTATGGTAAACGGTGGCCAGCCATTGGAACAGAGCTGTGCATGACGTATTTGCTCGGCTTTTTGAGCAGTCCCACTTGGACGGGCTCGCCTGAATTAAGTTTGTCGTAAAAGGTTTCTTATCTTTATGGGGCCATGTGTTTGGCCCCATAAAGACAAGAAACCTTTTAGCAGGCGAGGCCGTCCAGGTGGGACGGCCGAGCAAATACGTCATGGCGAGCGCTTGTATATAGCGTGAACTCGACCCAAATGTATTGGAGCGCTTTACATGAGCACTACTTGCGTCACACAAGGAAACGCTCCTTTTTGGTAGTCACGGGGATAAAGTGATTTGCCCAGAATCAAAGGCTTTTGAGCCGACATGGAGCCTTGTTACCCTGTTCGAAAGACGGCAGCCCGGACTGTTAGGCCACATCATCTCCCTGGGTTTTGAGGCAGGTGAGGTATAGGGCGGCGCATGTCTGACTAATATAGAAAGGCAGGGGGGCTATGCCTATTTAAGAAGCTTGTGTTGCGCTGCGCACGCGCAACGTGAAATAAAGACTTGTTTCAATTGCCATGTATGGCCGTGGTCCAGTCTTTATTTACTTTCTTGTGCCGTTCTCTTCGGTCCATGATAGGTTGGGATCATGGCTGCAATCCTTGCCTCGTGGAGGACAGCTTGTCTCTTTTCTCCGTTCTAGATAAAGATAAACAGCCCGTGCTATCTAAAGCGAACTTTAACCTGGGGCTTGATATGTAGCTTTCGCAATGGACCGACGTACGCTGCAGCTCAAGTGAGGTCTGAGAGCACGTTGCAGGGTTAAACTAAAGTGTGCAAAGGTAGGGGAGTGGCCATACATGAACAGCGGTCACCAGGGAAACACCGCTGCCATGTTAGTCGGGTGGATTAAAAGGAGGGTCCAAACGGAAAAAGAAAATAACTTCCAGTCCTTATTTTTAGATGTCTGTAAAAGCATGTTAGTTTGAAGAGAGAGACGCTGGTGAACACGAACGCTACACTGAAAATGCTGCGAAGTCATGTTAAGTTTGAGGAGGATGTGATGTTAGGCCAGAGCTGCTGGTTTGGGAACTGGGAAACCAGGTTCTAACCTAGACATCGGCTCAACATTCTGTGATTCTGGGAAAATCACTCAATCTCCAAGTGCCTAAAAAATGAATGTGTCCGTGTGTAAGGTTATTGGTGCACCTGTAAAGAGATCCATAACCTTCAGGCTGAGTTCGCGCTATGTCACTTTGTGTAATATAACTGGTGCTCATGTAAAGCGCCCCAAAAACTTCAGGTGGTTTTCCTGTTATGTAAAATAAATAAAATGTCAAGCAGTCTCTTCTTAAAATGGTGCTCGAGATAGTAACCAAACTTGGAATGCGACATGTCAAACAAAACGTCACATATACTGCGTGATTTGCTATCCATTTTATTTGACGTAATGAAGTGCCACGTTTGTACTGCGTAAGACGTTTTAATTTGCCATTGCAAAAAACGGCGTTTGAAAACAGCAAACCAACTAAGTGTTGGATTATTAACAAGCATTTGCAATGCAATAGGTCTCGCCATTGCATAAGTTTGAGCTATTGCCATTGTAAATGACAATGCCTTTTATTTATGTGTTTTGAAAACCTGCAAGCGGTGCGTAAATATGCACTTTGTACTTATAGTCGTTGCTTACGAGAAGTAAGGCTGGCAGTAACTGCGCCTCTTATACTGCCAGCCTTGCTTCTCGTAAGCAAAGACCATAAGTGCACAGTGTTTGTTTACGCACAAACTTATGCAAAGGCGAGACCTATTGTATTGCAAATGCTTGTTTAGAGTTTACTCCTCCTTACCCTCCCCGCCAGGGTTGGTGCTCAGAGGACCACTTACTGCTTTTACAGCAGGAAGTTCTTACATTGTTACAGAAAGGTGCGATAGAGGTGGTTCCTGAGCAGGAAAGGGGTCAGGGATGCTACTCCCGGTATTTCCTGATCCCCACAAAGGACGGTCGATTAAGGCCGATCTTGGACCTCAGGATTTTGAATCTTTCCCTCAGGCAGGAAAAGTTCAAAATGTTGACCTTGGCTCAGGCTCTTTTTGTGCTGCAACAGGAAGACTGGATGATGTCCATCGATCTGCAGGATGCGTATTTTCATCTTCCCATCCTGCAGTTGCATTGGAAGTATCTCTGGTTCCCGGTAGGATCGCAACACTATCAGTTTGTGGTTCTTCAGTTCGGTCTCACTTCCGCACCTCGAGTCTTTACAAAGGTGATGGCAGTGGTAGCAGCATATCTCAGAAGGTTAGGGGTTCCTGTTTTCTCCTACCTGGAGGACTGGCTGTTGAAAGCAGAGTCTCCGGAGTTAGTGATGTGCCATTCGCAAGCAACAACGTAGCTGTTGTTCAAGTTGGGTTTTTCAGTAGATGTACCCAAATCTCACCTGGTGCCTTCTCAGCGCTGCCTGTTCATAGGAGCAATACTGGACACTAATGTGTGTTGGGCATTTCTGCCTCCGCAGAGGGTTCTCGACATTCATGAGATGATTCCTTATGGAGCGGTTGTTCCAGTCCTGAAGGTTCTACGCCTGCTCGGTCTGTTCAATTTCAGCAATACTGTTGGTCAGTCATGCGCGCTGGCACATGAGGGCACTCCAGTGGTGCCTCCGCAGGCAGTGGTATCAACACAATGGATATCTCGGGGAGAAGGTCAGAATCTCCAGAGAAACTGCAGTGGAGTTGACTTGGTGGGGTGTGCAGGGCAACCTGTCTCAAGGAAAGCCCTTTCAGCGTCCTCCACCTGGGGCCACAGTGATCACGGATGCCTCCACTCTAGGGCGGGGTGCTCATCTGGGGGATCTGGAGGTTAAAGGTCTTTGGTCTCCAGGGGAAAGGTCGCTTCACATCTACCTTTTGGAATTGCAGGCGATTGGTTTGGCACTAAAGGCTTTCCGGTTCAGGTCCTGACGGACAACACTACCACGATGTGGTACATCAACAAACAGGGAGGTGCAGGGTCGTATCGTATGTCGAGAGGCTCTGCGACTCTGGGCTCAGAACCATCAGATTTGTGTGTTTGCAAATCATCTAGCCGGTGTGCTGAATGTTCGTGTGGACAGTCTCAGTCGGCATTACTCAGCTGATCACGAGTGGCGGCTTCATCCGGAGGTGGTCCATCACATCTTCCAAATGTGGGGGGTCTCCACGGTTGGACCTGTTTGACACCCCCAAAAATGCACACTACCCGTTGTTCTGCAGTCTCCAGTTTTTGATGCAGGGAGCACTGGGGGACGCGTTTCAATTGGATTGGAGCTCACAACTCCTTTATGCGTTTCCTCCCATACCCTTGATCCCTCGGGTTCTGAGGAAGATTCGCCAAGACCAGTCATATTGATCGCCCCGGATTGGCCAAGAAGGGTGTGGTACACAGATCTTCTTCACCTCTCATTGCACCCTCCGCTCCGTCCCCCTCTCAGGGCAAACCTCCTCTCGCAGGGGCAGGTTCTACACTCTCACTCCAGAGCCTGCACCTTCATGCCTGGCGATTGAACGGGGCAACCTGAGTTCCTTCTCTTTCCCGCCGGATGTGGTGGATGTTATTTTATCCTCCAGGCGACACTCCACCAAGTCAGCTTACTCTTCCAGATGGTCCAGATTTGTTAAATGGTGTGGAGAGAGATCCATTGATCCTTTAAAGGCCCACTTGTCAGTTTTCGCTGTTCTCGGCCCAGCAGGGTTGTGCTGTGGCCACTGTTAAGGGCTATTTGTCAGCTTTTCTATGTTTGCCAGACCAGCCGTCTTTGTTTAAGTCTCCCATTGTCATGAGGTTCATTAAGGGCCTTACAAATAAGTTTCCACCCGCTCCCTTCATTATGCTTCAGTGTTTGACATTAATTTTTTAATTAGTCTTAATCATGTTTGTTTTATAGTGGGAAATGCTTGGTCTCTTGCTATTTTTCAATGCCTTTATTGGGTGGGTGGGTGGGTGGGTGGGTGTGTGTGTGTGTGGGTGTGTGTGTGTGGGGGTGTGGGGGTGTGGGTGTGTGTGTGTGTGTGTGTGTGTGTGTGTGTGTGTGTGTGTGTGTAAATATAATAAATATATATTTTTAATATACTATGTATACATGTGGAAATGTGTCGGACTGCCCGTTTGCCTCGGTGGCACGGAAAAAATGAGTGGAACTGATGTCAGCACGCAGACGAGGTCCTCTTATGGCTCCGATGACGTCATACGGAGTCGAGAGCGGAGCCATGCTATTATGACGTCCTCGTCGACGTGGGAGAGCTAGGAAAGAATTTCCGTGGAATGCTGGCCCAGGGGGGTATTCAGGCAGATATTGTATCCACCAGAAAAAGCATTACCGAAGGTAAGTAACTTGTTTTTCGCAGATCTAAGTTGTGCATTTGATTTAGTTGACCATGCTATCCTTTGAAAACTGTTGATTTCCCTTTGTGCCTCTAGGCCAATTATAGGTTTCCTTCCATGTCTTTACAAGAATCTATCCAGCAAAGTTTATTTTGGCTCATAGGGTGAATGCGTGCCCACTTTCAAAGTAGGGCGGGCATTCGTCAAGACTGTGTTTTGGCCCCTTTTCTCTTTTTATCAATGAGGTGGATAAGTCTTTGCAGTCATTGCATGCTGATGCTCCCTGTGTGGCTGGGCGTCCTATACCAGTGTTATATGCTGACGATGCTGTCTTGCTGTCTAGGACTCCGGTTGGTCTACAGAAATTGAGTGCCTTTGGAGAGTTTGTCTTCTAGAAAAATGGTGATCAGTAAATCTAAAACTTTTACAATGATCTGTGGACAAAAATAAAAAAAAGATTTGAACTTTTTTATTGATAATACCTTAATTGTTACTGTAAATTCCTTTTGCTCCTAGTAGAGCACTCCAAGTCGAGGAAAATTGTTTTTATAAATGATTATTATGCCCTCCTGTTTCCGCCTCAACTGTGATCGCTCACCAGGAGGTTGGTCTACAGTACTTGGAGGACATATGTTTGTCACGACCTTTGTTCTTACGGTTTTCTGTATAGGCAAAAGAGGAAACCAGTTTTATCAAACGCTATTATGCTTGACTGCTTAAATCTGGATAATGTATCATGTGCCCCTTGGCTAGCATATATTTTTTTTAAAACATTTTATTGGCCTTTAACATTTTTAGTATTCACAACAAACATGAAATGTAACTGTAGTACACGGTGGAGGGAAAAGTTTCTCGCATTACATGGTGAGATGTTAACATTTGTCATTAGTACACTATTAAAGAACTCTAGTCATTGGCAGCACGTTTCAGAGCATTACAGTGAAGCATAGCTTATTATTGTTACATACCCATTAATCACGGACATCAGATATTGATTCTTCCTGCGGGGGTTTGCATATATTACCCCGGAATACATTCCATTTCCCCACACCCTTGACCATGTCTTGGGGCACCCGCTATGCATGTAAACTGCTCTTTCCGCCACCATTGCACTGTCCATATCACATCCCCATTGTCGATAGGTGGGAGTCAGCCCTGTTCCCCAATGCTGGGCTATGTTACGTTTCGCAATCACCATCCCCAGCGCCGCCCAGTCCTGAGTCCTCAGGTTCAGATCTGTAGGCTCCCAGATATTAAGAAGACACCTCTTTGGTTCTGGCAGGACAGTGGCCCCACCAACCCGCGAAATCGTGTTCATGACCGCCTCCCAGTGTACGGTGTGATCCGTGGACAATCCCATAAGATGTGGTAGAACGTACCCGGCAGGCCACATTGTCGCAAGCAGAGGGGTGTGGGCTAATCGGTGCATTGCAATACGCATGTAGTACATGTGATGAAGTATTTTTAGTTGCACTAATTTGAGTTTGGGGGAGATCACAACTTCTCGCGGAGACGCGAGTGCCTCCTGCCAGTCTGTTTCATCCAGTTCCCCAATGTCTGATTGCCACCATTCCCTTAGGGTCGTTGTGGGGTCTGGCTGAGTGTTTATTATTTTTTGGTAAGTTTGGGAGATGGCCTTTTTGCACATGTAGTCTGTAAGAAGTCTGTCCTCTAACGGTGAGGCCTCTGGTAGTTGTGTTCCTAGTGTGATACCTCCCATAAGTGCGTGCCTGATCTGCATGTATCGGAATGTTTCCGTTGGCGCCAGACCATACGTGTCTCTCAGTTGAGCGAAAGCAATGACTTCCCCCATCTTCCACAGATCTCCAATCTTGGAGATACCTATGAGGTCCCACTGTCTGAATTCCTTGATGTTGCTTAGTTTGCCTAGCCGCCGGGTTTCCCAGAGTGACGTAGCCTGCGTTAAAATTCCCTCCCATCCTAATGCTCGCTGTGCAATGTGCCATATCCGAACAGTGTGTGCTGTTGGACCCGTGAGGGTATTCTTCCTTGAAGTGTTGTACAGGGCACTCCTAATGTGATCAGCCGGAAGGGCGCATCTGTCCATGCGGAAAGCTGGTTCCTCCTGAGAGGCATGTAGCCATTGGTTTATGACCATAAGCTGCGAGGCCCAGTAGTACAGTTTTATATTTGGCAAAACGATTCCTCCGTCATACCAGCCCCGTACCAGTTTGTGCATTACTATACGAGCGGGTTTTCCATCCCATAGAAGATTGGTGACTTCACCGTCAATCGCTTTAAAGTATGTGGGGGGAACTGGGAATGGGGTGTTTAGCAGGGCGTATAAGAATCTGGGCAGTGACATCATTTTGAAGAGGGCTGCTCTCCCCAGCCGTGTCAGCGGTAATGATCTCCAGTGTTTTACATCACGGCGAAATCTTTTAGTGGCTCCATGAGGTTTTCCTCAATGAAATGTGCGTGTTGTGGCATGAAATATAACCCGAGGTATCTAAATCCTCTGGTCGCAATTTGTAGTTCACAGCCCGGCGGGAGCCTCGGAGAGGCGTCATGTAATACATATAAGAGTGATTTTGCCCAGTTTATAGTGTATCCTGAGACTTTTTAGTATGCAGCACAGATGTCCAGTAGGCTAATAATGGAACACGCCGGGGATGCCATGTACAGCAGCACATCATACTCATACAGCAAAATACGGTCTTCCCACCCCATTGCCCATTGCAGCCCTCGGATAACCGGGTCTTGCCGAATCCATGCCGCCAGCGGCTCTAATATCAATGCAAAGAGGAGCGGTGACAAGGGGCATCCCTGCCTTGTACCCCTTCCCAGTGGGAAGTCCTTCGAGATGCGTCAGTTCGCCACCACCTGTGCCAGGGGTTTGGTATATAACCGTAGGACCCACGCACAGAACCTGGGGCCAAAACCCATACGCTGAAGGACCGCAAAAAGAAAGGGCCATTTGACAAGTTTGAATGCCATGCGAGCGTCTAAAGATTGGATAACTGCATCCTCTTGTATGGTATGTGTGCCATGACTCCGCATAAGCGGCTCCGATTGAGCGCCGTATTATGGCCCGGCATGAACCCAGATTGGTCCGGGTGCATCAACGTTGTAAGATGCGGTTGCAGCCGAACTGTCAATGCTTTCGCCAGTATTTTAGCTTCTGCATTTATTAACGAAATTGGCCGATACGACGTGCATTCCTGTGGCGGTTTGCCTGGTTTGTGTATTGCGACTATCGTTGCTAGGCGCTGGTCCCTTGGTAATTCCCCTTTTTCTAAGCTTTCGTTGTACATATTGAGCAAATGGGGCATGAGTGGTGTGGCATGCTTTTTATAGAATTCTACAGGTATACCGTTGGGCCGCATGGCCTTCCCTGTGTGTTGTGCTCCTAACGCTAGTGCCAGCTCATCTGGTGTCAGATCGGCCTCTAATTCTTGTGCTGCAATGTGTAATAGTGTGGGCAGTCGGAAATCGTGGAGAAAGGCCACATTATCTGCAATGGTAGATGTGGCTGTAAGTGCATAGATCTTCTCATAGTGGGCCGTGAGTGTGTTCACTATCTGTTGTGGGTCTGTAGTGATAGTTCCGTCATCTAACTGTAGTTTGTGAAACCCATCGGCTGGCTTTCGCCTGTCTCTCTAGCCAAGCGAGAAGCCTGCCCGTCTTGTCCCCTATTTCATATATCGCGTGCTGCGCTGTGGTTGGCCTAGTTTTCGCGCTTACCATGCATAGGCCCTGTATTTCTGTTGTTCCAGATTTAAATCATGCGCCCTGTTTTCATTGGTGTTTGCGGCATGTTTGCCCTCGGCCTGCCCGTTCCAGGGTGTCCAAGTGATGTCGTTGTTCCTGTTTATGCCTGACAATTAACGAAATTGCGTGACCCCGTATCACTGTTTTGTATGCCTCCCATAAGATGCAACCGAGTGTTCATTCTCCACAAAATATTGCCCCGTGGCCTTGAGGAGGCCTTATCCTATCTTGGGGATTTTGAGATATTGTGGGTAGAGTGGAAAAACTAGTCTCCGACCCGGGATACGTGATGTGTATTTAATTTGGACCGGTGAGTGGTCTGAAATACCAAGTGTTAAAATGTAGTCTATCCTCGAAAGGCTATTATGGACCCCTGAGTGGAAAGTATATTGTCTTTCAAGTGGGAACCTGGTTTGCCAGGCGTCAATGAGCACCGTGTGTCTATGAATTCCTTCAATTTAAGATTGGCGCTACTAGGGTCTCTTGGGGGGGTTTACGGTCTATAGTAGCATCAACCGTGGTGTTAAAGTTGCCGCACATAATCCGTTCTCCTTGCGGTAGTGTTAATAGAAATTTACCCAGGGCAGGGAAGGCTGTCTGGTGGAGTGCAGGCGAAATGTAGACCGACACTAAATTGTAAGATCGCCCCTCTCACTGACATGATACTGCTGCAAAATGTCCCTGATCATCTGTCCAAGACCCAGTTATGATAAGGGGAAAGCTCTTATGGATCAGAATCCCCTCCCTTCGGGAACCAGAGGTGAATGCAGAGTGTGCCACCATTTTGAAGCCTCATCTATCTAAGGCTTTACATGCCGAACCCACCAAGTGTGATTCCTGAGTCAATGCCACCGCCGGGGTTTTGCGTTTAAGATCTTGCAGGACCAGCCCTCTCTTTATCTTGTCACCCAGCCCATTGACATTCCAAGATATAATGTGGAGGGGAGGTCCCAGTGTATTGGAAGTCAGGGTTTGGGCGTCTGCATCGTCCGGCAGAGGTATCATTTGTGCCATGTGTAATGTCATCTGTAATCAAGTGCAATGCGTTCCATGACATATGTGCCAATCTGATATAGTTTACACTACCCCCCAAATTACCGTTTACCTGGAGCAATAAAAGCAATCATACAACCTTGAATTGTTCCCCGTTCCCCATCCCCCACCCTGCCCGGCGGACCTAGAACTACCCGCCTCCCCAACTGAGCAGAGTGCTTCTGTCCAATAAATTGTACTTCCGTGAGGGGGAGAGTCTTCCAGTGATCCCCGGAAGTCATTCCCCTAAGCAAACCTACTGCAGCGGACGACAATATGTGTGGAGGTGTTCTGTTCCCATCCGCAGGGGTGGCTTTCCATGCCATTTTAGTATAAGCAAATCAATCCTATACAGTAAACCATATCAAATAAGATAGAGGCCTCTCTGAAGTCCCTCTGCCGTTCCAATGACAGTCAGTTGTTAGCTGGTTCTGGTGTCATGTACTTTAACGTCTACTGCTTTTCCCATCGCTGATTTGTTCTCAGTTTCCCGTTTCTCTGGATCTGGACAATTGTGCTTCAGTCACTCAACGCTGCTGTTGGTTTCCCGTCTTCCTGGGTCCCGCAGCTGGGCGCTATCTTTCCAGCCATTCGCGGGCCTCCTCTGGTGTCGCGAAGAACCAGGTTTCTCCCTCTGCCTCTACTCTGTTTTGCCGGGAATAGCATCGAGTATTTGAGGTCCCGGGCGCGCATTTCCTTCTTTACTTCCAGGAAACTGCGCTGTTGCTGGGTCACCGCAGCTGTATAGTCTGGATAGAGGGTGACAGTACAGTTTTCGATACAGATTGGGGGGGGGGGGGGCTATTCTTTCTGCCTGCAGGATCGTGTCGTGATCTCGGAAGTTGAATATACGCGCCAGTGTAGGTCTGGGGGAGGGGGGGGCACCCGGCTGTGGCCTGCCACCCGGTATGCGATGTGCCTTCTCCACTGAGAAGAAGCTGGACCGCTTTCGTGGTTGCAGCTTGGTCTTGATTAAATCTCCCACAAAAAGGTCTAAGGCTGGCCCCCTACATTTTCCGGTACACCAATTATGTGCACATTATGTTTAGAGCGGCATTCCTGGTCGTCAAGTTTAGCCAATATTAACTTGTTGTCCGCTTCTAGGTGGCGTACCTGGTGTTGCGGAACAGCCGTATCTGTGGAAAGCGATATCGTGGTGGTCTCGACCTCTGTTATTCACTCGGTCATTTTGTAGAAGTCTGCTCGTATTAATGAGATGTCTGTGGAGATCGTGCCAATGGAAGTCTGGACCTTTTGCAGGGCGGTCATGATATCCACCAGTGTGACCTCATCAGATTTATTAGACGTGGGGGCCACTGTATGGTCAGTGTCTATTGGCGATTTCTCTGGCGGATCTTTGCTATATGCATATTTGTCCAGTTTAACGGTATGCGGACCTCGCTGGCCCTGACCTCCCATCCTGTACACCAAGAGTTCCATCAAGCACACTGGTGGAGGGCAGTAATCTCCGCTGCCTGCCGCGTGATATTCAGCCACTTGCGGCCTTTCGGTTTTCCTAACACCTCCTCTTGAGGATTATAACCTGGGTATGGTACCCCCGCAGGGCGTTGAATAGTCCGTTACTTCGGGCCCGTCGCAGGGTGCGTGGGTCACACAGAGCCAGTGGATTCCGGTATCACGCGACCAGCTCTGGGCGCACTCGATCTACAGTATTTCCAGACCTCCTCTCTAGTGTCACCAGGTCACAGCATCGTAGATTCCTGCAATGGCAGTCTGCGCATCTGATGGGGCAAAGGCGTGGGCCTGGAGGAAAAACGCAGTTCCTTTGTGGCCGGGCAGAGTAGAGTTATGTGCGTATGTTTGTGGGACTAAAGGCCGCAATGTCCCCCTCTCAGGGCTCCAAGGACATCAATACCAACGCCTCTGCCGAAACAGGCGTCCCACCGCGGCACTCCCTCGCTGGCAGCACACAAAGCAGTGGCTGATCACGCAGTGCCCAGCGGCCCCCGCAAATGGTCCCGTTGTGGTTCAGCGTCAGGCTCCCCGGACCTCGGAGTCGCCAGTCAGTATTGCCTCTGCCTCAATCCCTTTCCTTGGAGCGCGCCGCTTCTCCTTTGTTCGGCGGCGCCGTATCCGTCACCCTCGCCGCCTGTAGGCCCAGGTGCGTTCGTGGGTATGCTGAACAGCTCACCTCCTCCGCTGGTGCATCACTGCATGCTGCCGCCCCTCCGCTTCGTGCCACACAGTGGTAGTCCATTTCGTGTTCACTGCACTGGTGAGTGTTCGTTTTTGTCGCACCTTGCGCCGCCAACCCCTTCGCGGCAGCGGGTCAGGAAATCACTCGAGACCCCGGCTCCAGCGTGTCGCGTAGGCCCCGGCTCCAGCGTGTCGCATCGGCCCCGGCTCCAGCGTGTCGCGTAGGCCCCGGCTCCAGCGTGTCGCATCGGCCCCGGCTCCAGCGTGTCGCGTAGGCCCCGGCTCCAGCGTGTCGCGTAGGCCCCGGCTCCACAGCGGCACGATCGGGTCAGCGGGTGGTCCTTACTCGATTCTTCCTGGTTTTTGTCGTGTTGGCACAGGATAAATGGCCGGATTAATGGGGAAGACTCCTGTGATCTCGGAGCACTCCTAGGCTGCGGCCATCTTGATCGGCTGTTAGCCGCGCCCCCATCTGGCTAGCATATATTAATTCTTCTTTTAGTTTGTTTTTTAAATTGCCCGTATGGTCAGACCCCACCCAAGTAAAATTGCATACGAAGAAGACTATTAAAGGAATTTTTTTTCAGCATAGACTAAAACAGCGACTGGGCACTGAAATGACGAAATCGATGGTTGCGTTTTACATGTCACTTGATCTAGAAGAGGATTGCAAAAGCTATTTATTCTGTTTTACCAATATGCAGCCCAGCTTTTTTTTGACAAGACTCCGATTTGGTACAGCGTATCACTTGGTGGCTGTTCCTAACATGAAGTTCTACCCCTCAGAAATGACCTTTTGCCCATGTGCTGGTCGGACCAAATGGAGCACATTGCACTTTTTGCTGTTTTGTAAGTTTTATCTAATATATAGGTGTTTTTTATCTTAAACCTATTCTTGCAGAACATTAGCTCCTATAATGTCGCTATTAGGTTTTTGCTTGCATTGAATGATCCTTCAATGTTGCTCTTTTTATCCTGAAGGTCATTAATTTGAGGAAAAGTGTTATGTATTGGCTGATTCATTGATCTTGGTATTTTGTAATGCATTGCTTGTATTAATTGATCCCTTTGTGTGTTATTGATGCTCTTTTTATTCTGAAAGCTAATACTTGAGGAAAAGTGTTATGTATTAGTAGATCCCCTGATTTGTATAGCCATGTTAAAACATTGTTTTAATTATGTCTATTATTTAGGCACTTTTTATACGGTTTTTATTATGTTTTATGTACTTTTATGGCTTTTTTTGTACTAGCCGAATTACGTTTATGAATTGAGTTGATTGACAAGTGCTGATAATGGGGAGTTTGTGAAATCTTTTTTTTGTACTCCTTCGCATCCAGGAATGTATAATATACTATCTTTTTCCTGGCGTTTCTGATTAAGGCTAACTGGAAAAGCTTATATAAGAGTTGATGTTTGACCTCATGTCCCAGGCTCACATGGATTCTTTCTTTTTATCCAGGCAGCTACATCACTACAATAGGGGTGGATTTCAAAATCCGAACAGTTGAAATTAATGGGGAGAAGGTGAAACTGCAGATCTGGGACACAGCAGGACAAGAGCGTTTTCGGACCATAACATCCACGTAAGTGTTGCACCCCAAGTGAAGAGGGTTGAGATGTCTGAATTGGTTCCTGATGTACCTTTTAATATGACAGGATGCAAAGCGGATTAGTATTCTAAGAGTAGTTAGATCGTAAGAGCGGTGAAAAGGAGATCCTTCTGCTGCAGCATTTGGATCCCCGGCACCGGACGAAGGTCAGCCCAGCACCATGTGACTCTGGGCAATAGCTTGCTTAATATTCCCGATGGCCCCCTGTGCCGGGATGCCTCGGGGTAACTGTTTGTGCTTTACAAATACTGGATTTATTCATTTATTTTTATTGCGTACTGTGATGAAGCATTTTACTTTTTCGAACATCAGTCTTCTGTGTATTGTCAGTGGTTAAATCAGATTGCTCCACCTGTCCACAGCATGTTCATGCCATAACCCAAGTTCCCTAACTAATCTTGCACATTGAAATCAAGTCAAGGATTTCTGAGATAGCTTCAAAGGTAGACCTGTTAAGTTCTCTACTTTCATACCGGTAATGCAAATGTTAGTATCAAGGCATAATCTGTAGACGCTATCAACTTAACTTGTGACTTGCAGTTAGGCCAGTACTACATATGCGAGCAGAAAGCAGGGGTTTCCTCTTTCTATTCCCACACTGTTGTTGGCTTTTATTTATTTTTTTTTAAACACCTGTGCCCTTTTTTGCTTGAATAATACCAACTTGATGTTCTATGTTGCTTAATACAGTAGTTTTTCTAAGCTCTGTTATTAATATGTGGAAAATGTTATAATGCTGAATGAAATCAACAATTTGCTCTTAAATGAGGGCAGTAATCTAATGGGCTGCAGCAGAACTGTACTGCTTGAAGCTCAACTGTCACCCACTCTAAAGATTTGTAGGGGGAGGAGCATGTGTGTGTTAATTAGGGGTGGGTGGAATTCACGAAGTTTCACTTTGCGGAATTCCACAGTTACCTAAAACGCAAGATTCCTCAGAGTTCCGCGAGTGGTTGAATTTCGGTACGTCACCCCGCTCGCACAAGAACTTGCCCGTGCTGTAAAATCAGCGCAAACTGCACCACGCAGCACTCTAGAGAGGCGCTGTTTATTCAAGTGGATTTTCAACTGGAGCAGCAGCATTCCCAACTTGAGCGGTAACAACCTGCCCGACCACCCGCGTTGAGAAATCGCATCAGGAATCATCCTAGTGCTCGATTTTTCTCGCTCATCAACGTAACATAGGCAAGCACCGTGTGACAAAAACTCTGCCACGCTGCGGTGGGCTGAATGTTTGTGGAGCAGAGTTTAGCGTCCATCCCAGCTGTTAATATGAAATAATAAGCCGCTTCTACTTATTCAGCACAACACAAAGTCCATAGGTATATAGAGCAGATGTGAGTTCTCACAAGCAAGATACACATACCTGAGATCTTGACTTGCCCATGTGTGCCTTAAAGACGTTTGGGACAGACAGCCTAAGAATGACCAATGCATAAGCATGGAGTAATCAAGATCTTAGAGAGAACAAGCCGAAGATGAGACGGAGGCCCGAAACTTTGATAAACAGAGAACCATAACAGGGGACAGAGCGCATTAACAAAAAGACACTACAGATATGACTGTTAAAGGGCACAATTTGGAGGTGTGAAAGTCCCAAATCTAAAACATACAGGACAACTAGAAGGAGCTCTGAGATTGGATTCTTAGTGCACAAAGGTTTTGCCAAAGATCATGATGTGGGAAGAACTGAGAGGAAGGGTAGGGCTCTTAATATGATAGCCAAGTATAAATATTAAGAGGTTAGCATACTTCTCATAGAAGATGTGCATTAGAGCAGCAAAGAATGAGTAAAACATAAATTCCTGTTTTAAATGGCAGTACTGTATTACTTACTGAAAAAACAAAACTGACTTTCTAGGTTCTAAAAAGTTCGAAGTACATGTATTGCTACAATATTTTATTTATAGCCGATTTAATTTTAAGAACTGTGAATGATTGCTGGATTGTTGCCCATATGGATGAATATTTTTTGTTTGTACTGAAGATAGTATATAGTGCAAAGACATTGTCTACTGTTTTTCCTACAAAGCATTTCCTCCAGTTTTCAGAGTGAATGTTGTCACTACTCAGTTCTGACACTGTCGTCAACTGCTTTCTTTAAATTATGGATTTAAGCTCCTCAAGCTGATTATCTAGGTGCTCGGTAGCAAGACCAATGTCCTAACTGACAGGCTGACGAATTTGTCTTTTGACTTTGGTCATTCTTAACTTTGCATATCCTCATTTTAGGTTTATCTATTTTGAGTTTCTTCATTTTTCACCGTTGATTTCATTTATTTTTTGACGACTCTTTATTGGAATTTGGGTGTTTTAGTATGTTCATTTTGCATGCTTTTCTTAAGGCACTGATGCTCTTCTGGTCTCACATTGAACATTAACCCTTTGAGCTTTTCAATCTAAACGTTTTCAAGGGACTTGACATTTTCAAATCTGGTGGCTGTCTGTGAAACAGCCTTTTGGGAAGGTCAGAAACGTCTGGAGAAGCATAGCTAGACAGATGCTGATTAACACAGAGCAAATTATAACTTTTGAAAGCACCTCTATACTTTGTAGTGAGAATGCAAGCTTTGACAGTAGTTCAACCATGTACAACCTTAGTAGTGCCCAATGTGTTTACATACTCCTATTACTGCAGAATTAACCAGGTCTAAGAAGATTACTTTTCCATAAGCTCCTTGGATGAGACTGTGTATTCTCCTTTCTTTTCATGATTCATTTATTTTAAAATTGAGTTTTCTCTTTGTGTAAAACCTGATGTTTTGCATTCTATAGTTTTTATTATATTTTGATTAACAGATTACTACAACAGCCACGTGTATCACATAGGTGAGAATTGATACAGGTAGGTGCAACATAGTTCCTATATCCCATTTCCACCCCGGGAATTTTCATTTTGGTTTTAGGGTCTATTTCCAGATATCCTCATCAAGGTTATTATATCAAGCAATAGTAGCATCTTAACAGCAGGGCCACGGTTATGATCATACTGTCCAGTACTTTTGTAACATTAATATCAAAGTAAAAACAGCCAGGGGTCTATGTAAGTTCTGTAGATGATGCTGCAGTGAGTAGCGAGTCCGCTTGTACGGTTGTGTCTTAGTTCAAAAGGTAGGTACAAAGTTGTGCCCATTTGTCTGTCAGACTGGATGGCACTGATTGCAATTCATCGTATTTGCATTCTACAATTTTATCTACTCCCAAGACCTAAGCTGCTGTCACCTAATTCCAGGGGTTGTTGTTTGTGCTTCAGTCTCCCTAGAACGTTTGCTCTTTGGGGCAAATAGAATAATCCTGCTGTAGACTGACCAGCTGCTTCTTTTTCCAAGCCACCTACTGAGTAGATATAGTCTTCCTCTCTGTAGTTAATTAGTCTGGTCCCATGATTCTTCACATTTTCCGATTTTGTCATTTATGCCGAAGAGATATTTGTTTCCCAAAACTTAAACTCTGTCACTTTTGTGACACTTTTGTGACAGATGTGCTAGAAGTTCATTCTTTTACTTATTTGGATATAGTTAATCCTACAAATATTTATTTGGGATGTGTCTTGCATTCCTGTAGAATTGAATGTCTACTTTCAGCCATTTGTATCATTTTGTTGTTCTTCATTGTCCCTTTTTGGCTTTTGCTGCTACGCATGTCATAATAGATGTATTGGCAACCAGGTTTAGAAAGCTACAATAGTTGCTCTGCACAAAGTATTGGGGAAATGTAGAAAAAAGGGGCAATTGTCTCAATCGGTACTTCTAGGAACGGAAGGGTCGGTTACCAGAACAACCCTTATAAGCCCCTCAAAGAGGGAAACAGTCAAACACCAATAATCCAATCCGAGCACACTTTTATAGTCCATAGTCAATAATGATGTTAACAGAAAAGCTGTATAAGTGTCCACTTTAATCCAGAATCATCAGTTCGGGTCACATGAAATCCAAAGTCGCAGTTTTCCCATGTAAAACCGGTAATCTTTTTCATACAGCCAATGTTCGATCCAATTTATGCAGTCAGCATATATTCAGCAATTTAACACAGTTCAGCCAACAAGTGTTTTGTCGATCGGTAATTAATACCTAAGCTTCTTCAGGGCAACAATCTTTTAAATACACAATATCAAGGAGCTATTTGGATTGAATATGTACGTTATTGGGTAAGGTATATAGATGATTGTCTATTAATTTTGACAGGTTCAATACCGCAATTGAATGATTTCTTTGTATACCTAAACTCCAACGACTACAATCTGTCATTTACATTCCAATATAGCAATGAACGTATTGTCTTTTTGGACATAGAACTTTACATTTCTGGAGAAAGGATTGCAGCAAAATGTATAGGAAAAGTACGTCTTGTAATGCCTTATTGCATGCATTTAGTTGTCACCTCAGATTAATGCAATTCCCTTTGGGGAGGTGGTCAGGGCTCGGAGAAACTGTAGCGGCAACACAGAGTTTGTTAGAACTATATCAGATATGGAATTAAGGTTTTCACAGAGGGGATACAACAAATAGATAATTGATAAAGCATCACTACGTGCACAACGGCCAGTACGTGAACACACACTGAAACCGATACAGAAGAGCAAATCCAAGTCACCTGAGAAAGTCAGGCTGATAAGTAATTTTCACCCTGACACAAGTAAATTTTGCTGTGCATTACAAAGATATTTGGTACATTCTGACTTCAGACAAATCGCGTGCTCCATTTTTGACATCCTATCCTAGTTTGAACTTCAGGAGTGGTCTCACTCTTGCTAATTTGAGCCACAGCTACCCACAACCAACTAGATATGGTAAGTGGTTGAGTGACCGTATTAAAGTTTTTTTTAAAATGTGGACATTGCAATACATGCAGATGGCCAATTGAAAAGGTGTCACTTTTCAATTTCACCAATACAGTTGATTACACTATACCGATGTATATTAATTGTAATACAAAATTTGTTGATTATGTGATCAAATGTACATGCCGTAAAATGTATGTTGGGAGCACCATAAGGCCTTTGCGGGAACGCAATGCTGAACATTTCAGGGCGCTGAAAAATAATGACTTGAAATATCTCTTAGAATATTATCCATGTGACACGTTAGCGTTTTTATATATCTAATATTGCCATACAGTAGTTATGATGAGGCATATTTAGTCACTCAGAACGTGACTTAGATTGTAGGAATAGGAGTAGACATCTCCCGATGGTGCTTTGATAATTTGTATGCTAGTAGGTTTATATTATTTTCGTTACTTGACTAAGGAGTACTCTCTATTTTCTCATATTATAGAAAATATACAGATGCTACGCTATAGTATCATCCACACGGAGCCGGTTACGCGGATGGAGTACACTCTTTATTCTGTTTGGAAAACTTAACAGGTTACATTTTTACCTGCTATCCTATAATCCTTCTACAATATTTTCACTTTCTTTTTTTCGTTTTTCATATGGTCTGGGTCTTCGGAACAGGATATTATCATGTATTGGGACACATGATACGTTCCCCAAACACTGATAACTTTTTTAAATTGTTAACAGATCACATATAGTCCTGAGACTGATTGTGGCAGCTATACTGACCTTGTTGACCATTAATGTGTATAATGAATGTTAAACACAGCGGTAGTAATATACTTTCAATACCACACATGTTCATTTGCTTAAAAATACATTTGAATTCTATTTTTATTTTCTCAAACAACCATGTGAGAAGATTTCTCTTTCCCCCTTTTCTATATACATTTTAGCTATCGCACTTTCGCAGACTGAATTAGACTCCTCACGGGGCCCTACGTAAGGAACATTATCTCTCCCACACCACGCCTGTTGCACCGGCATTGAAACTGTATGGTGCTGAGTTGTGGGGCATGGCAAGAATAATGACCTAACATCCTTGGAGAACAGGTTTCTGGTCTCCTTGCCACAGAGTACCCCCACTCGCCCAATACTGTTTGATATGGGCATCAAACCTATAGGCGATCTAGGAAAAGTCCGTCCCTTACTGTTTTGGCAGCGGATGGTCTCCACCCCCGAAGTGTCGCTTTATGCTGCTGCTTTCCAGGGGATTTGTGCCCTAGATACCATGCATAAAATTGGCTGGGCAAAGCATGTCAAAAGTCTTTTATCACACATAGGTCTTGCAGGACACAACATTGGTTGCCCAATACCCTTTGCTAGAGGACAGATCAAATCTCTCTATTTTGAAGGAGCTGAACGCATTGCCTATTTAGCTAGCAACCAAGGGAGACTGAATGAGGAATTTAGTGATTTTAAGCATAGCTGTACCCTCGAAAGATACCTCTACATCATTAAAGTGCTGGCCGATAGGAAGCTATACATCCAGTTCAGGCTTGGCAGTCTGCCCATCAATACATTCTTAAATTCTTGGCTGCATAACAAAGTACAGCCAAAAGGCTGCCCTTGTTGTCCCTGCCCACAAGAATCTACTGCCCACTTCTTTTTTGCTTGTATAGCATACGTCAAACCTAGGAGCAGATGGCTCTCTCCTGTCTGCAGAGAACTGGGCACTCGAGACTTTAGAGCGGCTCTGCACACACTAAAATCGGATGCAAGACCCCTGTTAGTGTGCGCAACTGCAAAATATTTGGGACATACATGGGCAATTGGAAGGATGACGTTGACTTGCTCTCGACCCAGCCCTGGGAGCAGCATACACGTTTAATCCCTTAGTATACATATTTGCTACATAGAATAGCAAACTTAAAAATTGGAAGTGATATTTTCTTAGTCTGTCTATATGTTGGTATAAAATGTGTTTTTAATGTTTTTTAATTATATTAACGTGACTGAATCTTTTAGCACTTGCCTTTTTAATATTGGCTCTTTGACAGATTTTGCACACTTATGTTCCATGTGGACACAAACCTGTGATGGAAAATGACTTGCACAATTGTAGAATGTAATTAACAGCAGCCAAGGCATCTGCATGAGACTCTGGTTCATGCCAAATCTGTAATCGCACTCCAACCGTCTGTGTGGGATGGTATTTGTGATGATCACTATGGACGTGCATTGGCGAATATTTTCAATGTCATCATTTTTACACTCATGATATTTTTAGACTGTATTGTTTTTATCATTGAAATGTACTGTTTTATTTATTTTGATCTGCACGAAACTTATTCTGCGATCTCTTGTGTCTTTTATGGTATTCTTACCGAAATCAAGACTTTGATGATGATGACTCCTCATTCCTCTCTATTGTGTGGCACCAATGGTGGGTGACGGTTTTTAGTGATGGTTATGATCAATTTTCTGATATTTTGTATTTGAAGAATTGCAGCCCTGAAGAAGTTGAGGTATTAATTACCAATCGACGAAACGCGTGTTGGCTGAACTGTGTTTAATTGCTGAATTAATATATGCTGACTGCATGAATTATATAGAACATTGGCTGTATAAAAAAGATGATCGGTTTTACATGGGAAAACTGCGACTTTGGATTTCATGTGACCCAAACTGATGATTCTGGATTAAAGTGGACATGGCTTTTCTGTTTACAACATTATTGACTTTGGACTATAAAAGTGTGCTCGGATTGGATAATTGGTGCTACGCAAGTCATGCCTGCATTTCATTGAAGAATTTTCGAGCAATTAGAACTCATAAATGCTCTTGGGTTGTCACTATTCATCACATCGCTTCCTGTTTCAGGCAGCGGTTCACCTCAGACAGGAAGTGGGGTACGGAATGCGTTCAGCTCTGCTGACTCCCTGCTGAGCACTTAATCAGCTGAGTGGGTGGGTTCCACAGCACTGCTCTCTGGATCTGCAGACTTCCTGTTTTAAAAACCACAGTTGCCTATCTGCCTGGTACTCAAAAGGCTTGTTTCTAAGTGGCAGCTGTGACAGTCTTCAGCCTACTCCAGCACATGTAAAACTTCTTAATTAGCGAATAGTCCTCAACCATTTTTTTTTCTGCCTTCTGGAGATTTCAAGTTTGAATGTTCTCCCTAACTTTTGCTCCTCAGCGTAGCATAGTACTTTTATTGAATAGTAATCCCTCCTCTGGACTCTTGCCATAGGCTGAAAGTACCCCTTATTGCTCTCAGATTAATATGGTGTAAATAGTCTTTTGACCCATCCTTTGATGTTTGCAGGGCAATCTTGTTAAGAAAACATGCTGGTATCCTCGCAAGACGTACCACCCTGGATTCTCTTAGGGGCGGTAGTTTTCAGAAATGACTTGGGTTGGTAGCTAGCGTCCATGCATGTTGGCTGACCCTGGGTTGCAGCCATCCTATGTCCAAAGAGAGAGAACATTAGATGTTTTAGACTTATTGATGTTTGCGGGGCATTCTGGGTAAGAAAATGTACAGAGATCCACACAAGCAACACCTGCCTAGATTCCTGTTGGTCTTTAGGTTAACAAGTCAATCCTATTGCTTTTAAATAACTTTTAATAACTATCAGGCTGTAACCAAGAATATTGGCTTCTCGCCATAACCGACTTTGACCTCTTCTGTTGGGCATTACAAAACTCAATTTACAGTTAAATACTGTGAATTGCAGACATTAAAACAAATAAAACCCTTTCAAGAGAGCTTAGTAAGAGTTATCATGGTTCACATCTTCTATCCTCACTGTTTCTCGATCAGAACAATCAGTAATCTGAGATTCCGTGTACACAAATACCTGTCTACAGGCTTTAGCAAAATGTAATCATCCATCCATATCATCCTTTTGCCTTTAATACATACTTCCCACAATAAGTAAGTCAGGGCTACTGGCTTTATCATAACGTTTCATAATAAACCGATCAAATGTATGGAATCTATAATAACTTTTGCCAACAAACCAATAAGGCCTACAGCACTTAACATTGGCTTGACAGCATAACCAACACAGGCCTATATAAGTGTACACAAACCAGCAACCGTCGTGAATTCAACTATAAAATTACAAATATGTAGAACAGTTGCAAGACACTATATAATCCCTCTCAATAAGGCCATACAAGGATCATCACAGTAAAATCCCCAGAGTTTGTCAGAGTAGGTGGCCAGCACCAAAGCCCTTGCCTATTACGGTAATCTGAGATTACATGTAATAAAATACCAGCCCAGCCTGTAACACAATGAGCTAATAACCCACTATTAATGGCCTACTGGCTTTACCAAAGGTTTTTCACATTAAATAAGCGGGGCCTGCTACCTTTGACATAACTTTTTTCATAATGGGCAGATCAGATAAATGACATTGAATATAACTTCATTGTACAAAAGTAAGGCGTATAGCTAGTCACCATAACCAATTCAGGCCTACTGTTTTGAGTGTAAATCTTCTAACAAGGCTGCTGTCAGGTACACAGTCATAAAATGACAAAAGTGTACAAAATTAGAGCTGGCTAAGCAAAATACTATCTTTCCGAAGAGATCCTAACAAGGATTCTCACAGGGCAAATCTTGTATATTCATAAGTTTCTCATAGGGAGGAGCCAGCACCAAAACCCTTGCTTACTACTGCATTCTTTGAGATTCCATGTAACAAAATTCATCTCTTGACTTTAATACAGAGCAAGAACAATCCACTCTTAAATTGGTTGATGTTAACTCATGCATTTTACAATAAATATGTCAGGTTGATTACCTTTATTGTGACATTCCATAATAAACAGATAAGACCTGTATCAAGGATAATATGTTTTTCAGCATAACCAGCTCATCCTTACTGTATTGAATACAAACATTGCCACAAGCCTAAAAGTGCAAAATCAGCACTATTTTCAGTGGAAGCACACAGCTTTGGCCCAGTCAAATCCTGTACTCTGGTGACCCAAAATGATAGTGGAGCCTAAGCCCTTCTCTCATCAGTTATCTGAAAATTCTTTTTTGTTGATCTCATAAGATCTGGTGACAGCTGTGCTGTCAGTGTCTCCTTGGTAACCCAGTACTGCTCTTAACCACTCAACTGCAATCATAAATCTAAAGCTAATAATAGGAAGGGGAGGGTGTTGGGACTGCAAAACAACAATACATTCCTTTTGACTGCCCTCCTTTCATCTGTTCTGCTGTCAGATAAAAACAAACACTATAAGTTATATACTTATCTAAGACACTTTTACAGCATTACAGTTCCATGTATGCACCAGAAAGGACAATCTCCATCCCAAAGTAAGCGTGATACTTTGTGTTAGTGAGCCTTATCTAGGCAGCCATACTGGTGCTGGCTCCGGTAGCTGGAAAAACAAAATAATCATAGCTGTGTGGAGGAGAAGCACTTTTTCAGTGGAAGCACAGAACTTCTGCCTAAACAAAACATGTACTCTTGTCCACCAACATGTGGTTGCAACCAAAGCTCCTCTCTGTAGTACTCCTGAAAGCTGTGTTTTGTAGGTTCATCACATAAGGTATGGTGACGGCTGCGCTGTCGAACCGGGTGTAATCCGCCCTCATTGTCCAATTTACTCTTTCCAACTCCACAGCAAGCCCCACATTCTCGACACCTCCACCCTATTCTCCCTTCCCCAGTCAGCCTCCGCCCTTATTATTCCTTCTCCAGTCTGTGGGAACCAACCCCCTGATATGTCATGCCTTCTTCACCACAAGATTACATCTTTGACTACAGGTCTTCAAACCAGCAAATGTCCTCAGTCCTCAAATGCAACCCTCCAGTTGTAGAAAGATATATTCAAGCTATTTGCACTTCTGATACGCTTGAGTTCTCTCTCCCCACTATGACCGCACTGGAACGCTCCCCACTAAAATAAGATTTTGCCCTTTGGTCAGTGTCTTAAACCTTAAAGCAGCCTATTCTGAAGGGTGCATCTTCCTGCAGATTTCTCCAGATGCCAGACTGGATGTGGAAACATTCCCCCTCGAATGACTGTCCAGCGTCTACTTATAGCATCATGCTTCTTCAGCTGCGACTCTTCTGATTGATTGTAATGACAACAGATTATATAAGGGTCAACCAACACACTAATATAAGTTCCTGTTTTTCCATATCTCATTAATGTGGGCTGAGAGCAATTCTTGGTGCTGGCCCCTGAAGGGATACAACAGAATTTCACATGCCCATTTTAGGACAGACTCTGACAATGACTATGACTCGAACGATGAGTTTCCTTAACCCTACCAAGATAATTGGTCCGAGGACCTACAGGAGGCTAGTGGTCTTGATACCTCCCCTGAAACGAGTCTCCTCTCACCCCCTGGATTTGCCCTAGAGGAGTTGCTTACTATGCCATGGTGATGCTGAGTGCAAAAAGAACATTTGATGGACAAAATGCTGAACAATGTCATGCGTTCACCTGACACAGATCTGGGCCTAAATCCATCACTTTTTGTTGCTGTTTTTACTAGGAGGATGCTTAGGGCAGCTGAAGTCCTTGAACTCCCGACCCTGAAGGTTAAAGCCAATGTCATGACGGAAGTCCTCCAGCCTTGGCAAATATCTTCTGAGACCCTTCTTCCACTTAACAAGGGTATGACGGATAACTTATTGGGGTCAAATCTTCCTCTGGCCCTCAAGTCCGTCAATAGATTGCCTGGTGCCATCACCCTGCTCCAGGTGACCATGCTTTTCTTTCACATCATCCTTTAATTGACAACCTGGTGCTGCAAGCTTACACAAGTCACTCAAATCGTAACACCTTTCCTACCACTCACCTTGACAGGGAATTTAAAATGGTATAAAGGTTTCGTAAACAGGTTATTTTGGCTCTCAGATCCATTATCGCCAGCTGCTACACCTTTTGGGGTTTGGTAAGACCGGTTCTCCCTTGTGTACCTGCAGACCTACATCCTGTTCTCGCTCAGGCGATTCAAGGTGGCTCGGATATGACCAAGTTCATGATTCGTTGTGGCTTGTACACCACAGTTTCCATCAAGACAGCTGTAGGCACTACCGTTGTCATTCATTCTCATGCTGGGCTGCAATCGACTGGGTTCTTGGGTAATGTCCAGTCCCCACTGATGGACATACCCTTCATTGGGACTCTCTAGTTCAGGGAGAGGGCTAATTCCACTTCTGAGCACTTTAAGTAGGCTCTTTCAGCCTTTTTGCCCCACCTCGCCACTTGCAACAGCTAAACAGTTCCTTGCAATGCTTTCGCTGCGTTGCCCCCTACTGCCAGCCTGTTCATCCTCCACAGGGAACCCAGCAGTTTCTCGTTCAAGGCTGTGATGCTCTCCGACCCATTGCCAAGGTCAGCAAGCCACTTGGTCTGCTGCCCACCCCTGCAGCCCCACCTGCCAAACATCTTTAGTGTGCTCCTACAGAAGCACAGCCACCTTTGGGAGGAAGGATCCTCAGATTCTCCCCAAACTTGCAGGCAATAATTTAGGACATGTGGATTCTACAGATACTTCGCAGGGGCTTCCCTTATTGGTCACACGTTCCACCGTCTCCCCCGACATCTGACGAAGGACAATCTCTTCGTTTTGCGGCAGGAAGTGCAAGCCCTTTTGGCCATTAAGAAGGTGCCAGCACCAGAAGTAAGTCGTCATTGCTTTTCCTGCTCCTTTCTGGTGCTCGAGAAAGCTGGAGGCCTGTGGCCTATTTTAGATCAGTGCCCTCTCAATGCCTTCTTCTAGAAGGAAAAATTCTAAATGCTCACATTGGCCCAGGTCTCCTCTGACCTTGACTCTGGAGACTGGATGGTAGCATTGGAACTGCAGGATGCCTATTTCCATATAACCAACCTGCCGGCCCACCAGCTTTACATGCGGTTTGTGGTGGGACAAGAGCATTTTCAGTTTGCTGTACCATTGTTTGGTCACACAAGTGCCACTTGGGGTTTCTCGAAGGTGGTGGTGGTGGTGGTGATGGCGGCAAGCACATCTTCGGAGGTCGGGTGACAGTCTTCCCCCTAAGTCAACAACTGGCTGGGAGAGGTGGAGATCAGAGGCTTCTGGTATTTGGCGGAGTCCTGGCTCCATTTCAACCTCAAGTAGAGGATGTGGCCTAACTGCTAGGGCGGTCGACCTCCAATCCTGGGAACTGGGTTCGAGTCTCGGCAGGGATGCTCGACATCCTGTGATTCTGGGCAAATCACTTAATCACCCTGTGCCTAACAAAAATGAATGTGTCGGTGTGTAACGCAACTGGTGCTTATGTAAAGCTCTCTATCTTCGGGTCTATTTTGTGCTATATAAATCTAAAAAAAAAGTCAGTCCACTTGGCGCTGTAAGCCTTCCTTCCATCTATCAAGGGTAAGCTAGTTAAGGCGCTAACGGACAACACAACCGCCATGTAGTACTACAAGAAACTGCAGGGTGGGGCCACAGACCCTTTAGCAGGATGCCTTGTGCCTCTTTACCGCCAAGGACTTTTCCTGGTAGCGACCTACTTTGAATGCCAGCGCTGACGAGCTCAACAGTCTGTGCCTAGCAGATCACAAGTAGCAGTTACCCCCAGAGGTGGCGAGAGGTCTCTTCTGCATATGGGGAGAACCTTGGCTAGATCGGTTTTCTACCACCAAGAACGTGCGATGTCAGCACTCCTGCACATTGTATTTCCCAAGGCACCTCTCGCTTGCAGACGAGTACGGTCTTGGATGGAGCTCTGGGACTCCTGTATTTCTTTCCGCTGATACAACTCCTGCCCTTTCTAGTGAAGATCAGGAACAACCCGGCCCAAGTCCTTCTAGTGGCTCCAGATTGGGCGCTCAGAGTTTGGAATAAAGAGTTCCTGGGCTTCAGCATCTGTCCTCCAGTTGGGCTACCCTTCCAAGAGGACCTGCTGTCACCGCAACAGGGCAGGGTTTTGCACCCAAACCTTTGCAATGTCTACCTTCGTGTTTGGATTTTAAGCGGTGACAGCTGGACACTTTCTACCTTCCTCTGGAGTTGGTTGATGTCATCTTGACAGCCAGGCGTCCCTCGACAAACTGTATACACTGGTCATCAGGACAGATTTGTGGTTTGGTGCGGTACACCCCAGATTGATCCTCTCCAGGCCAAATTATGTGACGTTCTCTTGTTTTGTTTGCATCTTGCCCGGTATGGTTTTGTTTTTGGCACAGTTAAGTTATCGTTCCGCCTTCCTATGGTTGTGATGCGGGTTTTGAAAGGGCTTCAACATGCCCCACTTCTCCTTTTGTGATGCCCCAAAGGGACCTTAATCTGGTGCTTCGTTAATTTGCACTCCATTCAAACTGATTCATAGCTGCCCTTTACAGCTTCTTACCATCAAGACTGTGTTCCTCATAGTCATCCCCTCAGCACAGCGCGTTAGTGCACTTCAGGCTCTTTCTGTTAATCTACCACATACCTCCTTCATTCCAGACAGATTGGTTCTGTTGTCTCTAGCGGACTCTGGTATCTTTTCTGCCAAAAGTGTGTTGCCTTTCCACTGCTGTCATTCTATATTCCTCCTCACCTCTTTTTAAGGAGGAGGAGACACTCAAAGAGTCTACTAAAGAAGACTGGGTCGACGATCGGCCCTTTGTCATGATCCCATGTGTGAAAAAAAGCAAAGCTGTGCAGACTAGAACCATCTCCCACTGGATCTTGCTCTGCTTTAAGATCTATGCATTGGCTAAAAATCTGCCTCCGTAAAGATTGTGTGCCTAATATTCCAGGGCCAAAGCTGCTACCACTGCTCTAGCACAGGGAGTCCTGTCCTAGACATGTTCCAGGCAGCTATATGGGTGTTTCTCATACGCTTACAATGCACTATTGGCTGGATAGGCAGGTTCGACGTGAGGGGCACTTTTCCCGCTTGGTCTTGCAGGACTTTCTGGTTTGAGTCCATTCACAGTCCCACCTCCAATATGTACTGCTTTTATATCTGTTCAAAAGGAAAGGACTCTGCAGCTAGAAAGGTGTTCTTTCAGGTAGAGACACTATATAGCAGCAGTATCCTCACCGACCCTCCCATCCTTCCAGTTCTGTGATTCATTTTTGCCGTTCTGTGATTTGTGCTTCACGTTCTGTGATTCGTCCTTCACGTTCTGTGTTTCGTCCTTCACGTTCTGTGTTTCGTCCTTCACGTTCTGTGATTGAGTAATTTGCAGCTAGATATAGTCTACCAGAAAGAGCGTTACCAAAGTTAAGTAACTTGTTCTTATGTACCAGTTTCAAATTCTCTTCTGTTAGTGTTTTAAATTCATAGCAGTTCAAACTGATCTAATTATTAAATTAGCTTTGATGTCTTCTTCAGACCCGGGCGGAGGCAATTATTCAGAAGAAAACCTTGATTAACTTATTTGAAAACAAATAGTTCTCCAACAATGACCTTGCTTGTGATAAGAGTTATGAAGATGCATGTGAGTCAGTAAGTAGCCTGTATTATATGGTGTGGTTGTGCAACCTCACCATGTAATAAATACTTACCAACTCCTTAGGACCAGTAGGTGTCATTTGTTCAACCTTCAGCTCAACCCTGGGTAGATGTGGCTCTAAGCAGCAAGGCTTACACATAGGAACTAGTGTAAAGCAATTAAACAGCACCAAAACAATTGAAGAAGAAATAAACAAGATACAGAAGAAATTCGACACCAATTCAGGAAAAATAGAATACATTTTTAGACACCACTACAGAACAAAATCCACTGGAGGGTGCCTTATGTGTATAATTAGGCTTTTCTGTTTTTAGTTTCTATTTTTGGTAAATTCTGGTGTTTTTTTCCCCAGTGTTTTCAATTGATTTCAATACCTTAAAAACACAGTGGTTATCAGTGGTTACTCAGTCTTGCGCTATTAAAGACAACCGAAACAGTGTTTTTCCAGTGTTTATGGAACTTTTTGGTTTTATTATTGCTTGCCTTCTGCACTGATAGTGCATGGTATATAGACAGTGTACGTACAGTGTATATGAGGTCCAAATACATTTGTTACAAATCAAACTTATTGTAGTACACCATACAATACTTCTTCAGTGACTCTTTGGTCATGCACGCTCTTTGCTTCCCATGTAAACCTTTATCTGTGAAAAGGCCCTCTCAACATTGGCACTTGAGACAGGCAATGCCAGAATAGCCAGCACACAATTTGCTAACTCTGACCACTGGCATAGCTTTCCATGGCAATACTGGTGCACCTGAAGATTATGATTCTCTGCGACAGGTTCTGCAACATATGCGTTGAACTGGGCCCATATGCCCTCAGAGTTGAAGCGGTCAAAAATGAGGCAGCACTTTAGAAACGCTGGAGAAAATTTCCCTTTACGGAAGGGATCTATAACTTGTACAGAGTACCACAGTGAGGCTTTATTGACTTGATTTGATTTGACTTCAAATGCCATGGTTGGTGAAGGGCTATTTCTCATACATTGTAAGATAAAAGTTCCTGAATTGCTCCTCAACATTTCTTTGCTTACCGAGTGGCAAGCACTCTAACATGGAACATGCTGCAGTGCCTGTGAGAAAGTGCCCTCTTTCTCACATGGCAGGCCCCCACTTTTTGCTGAATTGCTGATGTTCTTTGACTGAAGATATACCCTGGGCTCCTGCTAATCAGGTACCCAGGGCCTATGTTCCTTCCCTAAAACTGCATTGAAGACTAAACCTAATTGACATCTCTGGCCGCATGTCAGCCCCTGGTAAATGGTACAACGGGTACCCATGGCACTGTGACCAGAGACTGCCTCTAAGGGCTGCAGCACTTATTGTGCCACCCTTAGAGGTCCTGTACCCTGACACTCACACACTACCTTTGCAGGCTGTGCGTCTTGGTGCAGAACAAAGTGAAGAGTCGACATGGCACACATCCCTGTGTGCCATACCCACAAACCACTGTCCTGGCATACATCAGTCACCCCTCTAGCTGGGTGCCCCATGCCAGTGGTGAGGGTACAGGTGCATGAGCCCTGTACCCCCTACAGTGCCCAAGTCCATTCCTGGGCACAGTAAGTGCAGTGCTGCCATTAAGAGTATATATGGTGCTGGGAGTTTGTCATTACGAACTCCACAACACCATAATGGCTACACTGAAGACTGAGAGGTTTGGTATCAAACTTCTCAGCACATTAAACCCACACTGATGCCAGTGTGGGATTTAATGTAAAATGCACAACAGAGGGCATCTTAGAGATGCCCCCCTGAAACTCGGCCAACTTCTAGTGGCCTGACTGAGTGGCTGCTTAGGCTGCCACCACCAGACATGTTTCTGGACCCCTGGGTCGAGAGCCTGCTGCTCTCGGGGGCCTGAGAGAATGCACATCCTGGGACTAGGTGAAAAAGCCTCCTCCCCCAGGATGGGCAGGGTTCACGAAGGGGAAGCTTCAAAGGCATGCCGCCTTTGTGAGCCTCCCCAGGCCATTTGCTGCTTTCAGCAACTGGTCTTCACTGGTTCTACCCCCCACTTTGGGCGGGACAGCCGGCGGGAAGAACAAGTGAGGGGAAGAGGTTTTCCCACCTCTGCCAACTCCACCCCTCAGGTGGGGGAGGCGAGGTGAAGCACACTCTGAGTCACTGCCATCTTTAGGATGGGGGGACCCAACCATCCAGGGACAGACTCCTGCCACCCTCCCACGGGCGGATGGCACGATAGGGGGTGTACCCACCCTAGGTAAGGGACCCATTGGTCCCTGCACTTTACCTACCTGTAACGCCACTAAATCTAGTATTTAGGGGGCACCCTGAACCTTGCTTTCTCAGATCAAGACTGACAACAAGAATAAAAGAAGGACCGTGCAGCCAGCTAACAAGAGGAAGACGCCCACTGATTTGGCCCCAGCCCTACCGGCCTGTCTCCCCTTGAACCTGCTCCTGCAAAATCCCGGTGTGTCCTGCAGCCAGCAACCTTGAAAACCCTGGAGGACCTGCCTTCACTTCCAAACTCTGCTTCTCCTGTGAACTCCGGATCTGTACAACTGCACCCTCTGGCAGCAGCCAGAGACCGCGAATCCAGCCCACTCTGCCCCTGCCGAACCCATCCCGAGCTTGAGTGGAAATACACCACGAGGAGGTCACCCCAGCGATCCTGACCCGAGATCCGGCGACCCCTGACCTGCCTCAAGCCTCCAGCTGACGCCTGCAGTCTAAATCCAGAATGCCCTCCTAACCGCAACCAGGAGCTGGTAAGAAGATCTGACCCCAAAAGGCACCCCTGCACCCGACGCCCCACGGCCTTGTGTGCCCAAACTGACGGTTCCTAACCAACCCTTAACTTCCCAACTTACCTCTCCAAGTGGTGCTCGCACCCAGAAGTCCTTCGTCTCCCTGCCTGCTATGCTTTTGCGAACCAGAGGTTCTCCATAGAAAACAGGGCGCTCAACGTCGAAACAGCACTCTGCACCCGGGCACCCCAGTGCTGCAGAGGGTGCATCTTTTGTGCCACTTTGTTTCCCCATTTGCCCTGACCGTAACCCTAGGAGCTTTGCTCCCAAAACCCACCATTGGATAAAATTGGGCATCAACACTCTGCACCCGCCAGCCCTAGTGCCTCTGAGGTTGCAACACCGGAGTCTAACCCCAGAACCTTAACTCCCACAGTCGATTACGTACCTGTGAACCGATAACCTGTTTTTCCTCCATAGGATAACATTGACAATTCTCTTCCTTAAAGTTTGTGTGTGGAGTTTTCAAATCTAAAGATATTCTTTAAAAATCATGCGAATAACCAAAACGTAATTACTTACCTGTTTACAGGAAATGTCCAGTGGTGAATCCAGGTATCCAGCACTTGGTTAAAAAGTAATGTAAAAAAGTAACTTACCAGTGATTTACTGAAAAAGCCTATTCATTTCAATGTACTGTATTTGCTAAGTGTTGCAACCTACTGCATCCCCTGTAAATCAAACAAAGTACAATTTCTATTGCATTTTCAAACTGTTCTATATTCAGCAACTTATTACTGAAAAGTATTCAATGCTTACCTGTGCCATGCTTGCTTGGTTCTAAAAATAAACAACTATTTTTTTATACAAAAACAATTGGCCTAGAGTTCAGTTCTTGAGTGTGTGAATTTATTTGCTGACTGAGTGTGCACATCCAATGCTTAACACTGTCCTCTGATCCTGCCTTACTGCTCGACCACTCTACCACAAATAGAGAGTGAGGTTCGATCTAACTTTAACCTTTGCCTACCTCTGGGGTCACCTGGACTCTATACACACTATACCTCACTTTGGTGTAGTATATATAGAGCCAGTTTCCTACAGTGCCAAAGTCACAAAGTGTCATCCAGCTTACTATCAAGGAGATGTTTCACATCTACACAAATTATGCTGAACACTTGGTAGACAAGGGCGTTTTCAGACTCTAGTTTTTTTATTTTATGTCCACTTCAGTAGTCATGCTTTCCTGTAAAAATCGAAGAATGCAGTAGAGTGTACTTTTTTTCAAATCACTATCCATATGTGACCAAAGATTCTCACATTTCTTGCCATTTGCATCATCACTCAGCAAAAGTTCTGTAAACGGTTGCCACATGGATAATATAGCATTCATGGCCTCTAGGACAGAGTACCACCAGCTAAGTGACACAGTTGGGATGACTTTTTCTTTGATGCCATACAGAGCACAAATTGAGAAATATTTGCATTTTAGTTTCTGCGCATAACAAAATGGGCTAAAAAGTCAATAGCATTCTTCATTAACTCTGAAGATTGTAAAGATGCTTACAGCATACCATCTATCAAGTGGCAAGGAATCTCTTACAGGGAAGCACTTCAGCTCAGGTATCAATTTTGATAGGTCATCACTCAACTTTTACATATATGTAGCTGAATCACTGCAAATACAAACAATATCACTCCAATCTTTGTTGAACTTGGGAATAACTTTTTGCAGCAGCATTCCAAGTGACGCTGAATTCCATGTTTTCCAAAAGTCTGAAAACATGATACATGTTTTCACCAGTATCCCAGATGCTTTGTGACTGCACTCTTTTTACATATACCTTTCACTATACCTTGCTTTGAATGTTTGAAGCCTGGAGTGTTTGGCAATTCACCTGCTATCAATACTGACTCACTAGAAAAAGGGGCTGATGTATCAAGGGTTTTTAACTATTCTCTGTGGGTAAATGTGATGGGACATATTGGTAAAGATTCCTATGAAACCTACATTTTTCCTATCAGTGAAAGATTCAAACGTAGCCAAACATTACATATGATTTACGTATTTCCTGATTCTCTACAGGTTATAAAATAAATAAACACCTAAAACATGCTTCTAACCCCTGTATCTTTAGACCAAAGACCACAAAACTGAAAAAAGGAAGAAAAAACAATATTTTAGTGACATCCCTAAACAACAAAACTCGAGCAGAATAATGTTAGCCTAGTCTTTCTTAATGCTACCTTATATAACAAAGTTACATTGTAATGGCCCATCCAGGAAGAAATAAAAATGACTCTCTCGCTCTCCTTTACCTTTCTTTGAATGGCATTTAGTTTGTGGTTGTGTAGGTTTTTTTTCAGTGTTTATATGTTTACACTGATGCGGGCTATTTCCCTTTTGGTGGGCGTTTATCAGTTATTATAGGTTTTTACCTAAAACTGAGAAGCCTATGTATAATTTACAAGGTATAGTAAAGCAAAGCATTTTTCTGAGCCGGGAACAAGCATTGACAAATTCAACAATCTGGTTCTGGTCACAAGGTCGACATCCTTCGAATTACTCTGTTCTGGTAGAAGTCCAGCCTCATTCCAGTCGCCTGCTATCATGGTTGCAGCCAAATCCTTCCCTGGGCAGAAACTCTGCTTCTGGGTGATCAAGTTGCACTTAGACGACTCTTCCGGGCTCAGCGAACTCTGATGCATCTTTGAGCATCGGGTCCTAGTCTCTGGTGCTGCCCAGTGGCGGTTGGTGGTGACCTGAAGATTCTACCAACTTGCTACAGCAGGCTTCTCATCTGTGGTCACCTTGTACTGTTAACAGGAGACCACCCAACTGACCCTTGGAGTCTCTTAACCTTGGGTGGACCCTGAAGACGACTTCTCTGTGGGCAGGACACAGCAGGCACATTCCCTCTCCTTTGCTAGTTACCAGGTTCAGCTGGGACAGTCCAAGCCAGTGCAGTCTCTCTTTGCCAGTTCCACAGTGCAGCTGGGCAGTCCATCCTTGGTCCTTTTTCCAGTCCAGACGAAATTGGAGTTCTGAGTGCCATGGATGCCCTATTTATGTTCAGAATATGCCCTTGGGTTAGGTTGAGATTGGTAGCCAATGGTGCACCAGGTTCTCTCCCTCCTGATGACCACTTCTTGGGAAGTGTGGCATCTGGCTATCCCAAGATGCACCATTCTGCCCACTCCCAACAAGGCAGAACCCCTCTCCAGGTGTCCAGAACTCTCCAGCCCAACACAGAGGTGTGGCTACCAAGGGTGCTACACACCCCTGGAAAATCAGTTTGACAGCAGGTTTCCCCTCTCCTTCCTGTGTGCCAGCAAGTCTGCCTAAACGATGGGGCTCCCCCCCTCCCTTGTGTTCCCCATTTGCTCTGCAAAGGCGGCTTCAGCTTTGAAGGACAGCGTTTGGGCCAACACCTGTGTGACTTCCTGCAGGAGGTAGAGGTACCTCCTCTCTCCAGTGCAGGCCCTTATTGTCTCCTTTCTTGGGAGTCAACACCTCTCCCTAGGAAGACAGAAAGCTGTCTCGGGCTCAAACTCCTTGTGTAAGCATTAAGGGCACAGGAGATTGAAGGCAACAAAGAGCCAACTTTGTAATAGTTGCATGCTGTTAATTACATTAATTTCGACTTGAGAATCAAATCGGGCTTAATGTAACAAGTTATTTGATACCTTGGAGTATCAACTTTGGTTGCACAGTGTTGGAGTTAGAACAGATTAGGGGTCATCATGCAACTCTCTATTTGCCAACGTGGTGACCAAGTCCTTCCTCAGTTAAAATGACAATTTTACTGCCAGAACATGAAAAATGTGTTCTGCTCATGAAATATATTACACCCTGCCTTTAGAGCTAGGTATGCCCGCCGAAAGGGTTACTTACACATATTGTAGCGAGAGATTTGGCTTTGCCATTGCTTTAAAGACAGTCAAGCTAGAAGTTTAAAATTGGTCTTGCAGTCTGCTGTGACTAACTGGGAGACTTGTTTTACGTGTGTGTCACCTAGGGTGGCACAACTTCTGTCTCAATCCCTGTGGTGACTCTCTAACGTACATGTCCTTGGTACTATATACTAGGAACATGCAGGTAAGTTAGCATATGCCAGCTTGGTATAGCCAATGTAACATACATGTTTTGGGGTCAGAACACTGCCACAGAGTTCTGGTTGGCAGGCCTCAGTGCACTGAGAATCGAAAAACGAGCAGCACCAGTCAGAAAACTTGGGGATGACCATACCAAAAGAGGCATTTCCTGTCAATGTGTATATTTCAGAAAATTTGTGATCATAGTTTGCATTTCTTTGGATCTCAGACCAACTTTAATGTTGAAGCATTAAGCACATATTTCATGTAGATAATTCTATTTGGTAGACTGACGGAAGTTAAAACATTGGTACTCACTTCATCAACTTCAGAAGAATGAAAGAGCTCAGCCAAGAATACGAGCACCAATGTAAAATGTTGTAGCTTTTGTAACAAAGTTTCAGTTCTTTTAAGGACACCCAGGCAAGGATTATGCTTTAACCTTTCTTCACTTTTATTACAGCAGCCATAACATAGAGAAAAAAAAACGTCCTTTCCCATGTAACCTTGGGAAATCTCAGAACCATAGCAACATCCAATCAGAATGTCCTCTGCAAAATATAGTCCCTTAACTGCGTCTGTGCTCCCTCTTTTGTGCGACAAGCAGTATCCACTACTCCTGTTCAGGAGACTCGTTCCCTGATGGAAAACAAAGAAATCCTTTGTAATTTTTTACTGTCCTGCTACCATCAGGCAGCGTACATCAATAAAGAAATATTGCCAGATATTTAAGTTCAAGTACCTAACCATGAATCTACAACAGATTGAGTCAAAACAATCCCCATCAAAGTGTGCCATACTTGCACTATACGACGTTCACATCATTACCCATCACCACCACCACCAATGAGTCTGAAGACAAGAGGCGGAAACATCCCAAGCTGGGTGGGGATAGTCCTTGCCTCAGTGTCCTCAATTGGATTGAAACTTTGTTACTAAAGCTAGGAAATTTTACATTCTATGTCTGGATCGGAGGCGAGGATTATGCTATTTCGAAGTTTCCTCAGTACCAGAGTGCCTATACTTTCCACCGGCTTAAAATAAAAAGTTTTGAACAAAGAGTCCGAGGACCAGTCATCCTCCTTCAATATATCTTCCAACCGAGCCCCAAGGAAGAAGGCTTTGGAAGCCATCGCCCACTTGGCTGAGTGGTCGCCTAAGACTGACGTGCTAATGCTAGCTTCCTGCATGACATATTTAACCCATTAGCTATAGTGGCAGGAGACACTGCTTTAAACGGCTTGCAAAATGAAATCAATAGTTGGCGCTTCCCAGCCAAAGCTTCGTAAGTCTTTAGAAATTAGATCACACACAATTTAGGACTAGCCAGGAAACCACTCTTGAATTAGACTTTGTCCATCTAGAAATGTGAACAGTAACTCTCTCCTGAGCAAGTACCTTGCCATGTCCAGGACTCTTACATCAGAGACATGCTTCATGAAAGCAAGCATAACATGGCCAGTTTACCTGATAACTGTTTCCTCGTCAAGTACTTATTGCTTACCCACAGACTAAGGACCTTGTTTACGTCCCACAGCACGAAGTATAAATGTTTATGAGGAATTGATAGCCAAATACCTCTCATGAGTTTCCTGAGCAAGTGGTGTTCCCTACTTGGAGACCCGTCTATTGGTTCGTGAACTGCCGATATTGCAGACTGAAAAGTATTCACCGACCTATAGGCCAAGCCATCCGAGGCCAGCAAGGACAAGAAATTCAAAATGTGGACCACGCTAGACCCCACGGGATCAGTCTTCCTTTGAACACACCAACTTAGCCAAAGCCCCCAGGCAGATGAATATCTAATTTGTTTAAGTGGCCTAGGCCGTTGACAGCAGACACTTAGCCTCCTGTAAAGTCTCCCGATCGCCCATCGGCTCCTGAAATCCTTCACGCCATTAAATAAAGCGACCCTGCCTAAGATGATGGGGATTCCCCGAGTGTCAGGAGATCCAGCTGGTGGGATAGATGGATACTCGCCAATTTATCCTCTAACTGCACAGTGTTCCCATGTCAAGTATTTTGTGACAGGTTAGCAGACGTTTACTTACACAAAGTGGAGGATATTTATGGAAAATTGAGAGTGTTATGTTATGTTAGCCGGATTTGTATAGCGCACAGCTGCCCCAGCAAAGGGGCGTCCCGGCGCTCCTTGAACAAGAAACTGGCACACAAACAACCCAGTGAACAGTGCTAGGCGCGACTCACTCCAATGCAGCATTTTTTAGTTTAACTCCCTGGAAAGAGCAGAAGGCCTAGGCTTCTATTTTAAGATGAGCTACCCCAAATCATTTGCAGGTGCCCTAATCTACTGTCTGCCGGCCCCAGGTTTTTCTTTTTTGGCTTCCTTGGGAGAAGCGCTGGCTCTCTTCTTACTTCACTTGGCTGGTTACATGAGAACACGTGAGGTCAGCACATGTAATACTACTGTCATGCGCAGCCCTGTAACTACGCCCAGGTATCCTGACGCAGAGGGGGCTCTGCAGGGTTAGATATTGACCTGGGGTATGCCTTATAATATTAGTGGGCACTCGTAGGTAAAGTCAGTACGGATTACTGTTTTGTCTGCAATGACACTTTATTCTATACATAGGAGGAAATCTGCCTGGGGGGCAGTTTAGCTTCCCTTTGGCCTACAAGGTCCTTCAAGGTATCAAGCTGGGGTGAAAATTGTGTGCTAAGATTGTGTAGATATCCATGTGAATAGTGAATAGAGAATCGCAATTGAAACATAAGGTACATTTGTTTGCAAGTTCAAGCTCATTTCGCACCCAACCACCTCAGTGAACAGAGATACTGTTACAAAGTCAGTCCACAGCATGTGAATCCAGAAAAGATTCATGCGGCAAAACGAAATGGTTACTTGCAGGTATGAGTAGTTTTGCAGTTTAAAGAATTTTGTGGATTCACATGCGACCCACTCACCACCTCAGGCAATTAGGCGGAATAGAGCAAACAAAAAAAATATACAAGACAAACTTAAAAAAATAAACAGTAAGCCAGTTTAAAGTTAAAGGAAGAACCAAGTCCCTGGTTAAAATAGAATCTGAAGATGGGCTTCCAGGGCTGGTGTTCGATGTCAGGAGAGGGATAGACAAGGCACCACATGGTAACAAACGATGCCCAGAAGCAATAAAAGAAATGGGACTACTAGAGGATAATTTCAGACCCAACCACTAGATGGCGGAATAATGCACAGCATGTGAATCCAGGAAATTGTTCATGCTGGAAAACTACTCCTAACGGTAAGTAACAATTCTGTTCTTATTGCAGTATACATGTGTGTGTGATCTGGCAGGTAATCAGTATGAGTGTGTCATGCTCTGTGTAAGTGAAGTTGAGGTCGAAAAGTGTCTAGCCGTGTGTGTGTGTGGTGAGCAGTTGAAACATAAAGTTTTGTTCATGAGGTTGTCTGCCATACATCAACTAGTCCTATCATCCACAACCAATCTTACCCTCCCTCCATCTATCAACTTAGTTGCCAAGTTTGTTGGGCGACCTGTCTCTCGTGCCCTCCATTACTCCACCCATGATGTCACCATCCACCCTGTACAAGTTCCCATCAATGTTTTTCTTTAGAAAGAGTTCCTGTCCATTATTTAGAATGTATATGCCAGTGAGTATGAATTCAGTCTGACCTACCTTTTGGCAAGAGTAACAGGGTTTACCTGCCCAATCGGCCTCTGTACTAATTTCTTCTTTGAGTTTGTTGGCATTAAGCAAGGCCTTCTCTTTGTCCATTATCAGTGCCATGCCAGAGGATAAGAATTTCTGGGGAAACCATTTAGGCCTCATATGAGACAAGTGTTTATTCAGCATATCATTTGATTGAATCTGGCAGTATTAACCCTCCTGAATATGCAATGTGTTCAGAACTGCCAGTCTTTTAGTTGGGAAATGTAACTCTCTGGTTTTTAAGCTGTTTAGTTAATTGAAACCAGAATCTTTGCTACAGCTTATTATTGCCTTACTTCCTGGTAAACAGTGGTTGTACATCTTTACGATTTGTAGAGTGTGTCCCTTTCTTATGCCTGTTCACTTCTCAATGGACTAGTACCTTTCTCCTTTTACTTAACAAACCGTCTATAATCCTGGAAAAGAAACAACTGAATTCCAAGTTCAGGACCTATGTGATCAAATCCATCTAATAAGAACTCCGCCCCCACTCCATCTCCTCCTCCATGCCCTCAGCATTAATTCTCTAGTCCACCCGATTGCTGCGGGCCACTTTCTTACAGTTCACTCTGCTTCAATTCCTGGCGATGTGGTGTGCTTGCTGGTCAGCTCAGTTAGGTCACCTCTTCCTTTTCTCAACTTGTCATTGACTGCTTTCCTTTGTCCACCTCATCTGTGGTCTGGAGCTGGGATACTTTTGTCTATTTCCCAAGTTTTGAACTGTTCCACCAATCTTTTTAGTGCCGACTCCAGCTGGCGGTTCTCTATGTTCCTCAGGTAGCTGAAGAAGTTTCAGCCAGTGACTTTATATGGTGCATCTGATCCTATAGCCTGAAGATGAGGCAGAACAGGTGCCCTAATTTGTAAATGATCTTATTTAAAATACTCCACCTTCTCTGATCTGTCCCTTCTGGCACTTCCAAGGAGAACACCCATTTGTCAAGCTTATTCTTCTCCTTTTTAAGACCGTTTCTAAGTGAGGAGAAATTGTTGTGTAAGCTTAGAAACAGAAACTGACTTGTTGGCCTCATGTTTGAGTGTATTCCACTTGCATCATCTGCCTTGCTGCCAAGGAGTTTGTCCACCTTGGGCTGTATTAGCTTTATGAACATGAGTTAGTCTGGGGGTCGCAGCTCCGCTAAGATAGCGTGCTGGAGCGTCTGAAGGAAGCACCTGAGCTGCATGGAGGTCTGTGTAGAATGGACTGAACGACGCTATTTGTGGATCATCCTTCTGTTCTTCCCCAGCCGAGTCAATCATGGTCCAGACTCCTGGCGCTGGGCGCGCAACCTCTCTTTCTGTTTTAAAGAGGTTTTTTTTTTAAATATATGAAGTTCCCTTGAAAGTTTTGTGCATATTGTTCAGATTGTATTTTGAACCTATCTTAAAAAGATATTAAAAGAAAAAGCAATTCATTATAATCACTGCAGCGATTGAAGTATCACAAGAGCATTGCATTAATTTAGAGGAGACAGTGTACCAAAATATAATATCAGAATTCATCAGACCCCAGACATTCGTAATACATAAGGGCATTCCTTTATTAATAATACTACCTATTAAATAGGATTCCAGCTATACGAAAATATCTGTTTTAAACTAGCAGCATCTAAATGCCTATAAAGTTAAAGACCCGATTATTGTTATTTATTGCAGAGAAGAAAACACTTCAAGCTTTTTAATTTGTCTAGAGTTGTCCGATAAATGTGTTTCCTAACGTTGTAGGACAGAGTATGTCATTTTGACACAATATTAAATAAGCGTGTGTGTGTGTGTATATATATATATATATGTGTATGTGTGTATTACCTACTGGCGGTCGCCAGTAGGTAGTTATAGTTAGGACCACGTTTCCATAGGAAATCCGCAACATTCTATTTTGAATAACTTTGGCGCCGGTTGACGAATCCTCGCGAATTTTTCAAAATAGATGGGGCGCTACGCTCCGCTCCTACCCTGAAAGTCTCGGGGGGATTCGTCAAGCGGGGGCTGAGATAAAAGGGGGGTCCCAAAACGCGTTTTTCCCATGCATTTTTCCATAGGACCTTTAGACACAGCTACAGCCCGAACGGCTGAACAGAGTTACTTGAAATTTGGCAGAGAGGTAGTCCTCAGGTCAAGGAAGTGCCTTTTGTAGGTTTGGTGTAAATCTGTTCAGTAGATTCTGAGAAAATAGCCTTTAAATCAATATATATATCTGAGCCAGCTTACGGTGCGCTTACGGTGCGCTTACCGTACGCGTACGGTGGCGTGCGCGAGCGCGATTCTGATTGGCTCTTAGATCTTAGTAAACATTCGAATCGGTCGAAACCAGGAAGCGGCGGCCGCCATTTTCTCCCTCGCACTCTGAGGGGGGGAGGAAAAACAAAGGGAAAAAACATATAAAGGGGCTGTTTAAACAACTCCCAAGCACCTAGTCATGCCGAGGGTGTCCCCAACGATCCCCCAAGTGAAAAAAGGCAATTTTAATTTTTTCGAAAATTTCACCGATTACGCTTACCGTACGCGTACGGTAATAAATATTAAAAAAATATATATATATCCACATTCTCCCCCCCCCGTGTGCAAATGGCGCCCGCAGGGCACCATTTGTGCATGGCTTATTACATCTAATGCAAAACATATATTTTACCTGTCACAACGATGCTCATCATATGTCCTCCATGTGCGCACGGTGCGCGAAGCGCATCGTGCGTTCATGGCCCATCTAGCGTAACGTGGGCACGCGGTGCGCGAAGCGCACCGCGTGCTCACTGTGCGCGCACAGTGCGCGAAGCGCACCGTGCGCGCACGGAACAAACTGCGTTAAGTGGGCGCGCACGCCACAAATGGCGTAAAGTAACTTAGCATTTAAAAAACCTTGCAAATTCACTGAAAAAACCATAGGTTTCACACATGTTATAGTTAGCTGGACATTTTACTGATAAAAAACCAATGAAATTCCCCCGTTAGAGTTACTGTAGGCAACTATAACTCACGCGACCGTAATCCTCTGCTGATGACATATGTGTCTTTATGAAAAAAAAATATTTGTAATATATGTATAGCTAAAATTTAATGGAAGAAGACATGGGCAAATAAGTGTCTAAATACAGTATTAGCATCAGCAGAGGATTACGGTCGCGTGAGTTATAGTTGCCTACAGTAACTCTAACGGGGGAATTTCTTTGGTTTTTTATCAGTAAAATGTCCAGCTAACTATAACATGTGTGAAACCTATGGTTTTTTCAGTGAATATATATATATATATATATATATATATATATATATATATATATATATATATATATATATATATATATACACACACACACACACTCACACACATTTGATGTCAGCTGTTATAGAGTGTTGGCCTAGAGTGTTCCAAATTTGTACTCTATTTAAACTTGGGACATACCCAGAGTTTCCTACTTCCTTTTTTGTATAATTTACATGGCAGTCTAAGCCTGAAATACTGCTATAGATACCTATGATCACCTCTAATAGTCTGCACTAACAGAAACAAGATGGAAAAGGAAAAAAGAGGAGCTAAATAGTACATTGGCAACAATGCAACCTTTTTAAACAAACTACAACAATTTGAATAAAAATGGACATGGGAAAGCAGAAAGACCAAATAGGAGGATTCACTCTTCTTCACATATCGTATACCTGGCAGACAAACTGAGTGTAAGAATAAAAGATTTAAAAAAATAAGAATGTGATGCACATCACCTAATGAGCCAAATAGAATCAAAATAATTACATTCACAACTGCTGTAATAAGATTGAAGTGGAATTGTAAACTGGAAAACAGCCAAATGAACATGAGGATTCAACATGACTTGGACAAAACCTGTTAAAGAAGACAGGCATTGGTAAAGTCAACAGAGCTTGCTTATGGAAGAGCTACAGGCTTTGCCAATGTGTTTTAGCCATGTTTTACACCAGTGCCGTAGAGTGGAGGGGATTGGAGTGGAGAAGAGTGTTGTACATTGGAGTGACGTGGTGTGGATTATGCCTGGTGTGGTAGGGCACTGCCATTACAGAAAGCACATTTTCAGTTCAAAGGACTATTACACTTGTACATACAGTTATACAGCTAAAACTATACAGTACATTAACAATGTGTGGAAATGGCATCACCTAGTGTACAGATTTGTTTAGATTGTATTAAAATATTTGTTTCCACCACACTTCCAAATTACAAAATAAAACTTAATTTTTGCTTTCCTAATTCTTATGTATTTTTAAATCTATTCATAGTTCATTTACAGACATTTAAATGTTGTTGTGTGCTAGAAAAAAACCATTTATTTCCCAGTACCCAGCAATGTTGTCACACAAATCTTACTTTGAAGTCCGAGAAAGAAAACACCAATCTCCCTCAGAAGACAGAGCCTGACATTTGACCTCTTTGAAAGCCCAGCAAATGTGACATAGGAACAACATTTAAAGGGCAGTTTGCAGAAAGGAGGACTTGTGAAAGAATAAAAAGGAGTGATGGTGAAAAAGCTTTGCTCAACAGGAGGGATGAAAACATGCTAGATAGCCTAAAACAAATAAAAGTAGCAAAAAGAAAGCAAGACAATTTGAGTTAGAAATGACAAGGGAAAGCAATGGGCAGAACGCATTCCCAGGGAAGCTTTCAGAATGCCCGCAAGAAGTGTTAACAACCAGACAGCTGCGCTCTCTGGTAGTCTTGGATCTAAAAAATAAATTAAAAAAAACACTTTCATTTCAAACTTAAGAAACCAGCCACTGACAACATTAACTCCTTAAGTGCTGAGGCTTTTCCCATCTTCCAGTTGCTGAACCCCTTTTTAGGTCTTGCCTACTACACGGCATCTGTACTGTCTTTTGCAAGATGAATTGTCAGTTTACAGTGGGCTTAGAACCCACTCATTGGTTGGCTTCATTGTCACTCATTTACTTGCTTCTTGTTTGTTGGTTTGTGTGCGCTTTGCTTCCAGCTTATGTGTTTGTTTCTCCCCTGTAATATGGATGCTAGACTTGTCCTTCTACTGCTCACTTTTGCGGCACTATTTTGTTTTGTTTAAGCACTCCATGAGATTGCATATTTGTCAGCTGCCTCCTTCCTGTACTTTCCTACTCCGCTGCACTCATGTTACTTTTTCTCACCCGTGTGCTTCTCCTTGCCTCCTCTGTGATGTACTTGCCATCATGTGCTTCTCCCCCATTGTTGCTTTTTTGCTGGTGTGCTTCTGCCTCCAGCTCTACATTGTGCTCTCATGTCAGTTTGCTTCCCTCCCTGTGCCGCTTCACACCTGTTCTGCTGATGCTTATCCACACCTGCCCTTTGTGATTCAAGTGCTCCCTTTCCATGTTGCTTCCGCCCACCTGCTATCCCTTCTTTTTTTGGGATCAGTAAACAAACTGAAAGAAAGGGGCTCACATAGTTTTGTACGTGCGCACATGCTTTATGCATGAACCTAAATTTTGTTTTGCCATATTGCACACCATTGGGGATGCTTAGAGCCAGGTTAAAAGAGTGAGCAAAGACAATAGGTCCCAAAGACAAGACATGGTTTGCTAGTGATTGTTCTTGTACTTAAGCCATCATAACCTTTTTCCAGAAAAGATGTCTTGATCCAGATGTGTGGCCATTTGCCCTCAAGTTGGGGATTCTGCGTATACCCTGTGCTTGTGGATTTCCTTTGAGGAAACCAAGAAAATTGCCAAAATGTAGCAAATTTGTGTTTCTTTTTCAAAAAGTTGAGAAAAAAGGATTGTGGAAGAAATTGTCATCAACATCAGGTGTGTTGTCTAAGATTGCCTCCCTTCCATTCCAACGTTCTGAATAGGCAGAGTTGAAATAGACCCGTGAATAAAAGCTACAGGTTTGGGTGAAAGCTTTGCCTATAAATCTCACGAAGCACTTGAACTGGTTCTGCATTTGTTGTTTGTGACGAAGGAACCTTTTGGAGTATTGCATGTGAGGGAGCTGCTTGAGCTCGATGCAGAACACCGCAGTAAGTGGCTGGAGGCTTTGGGATATTTCATTGTGAACATCTTCACCATAGTTTTTGCAGTTTTCTTGTGGTTGTCAGTATTTCCTATTTTGTAGTTTCTACATCCTGCTAATTTTTAGGGGAATAGGGGTGTAAATCATTCAAGAAAAAAGGGCGATGTCACCCACATGGTTTTGAAAATTGTGCCTTATCCTATTCCAAACTACAGAATCAGGGGGGAAACCTTTGTTTTTAGGTCTCGCGAGCCAAAGGCTCGAAGAGACATTTTATATCTGGGCTTCTCAAAGTGCTGCCGTGGCCTAAAGCTACAGTGCACGTGAACGTGCACGCGCGCAGCGCCATGTGTCTTTCCTCAGTGGGGATCGTAAACACGATCACTTTCACTTTTGCGGGCTCCTCTGTTGCTCACATTCCCCCCTCCCTTCTCGCCCAGCCCTTGTTTAATCTCCCTTTGCCTCTGCCCCCACCGCCTGCACGATACTGCGTGCCTACAGCTGACAGCAGACACCAAGCCTCCTGCGCTCTGATAAGCCGTGCACTCTTAGGGATATTTGATGTGCTTGTTTAAAATGACTCTCACCCACACTGTTGTGTGGCATGCTTCATCATCAAGTCCTCGCCTAGCTTGCTAATTATAGGCTGAAGGACTATACCCTTCTTAAAGAGGGAGCACTTCATGGTGATAAGTGTATTTTTTAGATCTGAAAAAATAGAATAAAATAGCGTATTCTTAACCTCTCTGAATTTTTATAACTGATGTTACCATAGCGACACTAAAAACAAAGCGAAGTGTGTGAGAAGTAGTTGGTGATCCTTACATCCATAGGTCAACATGTTTCAGCCGGTCATGCTCAGACATATCACTCTTCAGGCTTTTGTCAGGACCACTCTTCTCATTTGTGTATTTGTTTTGGTTGTAGGAAGAGATTCTCATTCATACACATGCCATCCATCCATCCATGAATACTAGTGTGGAAAATCTCACCACTATGAGCTGTTGTGTCTCATGGTAGATGGAATCTGGTAGTTTACTTAGTTCTCCTTATGTGTGGGAGTAGGACAACATATTAGAAAGAAGAGAGCAATAGTTCATTTGTTGCATATTTTCAGGTCCATGCTAGTGGTGGACTGCACTCTCTAATCGAAAATGTTGTCAACCTCAGATCATCGTTCCTTTGAAATTAGATTGATAGTGTCCATTAGGAGGGGAGTTCCCTATTCTGTCTTGATCCATACAGTTAATACTGTGTAAACATTGCCGTGCTGGTGTACACGCACATCATCCTGTGAATCGATCACACAATCCATATACATACTATGTGACTTCTTAGTCACCCAAAATAAATATATTCGAGTTGGGCAGACCTCCAGCCACACATGTATACACAGTGACTCTCCAGTCACTCCAAATAATTGTTTAAGGTAGGACAAAGCCTAAACCACTGGTGAACTGGCACTTACTTGTGTACAGGGGTATATGTGCCACATAGGTAGTTACAGGCAGGATCACCTCTAGTGTCATATATTCTAAAAAAAGGCATTATGTTAATGTATCGAGAAAAACAAGGTATAGACCAGAAGAAAAGGATTTATGGGAGAACAAGGGTAACCCGATATGTGAACCTGGGGTTTACATATGTTTAGGAAAGGACAATGATTCAATGTTGGCCACAGTGGGTCCAGGGCAAAAGATTGATCCCAAAGGGGGACACTGGGGTTCAAGTTAAAACTGGACAATTAATCATACTGGGAACACAAAAGTAGGGGAACTTGGTAGTGTAAAATAGACAATGTATTTAACACAAGTTTTAACTTTGTACTTTAAATAGTATTCAAGTGCTCACACAAAGTGAAAAGTGGGCGTGATGTGACAAGGTGATAATGAATTAAAAACATAACACCGCATTGACAACACGCATTGGAACTCGACGTGAATATATACAATGTGGGGAGTTCCTGTTGTAGGGGTCAACGGCGTTTCGATCTTGGGGACTAAAGATCATCTTCAGGACATATAATTAGCAGTCTAAAACTAAAGGGGAAACAATATATAGTTACGATAGGCACTCTACGATTGGACTATTAATCAGGTGTTCCCTCGCGCCACACACTGGGATCTTCTGAGCTGCTTGAGGTACCAATATTGAACCATTGTCCTTTCCTAAACCTATGTCAACCCCAGGTTCACATGTCGGGGTACCCTTGTTCTCCCATACAACCACTTTGGACTTGGGCATCTGATGCCATATTGTCAATGCGGGAGTACATGGCGTTGTTTGTAATGTGCAAGCTATTATTTTTTTATGCCTTATCTTCATTGTGTTACATAAAAGGGCGTGGTGTAGAACAGAAAAAAACAAAAAGGTAGTAATGTCCACCATATTTTGGGAGGTGCATTTAAACTGGACCTCGATTTATAAACTTCTCAAACGCCTTAACTGTTTTGCAAGTGAGTATGCACCCAGTATCCCTAACATGGGTTTACTGTCTAACCCATGTATCCTTTGAGTTAAAGTGAGACCTCCATTTGATATGGAAACCCTATTATGAGCAGGGGTGTTACCCATAGATGTTGTACACTCCTGCAATATGGATGTTGTGAGAAGAAGGCCCATTAAACTTTCTAGTTTTAATAGAAACCTAGTGATAGGACACTCATTAGCAGAGGCTTAAATAGTGAATGTGCTCATTTAAACCTGTAATAGGAGTGTGAAGCCTATACACCCATCTTTATTCCTTCTCCAGGGGAATCTTTGACACGTCTCTACTCTTGGACTGTTCTGTGGCTAGTTCCAGGATTATCCAGTAGAGATCTGTCTCCGAATGGCCAGCGTCAATGTAATGGCTGGCCATTTTTATAGTGGCACGTTTACATCTGAAATTACTTCGATGTTCACCAATTCTGAGTTTTAATTTTCTGCTGGCCATTCCTACATACAGCATACCACAAGGACAGGTTAGAAGTTACACCACATTTTTAGAGTTACAGTTAATATGTACTGTATCCATTCTCTTTCCAATCCAAAACTCCAATGTCTGAGCGGGTTTTGTAATGTGTAATATACTGCAACCACCACAAGAGTAATGCCCCGTCACCAGAGGTAACACCAAAGTGTTGTCAGGTTGCTGTTTACAGTTCTCTTCCAGGTCCTGAAATGAACTAATGCATCCTTATGATTTCTGTCCTTCCTTTGTGCAAACAAGGTTTTTTCTATTCTCAAATTACCTGTTCTTAATATTCTCCAATTCAGGTTGATGACCTTCTTTACCTCATTGGAGATTCATACACATGTGGTTACGCACCCTAGCTGTTGACTCTTCTCTTTATTTCCATCATGATCAATAAATTCTCCTCTATTGTTGTTCCTGGTGCTCTTTCCTTTGTTATATATCACTACATCCATCAGACACTTCCGGTTACAGGGGTTTCGAATGTTAGTTGTCTGTTCAAACATATGTGCCAGAGCCATATACCTACCTGCAGATTATACTGATAATTCATTGTGTATTGATCCTTTATCAATTCATAATCTAAAAACTAGTGAATGAAAAAGGTGTATGAAGGAAAGCTATCCAGTATTAAATGTGCCTAAGAATGTGCGTTACGAAGAGAGGTTATTTGCAGGAGTCTGAATTTGGGCTTCCTCACAATATCATTCGAATCGGAGAATGCTTTTAGAAATGTGTTCTTTCCTGGACACTGACTTACATTTGAAAGCCTAAAACGGAGAGTAATTTAGGAGGGAAAACAGATTTACTATCCTGTGTTCCCACACATCTCTCGGCAAAAAGTATACCCTACTTCTGAGGGTGGGCCTATCACCTCACTTGTAAAGCCCCAAAAAGTAACACTTTAAGACACCAACACTTTTCCTTGGAAATTCTGTCTTTCTGGGGGATGTGTATAGCAGCATTATTAGGGTCCAGGTTTGGTCAGAAGCCAGGGAAACGTACCAACCTCGGATATTATCGTAGACTTGGCATCCAAGGAAGTCCAGGGTTTTTGTGACTTTTGTGGTTCTTCTGCTTCTGTGAAGGAAAACACCCCTCTCTCACCAAGCGGTTTCATTCTGATAAAAATGGTAAACCACTTGTGTGCCTATCTCCCATGACAGGAGACTTGGACCGTTGGAAGTATAGAGTCAATGTGCTTACAGTTTTGGTCTTTTTCAATGATGTACGTTGGGGCCACCCACATAGTGTTAGTGCTTTTATTGGGAGAAGTGTGGAAACACAGAGTTTACGCTTTGGCCCAAAGTATTTCCGATTTCAATCACATTAATATGCACAAAATAGCGTTTTAAACTATCCTTTCATGTTTGCAGTGCATTCTGGTTCAGTAAACTTGCTGGGTTCCGCGCAAGCCATAGCACCCTGGATTCCCCTGTGCCAATAGTTTATAGAAGTTGGTAGGATCCCTGCATGCTGCCTGACTCTGGGCCTCAGCAGTCCCATGTCACAAGAGAGAACGTTAGATGATTTAGCCTTATTGATATTTGCAGAACATTCTAGTAGGAAAATAAACTGAAATACACATAAGCAACACCTGCCTGGATTTCACTGGGTCTTTTCAGGAATACCCTGAGTTGTTAGGGTTTCCTGCTTGCTGGCAGACCCAGAGCCTGAATTTTGCAGCCCGTACCAGGTGATGGAAGATTGGGATTTCTGTGCGCAAAGCTTTGACATTTGAGCTTGCAGAGAATTGATAAACACTCATTCTGCCTAACCCTGTGGGCCGAAGTACTGTCAGTTGTGGGGTATAATCCCAAGACCGTCCAGCACTCTAAACCATTCCTTTTCTTACTTTGTTCCCCTGGTATTGTAGTGAGTTTTCAGCTTCCCTAAGTGGTCAGGTTTGGGCTTTTACCTCCCACCTAAATATTTCAGGGATGGTCAGATAACCCACCTTACTATCAGGGGAAAACAATTGAGAATTAGATGAGGTGCAGGGTTTTCCATCCTGTCTCTGGACTGATCCCCCCCACCATTAGCCACCAGATAGTCTGTATGTCCCCTTAGGAGGAAGTTTGGAGGGTTCACCACTGATCCACCTGCTCCAGGGTCTGAAAGCCCACTAGGCACCAGGTTTTGCAGTTTAAGAAAGGAATGGCTCATTAGACCATTTTTCAGTCTGGTGTTGTCCCTGACATCAAATAGTATTTCTGTGTGCCTGGGAACGACAAAATGGGGTTAGGGGAGTGGGGGGTATAATCCCGTATCTGTTGGCCCATATGTCAATACTATACTCTGAGAAATCTACATTTCCTTTCGCTTACTTGGGGGAAGGACTACAGTATTAATCTCTCTGCCTGTTTTGGCTCTAAAGGTGGAGGAAGTGACACGATTTTAGTACAAACTGACCTATGCTCCATTCTATTTAAAAATAAATATATAGAAATCCTGGGTTCAAATTACACATGAGATGCAACTCCCTGCTTGCTCTGTGGTGCACCCTTAATTTGAGGCGTCTGTGTAAAGCAGCACAATGCACCTTTGCCCAAATGATGAGTCCTCTGAATATTTAAGGCGATACTGACAGACTAACAATTATAGGGAGATTTTTTGTAAAGCCAACCAGGTCTCATGAAAGCCATATAAATGTAGATTATTCAGTCACTTCCGACTTTCAAAATCTTTGGTTTGCTTCTTAAGGTCCTCCATCTTGTCAAATTGTATTCACCTTATTCAACCTATCCTGAGCATCACCAACTTGGTTTTCCACCTGTATAGCTGTTTTCTTTCTTCAAGGATAACACCATGTTCGAGGCATATGAGCTGTAGATCATATGCTTTTGCAAAGATCGCCATCTAGTGTTGGGTCCGGATGTTTGCACTTTGTTTTGCTTCGAAGAAGTCTTTCCAGTCACGAGGTAGGTGACTCCTCATTTCGGTGATCGTGCAAATGGACATCGACTCTATTGTTATATTGTTTGGATGTGAATTGTTGCGCTCCGGTTCGACACCGTTTCTTTGGGCTCCCTTCGATGTGCAATCCACTACCCTCAACGGTATTGTTTATCGATCACGTTTCCCAGTCTCCGCGTATCGTTTGCTCTTGAAAACCTTCGATCGGAAGATTCGTGGAAGGACATTGGGCCTACCCGCGCCGGTAGCAGCTGATGGCACAGACTCATTTCAAGTTATGTCCAGGGTGTTGCGCTAAGTTTCCACGAACCGATTTGCATGAGGTGTGCAACCTTTGCCTATCCTCGGAACACGACGATAAAGACTGCAACGCGTTTCGGTTGAAGAAAACCCTCCGTGATCGTCGGGCTCGAAGTCACAAAATGTACCAACAAAGGAGCTCTGCGGCGTACCTCCTTGAAGACAAGTCCGAAAACAAAGAATCGCAAGCGCAGTAAGCCGAAATGGAGGAGGAACACATCTCCGTGTCCGAAGCGAACTCCGATGCCGTAGACCTCACACCGTGACAACGGATCGTGATTAAAGAGAATTCCTTCTCATACCATCTCCTTCATAAAAAGGCTCCGGTCCCTCCTACGCCTTCAGGCCAAAGTTGGCACCGAGAAAAGATTTCGAGCGGTCCGCCTTTCGGGCTCGGTGCCGAAATATAAACAGCCTTCCGGCTCAGGCGTTACCCGTCCTCGTGCCAGTACCCACCAGAAACCTTCGGCGTTGAAAACAAACCACCTTCTGGTTTCCATGCCACCATTGCATAAACCTAAATCTTCAGAGCCAAAACCTTCAGAGCTGAAATGTTCTGCGCCAAAACCAACAAAAGAAAGTACTGCAACTGAAAGGCCTCGGACCGATAATCCATTTTCAAATCCGAAATAGGAGATCGTTATTCACCCAGAAACGGGACCTATTTATGCCAAACTTCCTGAGAAAAGGAAAATGGGCCTCCCAGAAGACTACCACATTCCACAGAAGAAAAATGTGGGCACTAACCCTTCTCCACCATATATTCCACCTTCTTCACCCACTGATCCAAATTTACTGATTACACCTACACATTCCCCTACACCACCATCACCTGACCCACAAAATATAGGAGATGGGGATATGAATGACTATGCACCACAGGATCCTGATCCATGGGATCATTATTATGTCCCTCAACCAGATAATGACCCTGACCTATATCCATCCAGGCTTTAGCATCCAGATGATAACATTGGGTACATTGAACTCCTTAAAAGGGCTGCACAATATCATGGAGTAGAACTTCATAAAGAGTTTAGACAATGTTTTTTTTCTTGGAGACACCGAGTTCGTCTCAGAGGGCTACACAAACATTACCAATGTTAAAGGCGATGCTCAAACACACTGAGGACATCTTTAAAGACCCTGTAAGAGCGAGGATCATCACTCCCAGGGTGGATAAAAAAATACAAAGCTGCACCTAATGACCCTATGTATATCAAAGGCCTGTTACCCTTGCACTCTCTGGTAGGTTCCAATGCTCGTAAAAGAGCTAACTCTCAAACAGGGGACGCCCCTCCTTCTGATAAGGAGTCCAAATTATGAGATGCTTCGGGCAAAAGGATAGCCTCACAAGCGACTACTAATTGGTGCATTGCCAATGCCAAAGCATTGTTGGCAAGATATGATAGAGCTCATTATGACAAACTCGAAAAGCTCATTGAATTCCTTCCGGATGAGCATAAGAATAAAGCCAGTGACCTTATTCAAGAAGGTAAATTAATAACTAATACCTCCATCAGCTATGCGTTAGATCATGTAGATACAGCAGCTGGGGCAGTAAACACTAGTGTAGTACTCCATTGGCATGCTTGGCTAAGGATTTCAGGGTTCAAGCCTGAAGTACAAACCTCTATTCTTAATCAACCTTTTGATAAAGAACATCTCTTTGGCCCAGCTGTCGATGTATCACTAGAAAAGGTGAAAAAAGATACCTAAGTTGCTAAGTCCATGGGATCCTTACAATCACCTTCTAACAGGGGTTCCTTTTGTCGCTCATTCTATAGGGGTGGCTCCAAAAATGTATCTACAGAGAATCCATCCTCCTCTTACAAGGGCAACAATCAATTGCCCTCTCCAAGAGGTTATTTTACTGGAGGATATAGAGAAAACAAAGGCAAGGGAAGAGGCAGAGGTAATTCAACACGCACCCCCCCTGCAAACGCCAAACAGTTACTTATTTCCCATACTCGGATCATTCCTCTCCTGTCGGGGGACATCTTTCACAATTTCTACCCATTTTGAATACGATTACATCAGACAAATGGGTTCTACAAATTATCCAATCTGGTTATTGCCTGCAGCTTACAAGCACTCCACCAAATATTCTTCTAAGGTCACGCCTCATGTCATAAGAACATCTCACCCTTCTAACGCAAGAGGTTCTTTCTTTGATACGAAAGGGTGCAATAGAACCAGTCCCTTTACAATACCAAGGAACAGGGGTGTACTCCCTCTTCTTCCTAATTCACAGAAAGGACGGCTCTCTGAGGGCTATATTGGACCTCGAAGAACTAAATCTATACATTTAATTGGACAATTTTCATATGGTAACACTCCAGCAAGTGCTTCCTCTCCTTCACCAAGGCTCTAGATTTAATCAATCAATCAGGGAATTGTAAGCATGCTACTCACCCGTGAGGGTCTCCAGGTGCTGAGGGGGGGAGAAATTTGTTTAGCTGAAGAGCCAGGTCTTGAGGGTCTTCCTGAAGTTGTTTAGGCAGGGGGCACGTCTGATGTCTTCCGGTAGCTCGTTCCAGGTCTTGACTGCAATGTGAGAGAAGGATCTTCCGCCTGCTCTGGCTCTGTGGATGCGCGGTGTTTCGGCCAGTGCGAGGTTGGAAGATCGGAGGTTTTTTTTGGGTAGGTGGAAGTTGATTCTGCCGTTGAGGTATTTTGGTCTGTTGTTGTGTAGGCATTTGTAGGCATGAGTTAGGATTTTGAAAGTGACTATTTTCTCCACAGGGAGCCAGTGGAGACTTTGTAGGTGTTGACTGATGTGTTTGTGTCGGGGGATGCCGAGGACGAGTCTGGCGGCGGTTTTCTGTATTGTCTTGAGTGGGGACTTGTTGATGCCGGCATAGAGTGCGTTTCCATAGTCCAGTCTGCTGGTGATGAGTGCTTGGGTGACTGTCTTCCTTGGCTCAGGGGGGATCCACTTGAAGGTCTTGCGGAGGGTGTTGAAGCAGCTGGAGGTGATGGCGTTGACCTGTCGGTTCATGGTGATTGAGGAGTCGAGTACGATGTCGAGGTTCTTGGTGTGGTCTGAGGGGGTAGGTGGGCTTCCGAGGGTGGTCAGCCACCAGGTGCTGTCCCTTGCAGAAGGGGTGGTACCGAGGACAAGGACTTTTATCTTATCTGCGTTGAGCTTCAGGTAGCTGTTGGTCATCCAGACTGCGACGTCTTGCATTCCTTTCTGGAAGTTGAGTTTGGCAGTGGTGAGGGAGAGGATGAGCTGGGTGTCGTGTTGAGGCCATGTTGTCGGACGATGGCTGCGAGGAGGGCCATGTAGATGTTGAAGAGGGTGGGGCTCAGGGATTAACCCTGTGGGACTCCGCAGGTGATTTTCGTGGGGTCGGAGAGGAAGGGTGGGAGTCTGATCCTTTGGCTTCTTCCGGTAAGGAATGATCGGATCCAGTCCAGGGCTGTCCTTGTATGCCTGCGTTGTGTAGTCTGGCGACTAGTGTGTGGTGGGAGACGGTGTCGAAGGCCGCTGATAGGTCGAGTAGGATGAGGGCTTCGGAGCGGTCTCTGTGCTGTGGTTACTTCGGAATCTGGATTGGGACGGGTTGTGGACGGTGTTCTCTTCAATGATTCGTGTCAGTTTCCTGTTGACTGTTTTCTCTGCAACTTTGGCTGCGATGGGGAGGAGCGAGATGGGCCGATAGTTCTTGAGGTCGGTGGGGTTCGCTGTGGGCTTCTTGAGCAGATGGTTGACTTCTGCATGCTTCCAGTCGTCTGGGAAGGTGCCTGTTTTGAAGGTGGTGTTGACGGTGTGTTGTAGTTCGGGTGCGATAGCGGCTGTGGTTCTGTGGTAGATGTGAGGAGGGCAGGGGTCGGTGGGGGGCCCTCCGTGTGGATACTTTTCATGGTCGAGGCGGTGTCTTCAGCCGTGATCGGTGTCCACTTGGAGATGGTGGGCTGGCTGGTGTTTCCGGGGGGCGGGGGGCTGTCTGTGGCGCCTGGTGGATGGTCAATGAAGTTGTCGTAGAGGTTTTTGATCTTGAGCTAGAAATAGTTTCCAAGCTTGTCGCAGAGGTCTTGGGATAGGGTGATGTCTGTGTCTTCACTGCGTGGGTTGGTGAATTCTTGAATGACACTGAAAAGTTCCTTGGAGTTGGTGGAGGTGGCCAGGATTTTTTTATGGCTGAAGTTCCTCTTGGTGGCTGTGATCTGGTTGTGATAGTCCCTCATGGCATCCTTGTAGGTGGTGTGGTTTTCGGTTGTCTTGGTGTTTCTCCAGGCGTCTGCCGGTGCGTCTGGCTTCTTGGAGAGCGGTGGTGAACCAGGCGGCTTTCCTGGGGCGTTGTCTGTCGAGGTTGCATAGCGTGGCGAGCTTGTCTGCGCAGTCGGAGATCCAGGTGTGGAGTTCTCTTGCTGCGTCGTTTGCGTCGGGTGTCCAGGTGTGGTTGTCTCGGGTGAGGGTGGAGTTAAGTTGCTCGTCGGTAACCTTGTTCCAGTTCCTTCGTGGTGGGCGTGGGGCTGGTTTGGGTGCCTTGGGTTTGTTGATGACAAAGTGAACGCAGTGGTGGTCGGTCCATGGTGACTGCGTTGTGTGGCTGAATTGGACGCTGTTTCCTGCAGTGAAGATGGGGTCGAGGGTGTGTCCTGCTCTGTGGGTCGGTGTGTTGACGAGTTGTTTAAGTCCGATGCTGGCGAACTTGTCACGAAGGATAGTGGAGTTGGGGTCGTTGGGGTTGTCGAGGTGGAAGTTCAGGTCTCCAATGAGTATGTAGTTTGTTGAGGCGATGGCGTGGGGTGTGATGAAGTCAGTGATGGTGGTGGAAAAGGATGTTCGGGCCAGGGGGTCTGTAGATGAGGATTCCTCGGAGTGTGGCTTTGGGGGTGGTCTGGATCTGGAAGTGCAGGTGTTCAGCAGAGGGGAAGGTTGCGCTGGAGGTGGAGGGTGCTCTTGTGGGCGATGGCGAGACCCCCTCCTGGGTGGTTGGGGCGGTCTTTCCTCTGGATCTTGTATCCGTCTGGGATGGCGGTGCTGATGTCTGGGACAGAGGATGCTTTGGTCCAGGTCTCTGTGAAGAAGGCGATGTTGGGCAAGAGAGTCAAGTAGGTTCCAGATTTCCATGGCGTGTTTGTGTACGGAGCGTACGTTGAGGAGGATGCATTTTACGGTGTCGCCGGTGCTGGCGTCAGCGGTGTTGGAGGCTGGGGTGGCGGTGAGGGTCTGACTGCAGTGGAGGCAGGATAATTGGCCGTGGGTCGTGTTCGGCGAGGCCTGTTGGAATTCTCGAAGTCTTCCAGGGCTGAGTACGAGGAGGGTGGTGGTGTCGTAGCGATGGGTAGTGGGAGGTCCAGGCTTCCTGGCCGCGGTCGGGTCGCGGACGGCACAGACAGGCTTGCCTTTGGCAGGCCAGCGGCGTGCCCTCTGCGCGCGTCCACTCCGCGCCCACCATTAAGTAGGGGAGGTGGGAGGGAGGAGAGGCTGGGAGGCGGGAGCGGGGGAATTCCGGGGGGAGGGGCCGCAGCGGTGAAAGGAACAGGCAGGCACGAGAAAACAAAAACAGTGGTGGAATTAGAGCAAGACACAGATGGGCACAATAACAGTGGCACAACAGGGAACAATTAAGAAAAATAAAACGGCTGAGAAAGGTTACGGTGGTTTCAGGCAGTCTGCTCCCAGCTGGAGCAGGCAGCAGGCGCGGGCAGCAGCGTCAAACCTCCCAAGGAGGAGGTCTGGGTCTGGAGGCAGGAGACGGCACAGCGGAGCTGCGGGGAGAGAGTGGACCTAGACCGAGGGTCGAATTTAAATGATGCTTACTTTAATATTCCAATACACACTGCGCACTGCAAATACCTCAGGTTTGTGGTAGCAGGCCAACATTATCAATTCAAAGTCCTTCCCTTCGGAGTGACAACTGCTCCCAGGGTTTTCACAAAATGTTTGGCAGTAGTCCCAGCCCACCTGAGAAGACAACAGGTTCACATCTTCCCATACTTGGACGACTGGCTCATAAAGGTTAGTTCGCACAACAGCTGTATACGCCACACACAAGACTGTGCAACTGCTTCACCAACTAGGATTCACAGTAAATCAGACGAAATCCCATCTCCAACCGTCCATGTCTCAAGAATATCTAGGAGCTACTATAGACACACAAATTTCTAGCATACCCAACTCAAACCAGAATCAGGAATATTAAAAACCTGATGTCTCAGTTCCAGCCTCAACACTCCTTACCAGCTTGAGTGTTCATGCAATTACTGGGATTGTCTTGCATTATCATAGTTCCCTACGCAAGACTTCAAATGTGCCCCCTGCAGGAATGCTTGACACGTCAGTGGAACCAGGCTCAAGGTCAGTGATCAGATCTAGTGTTGGTAGACAGCCGCACCCATCGCTCTCTGCAGTGGTGGAACATACAAAAACTTTTGAAAGGGCAGCCCTTCAGCGATCCGGTTCCACAAATAGTACGGACAGCAGACACATCCCTGGCAGGTTGGGGAGCGCATCTCCAAACTCACACAATTCAAGGCATGTGGAGCGTCCCACAAAAACAACTTCATATAAATCATCTAGACCTGTTAGCGATTTTTCTGGCTTTGAAAGCATTTAAAGCTCAGCTAGTACGCAAGACTGTACTAATTCGTACAGACAACATAACAGCCATGTACTACATTAAAAAACGGGGCGGGGGTGACACTCTCTCCAGCTGTCACAGTTAGCACAAACCATCTGGAAATGGGCCATACGTCACAGAATATATCTCCTAGTAGATCACCTCCAAGGAGTAGACAATCAGATGGCAGATCAGCTAAGTCGTCAGATACAGCAAATCCATGAATGGGAACTACACCCTCAAGTTCTCCTCCCATTCTTTCAAATGTGAGGCTTGCCAGACACAGACCTGTTCGCCACACACCTAAATACAAAATGCCCAAACTTAGCGTCCAGGTATCCACACCCATTGTCCGAAGGCAATGCACTAAGGATGAACTGATCAGGGATATTTGTTTACGCTTTTCTGCCTCTCCCAATCATTCCATCAGTGGTTCGGAAACTCAAACAAGCGTCCTTGACACTAATCCTAGTTGCTTCCACATGGGCACGTCAACCATGGTTCACAACCCTATTGGAACTCGGTAGTTACTCATCAAAAACTACGTCTTACACTCAATCTCCTCACACAGAGCCATGGAGGCATAAGACACCCAGACCACAGTCAACTCAATCTGGCACCTGAAATCCTAGAGTTTGGCTATCTTAATCTACTGTCTTGAATATTGTCAAGGAAGCTAGACGTCCTTCCCCAAGAGCCTGCTATGCAGCAAAGTGGAAGCGGTTTGTGATTTACTGTAATAACTGTAAAACTGTAATAACCACATCAACCCGCTTGATGCTTCTGTCCAAAACAATATATGTTATTTGTTACATCTACAACATTCCAATTTAGCAAACACGTCCATACGTTTACATCTAGCTGCAATAGCTGTATACCTCCAAATTAGACAGCATCTATCTCTTTTTAGAGCACCTGTTAGTAAAGCGTTTTTGGAGGGACTAAGTTATTCCCCCGAGACGTCCACCTGCTCCAGTGTGTAATCTTAACATTGTTCTCACCAGACCAATGGGTCCACCCTTTGAACCATTGCACAGATGTGAACTGCAATTTCTCAATCAGAAAGTTGTTTTCCTAGTCGCTATCACATCACTCAGAAGAGAGGGTGAGCTTCGGGCATTAACTATAGAAGAACCATTTTTGCAAATGCATCAAAACAAAGTAGTTCATCGGACCAATCCTAAATTCCTTCCTAAAGTCATTTCTGCTTTTCATATCAATCAATCTGTTGAGTTGCCTTTGTTCTTCCCTCAACCAGATTCAGTGGCAGAACGTGCATTACACACATTAGATGTGAAAAGAGCATTGATTTTATTACATTGAAAGGACAAAACCTTTCCTTATCCTAAATCAGCTTTTTGTTGCGTTTGCTCCGCCAAACAAAGGCAATCCTATATCTAAATCCGGTATTGCAAGGTGGATAGTCCAGTACATTCCAATATGCTATGCAAAGGCTAAACTAACATTAACAGTTCCCCCCTAGAGCACACACTACACGCAAACTGGGGGCTTCTATGGCATTCCTAGGAAATGTACCCATAGATTATATATGCAAAGCTGCAACATGGTCTACACCTCACAGATTCACAAAACATTGCTCAGTGGATGTGTTAGCAGCACAGCAAGCAAGAGTAGGCCAAGCGGTTTTACCTACACTATTTCAGACCACTGCAACAGCTACGGGTTAGCCACCGCTTGGGAAATAACTGCTATATAGTCTATGCAAAAGCATATGATCTACAGCTCATATGCCTCAAACGGAAAATGATACTTACCCAGTATGCACCTGTTCTATGAATTCATGGACATCTCCTTTTTACTACTCTTATAAACTCCATTATCACCCTCTGCGGGAAAACAATCTTAACAATGGAGTCAATGCCCATGCGCACTATCACCGAAAGGAGGAGTCACCTACCTCGTGACTGGAAAGACTTCTTCGAAGTGCAAACATCCGGACCCAACACTAGATGGCGTTCTATGCAAAAGCATATGAGACTAAAGCTCTATATGCCAAGAAGAGATGCATACTGGGTAAGTAGCATTTTCCTTTCTATCCATGTCTAATATTGTCTTCTTTGTTTCAATTATAAATGGTTTCACATGGTGAAACTCCTCCCAATTATAAACTGTTTTCAAAGTGCAAGTCTCCTCCAAAAGATTTTCAGCTTTGGCAATTTACCTGCAGGAGAACAGTCTTTTAAAATCTTGTGTTGATGCGAACGTCAGTGTCCTGCTGAGTGGTCAAAGAGGTTAGTGTTTGGCTTATGAATTCCAGAAACAGACACCTCAGCCTTAACTGAAGAAAAGGAAGGATCCATTTTAAATGTGATGACTGATTTCTTCAAATACTTATTTAGCTTGTACTGTAATTGTGAAACCACTTAATAGCAACAGTTTTATCAACAATATCATGAGGAAGAAATGCCCCCCTATATCATATGGCTCTTAAGACAACAAAGACCTGAATATTAGTAGGCCATACTTTAAGGTGAGCACACAGTGTAAGCTAGAATGATCAAATAGAAATAACAATAACATGTGAAGAAATGCTGAAGAACACACGAGAGATTATTATAATAAATCGTTAAATGCAAGGGAAAGGCATCAGGTCGCCTCATGAAACCATGCCACATTGAAATGACTGCTGCCTTTGAAGGCCGAAAAGGCAAACTCAGTTGAAGTCGTGGCTAAAACTGCCTCTACAAATAGCAGAAAATATACTCTACTGTTGACGCTGTAAAATGCATCCCCAATACATTCTTCCATTCCTCTAGAAGAGCAATTCCAAAGAAAAAAATCTGCAACGCTGCCTGGGAGATAATGGAGCTTGACCTCAGAGCAGCCATCTCCCATGCCTGCCAAGCCACCTTCGCGGTCTAATCTTAATTGTAATTTTGCATCTGTTATTTGGTAATTCTTTATTCAAAAGGCTCAGGAGAACCAAAAGTGTTAAAAAAAAAAACTAAAATTTTAAATCTCTCAAAAATATATATATTTTTTTGTTTTTTTATAGCTTGGTGCCTTAGACTGAGGCCAGGTTCTTCAGTCATTAATAGCAAATGTACACTAGGGCCCCAGTTCCCTTTCAACGAGGTAAAACTTGCTCTACCTTTCAGTGTGTTAGTGGTGACCAGATACTGTCGTTCTTCTGGTGAGAAGAAAGTGCTTCTCTCTTCTGCTCTTGATAAATAGTAGATGCTAACACTCCATGTGGATCTGTTGGCAGTGAGAAGGCATTGCACAGCTTTTGGTACGCCACTGTCCACGTTTTGCAGTAAACCAATGTTGATTTCAGCACTGGATTGGCTGGTTATAGATGTTGGAAGGTGTTTGGCTTCTTCACATTAACCTGATGTGACATAGAATGAGAATGTGATGTAGACATGATTTGGTGTAAGTGATACTTTTTTGTGGGGGTGAAAGGTTCCATTTGGTGTTTGGCTCTACATCTGACCTTTAACAGAGGGTAAATATTTGGTGTGCACCAAATGTAGATACCAGGAGATAGTTGGCTGCTGAATCCTGCACAAGAGGTGGCAAATTGTGAATGAGAGTTGTATACCGAGTCATTTAACTTATTAGTTTCTCAGCTTAGAAGACAATGACAGAATGAAGATCTAACCTGGACTCCTTTCTCATCATTAAGAACAGGATTCATGCTTGTTGGTGGGCATTGTGGGGGCTTCAAATGCTCTCTGACAATCTATTGAATAACTAATATGCATTTCTGAGCAGACGTTGAACTTTTTGGTTAATGCTTGGAGATTGCTGACCCTCCTGCAACTACGGCTAGGGGGCATTTTTTATTTGCTGAGGTATTGGTAGGTAGTGAATTCCTGAGGACAGTTTCCTACTTGCGGTTGTGTGCAAATGCTATAGATTTGCAGTGTGGTGCTTTTCAAGGCTACTTTAAGAAGGGTTGTAATTGCTATTTGTTAAAAGCAAATAGGTTTATTGTCTGCTTCTGTTTTGTGGAAATTTTAGAAAGAACTTAAGGGTGATAATGCGCTTGAGAGGCCCAAGATAAGAGGATATAGTAATATTGTGTAAGTCTGGAAAAGTGAAAATTGCATGAGAAAGAACAGTATGGTGATGTCACAGGTGTGGAAAAGAACCAGGTAGTAATACTGTGCAGACTTGATGAAGCTAAATGGGTAATCGTAGCGAATCTGTTAAAAGAGCAAAAAGTGGCACTCTCCTGTGTAGGCCTGGAAACAAACCAGATAGAAATACTGTTGAGTGGAGGTTTGCAGAGAGCTAATTGCCGGCCTGAAAAAAACGCAGGTTTTGATACTGTCCCATGCGTACCTGTGAAAGCAGTCAGTAGTGAGTGATATACATACAGACTTGGCAAATATCTGGGAAGTGATACTGTGCAGACTTGAGTGTGTTCCAGAAACTGGAAGGGCAGATGATGACAGGGTGCTTTGATATGTGCAGTTCTTTATTCTGTGTTGAGGAGTTGATCAAGTCAGGATTGATTCTGAAGTACTGGCCAGGAGGCACACACTGCCCTATCCAGTGGCAGTTACAGAAGAGTATTTGTATAGAGTTTACCAGGGTACTGTTCAGTGGATATGTTGCTGGGAGTTGATGTTGATTCTATGCAGTTGAACTGTTTTTGCTGCATGTGGATGCTATGTTGCAAGATTTAACTCTAAACTGTTAGGATATTTGACCTTTTTTAAAAGGGTTCTGTGCAGAATTGTTTGAAATTGTTGGTTCTTTTGTAGGTTATGGTAGTGCGTTGAGGTGTCAGTGGGGAGGTGTGAGTAGCTGTTCATTGTTTGTATATATGGACAGATCATTTTGGTGCTATGGCTGTGATTCTCCTGTATACTGTTGTGGTATGGAGATAGTGATAGGGTAGATCTCGTTGCCACTGAGTTTTGTTGGGGCCAGACCATTTCTTATTGTGCTGTGAATGTTTGCATTTTGCTGTCACCAGGCATGGACTATAAGCAAACAGCTATGCCTATTTTTTAGTCAGACAGTTGTGTTCTTATTCCCTCCTAACCCTCATCTGATTCTCGCTTTCTAGCTGACTGGTTCAAATCTGTGTAAATCACGTAAACCTCATATCCTTCTGAGATTGCTATAATTGGTGCCATTGAGTTTGACACTATATACACTTTTTATTGCTAGCACTATGAAACTACTAAACTGTGCTGGCTGATTTATATATAATAAAGGCAATTTGAGTAAAGGTTGAATGTTGATATCGAATTGAGATTCAGTGATCTGAATATTTTGTCTGCTATTTATTCTTAGAAATTCCTCATCTTCAAGTAACTGTGGAGAAGGCTGGATACCATACTATTTTTCAAGCAACTTATGCTGCTACTATTGTGACAACTGTGCCTACATTGTGCTTAATCACAGGCAGTGAGATTGCTGCAGTGACATTAGGTTTTTTTATTTCTATGTGCTGCAGACTTTTAAATTGAGAACTTTCCGATCCATTGCTCTTACCAGTTACCACAACGATTGTTCACGAATAGAAAATACTTCTTACTACTTTCCCAGGCTTTAGTGCTTGCCCAGAATGCTAGATGAAAATGTTTTTCCGACCCGGATTCCTCGTGTATGGGGGTATTTCTAGTTTTTTGGTTTGAGCGGCATGCTCTAGGCATCAGTGTGCTGTATTCAAAATTTCCACTTTTTAAAATACTTTGAGAATTTGAAACTTTTGTCAATGATTCTAGGACTGAAGTTCAGGAGTAAAGTTTATCTCTCAGTGTCTGCAGTGTCCACTGCTGCCCTGATCCCGCTACTCAAGGCAAAAAGAAAATGCCCACCTTGAGCTATGTCTTGGTCTCCAGGATGCCTACTGATATGAAAGTCCAAGTTTTCTGAAGGTAATGAATGAATCATTGACCGTTCTACTGCCAGTCAGCCTTCGTACCTACGAGTATTGTAGGTGTGAGTGATCCTTCGATCTAGTTTTAGAGAGATGGGGTTCTCTGATATTGAGGTTCCTGTCAAAAGGCAGATCTTTCACCTTCTTTGATGTCTTTTTTTATGTTGCTTCTTAGGCACTTCAGTTTTCCGAGCTGTACCCCGGGGAAGGCGAAGATTACTTTTGCCAAACAATTATTTTTAGTTTATAAGATATTTATGGTTCCATCTATCCAACATGATAGCAACAACTAAGCTAGCATTCTGATCAATACTTAAGCCTTTTAAACTCCTCTGGTGTGGATGCAGCCTCAGAAGGTAGGTTTTGAATCCTCTCTGAACTTCCTTGTGAAGAATATACAGCATCGGATAAGACGGCAATAGCTTTCCACTTGGCTCTACCTATTTTTCAAAAACAATTTTATTTATATGCCGAGAACCTCTCCTGAGGGCCTGAAATGTCAGAGTCCCTTTTATTTAAGCTTTGATATAGTTTCTCACGGCTTGGGGGACGTCTTAGCACATCCTGTTACTGAACAGGCACCCATGAAATGGACTGCCATGCACTGATCTAAAATGTTGCATCATTCCGGACAAAGCTGCTGTTGAGGCTTAGTCAGGAAAGCTGAAATAAATAACTTCCTCTTGGTTTCCTCAAATCGAGAAAAAGAGGCTTTAGGTTTTTTGTGAATGGGATCTTGGCCCTTGGAGATTGTGAAGCATTCTCTCACAACACGTTTTAGACTATTTTGGGGAATAGTTTACCTCAAAGCAACTCCTTTGCTGGAACCTGGACAGGAGCACAACTTGTGAATGATGGGCTTTATGCTTGCAGATGGGCCTTACAAGCCAGCCCTAACACTGTGGATGATCTGACTACGTGTTAGGCACTTGTCATGTTGTTCGATCGCAAATCGCCAATTGGTGAAAAACCAAACCGTTCTCTCCGAAGATTAAAGCTGAACAATTGCAATTTTCCTTAACTTTGCCTCCAGCTTGCCATTTTCCCTAGCCGTAGTGACACTTTTGTGTCTCTAGATGTTCTTGAGACTACACGCATTGATATCTTAAAGGATGTTACTTTAGTCCAATGGCTAGTCTCTTACACAAAATAGCTCAAAAGAGCCCCCAGATACAGGTATCGTATAAATATTTTAATTACAAAAAACAAACCTTCTGAAGGGATTTTGACTGACTCTGCATAAGTTAAGTCAGCCTGCTGAAATTAGTCGGGCTAGTTTTAACAGTGATAGGACCGCTACTTCTCACAAAATGGTTTTCTGGCTCCTGCTGCCCTGGCTGTACTAAAATATGATAAATCTTTGGGATGAAATGTTTATTTAAAGGACAATTTACCCACAGTACTTTTATTTATACTGGATATTTTATCTTGCTGTAGATTCCTTGCCACCACCCCCTTCCCCTTTTCTGAGGTCATATAAATGTTTCTGAAATATTATTTTCTTGATCTTTTTTTTATTTTTTATGATCTTGGCTCCATATTTTTGCATCCTAGCATCTTGGTAGCTGGAAACATTGGGTAGAATGTACGTTGCAGGGGTGTGTAACTTGTGTAAATATTCTCTACATCTCTTCCTGTGATATAGTAGCATCTCCCTCACTTAGTGCCGTATGCATGGGTTACTTTCAAACCCTATCTGCTACTTGGTGATACCACATAAAGAATCAGTGGTATTAGTGAAAGGTAAGCAGCTTGATCTTGATACTTTTATGTCAGATTCTAGAGGTCCAAGAACCAGAGTCCTGACCTGTGCTCATATTTTGAATGTATTTTGTGGAGCAGATTTTCTTGCTACAATCAGTTTGTGTTGACGGTCAAAATAAATCTGTTCTGGGTGATATATAAATCCCTATCCCTTGGTTTCCTTCAAGGATGAGTTAAGGTTTTCATCCCCAGAAGGCACTGCTGTCATTAGATATTTGTATTAGTATTCACATATCAAGCTGCATAATGTCTGTTCCTGTGTCCGAAGTGTACAAATCACCCTATGTTTTAATATTTGTTCTTTACTTAATCATGGACAGATACTACAGAGGGACCCACGGGGTAATCGTTGTATATGATGTCACCAGTGCTGAATCCTTTGTGAACGTGAAGCGGTGGTTACATGAGATTAACCAGAACTGTGATGATGTTTGCAGGATATTAGGTAAGATCTGGTTGTCGTGCATATGCTATTAACTATACTCTGAGATTTGCCTGCGACAAGAAGTCATTTAGAGCAAAAGTACTTACAAAATCGATTCATAGGGAACTGACTCTACTCCCTTCTATTTTCTTTCCAGTTGGAAATAAAAACGATGACCCAGAACGAAAGGTAGTGGAGACAGAAGATGCCTATAAGTTTGCTGGCCAGATGGGGATCCAGCTATTTGAGACTAGTGCTAAAGAAAATATAAATGTTGAAGAGGTATGTGCTGGTGAAAAACTGTGATTGGACTATGACAAAATTACCATTTGTTACGAGAGGGGTTGTCTTTGTGTAAATGAAGTGATGAAGACTATCTAACATAACATAGCTGTGGTTCCGTTTTTCAAAATTATTTTGAAATATCACTTGCTTAGAGTATTAACTTTAAAACTATTGTTTACACTAAGTAAATTCCCCCTTTGCCTCTCTTCTCTGTTTTAGTACCAAGAGAGATCTTTGTGATCTATAAATTACATTTAACATAACCTAAAACCTGGTTGTCTGTCTTCCGGACTATAGTACTTTTTTGTTTGGTCACTAATGTAATGGAAAATATTTCCTCATTTTGCCTGTTAATTCTGATCCAATCTCTTCCCTTTCCTCCTTCTTCTGTTATTGCATCAGTATTACTCATCCCTAAATCTTCCTTTCCCTTCTTCCCTACTGTTTGAAAATTGCATTCAGAACTGACAGACTTCCCTTTAAGAACATTTTGGTTTATTGTTTTAGCTCCTCCTGTGGCAGTGCCCCTACGTGCTTGAGCCCATAGAGAATTCTCAGCTTCTGCATTGACCTTATAAGGGAGTGTCAAATTGACCAGCTTCTTGTGATATTCACTGATAGTATAATGTATGGCAGTGCACAAAGGAATACTATCCAGGTGGACCAGCCTGTGCATAAAGACTTCCTATGCCCAGGCCATGATGGAGTCGCTTTACATCGGAGTCAAAACTGCTTTGACGATGTTTCTTGGGGGTGGGGGGGGGGGGGGGGGGGGGGGGGTTCCTTTCTTAGACGCTTGCCAGGCTGCAGCATGAAAGGCTGTATATGTATTCACCAGGCACTACTGCCTCGAGGGTCGGGCCCACAGAAAGGACCATTTTGCTTCCTTGGTCCTCCTGGGACTTCGCAGACACCAAGCCTGAGTGTTGTTCAGCAGGAGGTTTTCTTGCTGGAGCTGTGTGGATTTGCAACATGGACGGTGAATCGTAGTAGGCTAAGATTTATAAGTTCATTGGAGGCAAAATGAGAGAGAACTAGGCTGCATGACTCATTATATCAGAGGGTAGCAAACCCTGATCCAGCAGCCTAAGAAAAACTGGTGTGGAAATATTTGTTTTTGTAATGACATGTAACCAAATAAATACAATTGTATATTTTAGTTCAAAGGACTGCTTCAATTCCTGTCTGGTCTGTTTTCAATATTAAAAATATACTGAACAATGTATTAGATTGCTTGGAAAAGACATTAATGATGAATCTTTGTCAGTTTTTTAAGCTCGAGTGAAATGTTGTTGCAAATATTTGGACAGGGTTTCTGGCTCCATTATATGCAGGGAACCATTTGGGATTGAGCCAAACAGGTAACCAAGAGTGTCAAAGGTTTAGGTAAATGCAGTGAATTGAGTAATCCACCGGTTACACCATCCTCTGTTTTTAACGTACAAATGAAATGGTAATTATGACCATTCTTTTTAAAGTAATGGAACGGCAAACTATACGCCATTCATTACGTGTTACATGGAATGCAGTGTCCAGACACTTGTGCGTTTGTAACTAGCACTATCCTTCATGAAAACAATGATCCTTAAACTGTATCAGGCTCTGCAATATTGAAGCAGTATTGAAACAGGTTCACGTTCATATTTGTAAATTGTATTTATTGAATCTGCGTGCACGTTTAGATTGGACGTTTTTGACGGTCAGTATACGTTTGTTGTGGATACTTTTGAAATATTTTACTTGATTGTGTGTTGAAAAGACCAACTTGTCACACAATAAAGGAAGTATTAGTCAACTAATGAAGATCTGGCTGTTCACCTAAACAACAGCTTTTACAATTTAGACCATATCATATGTTACTTCTTAGGGTCCGTTAGTCCTTTTGATAATCATACTTTTCTGCAAGAGTTTCCTTTGTTTTTCACTGCTGTTTACTCCAACCGTCTGACCCTGGATTTGGCCACCTTTTTGTTATTTACCAACTGAGTCAGTATTCTGAAATTGTCTTTCATTGTCATCTTGACAAAGGTAGTACCCCCAGTAGATGCACTCAAGCAATACTTTTCAAACTCTCCCTTGTCCTACATAATTCTGCTGTGCATTTTTATTCTCAGTCTTGCACCTTTGTAACGCCTCCTCTTTGATCTCTCCACTTTATTTCTATTATATTTCCTGTCTATTTAAAATTTCTCTGTATTATCTTAAAACTGGTTCTACTGTATCCCTCCCTTGCGCTCTACTGGCTTTGTCACTTGGTCTGCTTTCAACTCTTTCGTCTTCCTATCTTTTGCTTCTTCACATCTGTTTTACTTGCTCCCATCACTACAGTCCTATAGATAGCCATCTAACACTCAAGCTTTTGTATTGCTCTAGATTTTTCACTTTCCCCCTCCTTTTTTATCTGATATTAGTCCTTTATTTCATGTTTCCATTTAATAACACTGCTATTTAAATTTGTGCAACATTATCTGTGTTTTTGAGCAGTTCCTTGAATGTGCCGCGGACAGCACTATATTAAAACTAAATAAATGCATTTCCATACAGCTTGTTTACTGAAAATTATCCTGTGCTACCATATTTCAGTGATTATAACTAAAGGTACTTCAATCAGGGATTTGCAAGCCTGCTACTCGCTCATGAGAGTCTCAAGGCGCTGGGGGATGGGGGTGGGGAGTAGCTCCACTCAGTCGAAGAGGCAGGTCTCGAGTGTCTTCCTGAGGATGTTCAGCGAGGGGGCTTGTCTGATGTCAATTGGGAGCTTGTTCCTGGTCTTGGCCGTGATGTAGGAGAAGGCTCTTCCACCCGTTCTGGCCCTGTGGATATGTGGGGTTTCGGCGAGGGTGAGGTCGGCGGATCAGAGGTTTCTCTTGGGTGCGTGGAAGGAGATTCTCACATTGAGGTATTGGGGGCCGGTGTTGTGGAGGCATTTGTAGGCATGGATGAGCATCTTGAAGGTTACTCTCTTTTCGACGGGGAGCCAGTGAAGATTATGCAGGTGTTGGGTGATGTGTTCGTGGCGAGGGATGAAGAGGGCGAGTCTGGCTGCGGTGTTTTGTATGGTCTGGAGTTTGTGGAGCAGAGACTTGTTGATCCCAGCGTAGCGGGCTTTTCCGTAGTCCAGTTTACTTGTTATGAGTGCGTGGGTGACTGTCTTCCTTGATTCGGGGGTGATCCATTTGAAGGTCTTTCGGAGGATGCGTAGGGTGTGGAAGCAGCTGGAGGCGATGGCTTTGATCTGTCGGGTCATGGAGAGGGAGTAGTAGAGTATGATGCCGAGGTGTCTGGTGTGGTTCATGGGGGTGGGAGGACTGCTGGCCACCAGGTGTTGTCCCATGCAGAGGGGGTGGGTCCGAGGACGAGGACCTCTGTCTTCTCCGGGTTGAGCTTCAGGCAGCTCCTGCTCGTCCAGGATGCACCGTCCTTCATTCCTTCCTGAAAGTTGAGTCTGGGGGTGACTGGGTCTTTGAGGTTGAGGATGAGCTGGGTGTCGTCGGCGTATGATACTATGCTGAGTCCGGGCTGTCGGAGGATGGCGGCGAGGGGGGCCATGTAGATGTTGAAGAGTGTGGGGCTGAGCGACAATCCTTGGGGTACTCCTCAGTTGATTTCCATGGGTTCGGAAAGGAAGGGTGGTAGACTGATCCTTTGTGTACTGCCGGTGAGGAAGGAGCGCATCCAGTTGAGGGTGGTTCCCTGTAAGCTGCCTCGTGGAGTCTGGCGGTGAGTGTGCGGTGGGAGCCTGTGTCGAAAGCTGCGGCGAGGTCGAGTAGGATCAGGGCCGGAATGTGTCCTTGGTAGTTGAGGGAGCGGATGTGGCGGCGAGTAGGGTGGTCTCGGTGGTGCGGTTGCTGCGGAATCCGGATTGGGAGGGGTCAACGATGGAATTTTCTTCGATGAATTTTGTTAGCTGGGCGTTGACGAGTCTCTTGGTGACTATGGCTGTGAAGGGAAGGAGGTAGATGGGTCGGTAGTTCTTGAGGTCCGTGTGGTCTGCCGAGGGTTTCTTGAGTAGGGGTCTGACTTCTGCACATTTCCAGTCATTGGGAAACGTGGCGGTCTTGAAGGTGCTGTTGATAGTGCGTCATTGTTCTGGAGCGATGGCGGCTCTGTGGTAGATGTGCGGTGGGCAGGGGTCCGTGGGGACCCCCGAATGGGTGCCCTTCATGGTCGAGGTGATGTCTGATGACTGGGGTTCAGGAGGAGATGGTGGGCTGGCTGGAGTTGCTGGGGTGGGGGGTGGTTTCGGAGGCAGGTGTCTGGTCATTGAAGTGATGGTAGAGGCCCTTGATTTTTATTTGGAAGTAGGATCCAAGCTTGTTGCAGAGGTCCTGGGATGGGGTGATGTCCGTGGTTACGCTGGGGGGTTTGGTGAATTCCTGGAGTCCCTTTTAGTTGCTGGTGTTGGCCAGGATCTTGTTTTGGATGAAGGTCCTTTTGGTGGATCTGATGCGTTGGTGGTGTTCCGTCATGGCGTTCTTGTAGGTGGTGTGATCTTCTGGCATTATGCGGTTTCTCCAGTTCTTCTCAAGGCGTCTGCAGCTGTGTCTGGATTCTTGGAGGTTGGTGGTTAACCAAGTGTCCTTTCTGGGGCACTGTCTGTCGGAGTTGTGTAGGGGTGCAAGCTCGTCTGTGCAGTTGCAGATTCATCTGTGGAGTTCTTTGGCTGTGAGGTTGGCGTTGGTCGAGGTGGTGGGGGCGCTGTGATCAAGAGCGGAGTTGAGCTGCTCCTCAGTGATTTTGCTCCAGTTCCTTCTGGAGGGTGTGGTGCAGGTTTGGGGGCGGTGGGTTTGTTGAAGTGTACGCAGTGGTGGGCCGTCCAGAGGGGTTTCATGGTGTGGCTGACGTGGATGCTGTTACCTTCTGCGAAGATGGGGTCGAGGGTGTGTCCCGCATTGTGGGTAGGAATGGTGACCAGCTGTTTTAGTCCGATATTTGCGAGGTTGTCCAGGAGGGTGGCGGTATTGGGGCTACTGGGGTTGTCGAGGTGGAAGTTCAGGTCTCTTGAGTATGTAGTCCATGGAGGCAATGGCGTGGGGTGTGATGAGTTCAGCGGTGGTTGTGGTGAACGAGGCGTGAGGTCCAGGGTGTCTGTAAGCGAGAGTGCTGCAGAGTGTGGTTCTCGGGCTGGTCTGAATTTGGAAGTGAAAGTGTTCTGTGGTGGGGAGCCGGAGGTAGCTCTTGTGTGCGATGGCGAGTCCCCCTCCTGGGCGGTTGGGGCGGTCTTTCCTCTGGATCTTGTATCTGTTGGGGATGGCGGTAATTATGTCTGTGGCGGAGGAGGCGTTGGTCCAGGTTTCTGTAAAGGAGGTGACGTCTGGTGAGAGGGTGTGGAGGAGGTCCCAGATCTCAACAGCGTGTCTGTGCAGGGAACGCACGTTGAGGAGGATGCACCTCAGGGTTTCGGAGGTGTTGGCGTTCGGTGTGGGGGTGGTGGCCGTGGGGGTTCTGATGGTGTTGAAGGTCTGCGGCAGTGAAGGCAAGAGAACTGTCCGTGGGTGGTAGTCGGCGTGGATAGCTTGCAGTTGTTGATCCTCCTGGGGTTGAGTGTGAGGAGGGTAACTGAGTTGTAGCGGTGGATGGTTGAAGATCCAGGGTTCCTGATGCTGGTCGAGTCACGGACGGGCGCAGGCGGGCTTGCCTTAGGCGCACCTTCGGCGCGCAAGCGGTGGGCCCACGCAGCGGCCGCCATTAAATAGGGGTGGAGGGAGGGAAAGCTGAGCTGGGAGGCGGGAGATTGGGCGGCAGGGGGGAGCGGCCGTTGGCGAAACAGTGAACAGAATTAACGGTATCAAGGCAACACCATTCAAATTGAAACAGGAACGATGACAACAGCAAGGCAACAATACAATTTAGGCAAGAGTAAGACAAAATTACACTATTAAACACTGGTGACACAGGAAGAGAAAAAACGGGCACAACGAGGCAGAAGGTCACAGGGGCAGGCACGAACCCTACCAGAACAGCGGAGGTGCAACGGTGGAACTACTGGGGGAGAGAGCAGGTCACTGACCGGAGGTCAGGGGTCTTGATTGTAAGTCCAAAAACTATCCACAGATTTAAGCAGGAAAGCAGTTAATACCTTAAGTATGCATTCCTCCACTAGTTCATCCTACCCCTTTAACTGTGCACTTAAGATGTCTTCTTCTTAGAATAGCCTTTAGGGGTTTCTTGTTTTGACACCACCAGCCAGGACTAGAACATAACTGCACAGTACCAATTAGAAACCCGTAATATTCTTGTTCGGACTGTCTTTAACCTTCTAACGTTTGATTTATCTGGTGAATGAACATTGTGATTTTCCAGGTTTCCTTTTGCTCAGACTTCCATCACCTTCCAGCTGGGCACTGATGAAGAGGCTACAGTGAATATTATAAATTGCATTTAAAAAAAACTTGAAAAGTTGGATAAATTGAACTAAGAAATGCATTAGATGAGAGTCCAGGGTAAACATTGTGGAGTGCTTTCTGATACTTCCGATAAATAAAAAGCTTTATTAATGCAGTCTATTTGTAAGTAATAGTTAATATTGTGCAAGCTCAGTGGTATTCATTTTATCACCCTCAGAAAGATAGCTGTCCATGGTGGGATTTAAACCTCTTCCCAGCAGGCCTAGACATGTCTGTTTAACAGACTGAGCTATTTCATATGCTTTCTTTTAGAGCAAATGGGGTAGATCAAGGAAAGGAGCTGTGTCATTAAGACATTTCAAACTCAATATGGTGTTGGCTTGCCAAGCTAAGAAAACTCAGACTAGGTCAGGGTTTCCTGCCTTTGAGTTTTTGGCTTTCCAACTGGAGTCAAAAGGATTTTCTCCCTTAAGGCCAGGCTTGCAAACTAGGTAGAGGTGAAAATTATTAAATGATAAGGGGTCAAATCCACAATAGACAGTCCCAGTTCTGTTGATGCTGCTCCTAACATTATTTGCAAAAAGAGATATGATTTCTACCATACTAAACATATTTTCATATCACAAGTGTTAGCCTTTCTGGATTGCCAGCGAAAGGGGAGGGTGGGCTACCTGTACATGTTAAAGTTTATCATTGTCTGAAAAGAGATCGCGGGCTTGGCCAAGACCCCACTGAAAGGATTCAAAAATGCAAATTTGTAGGATATGGAAGATAATGCTTGTGAATTGGTGAGAGGTATTAAGCCCTTGGAGGTGGAATAACTAATGGCAGCTTAGAATGTGGATCTTCCAGTAAAGGTTGGGGTGGTGGGTGTATTTTGTATTTTTTGGATGCATTTTATAAATGTGGGGGATTTACTTATCCTCCAATATTGGGGTATCTTTCATAGATTCACATGTGTGAATCATTCCCAGTCTAAGTGGGAGACCCACAGTACCATAGTAAAGCAGTATTTATCAGTATAATTGGCTGTAAAGAGAATGCAAGGCTTAGATTAATAGCCTATACATGTCCTTTTTTAAAAAAGAACCAAAGTTGAACATTGACCAATCAGGTGACAGCATCCTTAGAACACTCCCAATAGAAGCATCTTCCTTCAGATTTTCACTGCATGTCTTGTGTGAGAGAATCTCCCTGCTCTATGCTCAATTCTTCAGTTTTGGTGATTTCCAAAATGATTCTTTTCTCTGCTCCATTATGTCAGTACTTGTCAAGAAATGACTCTTCAGACCTTGTGCCACCAGTGGTAAGAAAAGGCTTCCTTCAGAAGATCCTCATGAAGAATGTATTTGTCATCCTCTATCCCACAAGATGAGACTGCAAAATATGCAGAACTTTTTCTACCAAAACCCTCAAAGACAGTGAGTGAAGACTATTTTTTATGGTTGCAGAAACTGAAGTCTAAAACTGCAGTCGTTTCTGAGGAGGAAAGTAGTGAGTGTTTTTTTCACAGACTACCAAGAAGAGGGAAAGAAGAAAGCCTGAAAAGAGACCTACCATTGATCTGCACTAGAAAAAAGAAAAAGGGCTTCTTCGGACTCTAAATCTGAGCCTTCAACTCCATCTACAGCTCTGTCTTAGAAAGCTAGAGCCTCTTCTGAACCGGTTTAAAAAAAGACCAAACTAATTGGAAAAATGTCGACGGCATCAACGCCTTTGAAACAGTCGTTGACCGCATCTAAGATCAAAATATAGATGATGACTTGCATTCCAGCAATACTTTCACAATCGACAACTATCTCTTCAACGACATCTGCGTTGCCGACGACCACTCCAACAACGACAGTGAGGTTGACGAAGACTGTACTTCCACTGGCGTCAGTACTACCATCGACAACGGCACCGTTGACGAGACAATTATCATCGTCGTCGAAATTCAATCAGAAGAAGCCACCTGTCATACTTTTAATCACACTGTCAACGCTACCATCTACTACCTCGTCAACAAGACTTTTGCATGTCTCCACTACCACTCAGCCACTTGTTAGATCTCCATGAATCAGAGGATGAGTATCAAGGCTTCTTTCACGTGCAGCTCACAGCCCTTCTGAGTTGCACGTGAAAGATCAAGATGAAGAGGAAGAATATGATTATTATGAGCCAGTATCAAGGCTATCACTACGTGGACCAATACCATAACTATGTTCCTCTTCCACCACTACGAGGCATGGTCCAGGTTCCGACTGCTTTAGTACAAGACCTGCAAAGCATACTTTAAATTACTACAAGCGCTTTCCAACACCAGCTGAAGAGCAACAACCATCTGCAGCGGTATCAACGCCTGCACTTAAGTCACCGGACTATATGCCTCCTCCACTTACTCTAAGAATGACGCATCTATCTCGCATTGCCATGCCTCCTCGAGAGGATCCATCTACTACAGATAATGATGATAATGGGGATAAAGAAGGCAAAATAAGGCAATAGAACCATCAACAACGAATGGGACGATTTCCTTATCCCTACACTTTCACCACCAGCACCTGTGTATTCTCTACCGGAAGATATTGGTGGTCTTCACGCGCTAATGGGGAGAGCAGCCAAATGTTTCCAGCTCCCAGTTTCTGTCAAGCAATCGGACTGTTTACTGTATGATTTCAAAGAGCATTCCAGAAAAGATCAGAGCAATACCAATTGTAGATTGTCTGGGAAGAAGGAGTCAAAGTAACAAAGACATGGGCCACTGCCACTACTGTTCTTCTTAGAATTGACAAAACATATACGGTGCCAGAGGGCTTCCCTGCCTGTTTGATTATTACTCACACTGCGTAGGTCTAAAAACACTTCCACCGCCAATCTCTACTCTGCGTGACTAGGAGGGCAGGTGACTTGATAATATCAGTAAAAGATTCACAAGGATGTCAGATACAACTGTCCACGCAGCAAACTCTCTGGCTATTCTCGGGCGATATGGTCGCCAGATGAGGTTGGACATCGCCACATACCTAGATTTCTTGCCAGAAGGCAAAAAAGCTGAAGCTGCACGTATCTTGCAGGAAGGCGAACGATCAGCACCTGAAATTGACTCTGCAGTTGATATTGCATCCATAGGCCTCCAGCAATTGGCAGGATAAGCTGTCCTTCGACGCCAGGGTTGGCTCAAGGCCACATCCTTCCGGTCAGAAGTTCAAACTAAAATCCTCAACATGCCCTCCGACAGCGAATCTTTATTCGGCAAGCACTTTGATGATGCCCTACAGGCTATGAAGTCTGGCACTGAGACGGCTTGAGCCCTAGGAACTCTCCAGTGCTATAATACCCCATTTTGCAGAGCTCATGGGTGAGGAACATACTTGTATTGTGGAGAATGCCAGACATATCAACCACAGTCCTACCTTTCGGCCCGCCTATCAGCAGCACCATCCCTATCGAGCACCGCCGTCCACAGCCTATTTTAAGCTGAAACCTAGAAGGAGACAGGCTGCTTGCTTCCACCAGAGATACTGGCAGGAAGCAGTGACAAACTCTATGTGCCGGTTACACACCCTACACATCATTCGGTGGGTGTCAGAATTTCCAAATATCTACATCAGTGGAGTAAAATCACTACGAAAGTGGGTCCTAGATCTCATTGCATATACCCTGGAGCTCATTCAGGTTCCACCTCATACTTCACCAGAAAATTTCTCCCCATCACACCTTCCTCTTCTTCATAAGGAGGTATTAGCCATGTTATTAAAAAGAGGCCATAGAGCATGTTCCCCACACTCGGGGGGGGGGGGGGGGGGGGATGGGTTTACTCCTGTTTTTTCCTAGTGAGGAAGAAATCTGGGAAGTGGCGCCCCGTTCTATATATCCGGAAACTCAACAAGTACCTGAAGAAACCATCTTTCTGTAACCTTCCAGGAAATTCTCCACCTTCTCAACCATGGAGATTTTCTAACCAGCCTCGATTTCCAAGAGCCTACTTCCATGTCCCCATCCACCCCAGGCATTGCAAATTCCTCAGATTGGCAGTAGGCGGCACTCATTACCAGTTCAAGGTGTTACCCTTTGGTCTATGATTTGCTCCCCAGATATTTGCAAAATGTCTTGCCCCAGTGAGGGCTCATGACAAAAACCTTCAAGTCTTCCGATATCTCGACGATTGGCTACTAAAGGCTCCATCCTTCCAACAAGCATCAAAGGATACTTCCACTTGTCTTCATATCTTTCAATTCTCGGGGCTCACAGTCAACTTCCAGAAGTCTCTTTTCAACTTCCAGAAGTCTCTTTTCAACTTCCAGAAGTCTCTTTTCAACTTCCAGAAGTCTCTTTTCAACTTCCAGAAGTCTCTTTTCAACTTCCAGAAGTCTCTTTTCAACTTAAATGAAAATAACCTCTCTGGGAGCAACTCTAGACACATTGCTCGACAAGGCATTCTTGTCCATAAACGGGCAACAGAAACTTTCCTTTCTAGCCTGCTCTATTTCAGAAAGAAAGTGCACTTCAGTTCACCTGATCAAGTCTCTTCTCGGCATGAGATCCTCAGCCATTTTCTTAGTGCATCATACTAGTCTCAAACTTGGTTGCACTGTGGCTCCAGATGGAAGGACATTTCGATGACATCATCCAGATCACCCCAGTGATGAAAACAGTTCTTCCTTGGTGGACAAGCTCTTGCAATCTCTCTGCGGGAATAACATTCCTTCCTCCACTTTCGGAGTACGTCATTACAACAGAGAGTTCTCTAGAAGGGTTGGGAAGCTCACTTACAAGACATTCAAATTCAGGGCAAGAGACTCCAGAGCAATCCAGATGTATATCAACTTTCTCGAACTCCGAGCAATCTCGCTGACTGGCCAAGCCTTCTTGCCGAGGATTCAGGGGTCATTTGTCTTAATAAGAACAGATAACATGACAAGTAAGCGTTACTGTTCTGTCTCGGGTAGCTCAAACCATCTGTCAGGGGTCAATAAGTCATCTGGTGACCATAAGAGCAGAACTTCTCCCAGGACTGCACAGCTCCCTTGCAGACACCTTGAGCAGAACAACCCAGAGTTGCCACGAATCAAAACTAAACCAGCTCGTTCTGGACGCCATATTTCAACAGAGGGGCAAGCCAAAATTGGATCATTTCGCATCTCAGGAAAGCAAGAAATGCCGGTTTTACACCAGCAGATACCCTCTAAAGGTATCCTCGAAAATGTCTTTTTAATGTCAGGATATACGCCTACGCTTTTCCCCGATCTCGCTTGGTCCCAGCCTTCTCATGAATATGATAAGGGAACCATGCCGGTTAATACTCATTGCTCCATGATGCCCCAGACAACACTGGTTTACGGAGCTCCTCTTGTTGTTGCAGGACAGCCACATTAAACTGAAGCCCCAAGTGGACTTGTTATCGTTGAGCAACAGCAGGTCCTTCATCCAGACCCAATTTCTCTGCATTTATCAGCCTGGCTCCAGAGCACCATGAGCTTCAGCACCTAGCAAAGGATTGTAGGAGTGTCCTTGCTAAGGCTAGAGGTGACTCTACCAACAAAACGTATCGCTTCAAATGGAAACAATTTTGTCTATGGTACGAGAAATCTAAAGTATATCCTATCACATCGCCTCCAGAACAAGTTTTGCCATGTTTGAGATGTCTAGCCAAATCCAGTCTGGCGCATTCCTCTGTCACAGTGCATTTAGCTGCTATTTCAGGCGACCCTTAGGGTCTCCTTCCTTGTGGGCTCAAGGATTAATAATCCAATTTCTTAACCTCTTCGACGCCGATGACGGAACGGTTCCGTCATGCACGTCGGTTGGGCTGTGCTTATGACGGAACCGTTCCGTCATGGCCCCGCCCGCGCTCAGAACTTTCAGCACCGTGCGGGAATCCGCGCAGCGCTGAAGAGGTTAAAGGACTATTCAGAGCATTTCCTCCAATAAAGTCACCACATGGCAGTTTAACACTGTACTAGCACAACTTTATCAAAAGTTCTTTTGAGCCTATTCATAGGGCTGAACTAATGTTTTTTACTTGGAAAGTGGCGTTGCTGCTAGCTCTTGCTTCGGCTAGAAGAGTGAGTGAACTCCAAGCGTTCACTATTTAGGAACCTGTTTTAGAAGTCAGTTTGCATGGTAATTCTTTGGACTAATCCCAAATTCATACCGAAGGTTCCAACCGATTTTCATGTATAATCAACCAGATATGCTAAAGACTTTCTTTCCAATCCTCGACACTAGCGGAAACAGCTCTTCATACTCTTGATGTCAAGAGGTGCTTAAAGTTTTGCTTACATCACACAAAGCGTATTCGTAATACAGATCAACTTTTTGTGGCCGACGGTAACACACACAAAAGTGTGCTCGTTTCCAAACCTACCATAGCAAGGTGGATTTCGGCAGCCATACAGTTTTGGCATTCTAGGGCAGGCAGACCTTTAAGACCAAATACTAAAGCTAACTCTACAAGAGCAGTTTCTGCAACTGCAGTTTTATTTGAAGGGGTGCCCATTGAAAGTGTAGGCCATGCTGCAACCTGGAAGATCAGGCACACTTTCACCCAGCATTCTCTGGATTCGGCGCAGAGCAATGATAGCAGTGGGTCAAGCGATACTTAGGCATCTTTTCCAATAAGGTGAGCCGGTTTCCATACAATGTATAATGTTGTACCCACCATCCACTGCCATATTTATGTATTATTTTATCGCTTATGTATTGTACAGCCAGCTATTCTGATTCAAGCATGTGTATCGATGAAAGATACCCCAATTATGGAGAAGGAATTTGTTACTTACCTGTAACTCCCGTTCTCTAGTATTGTTATCTTTTATGGCTACACATGTGACCCACCCTCCTCCTTGGAGGCTCTCCATCTTGGCAAGTGAGGACTATCCCACTAGTCCTTGGAAAACTGAGGGAAGATGCCTCTGTTGGGAGTGTTCTAAGGGTGCTATCGCCTGATTGGTCTTTGTTCACCTTTGGGCCTTTTTTCAAAAGGACAAAGGCTATTAAGCTAAGCCATGCATTCCCTTTACAGCCTATTATACTGATAAATACTGCATTAAGATGGAACCGTGAGACTCCCACTTCGGCGAATGATTCAAGCATGTGACTCTGTGAAAGATACCATACTGGAAAACTGGAGTTACAGGTGTGTAACAAGTTATTTTTCCTTAAATCAGGACAGATTGCAAGGTTATTTAAAAGAGCATCAAACACTGTGAACTAAGGACGTGAATGTGGAGTTTTGTGCATGAGCAATTTGTCCAGTTTAATTATTTATTTTTATACAGGTTTTGATTTTTTTTTAAAAGTCAAATGTATTTACTTTTGATGATGAACAAAGCAGTTCTTCCCTTATCCCCCGATCATGGTTTTTGTAAATGTCTCTTGCATCCCCAGTTTAAAAGGACTCGGTGGGGAGTAGGCCCTTGCATCCTCCATGCTATTGGCTGGATTTCATCTGCCGACTGAATCTTCTCTGTTACTCTTTTGCAGATGTTCAACTGTATCACAGAGCTCGTTTTGCGAGCGAAAAAAGAGAACTTGGCAAAGCAGCAGCAGCAACAGAATGATGTGGTGAAACTCAACAAGAACAGCAAACGGAAGAAGAGGTGCTGCTAACGCGCTGGGCGGCCTCGGGGAGCATGCTCTGACCGAACAATCCCTCCAGCGAGCCTCGGACTCCGGCAGGAGGAGGAGAAGCGGACACTGGCTCGGGGCCCTGCTGTCGGGGGCCTCAGGGGACGTTTTCTCAGTCTTGTGCCGTTATTTAAAAAAGAATCTCCGCGTTTTCTTTCGAGAGGCATTGGCATCTGTTCTCTTTTGTGCCAAGAAAGCGCTGTTGGGTTCTTCTGGCCCCCCTTTTCCTCCATGCTTCTCCGGAGCGTTCGATCACGAAAGGACTGTCCGTTGTCTGCTCTGTGGACTCATTAACCCAAGGGCCTGTACATAATGTATATTGCTTTAACCAGCCGCGCCTCCCTTGTATCGCTTCGACTTCTGTCTTCTTAATGCCAACCAATCAGGAACCTTAGAGTTCGTCTTTTTAAAGATCTAGTGCAGACCAAGTTCTTAATCTCAACTTGCATCAATCGGGCTGCTCGCGGCGGTGCCCAGCTCCAGCCGCTTAGTCTGCGCTCTTTAATCTGTGTCAAACTATTCAATCTATACAAAAGAAGAAACACTCCTGTGCTTAAGACCGAAACGGAGCAGATTTGGATTATGTTTGTTTTTTAATCAAGTGATAATTGGATGAGGATTACTGACAGTCTGTTTCTATTCTGATTCCATTCTCCTTCTCCCCAAACTAGAGAGGGAGGAAAACTACAAACCAATCTGCCAAAAATGTTTTCTACCAGCCTGTCTATAAGAAAAGGAGAAGCTAAATAAAATGTGAAGTCTAGTAGTGGTCTGTGATTGCGGGTGGGAGGGTTCACACAAGGGAATTTCAGATAGCTGCTTAAAGGGTTTCTGAAGCTCTCATACGGTCATTGATTGAAGTCCTGTTTATCTATGTGCCTTTTAGTCGTTCAGAAAATCTCAGCTATGTGGTGAGGGTGCCAAACCATACTCCCTTTATTTAACCCTCAACTCCAATAAAACCTTTTAGGGGAAAAACTATCCCTGAACTATGGCTGTAAAGAAGCTTCTGGTAAGAGTGAGTGTATCACAGGAGCTCTTCCTGTTCTTCCATTGTAATGCAGTCTTCTCAAAAGTGTTTTATGTACTTAAAAAAGAATCACTATGACCTTCCTTAGTATTGGGTGGACGGTGTACTCTGTCACAAACACGGCGAATGTTCCATCCGCTGCCTTGCAAGTGCACTGTGATCTATAGCACTTGTTGTACGGCAGACCAAATATCCGCCACATTTTGTCAGTGTATCCCATCCGTGGAACTCTAAATAAGGCCCTTAAACATTGAAGAAACCCCTGGTTCACTTCAAGGCATGCAACTAACAATTTTTATTTTGGTTTATTAAAATGGGATCATTGTATTGAGGGTTTGAATTTCCTTTCTGATATTTTAATAGGCCATTCTTCATGTGATCTGTTTATTTAATGTTTTGGTATTTCAGTGTGATACAAATCATTTTTCTTAGAGGAATAGTGCAATAACATTGTGCAGTATTTTGCATGAAACTGTCATTAATTGCAAATGTATGCTTAATTCTCCATATCCTGATGAACTTCATTTATTTTCCTGCAGAGGCAGGATCTTGGTGTACATTTTGTAATATATGCTTTTTAGGTGGACACTTTTGGCGGCCTAACTCAGGCTATATTAGTCAATTTCCATTCATTTTATTTAATTAGAATAGACAGTTTAAAAACCAGAAAGAGTCCCTATTTAAATAGGAGACCAGAGTTTTCCCCCCCACATTTTTTAAACGAAATATGTGAGAAAAGAAGGGTGATGTAGCCGAAGTTGCTGGTGCTTTCGACATCGACCTTCTTGTTGACAGCGTGCATGTGGCAGCGCTACCAGCCCACACCATACGAGAACTGAACATAGACCCGGAGCATTGGTGCTTTGATCAAGAAGCCCTCTTCCTCGCAAGGACGTTCTTGAGGTTGTGAAGCAACCAAAGCAACGAAACCCCCCTTTTCAATGCCCCTCTGCGAACCTCTGAAGCCTTCACTGGTTTTTGTGAAGGCCATGGTACCTGATCTTCTCCTTGTCCCAAGAGTCCACCTGTATATTCCTATTACAGAAAGGACGCTGTTTGGGCTGATGAGAATCCAGAAGGCAAACGATGCAGACACTGGAAGCCTTTTCCAGCCACATGAGAGGCATCTTACAAAAATATATTATTTACAAAAAGAGATCCTATTGTTTAAAAAATAAAGAAATAGCATCAGGAAACAGAAAAAAAATTACTCACACGCCGAAAAGACATTGACCTTATTATTTGGGAAGGTTTTCCAAGCAAAAAGACCAGGAGAGTGACCAAGCGCCGTGCTCTGGGATCCTGTAAGCAGGAGTCCGAAAAATAGAAATTGGCTTACCTTTTATTGTCGGGCCTGATGGCATACTAGTGGAATGGTCTTTCTGTCTTAAAGGAGCTATAGCATTTTTCCAGCCTTCAGTCTATTTGGCTACATGGCCCTTCTGTTCTCACATCTTGCCTTTCATAAGGTTTGTGAAAGAGTTTTCTGGTCACCTTTATGAAAATACTGACCTTCTCTGTTTTTAAAATTGGTTTCTTGCTTAAAGAAAAGTGTTGGAAATTGGCCACTACAACCTACATTAGGTTTTCAAAAGTGTGTAGCCTATTTTTCCCATTTAAAAATTGGGTGTTGAGAATTGAAGAGTGTTTTATATATTTTACTAAAAAGCGTTCAGTGATGGCTGTGGGGGAGGGGGAGCAGGGAGGTGGATTGCATTTAAGTGACTACTGAAGATTCCCTTAAAGATGAGTTACAAATACAGGTAATCAGGCGGCATCTGGCAACCGCTTCTATAATTTTGAGAAAACTCCCTATGAGCATTAAGACCTTTCTGTTGTCCAGCCATTTAGTCTAGTTACCAAGCTGTGGTTGGCGTCTTCCACCAAGACATAGCCAATGCAATTATTTTCCATTGGGAATGGCCTGCAGTAACCACCCTCCTTTGAAGTTGCACACATTTTACCCTCAATGAAGGTAATCAGCCTCGAAAGGCAGCTCTCCGAGAGCAAAAGGCCACTGCTGGCTCAGACATCCTTTATTGAAACAGCTATGTCTACATATTTTGCCCTGACATCCTCCAAATACTTGACATCCACGTCAAGTCTGGAAACATAGAACTCAAACTTGCCACTAGCAAAAGTCAGCACAACCCGCTTTCAGCAGATTATTTCAACTACAACAGACACACCGATGTTGACATCCAAAAAGCCTCAAACATACCAGCAATTCCAAATACTCTAATTCCCAATTTGCGCATGTAATGCAGATCGCCCTTCTTTATGAATAGTGTTAAAACACTCTTGCGTATCACCTTCCCTGGAAAGAATACCAGTATGTACGCTAAAAGATGTAGTGTGATACCTGCATGATGCGGATGCTGGTTATAATGGAGAAGGCATCAGATTTCATAATGACATTACTCTGGACATGTCAGCCCAAATAACGAGGCATACCAGAAGAAAACTAGTTTATAATGGACAACGTTCTGCAGAATGATCATGTAATACATGTAGCTCTAGTTGGGGACTGTTTGAGTAGTTCCAGTTATTACCATGTCCGCTATCTTCGATGTGAAAGTGATGTCTTTATAAGGTAGCCATCAGAGCTCCGAAACCTAAGGCATTTTGTTTCCATATTTCACAGACATGTCTTACATTATAACCTTTTTTCTTTGCAAGTTTTTTTTTTAAGGTGCGTGTATGCTTCCCTAAAAGACATGCATGTCATAGAGTACTACTTCACACAACATGGAGGCCTGCAGCACATTGCAGTATTTGCAAGGTTCATGCTCTTTACTGCCCTGGGTTTGAGGGCAATCCATGGGCAACTCTCCAGGACTCCCTTATGCTTTTTCATCATGGAGAGTTCCAGCAATGAAAAAAAGATCTTAAATCTCTAGATCTTCAAGTGCCACTGTAGTTCTTTCTCCTAGACATCAGTGGACTTTAATAGCTATGTAGGTCTGTGGGCCCTGAACTGGCTGTTTCATTCAAGCCACTTTTACCCATCTATGTTCCAGCACATTTGGAGGGCTTCCAGTGGGCAGCGTTGCCATTTTTGCAAAAAATACTTCGACTTTGACTCAAGACCCTCTTGATTGTTCAGCATTGCTCTTTTTGTGTCTTCGAATGCCACTACCTCTCTGTAGGATTAGATCCTTATTCTTTTCTGGGAGCTCAGTTTGACTACAAGCCTGTGCTGACAACTTCCAAGTGGCCCAGTCCAACCCTTGCTAGGCTTGAATGCGCAAGGGTAGGAGTAGCCACTGGAACCCCGCAATGTGGCGAAAGTAATTGCATTGTCCTTCTGGGAAGAGTTATTTTTTCTTAGTGATGGTCTATTTAGTTCTTCAGTGGCAACGTTTAGGTGGCACTTGATGGACTCCACAGTGCATTGGGTACTGGTTTGGGTACTTTCCCTGAATTCCATTTGCCTTTTTAGATGCTGAAAATAAACTGAAAATCTGACCATCAACCATTTCAACCTTGACTTTAAAATGGATTTGGAACCTCACTGAATTTGTCTATCCAAGTTCTTGAGCCACTCCGTCATATGTTTGAATTTTTTCAGCTACAGTTGCCAAGGCACATGATCCTAGTGCCAGCTGTAATCCTTTGATTACTAATAAAATGCATTACATTATCCATCCAGACACTGAACTAAACATCTTCTCTGTACTAGTGGCAATATAGGGCGTGGGTGTGTAGACCTGTTACCAATATTACCCAACTATATCTTTCATATAAAATAAATTATGCTAGGTATCTATCACTTGCATGCCACAAGTCCAGTTAGTGAAGTATGTTAAGCTAGTCTGGAGAACATAGCGTGAGCTTATGTCTTTAACAGTGAGCATGCTCATATATTTGTTTCATCCAGAATACAGAACTGTCGCAAAACACATTTAGGGCTTTGTTGAAAATGTGTTTCTTAGACACGTCTCATTGCTGTGCTACTAGTATTCTTTAAAAAAAAAAATGTTATTCACATTTATATTCTTTACTGCTGAAAACAACCAATACATGATTTGCTTCCTTGAGGCACAGTTCTCCTGGCGTTTTCTCGAGGCTGTAAAGTCATACAAGTATTGAGTGGTCACAGAAAACATTGTTTATAAAATCAATTTTGCATTTTTGGCTGTTTTCTTACATTCTCATGTGGCACAACAACTTGGTGACACAGCATACAGTACTATTATTTTTAAATAGCAAACTGGTGCAGAATCAGGTGAAGGGAACAATGTTATCATTAGATGAAAATGTATAAAGTGTTATAGATATTGTTTTTTTTATAGCACATTTTCTTGAGTTTTAATACGTAGCTGCAAAAGCAAAAAAAGACCAATCGTTCCAACAGGCCGTGTCTCCTCCCACCCTCTTTCTGTTGCCTTCAGCAGCTTCATAATCAAGAGTAACAGCGTTTCGGGGTTTTAGCAATGAATTTCCTCATACAAGGACTTTTTTGGTGAGACATGTTTGTTCAAGGACAATGCCACAGTACTTGTCCCAGGCCTCCCATATCTTGGCATGTGTGTTTTTATGATATCCCCTGCCGTTCTGCAATTCGTCTAATGGGGAAGGGGCGGGGGTGGGTTCCATATCCTTCCAGTGATAGGCTATATCTCTTTTCGCCACACCCAACCCCAACCATAGTAAGAAAGTTTATATCTGTTGCAGTCGAGGTAGTCAGTTATATGAAGGGTCATTCTGGGGTCCGTTCTGAGTGTCCATCCCAGTACTGTGTCCAGGCCTGTGAGCACTGCTTCCTAGAAAGGGCAGAGCCAAGCACAGCCCCATATTGTGTGTAACAAATCTCCCGCTGAGGAGGAGCATGTGAGGCTGGTCAGAGAGGCCAGTACCCCATATCTCATAACCTATGTCTTGTGAAATAAATTCTGTGTAGATATTTCAATTAAATAAGACCGAACCTGAATGCACTGGCCACATCCCTCGAGGCAACTTTGGCCTCCGTCCATTCACCATCTTCAAAGGGGCGCAGGTCCTGTTCCCAGGCTGATGGCAGCCTATCAAAAGAATCTGTGGTATGATGTATTGAAGTAAAAACCAAAGGAAATGATGGACGGAGTGTTGAACATTGCAAGCACTCACCCCCAGTCAACTGATCTGGGTTAAATCCATCACCGTTCTTTAGCCCACTCTGCCACCCCAGTTCATACATGGCCATATGCAAATCAGTCTGACCCTGTGCCTCATGGGAACAGTCCAGCCCGAACTGCCAAGCCATGTCTTCCCTGGACCGGAAACAAGCTTCCTAGGACCGGTTTCTGGCATTTCAGCCGTCTTCAGCCAGGCTTGCTTGAATCCAGTGGCAAAGTGAGCAAGGGACTCACGTCTGAGCATACCCTGCCAACTTATGGCTGGGGGTGAGTGCTTGCAATGTTCAACACTCCGTCCATCATTTCCTTTGGTTTTTGCTATGATGTATTGAAGTACCTTGGCTATTTTGTGGTCACCAATTCCCCCCTACTAGAAGTTCAGCCTCTAGTGGAATGAAGTTAGCAAGGTCCTCCAGTTCAGCTGTGTAAGATCATGTCTTAGCTGCAGGTAGCAAACAAATTGACTGTGATGCAAATTAGATTTCTCCAGGAAGCCCTGAAAGGATTTTAGTATTCTCTTCCAGGGGATCCTCATCAATAGTCATAAGCACTGAATATTCCCGCCCATGTGCGGGGACCCCGGAAATAATAAAATTATATATGTAAAAAACATACATATATACAGCTCTGTATATGTATAAACATATATCATTTTTTCCAAGCAAATGCAGCTCCCATAAAAGGCTAGGCAATGTAAATATACACATCCAATAACACACATATATATATATATATAAAGGTATAACAATACACCTAAATCTCTTTTTTTTTTTTTTTTTTTTTTTTTTTTTTTAATGAGGTAAACACTCATGAGAAAGCAAAAAATAAAGAGAACAAACTGTGGAAAAACACAGATGTATAACACATTGCCAGCCTGCAGGCTGCATTGCAATACAATACCATAGAGACTAAAAAGCCCTGTACAGGTAAAAACTGGCACCGTGCCTTTAAGGCAGCCCTGACTTCCATATCCCATCATGCCTCAGGGGTGACAGTTAGGTCAGTTGTTCTTTCCGGCTCCTTCAGTCAGGACCCTGGAATTCAGCTCTCTTCTTTTTTGACTCTTTAGTCAAGAATTATAACAACTTTAAGATTTTTTTGGACTTCTTCTTACAATTTCTGTGAGGAAGTCTGTATCCTGTGTTTTTCTGACTGATTTTTCAACCATTTTGTCAGAAAAATGCCTTCTTTATTTGTTCCATGCCCATCTTGTGGAAAAAAGAAGGCTGCGTCAGACACACATGAGGTGTGTATCATCTGTCTGCCGGACTCTCACTCTCCAGCAACATGTCGTCATTGTGAAGACCTTTCCAAAAGGACTTTAAAGGAGAGGGAGAGGATTAGGCTGTATGGCCTAGCAGAACGGTCGACGTCGAAGCAGTTGGTCCCTGTTTGCTCCCCATCGACGTCGGGCTCGGCGTCGAAGACTCCAGCGGCGGGATCGTCGCGGAGAGGTGAGGAGTCAAGGGGAAGTCATGCTGCAAAGAGAAAATCGTCGTCGACTTTAGATTCAGCGTCGAAACGGAGGCGTTCGACGTCGACGGCGTCTAAAAGCTCGGCGTCGAGGTCTCGGCGCCACAGTTCAACGTCGAAAAAGCATCTGTCGACGTCAAGAGAAGATCGATCGACGTCTGCACATAGATATCGTTCGTCGTCGAAAGAAAGACATCGTTCGACGTCGAGGTCGGCGAGACATCATTCGACGTCGCGAGAAGTACGTAGGTGATCTCCACAGTCGACGTCGAGACCAAGATCGCCGTCAAGATCAAGATCGCCGTCGAGGAAACATCGTTCGACGGCGAAGAGACTTTCGTCGTCGTCGGAGCATTCGACGTCGAGACAAAAGTCTCCGTCAGGAGTGACGTCGAGGCAGACGCCTCCGTCAGGGCCGACGTCGAGGCAGGAGCCTCCGTCGGAGTCGACGTCGAGGCAGAGGCCTCCGGAGTCGACGTCGAGGCAGGTGCCTCCGTCGGAGTCGACGTCGAGGCAGGTGCCTCCGTCCTCACAGGTCTCCAAAGCTTTGGTGAGGTACATGAAGCCTCCGTCGAAGATAATCTCGACGTCGAGACAGGAAGCTCGGAGCCTCGAAGATTCGAGTCAAAGATCTCCGGTGATAGGCCTATCACCGTCGAGGCAGCCCTCTGTTGAGGGTACGCAGGAGGTTTCACATATTCGCCTCACGATTCGACCAGTCTCAAGGCGAAAATCTCCTCATAGACTGATATATACAGCTCCGGAGTCACCGCGTATCATTTCTATCTCGCCTTCAGGGTCAGAGGGCTCAGGTTCAAGGTCAGCATCACCAGAGCCTGTACATCAATCTCCAGTTCCTGCAAGAGAAAGTTCGCAGGAGGAGGACAATGCTGTGCCTCAAAGTCCCGTAAGGGAGATGCCTCAGGACCCTGCTATGACAGACACAATAAAGGCATCGCTAACAAGAATAAGGGGCGTGGTATTCCCAGCGACACCGATCAGACCAAGATCTCGAGAAAGAGAATCCCGAAGTCACTCTCGAGCACCAAGAAGGCGATCCAGGTCTGCCTCCCTCAGAAGAGAGTCGACCAGATCAGAGAGAAGGCGCCGTAGGACCCCTTCTACCTCCCCTTCTTCCAGATCATCCAAAAGGGATTATTCACCGACACTCTCGGAGACGCCACCCTCTCGGGTATCTCCGGTAGATGACATTTCTACATTTCAAGAAGTGTTGTGTAGAGGAGCTACAAAATTAAGTATCCCTATGCCGGTTCAGGAGACCACCACATCCATAATTTTTGAAACTCTTCATGAGCGCACAGTGACACGCCCGTTGTTGCCATTAGTCCCCGGTTTGCTACAACCGGTAATGGATATCTTTCTCACGCCAGCAACCACCAAAACGGCGCCGGCGAGAATTCTAAAAAAGTACCGTCCAGCTCCGGAGGATCCGCTATTCCTTAAAACAGATCCTCCACCGGACTCTGTCATCACCGCCGCTGCCAGAAAGACGCATGCAGTAGCTGGCTCTTCAACGGTGCCACCAGATAAGGATAGTAAAACGCAAGACTCCTGGGGGAGGAAAGTTTGCGGCTCAGCATCCTCAAGCTTGAAGGTGGCAAGTGCCTCGGCGCTTCTGGGGCGCTATGATAGGTCACTATGGGACTCTCTTCAGAGGTTCGTTGAAAAAGTTCCATCAGAGGACAGACGGGACTTTGAAGAGATTTTGCATGAGGGGAGTCTGGTTTCTAACCAGATCATAAGTGCAGCGGCGGATGGGGCAACACTGGCAGCGCATGAATATGCACATGGAGTCACAGCCAGAAGATCATCCTGGCTTAGATTGACGGCCCTGAAACCGGAAGCGCAGGCAAGAATTTTAAATCTGCCTTTTCTCCGGTAGTTCTCTTTTTGGGTCCCATGCAGACGAGGAAATGGCCCGTATGAAAGCAGAGCTGGAGACCATGAAAGCAGTCGGGCTTGAAAAGAGGAAAGAGTTTCGACGCCGCAAGGGAAATGACAGGCGCAATTACCAACAGAGGGTTCAAACCCCTCATTGGCAAAAGAACCAGGACCAGCAAGGTCAAAAGAAACAGCAATACCAGTCCCGCAAGCCATCCAGGGGACGAGGTAACAACAGGCAGTCTAATGCTGGAAACAAAGCACCGGGGAAGCAATGAGAAACCGCTTCCTCCGATGCTGTCCACCGCTCCGGTGGGAGGAAGTGTTGCGCATCATCTTCCAGAGTGGCAGACAATCACAAAGGACAAGTGGGTACTCAATATACTGCGTCATGGGTACTCGCTTCGTTTCAGAAGTCACCCCCCATCGATTCCTCCTGTCAAGTCATCCCAGCATCTAAAGCAGCTCAGAGAAGAGGTAGCGACGCTACTACTCAAATCTGCAATAGAGAAAGTGCCCATAAACCAGAGAGGAAAGGGAGTTTACTCCAGATATTTTCTCATCCAAAAGAGGAGTGTGAAGGCGGAGTTCAGACCCATTTTAGACCTACGGATACTGAACAAGCACATAAGAAAGGAAAAATTTCGCATGCTGGCGCTCCACCAAATATATCCTCTTCTCCGGATGGGCGATTGGATGTGTTCACTGGACCTTCAGGATGCATATTTCCATATTCCCATCCTAAGGAATCATCGAAAATTTCTCAGGTTTGTGGTAGGCAACGCTCACTATCAGTTCAAAGTCCTCCCATTTGGCCTGAAGTCAGCTCCTCGAGTATTCACAAAATGCGTGGCAGTAGTAGCGGCTGCTCTGAGGCGCGCAGGAGTCTTCGTCTATCCCTACCTAGACGACTGGCTAATAAAGGGCTCATCGCCACAGAATGTGCGGACACAGCTGTCGCTATGCCTGAACTTATGTCGCAGGTTGGGTCTCAGAGTGAATGTCAAAAAGTCCAATTTTTCACCAACGCAGAGGATCCACTACCTGGGTGCAACTATAGACTCCGTAGTAGGAAAAGTGTTTCCTTCGGAGGAAAGACAGTCATCCATTATGCTAAAAGGCAGACAGATTATGACCAGCAATCTGTCGTCGGCAAGGCAAATCTCATCTCTGCTAGGGGCCATGGCATCCTGCATCTTCCTAGTGCCCAATGCCAGGCTAAGGATGCGTCCTCTCCAGCAAGATCTCGAGGACAAATGGGATCAAAGGAACTCTCTGTGGGAAGAAAAGGTTTGCCTCTCCTCTGCAGCCAAACAGTCAATCAAGTGGTGGCTGAAGCCAAGGAATCTGCAAGTGGGGATTCTTTTCCATCAAGAGCCCCCAACTCAGACCTTAATCACCGACGCATCCCTTCAGGGATGGGGTGCGCATTTTGGGACTCTGCAAACTCAAGGACGGTGGTCCAGCAGCGAACAGTGGTACCACATCAACATGCTGGAGCTCAGGGCGGTCCACCTAGCCCTCAAAGCGTTCCTACCTGCGATAACGACGAGTACCATTCTAGTACAGACGGACAATACCACCACAATGTACTACCTGAACAAGCAGGGGGGTACTCGATCCAGAACGCTCTCGCTGGAAGCTCAGTCCCTGTGGCACTGGATCCTAGCAAGGAACATCTCATTGAAAGCGGTGCACCTACCAGGAGAACTCAACGTGCAAGCAGACTTGCTCAGTCGGCATTTTCAAGAGCCAGAGGACTGGGTAATCAACGACGAAGTGTTAGAAGACATCTTCGGGGAATGGGGGCGCCCGCAAGTGGACCTCTTCGCGGACGAGCAAAACACAAAATGCCGAGGCTTCGCCTCAAGATACCATCGACCAGGATCCCTAGGGAATGCCCTTTTGATCAATTGGTCAATGACATTTGTGTACGCTTTTCCGCCTCTCCCGCTAATTCCCAAGGTGGTGACCAAGCTACAGAATTCATCTGCCAAGATGATACTCATAGCACCGGACTGGCCGAGGCAGTGGTGGTACACGGATCTCCTACACATGTCGATCCGCCCCCACAAGCGGCTGCCGTGCAGGCCGGACTTGTTATCCAAGATGCAGGGGAAGATTTACCATCCCAGCCTTCCCTCGCTGAGCTTAACAGCATGGCTCCTGAAGTCCTCCAGTATGGCCATCTGAACCTCCCTCAAGAGTGTATGTCCATACTGAAGGAAGCCAGGAGGCCTTCGACAAGACACTCCTACTTCTGTAAGTGGAAAAGATTTTATATATGGTGTGCTCAGCATCATTATGATCCCACTAAATGCCAGGAGGATGTAATTTTGCCCTATCTTCTACATTTAGCAAGGGCAGGGTTGAAATTTTCATCCATAAAGGTTCACCTAGCAGCCATAACAGCATACAGGCGTTCGCCTTCACAGCAGTCATTTTTTAAAGTGCAGGTAGTGAAGGATTTCTTGCAAGGGCTCAAGAAAGTCTATCCCCCTGTTAGACCTCCCTCTCCTTCCTGGGAGCTAAACTTGGTTCTGTCAAAGCTCATGGGTTCGCCTTTTGAGCCTATTCATAAGGCTACCCTACAGCACCTCACATGGAAGACAGCATTTTTAATAGCCATCACTTCAGCACGGAGGGTCAGTGAGATACAGGCCCTCTGTTCTAAAGAACCCTACACTGTTTTTCATCTAAATAGGGTGGTGATGAGAACTCACCCTTCGTTCCTACCCAAGGTGGTATCGGAGTTTCATGTAAACCAAGCCATCTCCTTACCAACCTTTTTTCCCAACCCCTCCTCTCCGGCAGAGAGGGCGTTGCATTCTCTAGATGTCAGAAGGGTCCTGAAATTCTACCTAGATAGGACTAAGAATATCAGGAAATCTGACCAATTGTTTGTGAACTATGGGATTGTCCGTATGGGCTTTGCTGCATCCAAACGTTCCATTGCTAGGTGGATTGTTTCTAGTATTACTTTGGCCTACCAACTGGCTCAGAAACCATTGGGGGCGCGCCCTAAAGCGCATTCGACAAGAGGAAAAGCGGCTACCGCGGCTTTTCTCAATAATGTCCCACTCTCCGAGATCTGCAAGGCAGCCACTTGGAGATCTGTCCACACTTTTACCAGGCATTATTGTCTGGATTCGGACACCAGGGCAGACACTCAAGTAGGACAAGCCTCCTTGAGGAATCTGTTCCAAACATAATCATTTTCATGATTCTTTTTCTCCATGGGTGATACAACCTTAGTTTCATTTGCCTGCTGGTGGAAGGGGAGCTTGCTACTCTATTCAGTGCTTATGACTATTGATGAGGATCCCCTGGAAGAGAAGGGTAAGTTACTTACCTGTAATCCTAGTTCTCTTCCAGGGGTATCCTCATCAAAGTCATAAGCAACCCACCCACCTCCCCAGGCAAATGAGAAGAGGTGTATTATTCATTATGGAAAGGGTATATCTTTGTGTTTAGGACTACGGTCCCGCAAAGAACAACTGACCTAACTGTCACCCCTGAGGCATGATGGGATATGGAAGTCAGGGCTGCCTTAAAGGCACGGTGCCAGTTTTTACCTGTACAGGGCTTTTTAGTCTCTATGGTATTGTATTGCAATGCAGCCTGCAGGCTGGCAATGTGTTATACATCTGTGTTTTTCCACAGTTTGTTCTCTTTATTTTTTGCTTTCTCATGAGTGTTTACCTCATTAAAAAAAAAAAAAAAAAAAAAAAAAGAGATTTAGGTGTATTGTTATACCTTTATATATATATATATATGTGTGTTATTGGATGTGTATATTTACATTGCCTAGCCTTTTATGGGAGCTGCATTTGCTTGGAAAAAATGATATATGTTTATACATATACAGAGCTGTATATATGTATGTTTTTTACATATATAATTTTATTATTTCCGGGGTCCCCGCACATGGGCGGGAATATTCAGTGCTTATGACTTTGATGAGGATACCCCTGGAAGAGAACTAGGATTACAGGTAAGTAACTTACCCTTGTCCCCTTCATCTAGTCGCCATTGATCAATACTTACCAATAAAATCCCATTTGTGGAACCCCTCCAGCGCTGCTACCAGTGTTTGTCCCTCCTTAAGAGGCGTTTCTTGTAGAAAACTGGCTCTATATATACTACACCAAAATGAGGTATAGTGTGTATAGAGTCCAGGTGACCCCAGAGGTAGGCAGAGGTTAAAGTTAGATAGAACCTTACTCTCTATTTGTGGTAGAGTGATCGAGCAGTAAGGCAGTATCAGAGGGCAGTGTTAAGCAGCATTTGATGTACGCACTCAGTCATCAAATAAATTCACAGACTCAATAACTGAGCTCTAGACCAATTGTTTTTGTATAAAAAATATACTGTTTTATCTTAGAACTAAGCCAGCCTGGCACAGGTAAGCATTAAATACTTTTCAGTAATAAGTTGCTGATAGTCGATCAGTTTGAAAATGCAATAGGAATTGTACTTCATTTGATTTTCAGGGGATACAGTAGGTTGCAATACTTAGCAAATACAGTACATTGAAATGAATAGGCTTTTTCAGTAAATTACAGGTAAGTTACTTTTTACGTCACTTTTCTAACTCCGTGCTGGATACCTAGATTCAGCACTGGGACATTTCCTGCAAACAGGTAAGCAAATAGGTTTTGGTTATTTGTGTGATTTTTAAAGAATATTTTTAGATTTAAAAACTCCACACAAACTTTTTGGAAGAAAATTGTCAATGTTATCCTACGGAGGAAAAACAGGTTATCGGTTCACAGGTAAGTTATCGACTGTGGGAGTTAAGGTTCTGGGGTTAGACTCAGGGGTCCCCCAGGGTCAGTGATGCACTCCTGTTGCACCCTCAGCGGCACTAGTGCGGCCTGTTGCACCCTCAGCGGCACTAGTGCGGCCGGGTGCAGAGTGTTGAGGCCCAATGTTATCCAATGGGGGATAGGGGGCCTCAGGTTGGTGGCTGCTGGCAAGCAGGCCACTGGTTTGTGGGAGCAAAGCTCCTAGGGTTTAGTTCAGGGCAAATGGGGAAACAAAGTAGCACAAAAGGTGCACCCTCAGCGGCACTGGGGCGGCCGGGTGCAGGGTGCTGTTTAGAGGTCGGGTGCCCTGTTTTAAATAGAGAACCTCAGGTTTGCAAAAGCACTACAGGCAGGGCGACGAAGGACTTCTGAGTGCGACTACCCCTTCGAGAGGTAAGTTGGGAAGTTAAAGGGTTGGTTAGGCACCGTTGGTTTGGGCACACAAGGCCGTGGAGCGTCGGTCAGGGGGGGCCTTCTGGATTTAGGCTGCGGGTGTCAACCGGTGGCTTGAGGCAGGTCAGGGGTCGCTGGATCTCAGGTCAGGATCGCCGGGGTGACCACCTCGTGGTGTTTTTCCGCTCAGGACGGGTTCGGCGGGTGCAGGGTGGGCTGGATTTGCGGTCTCCGGCTCCTGCCATAGGTTGCAGTTGAACAAATCCGGTGTTTACGGGAGAAGCAGTCTTTGGAAGTGAAGGCAGGCAAGTCTTCTGGGGTTTTCGAGGTTGCTGGCTGCAGGACACACTGGGATTTTGCAGGTGCAGGTTCGAAGGGAGACAGGCCTGTAGGGCTGGGGCCAAGTCAGTGGACGTCTTCCTCTTGTTAGCTGGCTGCAGGGCTGTTCGGTCCTTCTTCTTGTCATTGCTGGATCTGAGGAAGAAAGGTCCAGGGTGCCCCCTAAATACTAGATTTATGGGTGTTACAGGTAGGTAAAGGGCAGGGACCAATGGATCCCTTCCCTGGAGTGGGTACACCCCCTATCGTGCCACCCTACAGTTGGAGGGGGCAGGAGCCTGCCCCTGGTTGGCTAGGTCCCCCCCATTCTCAAGATGGCGGGGACTCAGAGTTGTGCTTCAAGAAATGAGTACAAAGTTCCACAGTGGGTCACAGAACACAGTAAGAGTTTGTGATATCACGTTGATAGGTTTCCCTCCAAGGAGGAGGTAATTCCTCCTTTCGGAACTAGACCCCTCACACACCCAGCAAGCTAGGTGTCATGCTTCATCTTATGGGCCTGCTCCTTGTCGGGTCGATGCTGCAATAGCCGACGGGCACCCATAAAGGGGCTCTTTACCGGAGATCTTTTGTTCCTTGCCGTTTAGGTGCTGTGGGTGTGAGGGGCCTAAAACGTGTAGATGTAATGGTGGATGTGCAAGATTAAACAGGGTAGGGAATCCTCTAAATAAACTTTATTCTGGAAGGATCCCAGCCTGGAAAGAAAACTGATTAAGAGAGGCGACTATCTGGCTATAATGTGTCAAAAAAGCACTCTACTCCTAGATCACCGATATGTTTCTCGCCTAGTAGTCAAGAATGATCTGTGGCGATTCCTCAGGACCAAATGGAAAGAGAACTATCTACACCTAATGGTGAGGTGGAAAACTACCTACCACTCAGTGATCCTATGGGGACTGTACCCGCAGGTTTAGAGGCCAACCTAATGTTTGTAAGAACGCGCCTCATCAGTTACAGTGGGATACTAGACACGCGTAGTATTGTCTGCTCCAAATAGAAGCCCAGTGGTAGACCAACCCCGCACCGCTGCAACCGGGATGGACCGCCTCCCCCACCCGAGGGGTGGAGTTTGCAGAGGTGGGCACACCTCTTTCCCTCACTTGTTTTTCCCGACGGTTCTCCCGCCCAAAGTGGGGGGTAGAACCAGTGGGTACCAGGTGCTGAAAGCAGCAAATGGTCTGGAGAGGCTCACAAAGGCGGCATGCCTTTGATGCTTCCCCTTCGTGAACCCTGCCCATCCTGGGGGAGGGGGCTTGGCACCTCGCCCCAGGATGTGCATTGTTTCAGGCCCCCGAGAGCAGCAGGCTCTCGACCCAGGGGTCCAGAAACATGTCTGTTGGTGGCAGCCTAAGCAGCCACTCAGTCAGGTCACTAGAAGCTGGTCGAGTTTCAGGGGGCATCTCTAAGATGCCCTCTGTTGTGCACGTTACATTAAATCCCACACTGGCATCAGTGTGGGTTGAATGTGCTGAGAAGTTTGATACCAAACCTCCCAGTCTTCAGTGTAGCCATTATGGTGTTGTGGAGTTTGTAATGACAAACTCACAGCACCAAATACTCTTAATGACAGCACTGCACTTACAATGCCCAAGAATGGACTTGGGCACTGTAGGGGTACAGGGCTCATGCACCTGTACTCTCACCACTGGTACAGTGCACCCTGCCAGAGAGGTGACTGACTATGCCAGGGCAGTGGTTTGTGAGCATGGCACACAGATGTGTGCCATGTCGACTCTTCACTTTGTTCTGCACCAAGACACGCATGCTGCAAAGGCAGTGTGTGTGTCAGGGTACAGGACCTCTAAGGGTGGCACAATAAGTGCTGCAGCCCTTAGAGGCCTTCTCTGGTCACAGTTCCCTGGGTTCCTGTGGTACCATTTACCAGGGCTGACATGTGGCCAGAGATGCCAATTGGGTTTAGGCTTCAATGCAATTTTAGAGAAGGAACATATGCCCTGGGTACCTGATTAGCAGGTGCCCAGGGCACACTCAGTCAAAGAACATCAGCAATTCAGCAAAAAAGGGGGGGGGGGGCATACAATGCAAGAAAGAGGACACTTTCTCACATTTTCTCATTTAAGTATCCCTCCCATTCTAACATCCTTATTGTATCTCTCCAAATTGTCAGCATTATTCTGGGCCCTGGGTGAAGCGAGGATTTCACTTGGTCCCCATACAATAAATGTGTTATTAATTGTACATTCAGCTCCCACTTTTCGGAGGTGAGGTCTTGATCACAATGTGTCGTATCGTCATTCATTTCTAATGATTCAATGGGAGGCTCTGTAATATGACTCGGTGTGCGCAGCAGCTATACCACTGTCATGGGTAGACTGAAAGCATTTGGAGAGAGCTATCCGTTGGCACCACTGACTCAAGAGAAAACCCAGGAGGGTGGAGTTGACCTTCTCAAAAAAGGAGCGTTGCATGTCAAAGTTGATTATAAAAAGTGTAGCAAAGATTCCATCTTAAATATTGCTGATCTGCCTTGTATTGACGACGCAGAGGTGCCCAGACTTTAATGTCTTCTACCAGTTTGCCCATTAAGACTCATATGTCCTGGTCACAGGCCATAGTGGCATTTGGGGTGAAATAGACCCCAGATATCAGAAGCTATCCTGAACCATGTAGAGGTCGCTGTCACAAGCCAGATCGTGAGGCATTGCGTTAATCGGGTATAAAGATGACTTAGCTATAATAATTTGCAGGCCAGACATAGCTCAGAAGAGTCCGAGGATCTGAGACATGCGTGAGCCCGAAAATAGAAGGTCCATTATAAAGATGATGTTGTCTACATATATGGCCGCACTGTCCGAAATTCCAGAGTCCCCTCATCTGGACATCTATCAGGAGCCACTCTGCCAGTGGCTGTATGACATGGCAGTAGCAAACATTAAGGGGGATGGGGCATCCTTGCCGGGTGGCCCTTCAAATTGGGAACTAGTTGGCTTCTGCATCCCCACTTCAAATCCTAGTCGAGATGTCTGTGTATAGTGGTCTTGTATGTCTAATAGACTTCGAGACAAAATTGAGCCTCTGAAGAAGGGTGTACAGGTAAGCCCATGCCACAGAGTCAGAGGCCTTTTCACAGTTGGCCAAAAGCACTGCTGTTGGTCCTCCAAGCGTGTCTGCCATGGCCAAAGCATTGTGCCACTACCTTATATTATGGCGGATGGCAGGGCCTAGCATAAAACCTGATTGACCACAACAGACCTGGGAGGGAATCACTTTGATCAGCCTATTTGCCAGGGCCATGGCCACAATTTTGATTTCTGTATGAATAAGAGAAATGGATTGGTAAGCTCAACATCCGTCTAGTGGCCGTCCCTGTATTAACAAAATGTTGGCCCTCCCCAGATGCGGGGGGAGTGACCCACACTTTTGCCTCTGTAATTACCTCTTCTAATGACACTATAGACTTACCCGAGTAAAGTTTATAAAATTATATCTGAAACCCACTAGGGCCTGGCACTTTCACTGATTTTAGGTGACCCAGTGCCCCCGAGTGCTTGGCCATTTTGGTGTTCCTCCAAATATGATTTCTCGCCTTCCGCATGGGTTCTCAGCGGCAAGTCCATCAGGAACCTTGCTATTTCCATGGGAGACTCCATCTGCGTGTGAATATAAGGTAACATAGAAACTCGTGAAATAGTTGGTGATGTCTTTGCAGTCTGTAATGGGTGTGCCACCCGCAACACTCGAACCAGAGAGCACAATGATCGTGGTGTATCGGCTAGTGAAATGATTGGGTCGGTGCAACATTGCACTTTGTCTCCCCATTCATACATCCAGCTTTGTGTAGCCAACCAGGCCCCTCTCAACTTGTTGATGATCGGGTGCAATAAAGACAGTGTATTATATTTCTCAGTACTCACGGAGTGCAGGTTTCAAGGTATTTCACTTCAAACGCCACCTTTGTGTGTCATTTGCAGCCCAATTGTAAGCTGAAAATGATACCCCGTAAGGTGGCTTTCATGGCCTCCCAAAGTATCCCTGGGCATTGCACTGTTTGTTGCAGGTAAAGAATGAGTATATTGTCTCACCCATGTGGGTCCTACATCCCTCCTCCCTGAGTGACCAGACGCTCAAATCTCCATCTCAGCTATGGGTAGTCATGCCCCACTCTAAGGTGCAGCTCCACTGAGAATAGGTTAGAGATGCTCCTGGACAAAATATGTGCTCTGATCACCCCTTGTGTCTCTGCTGCGGGCATCAAGAAGTAGCTGAGGTGTGAGAATTATCTGTGGGCACTTGAGTAAACAGCAAAGACTTGCTCTCTCCGGTAGAGCTATCTCCAAATATCAGAGAGGTCCAATGCCCCCAAGAAGCATGCTATCAGCGAAGAACAATTGGGGTGTACACCTGACCCGCCATCTCTGGATTAATTGATAACGCTATTCCAGTTACCTCCCAGAATTAGTGGTCTCCTGGGTAGCGTTCCTATGAGTTGCGTATGGGTCTCCGGAAAGACTTTTGTCATAGGTGGTGGGGCATCACCATTGACTAACGTCAGGGGGGTTATCGTCCAGAAGACCTGTGATGGCCATATATCTCCCAGATTTGTCCACCCATTCTAACGTGACTTTAAAGGGTATATGGCTCTAGTGCCCCTTATAAAACCTCAATGGAAAAAGCTGTGTATAGCCAATACAAGCCAAGAAAGGGACTTTATTACTGACAAGGTGAGTTTCCTGCAAGAGCAGTACATGCTCCAGAAGCCTCTTTGCAGATGTCAGCACCGCCCCTCTCTTTATTTATTTTTTATTTTTATTTTATTTCAGGAGTTTTATATAGCGCTGGCTGGACCCAGGGGTATCAGAGCGCTTTACAGCATATACAATTATGAGCAAATAGACGGTACAGGTAATAGGTAAAGCATGAGGGATCGCGCAGGGTAGGGAACAGGTACATAAGCAAAGGGGAGGAGGGTGCAATACAAACCAGACGATCATCCAAGCATATTCATTGTTCAATTAGTTCGTACAAAGAAAGTTTTCTTGATCCGAGACATCGGTCCCACATTAAGGTATGGTGGGGCGTTAGCTGAGGAACATCCTAGGCTCTATCGGTTCGTTCGAGAGCGGTCGAGGAAGAGGGCTTTGAGTAGTGTTTTGAATTTTGGAAACTAGGGGGTTGTTCTGATGGGGGGGGGGGGGGGGTAGTTCCAGATTTTTGGTGCGTTTCCAGCAAATGATTTGGCTGTGGTTTTCTGCTTGCGAGTTTTTGGACACACACTCAATGACTGACTCCGGGCCAATGGTTGTAGAAAAATATTACTTTAGTTACTTTTAATTCTAGGAACCAAGTTGGACTCAGTTACAGGTAAGTAATTTTTATGCAATACTTAAAGATTACTGTCAAGCGATTTGCATTACATGAACAATACTTTACATGTGTATGAAATGCTTTTCAGTACAGAAAAAAATACTTTGTATTCAGCATCATACATAGCAGTATACAGTGAGAGACAAGTGCAATCCTATGGGAAAAAGACAGGTGAGTAACTTACAGGTCAGTAAACTGTTTTGAGATTCAGTCTCCAGGGGTTTTGGTCAACACTAGGCCAGGGTCGGACCAAGGTAGGTACTCACCAGCGGCACTGGGGCGGCCGGGTGCAGAGGTCACTGGGCCCGATGTTATACTATGGACGCTGGGGGCACCTCAGAGAGGCATCGGTTACAGGTAAGCACCTGTGGTTCAGGGACACAGGCCCTGGGGGTTAAGGTCAGTACAGAAGATGCCACCAAGTAGCACTGAGACTTCACCACCAGTGGCACAGGGGTGGCCAGGTGTAGAGTGGGGCCCAGTTGAAATCAATAGAGATCCTCGGTTGGGGAAAACAACTGCAGGCTTGGTTCTGCAGGCTGGTCTAAGGAATCCCACATCTGATTAGGTAAGTTGGGGGGGGGGGGGGGGGGGGGGGGGGATGCCAGGACACCGTTACCAAACTTCTCAGTCTTCATTAAAGCTATCATGGAGCTGTGGAGTTCGTGTTAACAAACCTCCAGCCCATGTACTCAAAATGACTTCACTGCACTTAGTGTCCTAGAATGGACTAAGACACTGTAGGGGCATATTACTCATGCAGTTATGCCCTCACTTGTGATATAGTGCACCCTGTTTAAGAGCTGTAAGGCCTACCAGTGGGGTGACTTACCTATGCTACCAGCAGTGGTGTGTATGCATCGCACCCAGGAAGGTGTGCCATGTCGATTCTTTTAGTTTAGCCACAACACATAGTCTGCAATCGCAGTGTGTATGTGTTAGGTCTTTTATGGTGTTACAACAAACAAATGATGGACGGAATGCTGACAATGCAGACATTCTCCCCCAGTCAAGAGATCTGGCTTAAATCCATCGTTCTTTTGCCCACTACGCCACCCCAGTTCAGACATGGCCATATGCAAATCAGTCTTGACCCTGTGCCTCATGGGAACAGTCCAGCCCGAACTGCCAAGCCATGTCTTCCCTGGACCAGAATCAAGCATCCTAGGACCGGTTTCTGGCTATCAGCCGTCATCAGCCAGGATAGCTTGACTCCAGTGGCACAGTGAGCACGGGACCCACGTCTGGGCATACCCATCCCACTTAGGGCGAAAAGCGTTACAACAAACAAATGATGGACGGAATGCTGACAATGCAGACATTCTCCCCCAGTCAAGAGATCTGGCTTAAATCCATCATTCTTTTGTAGTGGGCAAAAGAACGACGGATTTAACCCAGATCTCTTGACTGGGGGAGAATGTCTGCATTGTCAGCATTCCGTCCATCATTTGTTTTTTGTAACGCTTTTCGCCCTAAGTGGGATGGGTATTCCCAGACGTGGGACCCGTGCTCACTACGCCACTGGAGTCAAGCTATCCTGGCTGATGACGGCTGATAGCCAGAAACCGGTCCTAGGATGCTTGATTCTGGTCCAGGGAAGACATGGCTTGGCAGTTCGGGCTGGACTGTTCCCATGAGGCACAGGGTCAAGACTGATTTGCATATGGCCATGTCTAAACTGGGGTGGTGTAGTGGGCAAAAGAACAACGGATTTAACCCAGATCTCTTGACTGGGGGAGAATGTCTGCATTGTCAGCATTCCGTCCATCATTTGTTTGTTGTAAAGGTCTTTTATGGTGGCACAATACATGCTGCAGCCCTAAGGGACCCTCTCTGGTCACAACGCCCTTAGTACCACTGGTGCTGTTTACAAGGAACTTATATGTGGGCCAGAGGTGTGCCAATTGTGGAAACAATGGTACAGTTTAGGGAAAGAACACATGCACTGGGACTTGATTGGCAGAGACCCAGTGCACACTCAAAGTGCATCAGAAATCTGGCATGAAGTGTGGAGGGGGGGGTTACTGCAACAGAAACCCACTTTCCTACAATAATTTCATTGTCATTGGATGCAGGGTGTGTGGTGGGATCACTGTCCTTTCCTCCATCCACTCCAATACCACCTTGAGGGTTTCAAAAAACACGGTGCTGGATTGGATGACCGGGAAGAGGAGTAGGTAGCATATATTGAGGCTGCACTATTCCTTCTTGGTTCCAGAAATGATTGTTGTTGCTATACCTGCCATGTATAATCCCGGAATATCAAGATTCTGTGGGAGTTATATATAAGGGAGTCCTGGGTGCAAGCAAAGCAGAGAATAAAATCCCCATTGTGGTAATGAAGTCTGGAAATGATGGGGCGAGTTGTGGTGGCAGCTTCTTCATCAGTTCCTGGTGTGCCCATGTCCAAATGAAGCATGGTGATAGTGTCTCGGATAGGAGGATATGCTGCAACCACTGTTCCAGGAACTGTTATGGGGAGGGGTTTTAACAGTCCTCTGAGAAACCTATAAATTGAAAGTTATTTCTGCTTGCTCTGCCTTCAGCGTCTTCCACCCTTACTGCCATTTCTCTACGGGTCCACTCTAGTTTGGACAGTTAGTTGCACTGCCTTTATATAGTCCTCAAACCCACATATGCGATTTTTAGCCTCCCTGATTCTATCCACCTCTGCCCCTCAGGTCCATTTGCAGCTGCATTATGTTTGTTCCTACTGCTCTGATTTTGGCCTCCAGTGCCTTTCTGGAGTGAATTATCGCTGTAAGTATCCTGGAGGATCTGGATTCTCCCTTCCCTTGATCCTTGGCCTCTTGCGCAACCTCTGTTAACCTGAGAAGATGTGGCATTTTGTTTCCACTCACACTTTGTGCACATATGTCCAGGGTGCTCTGTCGGGGAAGAGCAGTAGCAGTACAGACCACGGACACCAGGTTTGTGTGAAAAAGGCTGCTTTACTGAAACAGGTTTGAATCATAAAATTAACTTCTGCCATTGCCCTACAAAACTATAACCTCACTATACAAAGTTGTTCACCTATGCTAAGCTATCCCCACTCCTAAATAACCCTCCCGCAAAACTACTTTGTTCTGTAACTGTGTACTTGCTCCCAAGCTGATCAACTGCAACTTTGACCTTTAAACTCCCTTCTCACTTTAATACAAAAATTACCCCACCTGCTATGAATTCTGACCAAGCCTGTGAGTAAGCTGCTGAGTAGAAACTGCTAGAGGCTCCCTACCAACTGAAACATCCTAATATCCAGAAGTCCGGAGGCATCCAGCTCCTCAAATTGGCGACCTGCTGTAAGCACCCTGCAAGCAAAATTCAAGTGCCCAAGAAGAACCTGCTCTTCTTTTACTGACTTTGGGTTTGCCAGCATCTCCTCCAACCGCCGTACCATAGTTGTTCGTTTGTCCTGTGGCACTCTAGCCTCCATGGCCCTTGAATCCATCTCAATAGCAGGAAAAGACAGCACAGTACTATGTCCCAATGTCTTTTCCGGTGCCAGAGGCACCCCAAGATCCCCCAAGGGATCCTTGAAGCTTACCAGCAGCTGCTGGCAGTGAGTGGAACCAGGGTTCCCCACCAAATATAAATCATCCAATTAATGCGTGAGGGGTGACCTGTAGTCTGTACAAATAACCATTGTAGAAACGTGCTGAAGCAATCAAAAAGAGGGCAGGAAATATAAAAGCCCATTGGAAGTGCCTTATCCACGTACCATTTATCCTTAAACTGTATCCCTAGCAGCTGCGAGTCGGCAGGGTGTACCGGCAGCAAATGGAAAGCCGATTATATGTTTCTCTTTGCCATTAGCACCCCCTGTCCAACTTTTTCCACAAATGAAAGGGCCATCACAACTGATGAATATGATACTGAAACCAGTTCGGCTGGGATGAAGTCATTCACAGATTGTACCTCCGGCCATGAAAGATGTATTAATCTGAATTGACCTGGCTCTTTTTTAGGTGCAACTCCTATGGGTGACAAATCGGTGTCCATTTTCCCCCGCCCCCTAAACTGAGCTCCCGCATCTTCTACCATGCGGACCCTAAATTCCTCCTCATATTGTGCCCACGCATAGCCTCCGTAGTTTATTTGTGCTTTCCTAATAACCTCCATATATTTAAATAATGCGGCACACCTCTTGGTACTTCTCGCAGTGCACATAAGCATTGATAAGGAACGCTGCCGATTAACAATGAGAAACACTCATGTCTGACCTATATTCCTTTACCGTATGGCCTCAATAGGCCTCATACTAGAGGCAGGTACTCCATAAAACACTAAGACCAACTGGTTTATTTAAAAGATGTTCATATAAGTTTTATTTTCTTAGGTATGCACATTATTTTTTAAAGTAATTTTAATATATGTGAACTTTTTTGTAGATTCATATAAAAAATAATTTAGACAAACGTTATACAATAGTTCTATGCTATTTACATACAGAAAACAAAGTGTCAAAATTGACAAACAAATCCAAAATAACAATTACTTTACAATACATATCATAAAATGCATTACCATTGACCCCATTCAAAACCATCCAACAGTCATACTAAACAGCCATAACCATCTCATATACGCAACACATTCATACACGACATAGTGCATTATTGAAAGGGACTCCTATTATTTAAGACAACAAGCACTCAATCATAGATTAAGTGGTAAGATTTAATTAAAGGATTATCCACTGGTGTGTTGTCAGATGTGGGCTTCCCTTGTTTGTGGTCAGTCAACGCACGTTTCGATGGGTTAATATTGCGACAACCTTTTTGTTTTATTTATTTTTTTTACTTTATTTATGATTTGGTCGTACATGAAAAAACAACCGTGCATGGCATCAAACACGTGACAGGCCCCAACTGTTACACCAAAAGTTTTCATATACAATATTACAATGACAATATTAGAAGTAAATGCATTCTGTATAATAGATAGCTATTCCTGACCATCCAGGTAATCCCAACGCAAACCAGAATCCATTTGAGGTACCAAAGACCCACAGGCACCACTATACAATAGCAGTACTGGCAGTATTCCCTGCAATATAGAGATCGCCCCCCCCCCCCCCCAGGCATACGCAACACATACAGTATTTTTACATGTGAACGGCCACATATCCAAGCTGAGATCCTCACCCTACAATCAGTTAGTCTAATGCAAGCCAGCAGCAACCTTCTCAGCATGCTGTGAGAGAAAATATCCCTGCAGAGGGCCCCAGATATCTTTCGGCTTGGATGCCCTCCGAAGAGTTTCAGTATAGATAGTCATTTGTTCCTGACAGTACATCAAATCTGCCAACCAGGCCCTAAATTTCAGGGCCCGGCCCCTGCCCCATCTACATGCTACTCTTCGTTTGGCCAGTAGCAATAATATAGCGATGAATTTCTGGTGTGCCCCAGGAATCCGAGCCACATACCTCAGAAGAGCCACCAGTGGGTCCCTCTCCAGCGCGCTGCCCACCATCTGCTCAAGGGTATCAAAGACTTGTCCCCAATACTCTCCCACCTCAGGACACTCTCACGCCAGGTGCAGGAAACCCACCCCAGGCCGTCTGCATCTCTCGCACCTGTCATTATCCGCTAGCTTAAACCTGTATTTTTTGACAGGCGTGTAATACAGCCGCTGCACAAATATATAATGAATCACCCGTAGTCGGCAACTAGCTGAAATTTGACCCGTTTGAGTACAGCAATACTGCCACTGTTCCTCAGTTAGATCCCGTTGTAATTCCACCCCCCCACTGTGTACGGGCCGAACTAACCGTGTCTACCTGATGTGCTCGGATGCCCCGGTACAATCCTGACACCAGATGCTTCCCATCCTTAGATCCCAGTAGTTGATGTAAAGGGATGAGAGGTGCTGGTTCCCTAGAAAACTCCGGGATCACCGCCCTCATCCTCTGTCGCAATCGCACATAGAGAGACACCTCTAACGGCGTGGGTTGCAACCCCTGGAAAAAATGTTCTAGTGAATGGAATTGTTCTCCATGAAAGAGGTCTCCCCAGGTACTAACATTATGTTTACAGAGTTTGAGGAACTCAGTTTCCTGCAGCAGACATATACTGGGATGATGAGTCAGTGGAAGCTTAGGGGAGTACAAGAAAGGCGACGCAACAGACTTTGTTATCCGATGCCACGCATCCACTGTGCCCGTAATCGTGGTAGGGGTGTCCGACCTGGCACGCATAGGACCAAATATCATGCCACTCAACGGTATAGGATCCGCAAGTCAATCTTTCACTGCCACCTGCGGCATATATCTAGGAGGATATATCCAATAATATACATAGTGTGCCTGGGCACTCAAAGTACGCCTCAAAATCCGGGACATCAAGTCCCCCTTGGTCATACAGCTTCGTAAGCGTCGACCATTTAAGCCTTGGCTGCTTGCCGCCCCAGAACAAACGGAGCCGTTCAGTACGTAAGGTTGCAAAGAAATCAGCCCCAGGGTGGTACGGTATATTCAGAAACAAATTAAGGAATTGTGGCAAAATGATCATTTTTATGAGGGATGCCCTTCCCGCAAGCGAAAGAGGCAGGGATATCCAACGGGTAACATTATTAGATAGGCGTGTAATGGCGGTGCCATAATTGAGCCTTATTGTGTCCTCTTTATCCCTGGCCACCTGTATACACAAATAGCGGACATCTGCGTCGCACCACTCTAAGGGGAAGTCAAGCGGAAACAGTAGGACCGCCGGAGTCAGAGGGAAGACCTGAGATTTGCCCCAATTAATCGTGATGCCGGAGAGCCTGCCGAAGACAATGAACTCTCGCAGCATATTCTGCTGAGGGTCCCTAATATATACCGTTACGTCGTCCGCGTATAAGGAAATTAGGAGCGGACGCAGACAGCATCGGAAAGCCTTGTCTTGATGGAATTGACGAAGCCGGGAGGCCAAGGGCTCAATCGCAATAGCGAACAATAGTGGGGATAAGGGGCATCCCTGCCGGGTACATCTAGAGATGGTGAACGACTGGGAGGAATGACCGTTTATCAATATCTTGGCAGTGGGCTGGTGATACAGTAACTTGATCCAGGATATATAAGGGAGCGGAAAACCCATGCGTTGCAGCACCCCGAACAGATAATCCCACTCCACAGAATCAAATGCCTTGGTGGCATCAAGGAATACTGCAGCAAGCGGGAAGTCGGGTGCCACTGTCTGAATCAGTGAAAAAAGCATACGTAAATTATGGGTAGTTGCTCTACCCGGCACAAAGCCTGACTGATCAGGGAGTATGAGTTTATCTAGTAGGAGCGTCAGTCGGTTGGCCAACACTTTAGCCAGGATCTTAGTATCGCAGTTCATCAAGGTAAGCGGCCGGTAGGAGTCACACGATCTATGGGATTTGCCTGGCTTCAATAAAGACGTGACTAAGGCTTCCCTCATTGAGGGCGGAAGTATCCCAACCTCAAGAGACTCCTCATAGACCTCTCGAAGCACTGGAGCCATGATATCTATATATTGATTATAAAACTCTGCAGGCAACCCATCCGATCCCGGCGCACTCCCATTTTTTAATTGCATGATTGCCTCCCTGATTTCGTCCAGCTCAAAAGGTAGACTCAGAAATCCCCGCTGCGTATCACCTAGCCATCCTAATGCCACGTCCCCCAGATATCCATCCAGCTACACCTTGCCTCTGTGATGTATAAAGCTGTTTATAATGGGCAGTGAACGTCTCAAGTATTTTCAATGAATCTCGTTGTAACTCCCCATCCGGCCCTTCAACGTCTAAAACATGTGTCGTGAAGCGGGGACTCCGAGTCACCTCAGCCAGCGCTTTGCCCGGTCGCTCCCCCTCACCATATCTCCGTGCCACCCAATATTTCCCTTTGAAGTTAACCTCCCTCATGGAAGTATCTGTATACTCCGGCTGCTTATCACAGAAGACTTGTTGAACTTGTCCTGTCTCCCCCTGTCCCATGCGCCTCTCCAGCGCCCGTAACTCTTGCTCCAGATGCATAAGTGTCGTTTGCAAGTCCCGAAGCACCCCAAAGCTCTCGGAAATACAATACCCCCGTATGGTCACCTTGACCGCTTCCCATATAGACTCAACACTGTCTACTTATCCCTTATTTCTGGAAAATATCTTTTATTTCATCCTCCAATTCAGCTTGAAATACGGCATCTAATAGCGCAGCAGGCTGCATCTGCCAGCGCGGCCTAGGTTTATCATATCCTGGCGGGGTGAGGGAAACTTTTTGACTGGACAGTGATCTGAATACGTCCTGGCTAAATGTGTAACATTACAAATGGAGGAGCACAGCCCCCGCAAGAGCAGACAATAATCCAGGCGTGCCCATGCACCAGAATAGGACGTGAAGTGTGTTCCCTCTCGCACCCCTGGGTGTGCGTGTCGCCAGCTATCAACTAATCCCCCTTCCTCCAATATCCCCTGTAACACCTCCCGTGCAGGAGTATAGTGATGCGCCGCAGCATTGGACTTGTCTGCGGTCAGATTAAGGGCTACGTTGAAGTCCCCCTCCCCCCAATCACATGAGTGGAGCCAATGGGCAATATTTTGCCCCAAACAGTAGTGAAGAACTCCGGTGTGTCCACATTGGACCCATAGCAATTCGCGATGGTGACCGAATCCATCCCAAGCCGTCCCCATATAATGACATAACGCCCCGGTGGATCCACAATGGTACCCGCCTGCTCAAAGGGAGTCTGCTTTTTGACTAGTATGGCCGGCCCTCTGGCATACGAGGAGTAAGAAGAGAAAAATCTGTGACTCGCCCATTTACTGGCGAATGTCACCGCAGACCCCGGGCTGAGATGTGTCTCCTGCAGCAAAGCTACCTGTATCTGCTGTCTATCAAGATATGCCAGAATGCGCCTGCACTTCCGCGGATCCCCCAGTTCCCTGACATTCCACGATAATATTCTCAATACGGATTTATCATCCGGTACCATCACTCCGATCTATCTGTATATAACACGCGCATTGTAGACTCCTGATTCGCCAGATCAAAGCACACATGAGATTCAATGCCCCAGTGAGTGCCCCACATGCTATTCGAGCCATGACATTTATACCGCAAACCTCTCCCTCCCCCTCCCACTGAAGCATCCCAATCATGCCAGTTGTCCACATCCCTCCACCCCCCTCTGAAGCCCCAGAACTTACATTCAAGAAGTAACAACCCTGCCCTTTTTCAGGGGAATATGGTAACATTTCAAACAAATACCAATAGTCCCACAGAAACATAATGGGGTACACCCTTGTTAGGGAACTTCTGCTCTTCTCTTACAGGCTACTTCTTCTTGTGTTTCTTAAGTTGTTTCAAAAAATCCTCCGCCTCGTGCAGAACGTTTGAGTCCCCTGATATGTGATGCGCAGACGGGCAGGGTAGAGCAAAGCATAGTAAATTTGGGCCTGTCTCAACTTTTAACTGCAAGAAACTTGCGGCGCTCTTCCTGGACCTGTAATGTGAAATCCGGGAACACCGTGAAGGACGCACCATTGTAATGCAGCTCCTTTTTCTCCCTGGCCACTCGCAATGCCACATCCCGATCCCTGTAATTCAACAGGCGCGCAATGAAGGGTCGGGGGGCACTGCCAGGGGGAGGTCGTGACCCAAGCGAGCAGTGAGCCCTCTCCACGATGAAGTGAGGTGAAAGCAGTTCCGGGCCCACCACCACCTCTAACATCTTTTCAATGTAGTCCTCCATTTTGCCAGTATGGGTACTCTCTGGAATACCTAATACTCAAATGTTATTCCTGCGACTTCTCGCCTCTGTCCTCATTTTTAGCCGCTATGAATTTCAAGAGCTTGTCTAGTTGCGCCGTCGCACCCTGCACCTGACTGGTGGCATCCTCGACCTCCGAGATTCTGTGTTCGGCCTCCGTTATGCGAGTCTCCTGTCCCTCCAATTTCCATGCTATGGTGTCCATTCGTGATGTTAGCGTGTCCATCTTGTCCGCAATCGTCGTGAAGCCCTGCCGCACCTCCAAGAGAACTGACGCCACGTCAGCCCCTGGGGAACTCTGCGACCCCACCGGCGGTTCTTCCATTTCGACAGTAGCTTCCGCCTGTTGTTGCCGCATATTTTTTTTGGCCTCAAATGTCAGCCGCGGCTGGAGAGCATCAACCTTCCCCATCACAGCGCTGATGTCCACTATAGCAGATATGGGTTAGCCCAGTGCAGCTCGGTCCCCCCACGAGGCAAAGTGCGGACCGTTACCTGACCCTCCTCCTCCGAATTCAGCGCAAACTTCGCAGATTCTGCACCAAGGGGCTGCACTCCAGTAAGCAAGAAAGGGGGACGCTCCTTTCCCTCGTTGTTATTGCAGTTCACGCGTGCAGTCCGCTGGCCAAATCCTTCCCACAGATACCATGCAGCCGCTCACTGTGCGCCTTCACGCCGTCCGCCGCAAAAAGTGAAAAAAGGGAGACTGCGCTCGGTCACCGCACTCAATAGCGGCGGCAAGCCAATCCACCCCAAGCTGCACCAGGGCCCCCGTGTCCCAACGTCCAAGAGGTATGTCAGCCAGATTGCATATGTATTCGTGCCACAATCAGGAGGGTGCTGCCAGCATAATTCCCCCCAGCACTGACCTGTACCACCAAGTTCCCAACTCTCCAGGTTCTGATCCAATTCCGTTCAAGCAGCCTGCACTCCCCGCGCGTCAGTCAGTGTGTCAATATCACATCAGCTCATCTATTGCCCCTGAGCCGCTATCCGTAAGTGCCTGCCACAACCCCAAGGTATTGGCAAAGGTTCAGTGCACAGTTCTTAAGCTTTCAACTAAGGAGGAGTCATTCGCTGGGCTCACCAACGCCTGCCGCCATTCAGTGTATCCGTGCCACTTGCCTTCCTGATACGATCGCGGCACGACACCGGGCTCCAACACTCATCGGTCGTCTTCTGCCGGCAGCCCGCTCAGCTTGTCGTCAGTCATCCGCCTCAGCGCTTCACTCACCGGCAGTGCCCCTCAGCGCCGCACCCTTGCCGCCACCGCACAGCAGAGGCCTACCTGCCTCGTGGGCACCACGGTGGTCACGTAGGCACCGCAGCCCAGCCTCGAGCTCCAACGCGTCACCCGATCCGTCTGGGCGAGACGCATCAACACAGCCGGGTGCCTCAGATCTGCACGAAAAGCCGCAGGACATATATCAGATGATCCGCAGATGATCCACTCCCGCTGGGCTTCGCAATGCCGTGAATCTGAAGTTTACTTCTTCAAAGGAACCAGGATAAATGATGGATGATAAGCGCTGAACTGCGGGAGCCTCACACGATGGTGGCCATTCCGCTCGTGCGCCACCTAGCGCCCCAATATTGCAACAACCTTCATCAGGACCTTATAATTTGCAAAGAAATCTCAGAGGTGGATGGGGGTTCTTTTATCCAAGCTAAAGTATGCTCTCATGAAAGTTTATGGATATAAAAAACCTGAGAGCACGCTCCAGCGAATACATCAGGCGGAGCTACTCCCAACAGGAGAGTGGAATTTGTCCCTTGTGCTTGGAAAAGACTCATTGGTCCCGAATAAGTTGGGACCAGATACATAGAAGTAAGCAGCACTTCTACTGTATTAGTTTGGATTAATAGAACCCCCTGCCACCTCTGAGATTTCTTCGCAAATTATAAGGTCCAGATGAAGGTGGTAGCAATGTTAACCCACCGAAACCGACATTGACAGACCACAAGGGAAGCCCACATTTGACAACACACGAGTGGATAATCCTTTGATTAAATCTTACCACTTAATCTTTGAGTGCTTGTCATCTTAAATAATAGGAGTCCCTTTCAATAAGGCACTATGTCATGTGTATGAATGTGTTCCGTATATGGAGATGGTTATGGCTGTTTAGTATGACTGTTGGATGGTTGTGAATGGGGTCAATGGTAATGCATTTTATGATGTGTATTGTAAAGTAATTGTTATTTTGGTTTTGTTTGTCAATTTTGACACTGTTTATAGCATAGAACTATTGTATGTTTGTCTAAATTATTTTTGATATGAATCTACAAAACAAAGTTCTCACATATATAAAAATTACTTTAAAAAGTACTGTGCATACCTAAGAAAATAAAAAATATATGAACATCTTTTGAATAAACCAGTTGGTCTTAGTTTTTTTTGGTGTACCTGCCTCTAGTATGAGCCCTATGGAGGCCATCCGGTAAAGGAATATAGGTCCGACAAGAGTGTTTCTCATTGTTAATTGTCATTTCCCCCTTACTCTTGGACCTTAAACTCAACTCCGGGGGGACCTTTTCTTACAGAGATAAGGAACGCTGCTGTACAATTCTCCAGAATTAGAGGCTCCTTCGGCCGCTTTTACAGCTCAAAGTCTCCCTCCATTGATCTGTCTTTTGCTCTTAGTTCCCTATGTAAAAGTTTCAACATCTCGATGGGCTCCCCTTTCCAAATTTTTCTTTTAGTCACCAACATACGGTGAGCCCCTAATGGCTTAGCGAGACCCATAGAAAGCAGCTTCTTGACCTTTAATTCATTACTATCCAATTTTTCTGTCTTACCCATTTCCCCCACTTTATCATCCTCTATCCCCACTGAAACGAAGGTTGAAGATCCAGACTGAACTTTGCCCGCTTCAGTATCCCCTACTGTCCAGAGGCCTCCTTTTTGTGTCCACCTGCATCCCCAAAACTGTGTTCTTCGGTGCCTACTCCAGTATCTTTCAGATAAAGGCCTTTCATTAAGCGGGCCTCCACACCAACAGAAGACATCTTGGCGTCGTACGCCCCGCAGAGCCTTACCTGACACCAAGTTCGGTACCCGCACAGGGACCTGCCACTTCGCCAACTTGTCTTGCCGACATGTTCCACCTCGACTGCTGTGAGGTTGCCGATCCCTTGTCGCCTGTGAAAAACTCATAGAATGATTAGTGGCACCCCCTTCCGGACTGTCTTGCCCCAGACTCTCTTCCTCATTGTCAAGTCTAGTTGCATCCCCTATTTCTGTTTTGACCAACCTCTGGTCATTCTCAACCACCCAAACCTGGGCACTCTTATCATACTGTTCAATAAACCAACGTGGGGGCATACCTTGCCCTCCCAACACCAGTGAAGATGTGGGACGAAATATCCTGTGTGCTGTACCACTGGGAGATGCACTTAACCCTCAAGCCCATTGCACTGCCTAGGCCACACTAAACCTTCGTGAGGCAGTGATCTTGCCATCCAGTGCGTGTCCAGCTGTCCGCACGGGGCCTCGCCCTCCCCTCCCCTCTCCTCGGGGCCAATGTGCCGCACCATGCTTGCCCGAGTCCACTAAACCAGTGTTGTTGCCGCCTGTGGAAAAAGAAGAGACCTGATTTACTGGTAAAACACCTAGCTGGTAAGAGGCTAGTCCTGGCCCGCTGAATAAACCACTTAAATCTAGCCTCTGCTTAGGGCAGGATCCAACCCCATTGACGGACAAGAATCTGCAAGGGGAAAACCCTGCCACCGCTCTTGTCCCTGACCCCTTCCCTTTCTGGGTATACTTCCCTTCTGCTCTTAAAGGAGGCATCCCTGTCTTACTTGGAGTATACCCTCTCCTGACCAAAAATATCCACCCTTCTGATGGCCTGCCCCTCATCCTCCTGATCGCTCCACACCAGGCTGGCCAAAGACTCCGCTGACATATCCTCCCCACACTGCCCCCGCCCCACCTGCTCCCGCCCCACCTGCTCCCGTAAATCCTCACCCTCGGCTGGCCTGGACCTCACAGCCATCCCCAATGTCTATGCTACCATGTTGGTTATAAGCCCACAGTGCCTGTATGCGAGCTGGCCCCCTATGGAGCCAGCTGTTACTGTTCCAATCAATGGGGCTCAAACTCCTTGCTGGAACCTGAATCCTGCTCCATTGTCCCTTGTAGGACAGAGGTGGCGACCTCCTCCCCCACCAAATCTTAATTCATTGCTTAAAAAAATCAACCCCTCCCGTTACCTCCCTGCATGTATCCCCAGCTTGTAAAGCTGGCAAGGATACCTCTGAAACCACCCCTCCCACCATGTCACTTAGCACCAATAATAGCCTCTGGCCTTTCTGTGCACCTTGTCTAGCTTTAATCACTAGCAGAGGCCTTGTGTCGCCCCTGCCCCTTTTCTGAGATAGCATGGCCTCCCCAGACACCAGGAAAGCCTTGCGTGCAGATCCTGGCACTCTATTCATGTCATGGGCCTCCAGGCTAAATGCCTCGGGCCCGCCCACACCAGGATCACACCTGTGCTTATTATGGCTCCGAAGCCCCCTTTGCCTCTCACCGGAGCCACTCTCCTTGCGCTGGAGCGGCCCCGTTTACTCACCTACTGCCCTGTGGTCGCATGGCGGCATCTGAAAGGGACGATTAGTTCTAGATTCCTTACCTTCGAATTACCCCCAGACGTCCGACTGGATCTGGAGAATTTTTTTGTCAAAAGTACCCCTGCGCGTCGAAAGGTGGCAACGGTCCACTCCGTGTTTGTTGTTGGCGTTGTGGTCGCCATAATGACGTTGCGGTATCTACTTAGATGCCTCCCTCACACGCTGATGTCAGTTCCTTCTTTTTCCGAGCCAGCCAGCGCAGATCTGGAGACAGCGGTACCCTAAGTCACTTTTTGACTAGCGTTTTGCGACTTTTGTCGACGCCATTTTTTGAGTGTATCGACTCCTGTTGCACTCAGGGATGTACAGTCATCCTCGGCTTGGCTTCAAGGCTTGTGACTTCTGTCACAATTTGATGTCAGTTACTTATCCGCACCGCAATTGCCTGTGGTGCCTGCAACGCGACCACGATCCCAAGTTTTGCTCTGACTGCCGGACCATGAATCCGAAGTCTTTGTGGGAGCAGTCCCGAAAGCTTATCTAGGCCCGACAGTCTGCTCTGTGCCGTTGTAGGTCCTGGTTGAGTGGAAGGTCGAGGGACTGGTTGTGGAGTCACCACCACTCGTTCTCGAAGTCTTGGCACTCCTCAGGTAAGTCGAAGCACAAGAAGAAGTCAAAGAAACCTCATCGATCTTCGCCTTCTCCCTGTCCGTCGTCCGATGCGATGAGGGATGTGGACGGTGCCCGTCCCCTGGCTCCAAGTGCGGAGCCTGAAGGGTCGACTCAGAGTTTCCCTCCTTTTCCGGGAGCCGGAGCGACCCCTGCCCAGCTTAGGATACGAAGCGATGCATGCCATCTTTGGGGAGCCCGACTCTGCTGGAGTGCCTTAGGGCCCCGCAGACTCGGCTGGTGGCCCTGGGCCTTCGATGCCGGTGGCTTCTGCACCGCAGGGTCCGCTTGGATCCAGTCCTGGATCCGGACTGGCGCTGGTCGACCTTATTACACCTCCCCCAGCACCGATTTCACCGGCACCATGTGGTACTACAACAAACGGGGCGGGGTGGGGTCGTGGACCCGATGTCAAGAGGCTCTCCGTCTCTGAACATGGCTGGAACATCAGGGCATATCCCTGGTGGTTCAACACCTGGCAGGTTCTCTGAACGCCAGGGCGGACTAACTCCGACGCAGGGGCATGATGGATCACGAATGGCGTCTTCACTTTGAGGAGGTGCAAGGTCTCTTTCAGCAGTGGGGAGTGCCTTGGTTAGATCTATAAACAACCGAAGAGAACGTGCAATGTCAGCAATTCTGCTCGTTGGAATTTCGAAGGCAGCACTCGCTCGATGATGCATTTTGTTGCGAGTGGAGCTGCGGTCTTCTGTACGCTTTTCTGCCTATACCACTCCTGCCCAGAGTGCTGAAGAAGATCAAGCGCGACCGGGCCCAAGTCATTCTTGTGGCTCCGGATTGGGCGCGAAGAGTCTGGTATCCCGAGCTGTTACAATTGGCCATCGATCCTCCAATCCGTCTGCCTCTTTGGGAGGATCTTCTGTCGCAGCAGCAGGGGACGGTCCTTCACCCGAACCTGTCCAGCCTCCACCTCCTTGCATGGAGATTGAGCGGTGGCAGTTGACAGCTTTTGACCATCCTCCCGAAGTCTGTAATGTTATCTTGGCAGCCAGGCGTCCCTCCACAAAGACGGTATACGCCTGCAGATGGAACAAATTTGTGGCATTGTGCACAGCGAAGGCTGTGGATCCCCTTTCTGAGGTGCTCGTTCCTCCTTTCTTTGGCCCAGCAGGTCTCTGTTATGGGCACACTCAAGGGCTATCTCTCAGCCATCTCAGTCTTTCTTCAGCAGCCTGATCAGCCTTCTCTTTTCAAGTCTCCTATTGAAAATAGATTTCTTAAGGGCATTATTCACCTCTTTCCTCCTATTCCTTTCGTAATGCCTCAGTGGGACTTGAAGTTGGTTCTAACATATCTTATGTGCGCTCCTTTCGAGCCACTACATAACTGTCCTCTCTGACTTTTAACTCTAAAGACTGCCTTTCTAGTGGCCATCACCTCTGCTCGCAGGGTGAGTGAGCTTCAGGCTCTGTCTTCTAAGCCTCCTTTTCTTGCTGTGCATCCGGACAAGGTTGTCCTACGAACCAGACCTTCCTTTCTTCCAAAAGTGGTTACTTCTTTCCACATTGGTCAAACCATCACTTTGCCCACCTTCTTTCCGCATCCTTCTAAGGAGAAAGAGAGGCTCCACTGTCTGGATCCAAAACATGCGTTTTCATTTTATTTGGATCGCACAAATCAATTCCGGGTAGATGACCAGCTCTATGTTGGCTACTTGGGTGCCAAAAAAGGTCTGGCCGTGCACAAATGGACCATCTCTAGGTGGGTCGTTTTGTGCATCAAAGCTTGCTATTCCTTGGCAAAGAAGGAGCCTCCATTGGGACTGTGTGCCCATTCCACCAGGGCGCTGACAGCTATCACTGCTTTGGGATGTGGAGTCCCCCTCAATGACATCTGTCAGGCAGATACGTGGGTATGTCTGCACATGTTCTCAAAATATTACTGCCTGGATAGCAAAGTCCGGAGAGGTGGCCTCTTTGGTCGTTCTGTTCTCCAGGACTTTCTGGTGTGAACTTTGTTCGCATACTCACCTCCGGGGTTGGTATTGATGGGTTATCTACTCTAAGGTAAGGAATCTATAACTAATTGTCTATTTTAGATGAACAAGTTACTTACCTTCGGTAACAATATATCTGTAAGAGAAATAGATTAGTTATAGATTCCTTACCGCCCCACCCATCCTCCCCGTTCTGCGAACTGACAGTCTTTCAGGGCCCTAGTTTTGTGCACCAGTGGTTAGTGTCTTGCATGGCTCTCCGCTTCTGGCGTGGAATGTCGTGTAAAAGAACTGACGTCAGCAGGGCGTCTAAGTAGATACTGCGACGTCATTCCGGTGACCATTACGCCAACGATGAACGCGGAGTCGATGGACGCAACCTTTCGACGCGCAGGGGTACTGCTGATGAAAAATTCTCCTGATCCAGTCTGATGCCTGGGGGTAATTCGAAGGTGAGAAATCTATAACTAATCTATGTCTCTTACAGATATATTGTTACCGAAGGTAAGTAACTTGTTCTTTAATGCTAGGAAGAAGATAAGATTGTTGAAGTGTAGCATTTTGCAGGTAATGCATGCTAACTTATATTTAATTCTGTTCTCAAGTGGCTGTCAGTGAAGATCTTTGAGGACAGGGGACATGTCCTGATCCGGAGTTCATTTTGGCCACAGAGTGGAATGCTGCTTTGATGGGGTTTAAAGGGGCAGAAGATTCCTTGGGGGGAAATCAGCCTAGACTTAGTTTGCTGGTGGATTTTTTGTGTGCATTAGATGTTGTTATGAGCTGTCTGGTAAGTCTTGGCGGATGGTTTTGCACTCACTCATTAGGGCGGGTAACATATGTGTTGGCTCATGAGAATGGCATATCAATTCATTCCATCTTTTAAGCAGAGACTTATTTCTCACTACTCCTGTAAAACACAGCTGTCTGGATGAGGAGAGCGCACAGCTACATTTAAAAGAGCAGTGCTTCAAAACTTTTCAATTTGACACCTGTCAGTCACAATTGAATTGTTTGGAAAATGGATTGGCTGGAAGGCTCTTTGTTCCACATCAATGGGTGAGCACCATGAGAGCTGTCCAACCCTAGTAGTGTATTGTGTTAGACCTAAAGGCGCGGTGAGTGTCACACCAGAGAAAAAAAATTGAATATAGTGTGTGATTTTAGATTGCGCAAACAGTCTGTTTAAGCAGGGAATTTGTCCACCATTTTGTGGTTCACAACATTATACTTATAAAATAAGTGTCGGAGCTAAAGAGGGGAGACGGAAAAAACAGAGATGGCAGGCAGGGATGAAGTCCATGCACAGGGGGCTATGCTAAGCGTAGGCTGGGCTCCTATGGTGAGTTTAAGGCTGGGCCTTACTGCATGTAGGGATGTGCAGCCAAAACCAGCAGTGCACGGCTTTACGGAGAAGGCAATAAAGTGTAATGTTAGAAAAACTAGAAATTCACAGAAAACAGGCAAAACTGACGTATGGTTTTTGGCTCAAGTGCTGTTATGTTGAACAACATGCACAACGCAACGGTATCGATGCACACAACAGAATTTGAGGGAAAGTTAATCCTGGCAGGTGAGTCAAGTTCTGGCATGTGTTGTGTTGAATACGATAACTAGCCCATTTTTGTGGTTTGCTAGTGTTAGGAATGGGGTCTCTAGTTGGCAGAGGTATGCACCCTGTCCATGTAGGGACCACCACTGTAACCTGGGTAACTAGCTAGATACACACTAAAAGATAACCTGTGCTCACCCTCTGGTAATTTGGTACAAAGCAGTCAGGCTTATCTAAAGCGGCAGTGTGTAAAGTATTTGTGCAACACACACACACACACACACACGCACACATAGTAGCACAATGAAAACAGCACAAAAAGACTCCATACTGGCTTAGAAAAATAAGCAGTAATTTTATTAATAAATCAAGACCAAAACAACAAAAATCAATAAGTAGATGTTGAGTAATTAATTTTTAAAGAATAAAAAGAGTTCTAGTGCTTAAAAGCAATAAGCGCCTGTGAGGGTTATCTGGTCGCACTGGACCGGGGGAAGAGTCAACAGTTCAAGCCGACCACGATGGAGCTCAGGACGTGGGCAAGTGCCATCCAGGCTTGGTGAACAGAGGACCTTGATCCTGGTTGCAACGGCAGGATGCAAACCAGCGATGCGTCGATGATGAGTACGTAGTCGAGGTGATGCATCAATTTTCTTGACGCAGTGGCGGTGATGCGTTGGGTCCGTTGAGCAAAGCACCGGTTCCGGGTGCAGCAGTTGCGAGGCGATGCGCAGGGTTAATCCACACTAGTGGGGCAATGCGTCTATCTTCTCCATGCAGTGCCGGCGATGCGTTGGTTCCGAAGCGTAGGTTTCTACTGCGATCCGCCAATTCTTCTGCAACTGGGTTGATGCGCTGGTTCTGCTACATGCAGACTGGAGATGCGTCTGTGTCTCTGCTGCAAGTAGCTCGGTCCACTTCCAGTGAATCAGACACAGGAGAAAGGGTAGCTCTGAGTCTCAAGCTACACAAGGCAAGACCTTGGAGATCACTTTGGTTAGAAGGGAGAGTCCATCTCTTCCTCAAAAGGTTCAGAGCGCAGCGGGGCAGCAAAGTAGAAAGCAGGTTTTCCAGATCAGCAGTCAAACAGAGTGTCAGTCCTTGATGCAGCACAGCAGTTCTTCTGGCAGAGTTCAGTTAACGGTCAAGAATTGTTTGATTTGGTGGGATCAAAGTCCCAGTACTTATCCTCAGTTGTGCCTTTGAAGTGGTGGTGACTTCAAAGAAGGGCCTTTCAACTGCACAGAAGCCCTTTCGCCCCAGCCCTGGCTCCAGACTATCAATAGGAGGTATTCAGCCCTTTGTGTGGTGACAGGACACTGCCTGTTCAGATGCAAGTTTCAACCCCGTCCCTCCCTCCCAGGAAGAGCCATCAGAATGCAGATGAGTGCTCAGACACACCTAACTTTCCTGTGTTTGTGGCTGTCTAGAGGGAATGCACAAAAGTGTCACCAACGCCAGACGTGTACTGGAGGCAGGATGCAGGGACACAGGACTGTAAGAGCAGAGAAATCTCCACTTCCTAAAAGTGGCATTTCTATATTAGTTTTGTTAAATCCAACTTCACCAGTAAAGCGGATTTATCATTACCATTCCAAAGATCTAAAACATGACAAAGCTACTTCTTTCTAATCAGTAATTACAACTTACAAGTGTATTATGGAATTCCCAGTGTTATCCTATGAGAGGAGTAGGCCTCACAGTTGTGAAGGACGAATGTAGGTGTTTTTCACTACCCAGGACATGCAAAACTGGAAAATACATTACAAAGCACTCAGCCCTATTGGATACCTACGGCCTACCGTAGGGGTGACTTATGTGTAATAAAAGGGGAGTTTAAGGCTTGGCAAGGGGTTTTAAATGCCAAGTTGACATGGCAGCAAACTGCACACACAGGCTCTGCAGTGGCAGGCCTGAGACATGTTTAAAGGGCTACTTATGTGGGTGGCACAACCATTGCTGCAGGCCCACTAGTAGCATTTAATTTACAGACCCTGGGCATATGGTATACCACTTCACAAGGGACATGCAAGTAAATTAAATATGCCAAACAGGTGTAAACCAATTAGACCATGATTAGAGGAGAGAGCACATGCACTTTAGAACTGGTCGGCAGTATTAAAGTGCTCAGAGTCCTAAAGCCAACAAAGCATATTCAGCAAAAAGAGGAGGAGGAGGAGGAGGAATGCAAAAAGTTTGGGGAAACCCTTTAGAGAGGGCCATTTTCCAGTATCACTTTTGCTCCATAAGCCAGTTTTTAACTGTTTTCCCCAATGGATGTTCTTATAATTAATATTTAAAGTTGGTACTACTAAGGATAACTCATTTTAAAAGCACCCCAAAAAATGGTTGTTTCAGTACTTCACTGCAAATAAGTAAATTATTTATTTAGTTACCTATTTAATTTTCTAATGAAGATGTAACATTTGAATACAAAAGTCTGAGGATTAAAGATTGATATTAAAATGTCAAAGGTTATTAAGAATCGTGGTTTAGCATGATGCATCAAAATTAATTTCAAATAAAAAATGAAGGATCAGGATTAGAGTTCGTAACGTTTAGCAAAGTGTAAAACGAAATAAAATAGGGTTAGAATGAATAATATTAGATGAATTTACAATTGTAAGTGTAATTAATATACAAATAATATATAATTTAAAATATATAATGTATAAGTAAAATAGCAATTGAATTAATTACACACCTAGCATAGATTAAATCATTTACAATCACAGTTATGAAAAAAGCACTAAACGAAATAAAACGTTTCAGTGGGTGTAGGCTCAATGTATTTGCTCATGATAGTAGTCAAAAGCATTAAAAACTTACCTGAACGATGTATTGGTCCTCAATGTAGTGATAGGTCTATTTAGAAACATACAACCACAAGGGTAGAGGCTCATATAAGGAATCGGCAGTAGCTGTCATAACCACCTTAAATAATGTTACTTAAGGTATGTAACTTTTCTATGATGGGATTCTGTTTGTTGTTCATAAACCAGCTTATCTCCCCATGTTTGGATGCTGCAACTATGCCCATAGAAAAAAGATGTTTTCTTTTTATACAACCCATTAACATCAAATATATAGTTGCAGCAAAGATTTGACTAAGAATACCACTCTAACTTGCTGATTTTAAAACTAAAAAGTAAAGTAGTATCTAGTTTTCCAAGAGCAACAACTTCCATTGCCACTTTCAACATTACAGAAGCTGCCCTGTCTTGCAGAGTCAGGATGGCATATGTCCTAAACCTAATTCTTAGCTTACCCTCAAGGTAGCATTCCATGTAAGAGGTAGAAGTTTACGCACTGGTAGGATTGTCTCAATACACAATTATGCATAGTGTCAGGTGCTTATCACATTTGGCACACATTCCTCCATCAAGGTATGCTTACCATTCCAGGCTACCTACAGAAGGATAGCAGGTTATGCTTCCTGCTTTAAACCCAATTTGAGCATTCATTCATAAAGTGACTTAAAATGTCCTCTGACCAGGCAGCCAATGATGTGAACCATGTTGCTTGGCATTGCTATAGACAAAAAACACAATATACCTAGCTTGCCATGCATGTAAACAGAATAAAGAGCATATTTCAATGTAAAGTTTAACTTGAGGTCTGATAATGTTATTGGTTATTATTATTATTATTAGAAGCTTGTAAAGCACGCAGCTAACCCCAACTGGGGTGTCCCGGCGCGAAGACAGACGGTAGATAAGAGAACTCATAAACAGGCTAAGAATTAGAAAAAAAGCCAGGTCTTCCAGTCACGTCGAAAAATAGATTAGGATTTAGCGAAGATGATTAGATCTGAGTGAGCGGTTAGCCTGAGCATGCTTAAGTCGGGCTCTAAGGTAAGCCGGGCCCTTGCCCTGCAATGCTCTAAAAGCCAAAACCATTGACTTAAACTGAATACGCTTGGTCACTGGAAGCCAGTGAAGCTTCTTCAGGTAAGGAGGAATCGAGTGGCGATAAGCGATGTTATAGATTAGCTTGGCTGCTGCATTCTGAACAATCTGCAAGCGTCTGATCAGGTACGCAGGAGCCCTAGCGTACAGACTGTTAGCATAGTCCAGATGTGAGGTAATCAGCGTGTGAACAATGGTCCGGCAAGATTCCTGAGGGAGAATTTTACGAATCATGTGCAATTTACCGAAACAGGCCGCAGAAACCTGCTCGATTTGCGCTTTACATGATAACTCATTATTGAACAGGAATCCAAGGTTCCTGGCTGAATCCACTGGTTCCGGAGGGGTGGTTCAACTCCGATGGCCACCAAAGTAGGGGTGGAGGAGGGCTTTTTTGATTGAAAAACAACACCTCAGTTTTTTGAGTCTGAGCATATTAAGGGCCATCCCGGAGGAGATATTGCACAGGCAGCGTCTAAAATTTGAGAAGATAGCTTCCGTGTTTTCCTTAAATGAGAACACCAATTGGGTGTCGTCAGCATAGGAAATCACTCCGACTCCACAAGTTTCTACCACTGAGGCCAGGGGAGAGAGATATACATTAAAATATAGCGGGCTCAACGCAGAGCCCTGAGGGACTCCGCAGTTCAGTGGTTTCTCCTCTGAAACAAAGGGCTGGAGGTAGACCTGTTGAGACCAACCACTTAAAAAAGATCTAATCCAGAATAAAGGGGTACCTTGAATCCCGAGACTGAATAGTCTCTCAAGCAAAATAGCATGAGAGACCATATTGAATGCCGTGGACAGGTCGAGAAGCACCAGCATTTCCGCTTCAACTGTATCCACACATTCACGAATGGTTTCAGAAACCTCCAGCAATGCAGCCTCTGTGCTATATCTGGATCTAAACCCGCACTGTGAGTCGTGTAGAAGATGGCATGGCTCAAAATAGCTGGATAATTGCTCCTGGACTACTTTTTATAGAACCTTGGCTGGTTTAGGTAAAAGGGATATAGGGCGATAGTTTTTAAAAATAGAAGGATCAGCATCTAATTTTTTTAAAATAGGTATTAACATGGCCTGTTTCCAGGCTGCGGGGAAAACCTCAGTATGCAGTGAGGAGTTCCGGATCGAATTCAGGGGAGAAATAATAAGGGGGGCCGCAGAACTAAATAGTGATGCTGGGCAAGGGTCCCTTGGGGAGCCTGATTTACAGGCAAGCCATTTTTGGAGAGCTGACTCAGTGGAGATTGGGATAAAGGAGGTGAAACAGCCGCTATTGGTAGCCACAGAGTTTAGCACCGGGCAATCTCTGGTAGGACCAAACGTGGAGAAAAGAAGTCCGATAGTCCATAACAAAGTGTGCACCGTAAGTCATCCACATGTAAGTTAAAATCACCGAGGACTATAAAATGAGAGTGTTTAAGTGACAGATCAGCCACAATATTCTAGAAATCAGTGACATGTTGAAGTGGGGAGCTAGGGGGTCTATAGACAAGGATTCTAGCCATAACTGTGTTCGATGTAGCAGAGATGCTGAAATACATAGCTTCTAAGGGGCTGATATTAGGGATTTTTCTGGAAGAAATATCCCAGCCCGAACGTAAGATCCCTGCAATCCCACCCCGTGCTTGTTGTTCACCTTATTTATTCCCACTAAACTATATTCAGGGGGTACGGCCAGATTGAGGTCGGGGTTAGAAAAATCTCTGATCCATGTTTCAGTAAGAAACATTATGTCCCAGGCGTGAGTCGCAAGGGAGATCCAGATGTCCTCTGAATGGTGGGGTAATGATCTATATTCAGTAAGCAGGCTTTGATGATTTGTTCCTTTACAGATCCAAGGCGCACTGGATAAGGTCTGGGAGGGGCTACGGGCTCTGGCTTAAAAAAAAGGACATATAGCACATTTAAAATGAGACAAAGGCCCAGTAAAGTTGCATAAGGTCGGGACCCTACAACTACAGCACTTCTCTCTAATTTCATGAATTTTTGACCTGGACCACACAATTCGAGTATCGGAGGAACATCCGGCAGCATGGCTGGCGCTGGCCACGGAACAGGCGCAGAAGGGCTTGCCTGGATTTAAATAGTATGTGGGAGCTTGTGCGCTCACCCTCTTTGTACTGCCCCCCGAGGCAGCCGGAAATAGGAAAGCCGGCAATGCCGCTGACCGCTGCCCCCGCAGGGGGCCACTAGAGCGGTCTGCGTCCTAGTGTTTCTTGGGACCGGTCACTCCTCCCCGCCCCCCCCCCCCCCGGGGGCAGGGACTCCGGCCAGTGTCTCCCTCCTCTTCCTGCCTGGAAGTGACACGAGGGGCGTCACGTCCTGGGCTTCTTTGTGCGGGGGGAAGCTATACAGCCCTCCCCCACCATGCTGGTGACCCTTGTTCGCCTCGCACGCCAAATGTCCCTCACCCTGATGCCGTTTGACGTGACTTGTGACCCCCGTAAGGCGGTGAGTGCGTTGCTACCCTCCCCTTACACATGTGCCTGGCGACGGGGTTGAGGCCTTTTAGCTTGGCCACTGCCGAGTCTGCTCGTCCGCCAAGACTGCTGTCCGCCGGGGGGGGTGAGCTCCCGTGGGGTGCAAGCGGGCCACGTCGCTCGGCGCTGGCCTGGGCCCTGGTTGTTGTCGGGGTGTGAGTGGGGGGAGCCAATGAGCAAAGCGTGGCTCCCCTCCTTTCCGTCGGTGTCAGGGCGGGCGGAGTAGGGTCCGGCAGGCGAGAGCAGGACCAGAGCGGTGGGCTGAAGGAAAGGCAGAGAGGTCGATGCCCCCCCCCTTCCCTCGCTGCATATCTTTGCGGCTGTGCCTGTGCAGGGGGGGGGGCAGCGAGCCTTGCCTGGATCCCCTTTCCGCTCCTAATCATGCCGTCTGTGCCGGCTTAGGGCCCCGACTGTCGGTTTGGGGGGGGGAAGGGCTGCGATCGTCTATTGGCTCCCCCCAGCATCACCAAACAAAGCAGCCAACAAGGAAGCTGCAAGCTCCACATACCCGCCGCCCCCTCCGGGCCCGCCACGATGACCATTGTCCGTGGGTGGCCCCCGCCAGTTCACAATTCTACCGCTCACCCGCCGCCTGTAAGAATGGTGGTGGGTGGTGTGGCGCTGATGCGCGGGATGGGGGGGGGGGGGGACAGACTCCCTGCTCCGCTTGGCCATGCCTGCCATGTAGCACAGGCTTGATCCGCTTAGAAGACTGGGATTTTTTCCCCCACCAACCCCAGGTCCTGGTGCAAGGTGGGGATGTTCACGGTGGACGAAAAGGGGGAGAGGGGGCTCCGTGCGGACACCGCCACCCCACCACTTAGATGCCGGCGTGTCTGGTTCTCCTCACTGAGCCACAATACACTGCCAGTAATGGGGTGTAGGCTCGAGCCTATTTCCCCAGCTCTGAAGTCGGCAGTTGTAGCCGTTAGGCCATATCCTCTTTGTTGGTGCTGTGAAAGACCACTGGGGGAATGGGGTCACTTTAGTTCTCTACTCCAAGACAGCACCCGCCATGGGATTACTGCGGCTATCCCTATGGCAACTGGAACCTTTCAAACGGTGACCTCACAGGTAGCCGCTGCGAGGGGTTAACCATGCCGTCTGCAACTGGATAGAAACACTGAGCACCGAGGCGCTTAGACACTCGCTTTCATCATGCAGGCTTGCGAGTCGCTAGAGGAATCCGGAAATGTCTTCTCAGGAAATGCTTCTAAAAGGCTGTCTGTATGTAGGGCTGAGTAACACTAGGCGTCACTATGGATGGGTCGCCGCAAACAGCCCAAGGTCAGAAAAGGTGTTTTACTCTGCCTTCACTTGGCATTGCGGTACGTCTGCCTTGGGGTTACTGGACTGGGTGCCCTGGATGGGGCAAATCAATATATCAATTTGGGGTTAATTATTGGTGCTCTAAACCAATTTGTACTACCAGGGTGCCATTAAGGCAGAAGACCACTGGGGGCAGTCTCTCACAATTTGGCTGTACATGAATGAATAATGCCTTCATTCACCAATTCCGATAACGGGCATCGCTCCATCCTTCCCAGCAAAGTAGACCTAAGCGGGTAGTTATGTCCTTTGACTTTGAGGAGCGATTCTTTCAATGCTTTTCTCCATAGAACTATTCTCGCCAACTTTATTTCATTAGTTTGTATGGTGCCTTTGTTTCAAATCCATCAATATTTAACTGACTACCGGGTGACTCGCTGTCCACTGATCCTTGTTCAAGACCGTCTCATGGCGCCCGAGTTAATCGTGGACCATGTAGGTTTCAATTGTTTCAATATCAGTTTGTCTGGGCAATCGACCCAATCGGTGTAGCAAGTGTCCACCCAGCTGGTCATTGTTTCCTTGCCCTATACTAGCGCTTGTGCATGTCAGTGGGGACAAGGTGGGGTGCTCCAGTGAGGTCCACCTTCTCTTTAGTTTTGTTGTTTTTGAAGTAGGCAGGAACTGTCCTTCTATCCTCAGGGGGCTTTGCACTGCTGTGGGCTCTTCTTGGACGTGGCACGGCTGCGTCCGGCTGTCTGTCTGTTGGTATTATATCAAGCCGCTTATTCTGGAAATTACAACGTAAAGAGGCGCTGTGAAATGCTGAGCTGCATTGGGGAATGGGGCACGTGGGCCTCCATGAGGAAAGTCTGCTGGCACCATTTTAGAGACAGGTACCATGTACTCTGGCTAGGCATCCCTCTGCAACCATGGTTAGATTTCAGGTCGCTTCAGCAAGACTTATTCACCCGCGCTTTAGCCAGGGCAGCAGGCTGGAGGTGGTAGTTGTCATCTAACAAGGGTGCTGCGGTGCATAAAAAGTTTGGTAAACAAGTGCGTTAGAGCCAAAGGATTGACCAGGGCATTGCCTTTATTCAGGAAAAGGGCAGGTAGTTGCACAGAATGTTCCCCTTTGGCTCCCACAGACTTGCCTGCCCCCTGGGTTATCCTTCTATGGGCTAGAACCTGAGATCGGAAGGGGCATCTTCTGCTACCAGTGTCCCAAATAAGTTGATGGTCAATGCTGGGGTAGATGTACCATGAAGGGCATGATTAATACTTGGGTTTTCCCTAACTTTTGGGGTAAAAGTAGGTTGGTGCATTAATTCTACAGTCCTTAGGAAGCTTTCAGATTCCCCCCAATCCAAGTAAGGGCAGTTGGCAATAGATAAGTAACAGCAAGTGGGTAACTGTCACCGGCTGTCCAGTGACATTGTGCCCCAGGGGCACGCGCGCTTCACAAACAGAGCTGGAACCAGAAGGGTGCCAATGGGCAAATACCAGTAGTCCGGTTTAAGATGTGTGTCTCTTGCCCTACAGCTGTGCGAAGCCAGTATCACTTCGAGGTACGCCCAGGTGAAAATTGGGTGCTTCTTAATGTTATCATGACCAAGATAGTTTGTGGTATCTCCCAGCGGATCCACTGAAACTGTACTGCAGTTAACATGAAACTGGGAATCTGTGATTCCGACACTGTTACGAGTTTAGGCATCCAGGGTCAGTGAAGGTTAGCAGGCATTGGCATCTGTGACCCAACGGCAGTTAGGCAAGCGAGGTGCACTGCAGAAGTTGTCATGACATGAAAGGTTAAGGGATCGCCAATAGCGGGCATAATACGTCAAACCAGTTTCACAGCAATAAGGCGTTCACCAGGGTTAGCTCCCAAAGGAGTCTATGCAATTGTCTTGCCAACAGGGGGAGGTAAGGGCACCCCAGTGCACTTACTTCCCTAAGGCACTTTTCTAAGTGACCTGTTCATGCGGTCAATCTCAAAAGCCCCGCACGGTCAGCTAGATTAGTTGCTTGGTGGGGACGCGGTCAGCCAACATAGTCTGCTGCCGTGCCAACAAATGGGGTAATAAGGTGCTAAGCACAATGGGCTTGCATCGCAGACAGTGCACATTGTGCTAATCTGACAGATTCTCGAAGAGGGTATTCCTAGGGGGTTTCACCACAGAAGGAGCTGAGCCGGCAAAATTCCCATAAGGAATGCAGGATAAGTGCTGGAGGGCAGCCTTGCTCAGTGTCACATACTCTTAGTTATGAACATTCCTGAGCGTCATGATTTCGAAAGCTAAGGGAAACAAGTAGGGATGGTTTTCTTTCGTCTAGATTTGCAGGAGGCTCTAGACAGGAGAGGTTGCGGGTAAGACTATAGCTGTTTTGGTGGGGGGCTCGGGCGGCCATGGTGGCCGCCTCCAGAGCTGCGGTGGAGTTACAGGGCGATCTGGAAGCAGGCCGGTACCAAGGGTACCTCTGCGTGGCACCATAGGGGGTGCCAGAGTTAAATCCGAGGAGCCTCATGGGAGGGTCCTGGAAGCCGTGTCGGCGCCCCACTAGTCCTTCGGGCGGTTGTGTGCCTGAACAACCGGGGGTTTGCTATGCGACGCTCCGCACCGGGAAGGGGCGTGAGTAGAAGTTACCAACGGTCACGTGATCCTGTAAGAGAATCACTTGGACGGCAGCAAAGGCGGGGTTCGCCCCAGTTGGTTGCCTGCCCTTGCAGCATTTTGTACCAAATCAAATAGTCTGTGTTGTGTGATTATTATGGGTAATGTATTTTGGTTGGAGGGGGGACTGAGGGGTGCCAATGGCGATACTATACTCTCTACAACAAACGGGGCGAACCCACAGTGGACCAGAGTAGGAGGTAACAAGGTAAGAACCCAGCTAAGATAAAGCCCCTTAAGCACAGTATCCCAAAAGTGCAAAGTCCAGCAGTAAATTAAGAACAGTTTAAAACAATCAGCAGATTCAATTTCAATAAAAAGAGAAACGCGCAACTAGCGCGAGTGTCATACATCTATGCGCGTCCCGCGTTTGGTTAACATACATTATGAGGCTGTTCTTGAATGCCAACAAAGTGATTGCTTTTCAGTAGGTTTTTGTACATAACAAATGTGAAGCATCCTGTTTCTGGATATTTTCTAACATTTCATATCCCCGCTAGATGAGGTATGGGTCCATGTGAATCCATATCAGGCATCAAGCTGTAAAACTTGCTAAATAGTGGTATATTTGTCTGCTGCGAAAGTGATTGGATCTGTTGGGACATTGTGTTAAAAATATGTACTCATTTCCATCCACTCAGATGAGTTAGACCAGTTTGATAGTGTTCACCATTAGCTACTGGATGCTGCCATGGTGAGTTCCTTATGAACTGGGGTGGGGGGGAGGGGGGGGGCAAAGTCACAGAACGAGGCACAGGAACCTAACATGCATAGACAAGCTAAAGTTTTGGAAGTCAAATACATGTGCACCATAGGCTTTCACAAGTCAGTGGGTTTCTTCGTCTTCAAACATTTGGATGTCGTAACAGCTTAGTAATTCTATGCTTAATAATTTGTGCCATGTTTGGATAGGTCTCTTGTTCATCTCCTGCCTACGTTTTGTGTCAACCTAATTCAAGTAATGGCTTTCATGTCAAGACTTTGCATCTGATGCAGAATTGCATGTTTCCAAAGGATAATTCTAATCACAGATTTCTTACCTCAGGATACTCCCCAGGTACCAGACAGGATCTGGAAAGCTTTCTCCAAAGCAGTGCTCCTACATGCAGACAGGTGGCAGTGAGTGGCTCCTATAAACTTCCCCCATGTCTGCTGACATCCGATACCTTTTTTACGCCTTCCGACCCAGATCTGAAGCTGTACTCCCAACTCATCTTTTCCAACAACTTTTAAAATTATTTCACCAATGTGGAAGGGAACAATGTTCCCACCTAAACAGACAGTTTCCAAGCTGTGTCATTACTATGAAAAGCAGATGTTGGTCATCGACCCGCACCACTAGCAGTGTCTTTGGTGCCTGGGCTGCAGCCACGTCTCCAAGCCGTGTGATGTGTGTGCCCTCATGAACCTGAAGGCGACCTGAGAATGGAAAGCAAAGCTGTATGTTGCTGAACACGATAAGAAGTGGTTTTTGCGCAAGTGCTGCCCCCAGTCCAAGTTGTGCTCCTTGTCCCTGTTCTGATGCCATTCTTTGGACCCTTCATGAGGACCTCCTGTCTCAGTAACAGGGCAGGGTTCTTCAGCGGAATCTGTGCAATCTACACCCATGTGCGTCGAGATTAAGGGGCGGCAATTAACTATGTCTGATCTTCTGCCTGGAGTGATGGATGTAATCCTTGCTGCCCGGTGCCCTTTCACGAAATACATTCAGGCTTGGTGCTGGGCCAAAACAGTGCCCTGATGAGACATTCACAAGACTGACTCCTTACAGTTAAGGCTGTTGGATGTCCTTTTATTTGTATTATCTGTGGCCCAGCAAGGCTGTGCAGTGGGCACTGTCAAAGTTATTTGTCCACCCTTTCTGCCTTTCTTCATTTTCTGGACCAACTATTCTTGCTTAAGTAACCTGTAGCAGTGAGATTTATCAAAGGTTTGACAAACATGTTCGCTCCAATCCTGTTTGTGACGCCACAGTGTGACCTTAACTTGATCTTGACGTTTCTCACATGTACGTCTCTTGAGCCAATGCACAGCTGCTCACTGTGTCTCCTGATTTTGAAGACCTTGTTCCTCATTGAGATTACATCAGCTCGGCTTGTGAATGAATTTCAGGCATTTTCAGGGCAACCGCTCTTTACCGCCCGTTTCCCCAGAAAAGGTGATGCTGAGGACCCAGGCAGCTTTCTTGTCAAAAGTAGTGACTGCCTTCCATGTTGGGCAATCTTTCATTCTACCAGTGTGCTTTTCTCCCTCCCCCCCCCCCCCTCCCCTCAAAAGAGGAGGAGCAGCTCCATCTGCTGGACTTCAGAAGGGCTTTAAGCTTTTACATTGATCATAAGAAAGACCATTTAGCGGACAGTCAATTTTTATGGAGTTCTCCGGAGAAAAGAAAGGGATAAGCTGTGCAGAAGAGGATCCTGTTGAGCTAGATAATCATCTGCTTTAATATTTGTTATACAATGGCCAAGGAGCAGCCTCTAGAGGGTCTGAGAGCCCATTCCACCAGTATGAAGACTGCTTCACAGAGTGGCTGGTCTTGGCATCTGCCAGGCTGTATAATGTGCATCCTTGCTTACATTCGCAAAGCACTACTTCCTTGACAGCCAGTTTTGGTGCAGAGGATTTTTAGCCCTCTTAGGGGCATATCATCAAGGAGAGGCGATAAAATTATCGCCGATTTAGTGTCTGTTTTCGGGCGAAAAGCAGCGATACTTTTATCGCCTTATCAGCAAAGACACGCTATCGCGTGTTTTGCTGACTTAGCACCCGTTACATCAACGCCCATCTTTGCATCGCTAATGACATGCAAAGTGGGCGTAACTCACAGAAATTACCAGGAAAATGTCACTAAGCGACATTACTCCTATTATCAATCTGCACGCTAACCTGTGCAGCGATGATAAAAGGAGCGCTAACCGTGCTTATTGCATGTTTCTTTACGCCTGCTTTTCTTTTGACTAAACCATGTTAGCCTATGGGTGGTGGATCATAGGGCTGAGACCACCCAGCCCTATCAACAAGGTATCGCTGTGTGTTTATCGCTGGATTTCCAGCAAAAATCGCACCTTTTTGCAACTATCGCTGGTTTATATATCGCATCGGAGATAAGCGTTGCTGATAGCACACTATCTCGGTGATATAAACCAGCGATAGCCGGCGATAATTATCCTCGCGTTAACCGCGCTTAGCGATAATTATTGCCGGCTGTTGCTGATATGCCCCTAAGTCCTTAAAAACATTTTGGTCTTGGCCAAATTTCCCAATTTCAGCACTATCTCTTTATCATCTGCATAGTTGCAGCATATGAGGTGAAAGAATTTGAGTTCCGGAAGTGGGCTCCCGCTAGTGAAATTATTGAGCCCTGAGGTACACCTGGTTTGATATTGTGTGGTGGGAAGGTGGAAGGGAATCGGAGATGATGCTTGATCTTTTCTTCAGATTGATCCAGTCAAGGATGTTTCCTTCAATTCCAGTTTCTTTAAGTCTGTTGCACAGAGAGAAGTGGTGATGCACTGTGTCAAACACTCGCTGTGTAGGAATAATGCTGCCATCCCATTACTATCTGCAATGTTTTCCACATTGCCACAGTTGGAGATCAGGGCAGAGTCTATATGTAATGTAAAGGTGAATTTATAATGTAATGTAATGTAAAGGTGAATTTATAAAGCGCGGCTACCACTCAAAGGAGTATCTTGGCGCTAAGTCAACCAGGTGGAATGGTTGGGGGAGGCAGACAAATTTCACGCTAGCACCAATAACTACCCCATTGCTAAGCAGGCTGCATCAGTAAGAGAAAAAATCCATGTCTTCAGAGCCTTTCTAAACTGAGTCTCCTGAGACAAGGATCGGATGGAAGAAGGAAGATTATTCCAGGCTTTAGCGCCCAAGACAAAAAGAGATTTGCCACCTTTAGTGGCTAGCCTGAATTTAGGGATAGTAAGCAGATTCAGTCCTGAAGATCTCAGACAGCGTGCCGGGTGGTAGCGTTTAAAGCCATTACACAAATATTTAGGACCTCGCTGATGGAAGGCCCTAAAAGTGAGTAGAAGGATCTTAAAAAGAATCCTTTTACCGATAGGAAGCCAATGGATTGAAGCCTTTTTGTTGGCCTAATAGTAGCATGTTCTATTCAAGTAAGTTGGACATCTGTGTGCACGCTGCTCTTTCTACTAGTTTTTCTAGTAACGGTCCATTTGAAATTAGCCTGGAGATGTTCGGCTCTGTAGGGTCAAGGCTGCTTTTTTAATCAGTGTTTGTGTGTAGGATAACTTGAGCTCTGCTGGAAACATGGCTTCTGTTAAGGAAGTGTTGATTATGCTCATTGCAGATATTATGACTAATGCCAATAGTAGTATTTCATTCTTGGAGGTCTGGACTAGGCATGGGTCTGATGAGGAGCCAGCTGGTCCACTGACTTTCACCAAGTGAGACTTGTATGTAGAATAGGAGGGTGGGGATATTTCTTTGGTGTGGTCTCTTTAGCCCTGTGTTTAGCTTGATGAACATTGTTACAAGGTTAAGACACAACTGCAAGGGTAGGCACCAGCGCATCCAGACACCCCTAATAAATGTGCACTGTATACATTCCTGTACTGCATCGGATCTGTGGGGAATATGCAATACATAACATAGATACTTCCTTCATCAGACCTATATCAGTGATCCTCATTGGTCAGATCGACATCTGTACAACTACATCTGTACGGTCATTTGTGCTTGTGCAATAGAAATCAAAATGTAAACAGAATATAGTTTTCGGACTGGTAAAGTTTGCTTGCTATATAATTGGTCTTACAGGAAATAAATCAATTAATAATCTGCCCAGCACACATAGCATGCTTGGAAGCCTTCTGCATTTGTTTACGCGTAGGAATTTGTATTGATTGTACAAATTCTATGCCAGACAGCACGCACTCATTTTTGCTCCACAGGGAAAGGCTGTGTTGTGCAATGCACCTTGGGGTATATTCACAAGAACATGTGATAACTACCGCAAGAATAGCGTAACGCAACTTTCAATATCGCAGCCTATCGCGGTAAAATAACCCTGTGTCAACGTGGAATTCACAACAAGGCGGTAGCATGCGATAGTCACCAGATAACGCGCCAAATCTCGGTGTGAAAATCAACGCCACGCCGCATAAATGCAATACGCGAATGCAAAAAAAATGCGATGAGGCCAACCGCGGTACAAAAAGTAGTGAAAACCAGCCACAGGCTTGCAAATCCCACGTGTCTGGCGGAACAATGCACCATAAAAACCATAGAAAAAATACACCAAAAACATTCCAAAGTACGTAGCAACATGGATGCACCCTGACACAGCGCAGGGGCCAACTGGAACTCCACAACCCCCACAGACTACCAGCAAGAAACAACGGGGTCGGGGAAGGCCAAGGAGAAGAGGGAGAGGAAGACGGGGTGCAGGCTGCAGGAAAATAAGACCAGCGTCACGGCGGTGATAGAACACTTCCAGCAACTGCAGGCGACCTGGATTGCAGTCGGAGTGCCGAGGAGGCCAATCCAGGAGGCCAATAGGCGCCGGCATGACGTGACTACCTAAACCAGGCACAAACCCGCTGCCAACAGGAAGGCAGCAACAGCGACATGAGGTGGCAGTCCAGTGCCACCGGAGGAGCGAAGGAAACCCAGGCCACAGTCATCAGTGTGGAGACGGTGCAAGGAGTAGGCAGTACGGACACAGCTCGAGAGGACCTGACACAACATCATCAGGGAGTGCAACGAACAGGGACTAGGGGAACGGGGGGAGTGGGCACAATGGTGTGTAGCACACTGCACACTCACAATCACCCAGGTCCATGGGCCCGATCCCCATGGCACTCTGCAGCACACACACATAGCACGAACAGCACACCCACATTGACGACAACGAGGAACAACGCGCATAGCCGACATTGCAGAACAGAGGAAGCAACTGGTTCCGCACATGCACAGAAACATGCCTACTACATCTGACAGAGCTGGAAACTGTGAAATGGAAATGTACGTGTACGACCTCACATCCGTCATGTAGACCAAATGTACATTGTCCAGCACAAGAATCCAGCACCCCCAGTCACAATGTACATTGCCATACAGTCTGCATGCAAACCTGCACAATGCGTCAACATATATGTCAACACAAAGTCAATACACTCCTCCCCTTTACATCGCAGAAGGGCACACAGAACCTTCAGCAGAGCACAGAATACAACACATCAGTGATGCCGGAGAGGACCACCACACCATCGACACAGACGCCCTACAACAGCACATGGATATCCCACGCAACCCCCCACCAGGACCCGGACAGCCAAGCTACTCAGAGGATAACACCGAGCCTGCAACAGACCACACAGCAGGACGCACCCGCTAGCACAGCTGGCTCACGACACTTCACCCACCCACACATCGCACGCCAATGTCATGTTCCTGCATGCATAAAATGAGGTGGCCGAACCCAGGGAATGCGAACCAGGACACATACGTAGGTGTCTATCACCCTTCAGGGGCCACCAACACCCCACTAAGCAGATTCACACTGCCATAGAGACACATGCAGATGCACATTCACAGCACAGAACCACGGGCAGGGGCGCTCAAATAGCAGTCACACACCCATGTTGGCTCTGCGTACGCCGGCCTTGGCCACTCCCCTTACGAATTGAGTGGGTGACGACAAAGCTACATGTCCAAGCTCCAACCCGCTGCCTGTGGTGACACATCTGCATCCGATGTACACAGCACAATGTAATGGCGTAGGGCCCAGGGCCCTCATGCATACAAGACCACAGGGACACACGCAGATATGTTGAACTGGCTACAGGCACATGCGCATGGCCCCTTCATTGGCAGGGCCACATGTACAGTGACGCCTGTGCTAGATGAGTGTGGGGTGAGTGTAAGCCATTCCGCACAGAATGTCTGGTGCTGCCAACCACTTGAACATTAGACACCAGTGCAACGGAAACAGAAAACACATGCATAAAAGAGTCAACTGCTGAGCAACATGGAGGGAGCCGGAGAAAGTCCAGAGGACAGCCAACATGCAAACAGAAGTGTCCGTGATTTGCAGTGCACTGGGAATGGGACACTAGAGATGAGCGCGCCCATGTGAAGAAAAAGTCTCGGATTGTGTCCCTCCGACAGATACCTGATGCAGTTGCAGTGGGGTGTGTCTTACTTGCATCATCTTCCCCATCAATGTCTCAGGGCCCCCACACTGTTTGAGGTGACATAGCTGCGCAACCTCTCCACAGCTCAAAACTCAATCAGTAATGGACAATGGCTTGCGGTGCACTGTCACTGGCACCTGGAGTGCTGAGCAGGGTATCAGGCTGATGATGGCATCCACGACAGGTCTGAGCAACTCCGTAAGTCTGTCAAGACCACCGTGTCGACTGTGGCAGATGGCTGTTGGACGTGGTCCTTGCAGTGGTGGCGTGTGCCTACTGCGGTGATGCCACGTCCGGGCCGGTCAGGACTCGATTTGATGTGTGAGCCCTGGTGTGACGCTGTTGGACCCGGAGGCTGCGTACAGCGCAGCCCCCACAGAGAAATGGCGTTGATGACCCCAAGGGCAATGCTTCAGGGGCCATCCAATATCTTAGAAGAAGGGGTCCCGGACCTGACAAGTACAGAGTTAGTGGCCCCGGATGCACAGCGGCCAGCACAGGCACCCAGCCACAGGATGGTATCTTGTGGTGCAGTCAGATGGGCCATGCGACCTGAGCGGGTCACCATCAATGTCGAAGGTGTATGTTGTGGAGGGTTTTGGGGGGACAGTGGAAGGTGTCCTCCAGGGCATGACGCCGAAAGGTTTGATTTTATCCAGAAGCAGCAAATGGAGGAGTGGAATGCGACAGCCTCGTTGCCGCCACCAATTCGGTATCAGCTACATGAGAATGAAAACTGCCCCCTAGTCCATAGACTCAGACGCCACCAAAATTCGACCAGAGAGTGTCCATGATTGTCGTAGAACAGACTTGGTGGCACCGGGGCTGAGAGGGGATGCTGTCTGTGATGATGCCTGTACGCTGATATGAACTCAGCCATTGCAAATTGAAGAGTCTGTGACCTACTGGACCGCAGTGTAGTCCGGAGGCAGCAGTCAGCAGTGGCCCGCAGCCACGTGTCGTTGGCTGGTGAGGCACAGAGTTAGTGACACAAGGGCAGTTGTCGGTAGTGTTCGATCACCTCCGTAATGATGCTTTTGTTCCCTCCGGACTGCAACGCGTCATCGTCTTACGCCTCTCCGTGCGTGTGATGACACGTATTCTGCCTTTTGAATAACCGATGTTCAGTCACGTGTGGTTGTGATGCCATGCACAGACTTGTTGGCACCACATCGAATTGAGTATGGTGACTTGTCCTATGCCTTGAATGGTGTTCACTGCCATGGTGTAATCAAGACTCAGTTCCAAATGTGTGACCTACCTGACCGTGGTGTAGGCCTGAGGCAGCGGTCAGCACAGTCCATTCACAGAGTGTCGCCGGCATAGGTTGGCTGGCCCCACCGGCCTGCGTAGTTCAGGTTCAGTAGCACCACGTGTTCAGACCCCTCTGTGTATGTGACCCGGGTTTTGTCCGGACTGAGCCGCATCTTCCTCTTACTCCTCTCCGTGTGACCACTGGTGTGGACTCTGCCATTCGTGATCTGCGCCTAGGTGCTGGATGCGGGACTTACTGGTCCGCAGGGTAGTCCTGGTCCCTCATCCATGTATCGCCGGCTGGCGTTGAACAGGGTTAGTGGCACTACGTGTCGCAGGCTGGCGTTGAACAGGGTTAGTGGCACTATGTGTCATCGGCTGGCATTGAACAAGGTTAGTGGCACCACGTGTCGCAGGCTGGCGTTGAACAGAGTTAGTGGCACCACATGTCGCCGGCTGGTGTTGAACAGGGTTAGTGGCACCACGTGTCACAAGAAGCCCATATGGAACTATGCCTCACTGATCGGGTGGGGCCTGGTGCTGGCCCGGATTTGGGGTCACTGCCATTCATGACTCAGGACACAGTTTCACACATAGGACCTACTAGGCCGAGGAGTAGGCCTGAGGTGGCAGTAGAGTACGTCAACGAAAAAGGACTAAATCGGGCCCGTGTTGTGGAGGCCGTGATGGTCTGAGGAGGCTGACAAGGTCGCAGGACTCTGGGCTGGAGCTTGCGCCAGAACGTGGTGGGCCCTCCTTGACACACACCGGTGTCAGCAGGTGATCAGTGAGGCCTGGCTGTGCAGGGGCGGGCCTGACGGGTTCGTGGTCCAGCGTGCCGGGGTCCGGCAGGCGCACAGCGTCGCAGGCAACTCCGCTCTAGAGGACGGCGTCGGCCTCGTGGAGGGGTGAGAGGTGCCTCCCTGGCAGAGACGTTGGGCTTTCCGGAAAAGGACAACGCCCAGGGCTACGTGCTTCTTATTCACACCCCTACACTGGCGTGGCGTACGCCGGGCCATCCCACTCCGATCACGCTTGGGGGTTGGGGGGCATAACAGGCAAGATTTCCACGAGGTCCCCCACTGGCTGTGGTGACATGGTTGCGTCCACTGTCCACTACACTCCATACACCAGAGGTGTATGTCGCCATGGATATGGGTGTGTGCTGCATACTGCGGTCTGTCCAGCTAATCTCCGCCACCCTTAACATTGTGTACTTTCCCAATCATGGTACTACTGCATCCTTCACACATGCCTGTTTGCCACCTCTCCCCTCATTCGGCTGTTGTGTGGCTGAGGTGCCATGCTGTTGATGGCTCATGTTCACGGCTTGGCCAGGTAACCATTGTGAGTTGTTCTGTCGTGTCTGGTGGGTGGGAATGTTGTTGTGCATGTTAGTAGTGATTTTGTGATGTGTGCATTGCCCGAGTTGCGATTTGCATGGTTGTGGAGTTGAGGTGAGTGGGGTGTTCATTTGGAACCTGCCAAGAGGCTGTGCATTTCCCTTGGTGCCATCCTGGGAACGCTGGTTGCTGACGGACTGTTGGAGGATGGAGGAATCATGCGCACTAGCTACGTATTTGAAGGCGAGATTGTTGGAGGTTCCACGGTGTTCTATTGTTGCATGCACATTGGGGTGGGACGTGCGCTTTCTGTTGCTGTGATTGTGTGCTGTGTCACCAGGGGGCACAGTTGGAACATGTGTGCTGTGGATTGCCCCCAACACGTGCGTGCATCCTGCTATGGCGTATGGTCCTTGCTTGGTCCCCAGCGTGACCTGCGCATTGTGTTGGATGTATGGGGACTGGGGTGAGGGACTTGGATGTGGCTGGCAGTGAGGCTCCTCCGACTCTGGCAGGTGTTGGTTGGGGGGTGCCAAGGGCCAACAGGTGCAGCCAAGCCAGCAGCTTGGTGTGGGGTGGGATGTCTGTGTTGGTGCCGTAGGCCTGTTGGGCGATGATGGTCCGGATGCGTGGGATGGTTGTTCCTTTCAGCCTGTGGTGGACGGTGACATTGTCAGAGGTTGGGTCTGTGCGGCTGGTACGCTTCCTGCGAGTCCGCTGTCTTTGTCTGCGCTGCATCTGTGGTGGTCCGGGGGGGTGTTCTAGGTGTGGGTTGTGGTCCTGGGGTGGTGTCGGTGGGTGTTGTGGCCCTCTTGGGTGTCCAGGCCGCATGATGGGTGGCTCCATGGCATCTGTTGCCCTTCCGATGTGGCCCTGGGCTGTGCTCCCTTTTACTGTGCAGGCTGCCATCCGACTTTACACCAGGTCAGAGCAGGTGTAGATTTCCTGGTGCTAACGTGCCTTATTGCCTGTTTTGTGTTTTTATCGCAGTTCTGTCTGGTCGTTGAGAATGTTGAGGTGTGATGTCGCGGGTTTTGGCACGGGAACGCCCACTCTGCATCTCATTAGCGATAGTTGTGGGGGGGGCCTCTGTGGTGATATTTTATGCGGCTGCTATCGTGGGTAAACTGGTGCTGTGGGCTGTTAACACCAGCATGTGAATGTGGCGATAACTTTATCACAACTTTGGCTGCGATAAAGTGCCGTTGACTCGGCGATTGTTCCTTGTGAATATGCCCCCTTGTGTAGAAAGGTGGAGTATTATGTGATGATGTTGGTGATGTTTCACCATGCAATACTCTCACAGACCCCAAAGATGATCATGCGATTCACAATAATAAATCTTTCGCTCAGTCCTGCTAGAGTGCAAAGAGCAGTCGGGCTTTCCTAGAAGAACATGTGTTAAGCATTTCAGAGTACCAACATGGATGATAACTAGTTGATACGACTCGGTAGAAATTCAACACCAATTGATAAAAAATAAAGTGTATTTTTATCTTAATTTAGACACCAAAATTAACATGATCAGATACATATAACCGGAGTTATGGGTTTTTGAAGAAAACATAAATAAGAACAATTCAATACTGCAAAACGTTTGCATTGCGGTCAATGGGAAAAAGTGGTAGTGATGATCGGTCAGTTGCAGGTCGAGTTGTGTTGAACCCAAAGTGGGTAAAGGTGATGTGGGTACCAGGACCAAGCCACAACAGTCAGTTCAATATTACCTGGCTCGTGGAGCCTGCGTGCAGAGTTGTCCTGGCTGTCCCTGGTGCTGAACGGGAGCTGCAGGAGAGCTGCTTTTTACCATTTACATGGTGCTGTGGGGAACAAGATGCAAAAAAAACAGCAACATGGTGGTTGCTGACATTGTTCGAAGGTCGGACAGAGTTCCCACTTGGTGTAGCGTTGAGTGCAGGGGTCGGTTACTGGACTGGCCACCAACAAGACTTGGCAGCGGTAAACTTTGGAGAACAGTACTTTGACATCTGGTGGTCCAGGGGAATATGGTAGCTGTCTGTAACTTCGTGAAAGGCAGGACTACAGTTCCCATAATGCACTAAACCCTCAGGATTTGGGCAATCCCTCGGAATGCCCGGTGGCCAGTGATTCTTCAGATCCGGAGTGGTGTTTTATCTGCAGTTTGCAGAGACTAGTGCCACTAGTCCAGGGGTGTCTGGGGGTGCTTCAGGCTCTCACTAGGGTCCCTCTGACTTGGGGAACTGAGAGTTAGTCTAGGACGAGCCTCTATCAGGCAGTACCAGGAATGTTGCCACAGGTGCAGAGTATCCCTCTTTTGGTTTGTTCAAATCCTGTTGATGCAGACACAGGTCTCTTCGATGCAGGTTTATTCAGAACTGAGGTTCTGGTGTCAGGCGTGCCCTTAAATCCTAGATTTAAGGCCAATCAGGGGTGTGGGTACAAGTGGCCAATGGACTGCTTGCCTCAGCGGTGAATCCACCCCTGAGGTGACCACCTCTAGTGGTGTAAGTCACCTATTCAACCCAGAACCCACTATTTCTACTACTTTTAAAAATGGCAGAAGTCTTCTTTAGTTGTGCAGACCAAGACCAAGCAGCCCACCCTGAAGGTCTGGCTAGCCTTTCGGGTCTGTACACCTCCTGCATACCTAATTTCTCGCCTGGGTCAAATGTGCCTGGCGCAAGGGGAGGGCTCTTTCCTCCTTTGGGAGTCAGCCCTGATGCATATCAGAGGTGGGGTAGCCTTTGAAACTCACCGCCTTGATGTGCCACTTCACAAGCCTTCCTGAGAGGGAGGAGGTGTGACCTCCTTCCTGCCCAGTCCTTTGTTCCTGACTCCTGGGAGTGACCGCACTGCCAGGCAGGAGGTCAGAATCCTGTCTTGGAGGCAGCAGGTGCGAACTGCTAGCCGGTGCACAGAGAAGCTGGGGCAACCAGGTGGGCAACCTCTAAGGTAACTACCTGGGTGCATGCCACATCGCCCTTGACACAGGTGAGAAGGCACGTTGTTTGATACCAAACATGACATATTTAGGAGGTACCATAATGGAGCTATCAACCTTTGGTTTGCTTGGGTGACAGTCTCTGTTATCCTATAGACCGTCTTTCACTTATAGTTTCCTTTAATGGTGAAGGCCACTATAGGGACATATATGCTTACATGCCCACACCTTTAATATAATGCACCCTGCCTCCTGGGCTTTAAGAGGCACTTGTTAGGGATGACTGGCATATATTAAAAGCAGTGCATTGACTTTGCCAGACATGGTGAGGGCAAAGTCGAATTGGAGCAGTTTACACTGTTCCTGCAGTCTACAATGGCAGGCCTGCTGTCAGTACTTTATTTGGGTCACTCTGGGTGGCGCGAACAGTGCTGCAAGCCCTGGGGACTTTTTTATTGCCCATGACCTGGGTACCACTGGTACCATATACTAGTGACTCATAAGGGGAGTAAAGTCCTTGTCAATTGGGGATGCCAATTTACACATAACAGTTTTAGAGAGAGAACATTGGCACTGGGGCCTGGGCAGCCGAGCAGGCTCCAGTGCACTTTCAGAGTCATAACCATCAGTATTGGGGCAAAAAGTGGGTTTGGGGGTGACCATGCAAAAAGGGCACTTTACTTCACCTTGTATGTGCACCGGTGCAGGGAATGATCAGTAGCAGTCTAATCTTAGCAAATATGGCTCTGCGCTGTATTTTACTCCATACGTAAAGAAGCAAAGCAAATCTTGTTGCTGTGAGGTGGAGGTGAGCGCTTTATTTTCCTGATCTCTGGGCTCCAATATGGTCTACCTGATTTCTTCTTTCCACTTCCTGCCTTCTCTTTCTGTTCCTAAATTCTATTCCCAGGTTGAAGTGTTGATATAAATACTTATTAGTGCAATGAATGCTCCGCTTTGCGCTGGAATGAGATTACGTGAAGCTTTTATCCTCCTCTCTCATGGGATGGCGAGTCGGTGTCTTTGTGGGTAAAGGAGTGTTGAAGAGAAATTACATTTGGTGCCCCAGGAACATCTCAGGGATGCGTTTTTGTGCATGGATAATTGGGATTGAGAAGCATTTCTCGGGTCGTGTAATACAGTGGTTGCAAGAATGGTGGGTGTAATTAGATTTCCAGTCTTTAATTTCACTCTCAGGGTGCCCCGTACTTGGTCATTTATAGCTGGCATTTTAGCAGGGCAGTCCTGCTTTCTATGAATAAGGGAGCTGCAGCCACTTTGCAAAGACCTCTCAAAAGCAGCCACCTTATATCTTTTAAAGCGAAATGGTCAGCAAATATTGATACAATCAAGCGAATGCATTTGCAAATACATACATCTTAGGTGAAACAGCTGTTAAACAAATATTTGAGGGGGACAGAGATACTCTTGCCAATCCCTGCTCTCTCTTAAAAGGCTACTGTGGAATGTGGGTACCTCAGACAGGTATCTTAGATTCTTGGAAGAAGCAGCCAAGCAACTTTCACTTCGTTTTCCGTCATCCATCTGCATGGGCAGTGACTTCACTGCATTTCCTATCATCCATCTGCACAGGAAGTGAAAACACTTCTTTCCTCCTGACCCCGTCTTTAAAAGAAGCCAAGCAAGGGGACTTCCATCGGCCCCCTGTCCTCTTCTCCCTCTCCCTCTCCCCATCTACATAACGGAGGCTGAAGTGGGTGCACCAAAGGCACGCCAAAAGAATGCCCATCGGCATCCTTCTGTGCCTGGACTTCGTCCAGCCCCAGGAACCCTGGTCCACACCTAGCTTCTGCTACATTGCCATGCTCATCCTTGCTCTCAACTCCAGCCGCCCCTCGCTGCACTACTGCCACACCACACAACACGGAGGAAGTGTTCACATGTGCCTCTTGCAAGTTCTCTTGCACTCTAGTACACTCTACACACACCACTCCTGCACCAACAGCACCCCACTCTCTCAAATGCACAAAAATCGGCTACCTGTTTACGCAGACCAATCACCACATACAAAACATGCCACACTCCTATGCATGCTCCTCTACATATGTTCGCTCACCAAACACGCCACAGAGATATGGGACCTACTGCAAGACCACGCTCTGGACCTGCCATCATAAGACATTATCAGCTGTACCACATACACGGACATACCCATCATCTACATGGAACGCCTCATGTTCAAGATACACATCACAGTCAACTTCTCCGTAGGTGGAACCCTTGCATACAGACCACCAGGACCATGAACCAATTTCCCCAGCGAAATCACAGACTATTTGTTCTATAAATTTCTTTATTGGTATTTGAACAAAAAACCACAGGTCAACAACCCCCAAAAAAGCCAGGAGGGAAACTATTGGGGAGAGAAGAGGAAAGGGGGGGACACGACACACCAGCAATGAAATACACAAAAGCAGTGTGCTTAATTCTCATTACCCCACGGCTCAGAGTAACAATAACAGCCGATGTTGACAGTACTCCCCCAGGCGGGCCTCAGAGTGTCTGAAAGAAAAAGTCACAGTACGAGGCAATAACTCCTCGAGGCAGGATCCCACGAGGAGCCAATCCTCCCAAATCAAGAGGTACATCTGCCTTTAGGACCAAGCAGTGTAAGTGCCAGTATCTGGGTTAACCTCCATTGTAGACGATGGAGGGGTAGGGGAATCTCTCTGTCTGGGAAAAGTGAGGAAGGGTTCCCAAATGTCGTTGGGGCTAGACCGTGGTTGCATGAGTTCCCAGAAATGAGATAGTCGTTCTTGACAGAACATCGCTTCCCTTAGCCAAGCCTCAACAGTGGGAGCTGGTCGTCGCCTCCAGTGCATGGCGACCCTGCACTTAGCGATGAGGGGTAACATAGCAGAGAGTTTGCAATCTCCTGCTGACATGTCACATACATAGTCCAGTAGGCCCACCAATGGGCTGCATGTCGGAGAGTGGCCCGTGATGGCCTGTATTGTGGAGAACACTGCAGACCAAAAAAAAAACACCTGCGTACTCTCCCAGGCGAGGTGTAAGAAGGAGGCTTGAGGCGCCTTGCACCAGAGACAATGTGTGTCGCAATAGCTGTAATGGAGTGCGATATGGGTGGTGGAGGAATTTGAAGTGGATGAGGCGCAATCTATAAGTAGGAAAGAGAGTCGCTGTTTGGCTACAGCAGTAATACCACTGCGCGTCAGTTATTGGTGGGTCTGTGTCGGCCACCCACTTGACGCGAGCTGATTGTATACTGACAGGCTCTGTGGCTTGCATAACAAAGTATAGGTGCATAGTTTATTTTCGCAGGGATCTAGTAATGAGTATGTGCTCCAATGGTGTAAGGGAGGGAAGAGGGCAGGGAATATGTGATGTAGCGCACAGCAAGTGGCCCGAAGTTGGTGGTACAGGAGAAGCTCAAGTGCGCCAGGATGCTCCAGTCTGGAACCCTCAAAGGGGGTATGAAATGATCATCTGGATAGAGGGCTGAAAACAAGACTAGATCGCATTCAAATAACCTCGCCTTAGCGCCCGCATCCTGCAAGGGTTTGCACAAGGGGATTGCGCCCAAGAGTTATAGAGTGAGCATATAGATAGCACATATAGATATGTGAGTCCTGCATGTTTCCTCATTCCTCCCATGCCCATCTCAAGCATTCCACAATGTCAATCACCTTTCTTGAGGGTTTATAAGGTAGGTACAATGCTGTATTCAGGGGGCAAGGTGCAGCATGATCCACCTCGTTGGCAGTGTGTGGTTGAAATTGCGTAGGGTAGAGCCAAAAGTATACATATTGTGCTTGCATGCAGAGTGAATATAAGGTCATGTCAGGCGATCCCAATCCACCCTGTTTGAGGGACAAGGTAAGGACTGAAACCCTGGGTTGCTTGCCTGCCCAGCTCAGTGCAAATAGGTTGGACTTTAATTGCTGGAGGAAATGAGCTGTAAGAGGTACTGGAATATTAAGAAATCTGCCCTCCAGCCATGCCATGGCACAGCCATAGTTGACCTGTCAAAGTTCGTCCAGGTCATGGCTAAACCAGACTCCAAGGTAGCGAACTGGGTCTGATGCTCACCAGAGCAGATACTTTGAGGAAAAGGACGAGGTGCAATCAGTAAGGGGGAAAAGTATTGATTCGGACCAATTAACCTGTAAGCCAGAGAAACCGCCGAAACGCATTATCCGTTGCATGATCGGGGCTAAGTTCTCTGCAGGTCTGCGAGTGTATAAGGTAATGTCATCCACGTTAAGAGAGACTACTAGACCTCACGCTGTGAAAATGAGACCTCGGTGGGAATGATGTTGCCGGAGGTGCGCCGCAAGGGCTCCATTGCCACGGCAAAAAGGAGTGGGGATAATGGGCATCCCTGGCGTATCCCTCGCGTTATAGGAAATTGATCCGATAAAATACCATTAAGGCGGATTCTGGCAGTAGGTAGTGTAGTATAGAAGTTGCATTTGTCAAATAAAACGTGGGCTAAAACCCAGATAGCCTAATAATGGAAACCGGTAAGGCCACTTGAAAGCCTTTGTGGCATCAAGAAGCGCAGCAGTAGCGGGAAGTTGAGGGTCAAGTGCGTACATGAGTGTGAAGATCGTGCGGGGATTGTGATATGTTGAGCGGCCCGGGATGAAACCAGATTGATCATGTCACATGATAGAGTGCAAAAGAGGACGGAGACAAGTACTAATAGTTTTGCATTTATTTTATTGTTGACATTGATCATTGGTAGTGGCCTATAAAAGTCGTATTTATTAGCCGGTTTATCGGGTTTATGGAGCGTCACTATGACCTTGCGGAGATAAGGTGGGAGAGTTCCACGCTCCAGGAATTCCACAAACATTGCCAGCAAATAAGGGGCTAGTTTAGGTGCAAACTTCTTATAGAAGGAGGTAGTAAGCCCATTAGTCCCGCTGCTTTATTGTTCGGGAGACTCTGAATGACTTGTATTATTCCTTCCACTGAAACCGGTAAATCCAGATATATGACCGGTGGACACGTTCCAGCCATAGTAGGTGACTAGAGTCAAGGTACGCAGTTAACTCGTCTACAGGGTGCACAAGGGTGGCTGAGTAAAGTTTGGAATAGAAAGATGTCCTAGCGTGCAAAAGTCCAGGGGGCATGGATTGGAGTTCTTGTTCATTATTCAGCAACTCGACTAAAAACGTGGTCACTTTCCCCGTATCTGTGTGCCATCAGGTCCCACTCAAGGAATCTCGACTTGCGGACATCCTCCTCGTTGAACTCGGTTAGCTTGACCTGATTAGTGGCCATGATGGCTGCATTTTTCGAAGCAAGATAATCCAAGTCTAGCGATCTCATCTCTCGTTCCAGTTTGGTGAGGTGTCCGCAAATTGCCCTGAGCATTCCAGATTGTTTGACAATGCAAAAACCCTGGAGCACCACCTTAAACGCCTCCCAAAGTGTTGATGGGGAGGACTCCGAGCCTTCATTATGTTCAAAATAGTCAACATTCACGCTGTGTACCTCATCTTGAAAGACTGGATCCCGAAGCGTGCCCGAGGGCAGCACCAGGTGAAGGTGTGGTATATTAAGCTCCAATAGGGCCAGAGCATGGTCAGAGAGGGTACAGGGCAGATGCGCTATTTTAGCAGCCCAGGGTCGAGCTTCCTTTTAGATCAACTAAAAATCACTGCGCGACCATGTGTTCTGGGATGTTGTGTTGCAGGTGCCCTCTGCTTCAGTGGTGTATTTAAGCTGCCAGACATCATTGAGATAATTATCTCGGATGATCGTGTTTAGTAGTGCTGCAGCGTTTGGGTGGGGTCATCTAGTTATCCCTGTGTATTCAGGTCTATCATATAGTAAGATATTGAAGTCCCCTCCCTAGAGAATGACACCAGGAGCACAGCCTATTTACGATCTGCCAGAGATCCAAAAAGAAGTCTGGACTATCGGTGTTCGAGCCATAGACTGCGGCCAGTATGACAGGGTTATTGTGCAAGGTGCCGGCAAGGACTACTTAGCATCCATTATCGCCACAGATAGGGCATCGCAACTGCCAGGGCAGGCCTCTGTGCAGTAGTATTGCCAATCCTCAGGCAGAATTTGAATAGAGAGAATTGTAGGTGACTGCACACCATTGTGCTGGTAATCTAGGTACTATGGCCTGTGTGAGATGGAGTTTTTGGAGATAACAAGCATCAATGTGGTGTCTGGAGAGATAAGCATGGTCTAGGTTGGTCTTTCTAGAGTCATTGAGCCTGCAAATGTTACACGTGAGGCATCGGGTTGTGATCATAATACCAAGTGAAAGGGGCACAGGAGCAAGATCCAGGGTGAACAGTAGGGCATTGTCACGGAGTAAAGCGCACACAATGGGCAAAGTCGTGTAAGGGACCTGTTTCAGAGGAGAAACAACAATAACGTATAACCATACCTCCCATCACCCACTCCAATCCCCGAACATGGTTGAGTAGCGGAAACCCACCCCAAGACATCACGGACTTCGTCGCACTCCTCATCATCAACATCTTCAACTTCCAGCTCCTTGGAGATCTTAACTTTCACATAGAAGACTGTAATGACCCAAACTCTATGTCCCTTCTAGAAAACCTCTGAAACCTCGACCTCACCCAGCCCTTTACCAAACCCACCCGTACTTCCAGACACCCATTGGACCCAGTTTTCCCCTCAGTCAGCAACACCACCATCTACAAGCCAGCAGCCATGACTAGGACAGACCACGCCGTTGTCTGTTTCAGCATAACCCATCGCGCACCACCATAGACCTACCACCACCAGACCCACCGACCGCAACTGGAAAATCATTACAAAAGAGGACGGGGTTTCCTCCTGCTTTGCACACCGGCCTGAGCACCCCAGCAACTTACCAAAAGCCATCAAGAACCTCAACTGCTAGATCACTGCATGCACCAATACCCTGATTTCTCTCAAGTACAACCCAAAAGCAAGAGGCCAAATGGTCCACAGAGGAACTCGGGCTGATGAAACACCACTGCAAGCAACTGGAGCCCAAATGGAGAACTAGTCAAGACACCACAAATAAAGATCTCTTCAAATTGGGCCTAAGATGCTACCACCAGCAGATACGGAACACCAAGACCACAGCTCTTGCAGACCGCATCGACACCATGAGAAAGCAGGTTTCAGAGCAGAGTACACATACCATGCAGGCCTCTGGAGTTTTGGATTATTGGATGTTGCCGGTCAACATCCCTGTCTGGCTCCCAGAATCCTGTGCTAAAGTGCCGGTTAAGCTACAGCTTTAAAGTCTACATCTCCATGCTTATATTTGTGCGAGGACATTAATGCGTGGTCACTTCGAGCACTCGCTCTGCTCTGCCTTCTGTACGTGCAGCTAGTGAAGACATTCAAAGGGACCAGTGTGACGAACAGTGTTGTGCAGGCTTCCTCGAGCCATTAATATCTCTATCTAAAAGCAACACATTATATCCTAAACTGTAAATAAATAGCAGCCTGAATCCTACCTTATTTGAAAAAGAACTGTTTAAAACTCCTCTGTCAAGTAAGATACATTTGCAATATAAATCTTGAGCAGGGCACGTGTAATGTCATGTACTCCGACCATTCCTTTTTTGGGTTGGGCTCTGGACCAACTCAGATGGGTCTGTGTACAGGATCGTGTTAGGAGATAGGGCAAAATTCCTCCTCTGGCTCAAATATATTTGGAATCTATGCCTTAACCTGTACCTTCCTGATCTATGGTTCTTATTTGGTAGAGTTTGCTGACAACTGAGGGGGTTCAACAGCTCAAGGAAGGTTATTCAGTGACCATATTATTAAAGAATTATCAAAGCATGTGAGCACCTTCTGTTCTATTCAAAACAGCTAAAAAGTTATTAAAAGGGTTTTTAGTGATTGAATTTTTGCAGGTGCTGAGAGAATGAGTGCTCTGCTCTTTTGCAATGAGAAGGGAATTACCAAGGCACCCTTTCCTCTGGATTTAGACCCTTCTTTGATAAACAACAGTTTGTGCAGAAAAGGTTCCTCCACAATGACGGAGGAGCGTCGCCCCACTGGCTTAGACCCAGAAGCTGAAAAATAATACAATATTTTGTACTAGTTTTATTTTTCAGCTGCTGGTTGAGCCAGCGTGTGCAGGGAGTAAACACCAGATACTATTCTATGTAAGAGAAATTGGCAGAAGATTAGAGACTCTCTAAAGTTTACAGAACTCCTGCCAAAGAAGTCTAATTAGCTAAGATCACACATCGATTATTGTGGATTGAATACCGTCACCATTAAGGACTGTTACCTGCTTCCACTCTGTTAAGAGTGCTAAATATTCCACAAAGTTAGACCTCTGTAGAACTTACATATGCTCCGGGTAAAGAAGGGCGATGAGTGGAAGACAGCCTTTCAGACACTGTTTTGGCACTGTTTGGACTTACTAATGCTCAAGCAATTTTCCAGAAATTCATTAATATATCAAATTATAGATGGTTAAAAGTGAATTTCGGGGTTGTTTTTCACAGAGGGGTTCTGAGTGACGTCAAATAGCCAACAAGAGCGAAGCTCGAATTGCCTATGATGCCACTCAGAACCCTGAGGTGAAAAACCTCCCTGTAAATCACTTTTAACCCATCTATAATTTTATGTCATGTGTGGCTCCCAAATGCTAACACCTTCCTGCACAAAATCCCCTCAGGCATTTTCCTCTTTCTATGTGTTCTGCAGAAGGTAGTACTCATAGAAAGAGGAAAAAAACTAGGAGAAATAAACATATTCCTCCTCGTTACACCTCACCTGGGAGGTGTAGCAGGTTTGGCACATTCCCAGGTCTACCACTCACGATACATCTAGGAATGCTTCAAACTCCATGGGAACACCCACACATCACAGATGGAACACCTCCCTGGGGCAGAGTAATGGTTTGCGCCGCGTTGTGTTACTCTGTATTTTTTCAAGCCACTCAGGGCTACGCAAGGTGGCCTTGTGTGGCTTGATAAATGACACTTAAGGGTTGCGTTGCACATGTACCCCATGGCATGGTGCAAAAGCGATGCAATCCTTTCATAAATATGGCTCTAACTATCTTACCTGCTATCATTAACCAAAACCCACTACCTTCCCTGCCTTCCTCCCCCCTCCTGCAGCTGTGCTTACTGCTGTCAGTCAAAGCAGAGCTGCACTGACAGCCTCTCAGTGAGCCATGTCGCCAGTTTTGTTACCAACTGTTGTGATGTCATAGCAAGGAGTTAAGACTTTCGGAAATTGAAATAAATGATTGAGGCTCTCTATGAGAGCTATACATGACAGCATATTCTTTGACAGCCTGAACCAGTTTCTTGAGGTGTACCTGTATGACATTCTGATCTTCTCATCTTCCTTTCCTGAACAAAGAGTTCATGTTCACTTTGTCCTTCTACCTCTCAGGGAAAGCCATCTATCCTTTAGAGGGGAGAAGTATGAGTTTGAAAAACCACAAGTGGAGTATTTGGTGTATCGCCTCTGAGAGTGGATTATTTATGGACTCTCTTAAAATATCTGCACCATCTTAAACTGGCTGACTCCTAAGTCCATTAAGGAGACCCAAGCACCTATTCTCAAACACCCAGACCTATCCAGGAAGTTTTTTGTGCTTACTGATGTTTCAGATTTTGCTGTTAGAGCAGTGTTGCATCAGCTCCAAGAGGAAGACAACCTGGAGCATCCCATTTTTATCTACCCCATGTCCTGAATCCACGTTAGCAAAGGTGGTCAGTCCTGGATCACAAGCTCTTGGCCATCAAGCATGCATCTATGGATTGACAGCATCTACTAATGGGAGCAGTCAAACGTCCTCAGGTTCAGATGCGCTATTGAAACCTCTGGTTTCTGCAAAGCATGCAATGTAGAAACAGCAGACAAGCTAGATTGGCCTATTTCTTTCCTCAGTATGATTTGTATGTTACATCTCTGACAAACAGAATGTTCTTGCCAATGTCTTGTCCTGATGGGGTATTTTGGTTGAGGATTTTGAAATACTTGTCCTTTTGCTTCCTAACAAAGTTGTCTGTCTGCTAAGGTCCTTTTTGCAGGATATGAGAGATGTTCAGAAGACCTCTCCAGAAGACCTTGATGCTCTGCAGAGTCAGGTATCCTTGACCTACTGCAGAATCAATATTTTTTCCAACAGACTTTGTTGATCCCCACTAATGTTCTTCAAATCGAGGTTCTGGTAATGTGTCACACACTGCAGTAGCAAGTTGTTACATGGTTAAGTCATTCTTAAACCATACGTTCCATCTGGTGGCATACTGTTCTCAAGAGTGGGGACTCTGGCTGTCCTATTTGTGCACAAGCAAAGCCTTTTGGCTTTCTCCAGTCTTTGCCTGTTCCTCCTTATCCATGGCACATGATTTCCACTGATTTTAATGTAGACTTACCCTCTTCAGTAGGAAACTGAGGGCCATGACTTTAGTGGCGCAGGTCAGCTTGCTGCGCTATCCTGCGTCACAGGGAAAAGGCAGGAATGCACAGTATTTATCCAATACGGCGCATTCCTGTCCTTTTTCTTTGCACTGGTGCCGTTTTGGCAGCACAGCGCCAATACAGGCATCCTTGCACCATGGTGCCTGTGTTGTAGGCAGGATTGTTTTTGTAAAGGAAGGGCACCATCCTGTACAAAACAGAGGATTTTACCTCTTTTTATGTGTGAAGCAGAATGTAGCACACATAAAAGAGGATAAAAACTCCTGGGGAGGGGTATCTGTGGCACATTCCCAGGTTTAAAAGATCTTGTATATCTGGGAATGCGTCAAGAACCATGGGAGCTGCACAGGAACACCCAGGCAAGGCGCATGGAATGCCTATCCAGGGCTGAGTAATGCAACGCCCTGATTTGCGATGCGTTGCAGAACCACTCACACAACCACTCATACCCCACCAGACATCTACACAATAAGTTGCATACCCATTCACAAACTCATAGAACCACTCACATACCCATTCACTCATCCATACAGCCACTCTGTATATATTTACCAATCCAAAGCTGTAATACTGTGCCTGGAGTGGTAAAAGGCTTTGTCCATTTAACAGCTCAGCATGGATAGCTCTGCGCTAATCCTATGCTTAAAGACTTCGCTGTAGAAATGGCAAAATACTTTGTTCCTTTCTATCTTGGCGTGGATGGCACTGTGCTAATCCTATGCTTAAAGATTTTGATAGACATTTGAGGTGAGCAAATTTAGAGTGTCGCTGGTGTTGAGAGTGCTCTATTCTGGAGCTGCTTTCCACCTAAACTTGAGAACTACCCAGAGTACTCTGCTTCTTTTTTTTGTGTGCATAATTTATACATCACTCTATGCCTGAAAGGGTATTGTTTTGAATTATACTGGGTGCTCCCTTGTGTCTGTACAAAGTTATACCTCTCTGAAGAGCTCTAATGAGAGCTAAACACGTGTCAGGGGTTGCTATTATTAATTTCAGGTTGGCTTGGATGGTATGTTACCAATTGAAAGCTGTAATACTGTGCCTGGCGTGGTAAAAGGCATTGGCCATTTTACAGCTCGGCATGGATAGCACTGTGCTAATCCTATGCTTAAATACTTGGCTGTAGAAATGGCAAAAGACTTTGTCCCTTTCTATCTCGGCGTGGCTGGAACTGTGATAATCCTATGCTTAAAGACTTTGATAGAAAAACAGACATTTGAGGTGTCGCTGGTGTTGAGCGTGCTCTATACTGGAGCTGCTTTCCACCTAAACTGGAGAACTACCCAGAGTTCACTTCTTTATTTGCACATATATATGTGTTCCTGGATACTTCCGTTAGACGCTGTCCTTTTGTTTTTTTAGTCCTGAGGGAGACCCGCATGATGTATAATCAATAACACGCTATCATTGGGTCGAAACCTTGAATGTTTATCATATGTCCCACGTCAGCCATCCTACAACAAAAAAGAAAAGTACAAGGATATCCTGAACTTCAATTGTTTGGACATTTGACTATATGTGTTTTTCATGTTTTGTATGTGTAAACATTGGGAATTTTTTATTTTTCAAGTGATATATGTCAGTATAATTTAAAGTTTTGTATGTATTCTGGGTGTTATGGACAGCTGAACAATATATTGAATTGAGAAATTGCTTTCTGTGTCTTGTTTCATGGGCTATAGAATTCTTTTTGTTGCAGGGGGTTCGCTGAATGTATCTCTAAATGAAGCTCTCGTACTCTGTCTGAAAGGGATCATTTTTTGGCCCTCACTACAATGCTTAATGAATGGCATTGTTTGCAATTCTTGATTAAGAATTGCATCACCAGGCAGAATCACTTGTAGTTTGTAATTGTATACCCAGGTTCTGAGGGACACAGGGCAGCCCCATTATACTTAATGGTACAAATGTTTGTAGACAGGACTTTGCATAAAAACCATGGGCCAGATTTGCAAACATTTTGCGTCATGGTTGCACCATTTTTGTGACACATCCATGACGCAAAATGCTAGTAGAGATTGACCAAACCACGGCAGGGACGATTTGCGCCTTCTTGCGTGGCTTTGTTAAAAAAATATAATGCAATGCAACGACTTGTGCTGCATTGTGTTACATTTCATTCTGAGAGGCGTTCCATGGGTGGAAAATAGGCGTTCCACTCATGGATTTCATGCAATCCCAGATTTACAAAGGTTTGTGTAATCACTACACCTCCCAAAGGATGGCATAGTGAGGAGAAAAACCCTTTTTTCTCTTCTTTATTTCCTCTTTCTATGTGTGCTGCTATGTGCATCATACATAGAAAGAGGAAACAGCCTCGAGAGATTGTTTTTGTGAAGGAAGGCATTCCTTCCTGCACAAAAACAATTCTTGTAATACAGGCACCCTTGCACCGTGGTGCAAAGGTGCCTGCGTTGGCACTAGGCTACCTAATGTGCGCCAGCGCTATGAGAGAGCAGAAGTGCGCCATATCTTAGCAGATATGACACACTTCTCCTCTCCCCCTTGCGCGCAATACAGTGCAGCAAGTGGCTTTGCTACACTACATGGAGTGAAAGGTTAGATAATCTGGCCCCATGGGTGAAAGCATGGGAGCAACCATGTACCACCCATGGGATGCTCCATTGATGCAAAGTAACAAAAAGCAGTGCAAAGCGCAGCTTTGCATTGATTTTAGGCAGCTTTCCGGCACACAAAAACTTTTGCGTATGAAGGTAAATAAGACATCAACATTCTGTGCCAGTTGTGTCACTTTTGGTGACTTTGCACTGGTGAACAGTGTTGCTGAATCTGGCCCAAGCTCTGAAGTATCCTAGCTTAGAGTATGAGTAGATGTTGAAGGGGTGAGTTGTGATGCTGTAAACTGGTGGGTATATTTTGTGCGCTCTGCCATGTGGCGGTTGAAAGTAGATATAGCACCTACTTGAGATGTGTGTTTGTGCCCTTTTACATGGGTACTTAAATAACAAAAAACAAATATATATATATATATATATATATATATATATATATATATATATATATTCACTTAAAAAACCATAGGTTTCACACATGTTATAGTTAGGTGGATTTTTCACTCGTAAAAAACCAATGAAATTCCCTCGTTATAGTTAGTTCAGATAACCATAACTCGCGCGTCCGCAATCCACTGCTCATGACATCACATATTACATCACTCATGACATGGTCAGTGGCATCACTCATGACATCACTGATGACATCATCCTTGTGATAGAGTGGCGGTCGCGCGAGTTATAGTTATCTGAACTAACTATAACAGGGGAATTTCATTGGTTTTTTACGAGTGAAATATCCACCTAACTATAACGTGTGAAACCTATGGTTTTTTAAGTGAATTTGCAAGGTTTTTTAAAATCTAATTCCTAACTATAACGTGTGTGAAACCTATGGTTTTTTCAGTGAATTTGTACGTTTTTTTAAATGCTAATTTATTTATCTATTATTTTTTTTATATATTTATTTTACAATAAACTACGTATTAAAATTTTTTTTTTTTTCACCGTGCGTGCACGGTGCGCGCACCACCGCGATTTAAAAAAAAAAAAATGTCTGCCTTCGGGGTCCTTCAGGGACCCCTGACAAAGGCTAGGGGGTCAGGAACTCTCTACCCTGCCCCCTTTTCACGTTCGCCACCTTCCTTTTTCACTCTCGCACTGAAAACAAACAAAATGGAGGCCGACACTTCCTGATTTCGACCGATTCGAACGTTGACTAACATGTAACCACCAATCAGAATTACGCTCGCGCACGTTAGGGTGCTCGCACGGTGCGTTCACGGTGCGTGCACCCTGCGCGCGTATAGATATTGATATGCTTTTAAATGCTATTTTCTCAGGAAATACTGAACAGATTTACACCTGACCTGCAAAAGGCACTTCCTTGACCTTATGGCTACCTCTCTGCCAAATTTCAAGTAATTCTGTTCAGCCGTTCGGGCTGTAGCTGTGTCTAAAGGTCCTATGGAAAAATGCATGGGGAAAACGCGTTTTGGGACCCCCCTTTTTTCTCGGCCCCCGCTTGACGAATCACCCCGAGACTTTCAGGGTAGGAGCTGAACGGAGCACTCCATTAGTTTTGAAAATTTTGCGAGGATTCGTCAACCGGCGCCAAAGTTATTCAAAATAGAATTTTGAGATTTCCTATGGAAACACGGTCCTAACTATAACTATCTACTGGCGACTGCCAGTAGATTATATATATATATATATATATATATATATATATATATATATATATATATATATATATATAAAGATAAGAGTTCCTGACTCGATTCTCACTCCACAGAGAAAGCAGGTACGGACCACAACGTGCGTTTCCAGTGCAAGTTTATTGCATCCTAATTCAGCTACATTTCAAAACAGCAAGTGCCCAGAACAGAGTTGTCTGCAGTGAGGAGCACACACAGGTAGGTTTTCATCCGGCAACTTATTTTAATGGAGAAATTGCCTCACAAACAGCAGAAGAGCCTCGCATATTCGAAGTCCTGCCCGACGCGTTTCGCGCGTGAGCACTTCCTCATGGGCTGTGGACTATCCTTTCAGTACAAGTCACAGCAGTTTCTGCAGCCTTCTTTTGAAAACTAAATCACCGCCCATGTGGGCGTGGCCGCACCTGTGGCCTGATGGAAGTTGAAGTGCTGTAGTTTTCCTCATGTGAGTCACTGTGCTTGGACTTATATCACGGCAAAATTATCCCAAGTGGGTTGCGTTGAACCACTTCTCCTCGCTTGTAGCGCACATAATATTTCACCATTGGGCATACCTGTCCTTCACGCCGCCACGTCGTTTGACATAACAGCATGGTATAAGTTGGCGAATGAAAATATTATGTGCACTACAAGCGAGGAGAAGTGGTTCAATCATTTCAATTTGGCACAGCTTGCGTTCTTCTTTTAAGTTTTCACTATGTTTCCTATTGGTGGAGTTTGGACCAATCATAGGGCGACATTCATGTGTGTGGAAAATATCTATGGCAACCTGGAAAGGCATCAATGTCCCATAGTGCAATGTTATTGTTCAATCATGCCCCACATTGGTATGTTGTACTTATTGCCATTTCCCATTGCTACATATTATGCCACCTCTGTAGTCACTCCCATCTGCTCGCTGCGCCTATCTTCCTCGCCTGCTGCTTAGTTCGTTTTCACGGTATCCTGTAGTTATCCCTCATATGGTAGGTAACCTTGGACTTGAATAGCCCACACCCTCTTTGGTTGCCGGCATGCGCTAGCAGTGGTTCCGACACGCCAACATAAACAACATCTTCGCTCACCCAGGCTTGTCGAACTCTCGGCGGGTGCTTCCAATGGCGGTGGGTGGACCGCATCTGTTACACAACAACTACGAATCACGGAGCACTCTCGGGAGTTTAAGGTGATGTTATTATGCAAATGCATTATATATATATGTGTGTATGTGTGTTTCAGTGTACAACTTGGTCATGTGGTCTTTTCCATTCGGTTACCTGTGCTCTCAATTTTAATCACTTCACAGCGATATTCCTGCTTGTTAATTCTGTGCAAATTAAGCAAAGGTGTGATTTAAGAGGACTGGTTCCAGTCTAGCAACAAAGTTTTTCTTGCTCATATAATCTCTTGATTACTACTACTTCTCAAACAAAGAAATCAGACAATGCTTTCATAAGTACTCAAACAAGGTGACTTAAAAATTAATTTGATAGGAATATGGTTTCAGAAAATGAAAGTGGAGCAATTGGCTTTTAGTTTTAACGTCATTTGAGATGAAGAAGAAACTATGGAGGTGGTGCAGCCGATCCTTATATGCCTGTTCCAATGATGAAATACTGATATGATAAACTAATATATGGCACAGCATCAACTGATCCTTTATGGTACAATGGGATGCCTTCAATGTTCTCATAGGAGGTGTTCAACATTTTCAAGAACATTATTGAACATCTATGTTATTAATGTTAGGCATCCCCTTACTGTGCCAGAGCACACATAGAACTCCATAGGGTTCATATTTACCAAACTTTGCGAGGCGCCCTCGCAAGACAACTAAATTCAGCCCAGCGTAGGTGGGCTTTTAAAATGGTGAAGAATTTAGTTCTATTGTTTGTTTCATATTATGTCCCTCGAATGCCCATGGTAAACTTTTGTAAATATTGGACATGTTATTTGTGTAATGACTGCAGTCCTTTCTGCACTCTATTTAGACTTTACATTTGTCTCTGGGCTGTGGATTTCTGTAATCTGACTAGCACAGTGCTGTCATTGTCCCAGCATAATGTTCTATAAAAGTGGAAATGCTGTCTGTGGAATGAATGGTTAGTTGATCACTTATGGACAATGAAGAAAGACTTATTTAAAAAAAAATAACTTTCGCCAATGACATTTTGCTTCCTTTCCTTTATAGCATCATAGTCTTGAGTTTCCCCTGATATTTATAAACTAAATACAATATGAATGTATGTTTTTCATTTTTAGATCTCATTGAAGGTGACGCTGTTACATTAACTTATATGATTAACAGAACAAGTGGTTTAAAAAGCAAAACTAAGAGGGGTTAGACTATGTCCAGATTCTAATCTTCTTTGCAAGTTTTTTATTGGGCAGAAAGTGTATGCTTTCACAGAAAAAGAGTGCTTAAATTTCACTTTTAATGTATGGGAAAGCTTATACTCAATACAAGTGGCCTGAGTTGGTTATGGTGACAAACCAATGATCATGGCTGCCTGATATGTTCATTGGGAAAATTTATGTCAGATGCTTCAAGTATGAAAGTTAAGACAAAGGCAGTAGAACACACTTATTTATTGTGAAAATCATATGTTAAAGGCAATACGCCTTTAAGGATGAATTCTCATTTTACTGTATTAAAGATAGTTATTTAATTACATAGGATCTCACAGATCCCAAAATTAAGCAAGGATCTTGGTTTTGCCTATCCCCTCGACCAACACCAGGGATAGAATATTTGTATTTTAATAAAACTATTTAGGCCCTCGTAGGTGGAGTTGAATATTGTTTTGCTTGCTGTAATTTTCATATATTGTGTACTTGTTTTTCATTTTAGGACTGCATTCCTCATGGTTGCCTTGTGGGAAAGCTTATGCTCAGTACAGAAGGCCTGAGTTATTTATAGTGACCAGCCAATGGTGAAGCCGGTAGGCCTGATTATTTCACGGGGAAAGATTATGTCAGAAAACCATAGGTCTTATTTTTTTTGTATGAAATATGATAAGGATAGTAGCCCTGAATTAGTTATTGTGAAAAACATATGTCAAAGCCAACAGGCCTTTCTTAGTAGATTGTTATTACACTGTGTTAAAGCCTGCAGACGGGTGTTATGTTTCATGGAATCTTACTAATTAATGTATTAGGCCAGGGGTTTGGCATGTTTACCCCCTTGGAAACCCCGTGGGTAGAAGATCAGCACGTTGTAATCCTTGTTAGTCTCTTTTAGGAGAGGCTGTAAATTGTTTGCTAACTGTAACTTTATTTGTAATTGTATGCATCATATTTCGCTTAGTGTGCGTTTAAGTACTTTTTAGGTCTGGCCTGACACATTTACCTACCTGCAAGGCTCTTGTAATCAAAACAATTCATAAATAAATCTGTCCATTCACAGATGGACTTTGGGTCAGCCCTCTTCAGTCATTCATCTATTTAAGCCCACTCCGGCTTATGAATACATTTAAGCCGTGATTGATGGAATGCAAGATGAAGGTTTGAAAGCATCAGCAGTATTCATTCTGGCAGATATAACTGGTGCAATCCGTGGTGTGATCTTGTGAGATGGGAGCAGTAGATGAGTTCCCATCACGGCAACGCTTAGCGATGGTACATATGTTTCATGATCGTGTTCACTTGATGTTGACTGCACCACCAACATTTGCATGCTTTTTAGACTCGAGTAGTGGGTCAAACCCAGTGATTGTGACCAATCCAATGGCATGTTGTGGGGCCCCAAAAGCTATGCACAGTTGTATTGTGATTGTGAAAGGAAGTTAAGGATGGAAGAACTTATCAGACATTAAACAAACTGTGTTTCATAGAAATAATTGTTTTATTCCTAAAAGAAAACTATTTACAAAAAATGCCTTGGAACTGTGGTTTTTACGAAAAATATGCTTCTCTCTCTCCATATAGAATATGTATATATTATAAAAACATACAGTCATTTACAGTGTAACATCTACATACAAAAGTGTCAGCACGATGGCGATACATGGAGGATCCTGTGTAGACATTCTTTATGGTGAGACCATCGCGTACTAGTCCCTGCTGTGTGCTCTTAAAGGAAGACCGGTTCAGGAAGCTCCTCTCTGGGCTTTGGGTGGCACAGAAACCCCAGGTTCTGTGTAGCAGCACTCCGCATAACCCTTACATTGCAAGCGCCGGGCATGGCTTAGCGTTAAGTGTGAATTATGACCTTTGAGAACAATGAACTGGAAATTCACACAACCTGGGTTTGATTCTTCGAGTGTGGATATTGTCTATTCTTGCAATGCAAGCTCTTGTCGCTGGTACTGAAGGCTGGATCTGCTGTTGTAGGGGATGTGTGATACCTAGTATAGAGGGATGTCTGAAACCAAGCATGGTAGAAAGGCAAAACCATACATTCATCTCTGCAGTTACAAGATTTTGTTTCTGTTTTGTTTAATGCTGACCTGCATGTGCTGAGATGGTTGTCATACAATGTCAAGCCCCAATTCAATTGGATCTGTCTATGCTACAGCTGGCCATTTTGCTCTCCAGTGAATCACTTTGGTTATGTCTGGGCTTTTTGTTTCTCTATGGCCCATGTTACTCTCAGCTGCATCTCTTCTCTATGACATTTCTAATTCCAACAGGACATCTTTCTGGTTCCACATGGGCATTTTGCCTCTCTGTGGCCCTTCTGTTATGTATTTGCCTTCCTTGCCCAAATCTGGTTCTGCTCCTCATCCTCTGTGGGGCTTCTGTTTCTCTATGAGCGGCCTGCTTCACTTTTAGCCTCCTTCTTTTTCATGCCACTTTTAGTTCTCAATGGGGCTTCTGCTTCATCTTAGACCCACTGATTGTCTATGGTTTTTCCACTAGGATATGGATCTTCTAGTTCTCTAATTACTTCACGTGGCCCTTCATCTTTGCACCTCATGCTTGTAGAATGACCTTGTAATTCCTCCTCACCATGAAGTCCCTGCTTCTTGGTGTACTTTCATTCGTATGGATCAATTCTTCATTGATCTTCTATGGCTCTTCTGCTTCTCTGCCTGTTAACTTTCTTCTCCATGTCCCCTCTGGTTCTTTAGGATCTTCTCCACTTCACTTCTCTGTGGGCCTTCATCTTCCCTATGGGCATCTTGTTGTTTTATGTTCCTCCTGAGTCATCTGCTTCACTATGTGCTTTCTGCTTCTTTACAGGATCCCTGAATCTCTATGGACCGTCTAACTCCCTATTTGTCTTTGGCATCTCTTACCACAGGCTACTTCTCTGTTGGCTATTGCTCACTATTTGTTGCCAGCTTTCCCATGGAACTTCTGCCAATCCATGGGCATTTTGCTTCTTCATAGGATGTCTGCTTCCTTATGGACCTCCTACTACTATATAGACTTTCTGTTTATCTACTGACCTTGTGTTTCTTCATACTCTGTTTCTCTGTTGACTTTTTGCTTCTCTTTTTGCCCTTTCGTTTCTCTAATAAGTTTCTACTTCTCTCTTAGTCTTCCTTTTCTCTAAAGGCCCCCTGCGTCTCCATTGGCTTTCTGCTTCTCTATGGTACTTCTGTTGCACTGTTGACTTTCTGAAACTCTATGGCCTTTCACACTATGTGCTTCCTGCTTATCCACAAGATGAGTGCTTTTCTATTGGCTTTCTCTTTCTCTATTGGCTTTCTGTTTAGGCTTTCAACTCTTCAGTTGGCTTTCTACTCCTCTGTGGACTTTCTGCTTCTTTATGGGTCTTCTGAATCTCTACGGCCCTCATGCAGGTTGTCCTACATCCTTTCTTACTTGTCCCTCCTAGGGAAATGCTGCCTCGCTATCAAACACATCTCATTGGAAGCACAGTATTGCTCTCCTGGCTCCTTGGGCTCCTAATATATCTCTTTCTGTGTTCTTTAATATACTCTCTCTGTAGTGTTTACTTTAGAGATGAACTGAGTACTGTTGCTCATGTCTTTCTGTACCTGATATGTGGTTTTATGTTGCATTCATACTATTGCATGTCCCTCTACAACCCATTCTCACACATGCATCTGAAAGGCTGTCTTTTAAGACTGTTAGCCAACTGGAGTTGACTGTGCCACCCAATAACTGACCAGACACCCCTTGAAGCACTTTAAACTTCAAGGGTAAGGAATAACATTCAGGCACTCCTCAGTAACACAGCACAAAGTTGCAAATCTCCAACTTGTGTAAACAACGCTCTATGCAAAACATTCCGAATTGGCACCTTCGCAGTTGCAGGCGGTCACCTTTTAAGTTGCATTTCTCCTGGAAAAACAGACAAAGTGCAATTTCTTTGGGGTCATGTCTCTTGAAGAGAAACACAGTCCAACCTAGTGATAAATATTTTCTTGTATAAAAGTCTAATTCTTCTTGAAAAATGTGAAGCGGCGTTTCCCCTCTGCCCCGGTGGGCTCGTCCCCCTGCTGCTCGGGGTGGGTCCTGCAGATGGCTCTGCTGCCTCTGCTCCCATTGGCGAGATGGCTGCCTGAGAAGGAGTAGGCAGTCTGATTCCATTCGTCCTGATGTTTGTCCATCAGCTGCTGGTTGATGACCCTGTGCATATCATCCTATGAACCAAAGGAGAGAATCCCAAAAATGAGAAATCAGGCAGGTTAAACTGAACAGCGCAGCTATATTGACTGTATTACTGCTGAATACATGGATCAGCTCAGGTGAGGTCTGATACGCAGCTCCAAGCCCCACTTTTGAGAACGAGGCCCTGTGGACGAGGTCGCAAGCCCATAACACAAGATCCTGCTGAGGTATTGTCCTGTTTAGTATTAATGCACTTGTTCGTAAATTGCGACTCATTCTGATTGGAAGCCATCACAGAAATGGTGGCCTGCAAGTGATAACCGACCACCGTGTATGTGATCACTTTTCAATAAAGTAAACATTTTTTTAATGCTGTCTGCTTTCCTTAAAGGAAACAAGGCTACATTTCAAACTAAAAGTTGACTTTCTTTATTTTTTATTAAAAGTTTGCTTTATAGTTAGCAGTGGTCCAGAACCACTTCCTGCTTTACAACACACTTTTGTTTGCATTCACAAAGGGCAAGGGGTCCCAAAGTAACACCTTCCCTTTGACTTGCCACCCTAACTCAAAAGGTTTATGTATGAATATTTCACACATTGCAGCAGGTAACCTTGCTGCGCTGTGTGAAAAGGAGAGGGCATGAATACACCATATCTATCAAGATATAATGCATTCCTGGCCCCTGCCTGCGCTGGTGCACAAACAGCTGCCTAGCACCAACACAGACACCCTTGCGCCATGGTGCAAGGCTGCCTGCGCTGTGAGCAGGATTGTTTATGTGTGGGAAGGGGAACCTTCCTGCACAAAAACAATCCTCTAAGAAGTTTTCCTCTTTCTGCATGTGCTGCAGAATGCAGCACATGTAGAAAGAGGAGAAACGAAGGAAAAGAGATATTTCTCCTCATTACAACTCCCCAGGGAAGGCGTAGCCTTCTGACGCATTCCCAGGTCTACCAGTATTGCTAAATCTGTGGATGCTTCAGATTCTATGGGTGGATGTGTGCGTACACCCACGCTCCACCCATGGAACGCCTCTCTGGGACTTCCGCTACCTTGCATTACCCCAGATATAGCAAGCCACTCAGAGCCGCGCAAGATGGCCTTGCGTGGCTTGGTAAATCTCAATATAGGTTCTGCATGGCTCTGCACCCCCTTGTGTGGCACAAGGGTGACACAAAACCCTTGATAAATATGCCCATTAGTGTTTTACAACTGGATTTCGGTCTCAAAACATTGGTACATCTCATACCGAATCACTATGTGGATGGAGTGCCTACAACACGCTCCTTCCAAATCGCGATTTGGGGCCTCATTTCCAACAACAGCATGGGAACACCCATGTGCCACCCATGATATGCCCCTTGACGTGAAGCTAGCTCTACTTTGCATTACTTTAACGCTACTTTTCAGCACAAATACATTTTTGCCCTGGAAAGTAAATGCCAAATAAACATTTTGCAGTGGTTTGCGTTACATCTGTGATGGAAACCTGGTGCAAAATATTAGTAAATCTGCCCTCAAGCGTACTGCCTCCAATAGTCGATGGTGGTTACTGTCTACCCTCAACAAGTGAACACTTTGCGGTAGCTGCTAATCCGCTACAGGGCACACAGACTTTTCCTGCAACTGGAGTGAGGAGAAAAGTCTGATTAGTATTTCACAAACATAGGGGCATATCAGCAAGGCGAGGCGATAGAATTATCGCCGCTTTCGGCCGAAAAGCGGCGATAATTTTATCGCCTAATTAGCAAGCTCACGCTAACGCGTGAAAACTTGCCTTAGCGTAGGAATTCCTAACGCCCAGCTTTGCATCTCTAATGAGATGCAAAGTGGGTGTTACTGACATGACATGACAGGAGAAATGTCGCTAAGCGACATTTCTCCTATCATCAAGCCCCACGCTATGAAGCATAGCGGCAAGAAAAGTAGCGATAACCCCTGTTATCGCTACTTTTCTCACGCCTGCTTCAGGACTGACTTAGCCATGATATCCTATGGAAGGTGGATATCATGGCTAAGTTTGTGAGTCCCTATCATCAAGCTAACGCCACATTGCGTGAGATTATCGCTGAGTTTCCAGCGATAATCTCACGTTAGGCAGTTAGCGTGAGGATTTTTATCGCTGAGGAGATAAGCGTTGCTAATAGCACGCTATCTCAGCGATAAAAATCCACGCTAGCCAGCGATAATTATCCTAGCGCTAAGTGCGCTTAGCGATAATTATTGCCGGTTGTTGCTGATATGCCCCATAAGTTGTTTACCTGTTACCAGAAATGGGGAATTAGCTCCGATTTACAGATGTGATAGGTTTATTAAAAAATAGCAGTGAACGACCCTCAGCCTTTCCCAGCAAGCTTTAACTTTCCCCATTGCATTCTATCTCCCAGTTAACATAGCAAGACCGACATATGACAAATGAACCTTCTATATCACTCAGAATGCCACACTGTGCTATACAAAAGTGAATCACTGGGCAAATCGGGTCTGCTTCGGCACCCATGGAGAGAAGATCGACGGTCTCCCTGTGGCAACCAAAACCACTACAAAATTGGCTGCCCTTCCAATCAGGCATAATCTGTGATGGGTAGGTCGGTGGTGGAAGAGCCTGGGCCTCGGACCGTGCCACTTTCAATTGTTGGTCAGCAGCCGATCAATGTGCTGTAAACACAGAGGCCCAATTGCCATGAAGGTCTATGCTAACCTATACCGGTCTGCGATCCAGCGTGGGCAGGCAGCAGTTTGTTGTCATTTTCGAAAATGGAGTCCACCCTTGCCTATAGCCCATCTGTAGAGGAGACTTTGGCGCTTTTACAAATTGAACATTGATTCTTGAGCACACTTTAAAAAAATTGGTGCATTCCTCTCTATTAGCATTTCAGCCTCTCCTTTTTTTAGCAGTAATTTTGTATCTTAAGGCCCACCATAGCTTCAACTACTGTGCATATCCCGCCATGTAGTGGTTTAAGTCACAGAGGCAAATTTAGCAAGACTTTGATCTTTAGCAAAGTCCCACAAAGCAGCGCAAAGTCTTGCTTAATGCAGCACACATAGAAGTTGCAAAACTGCATTATAAAACAAGCTTTGGCATAGCCAACAGGTCTCGCCTTTGGGACCTTATAAGTGTTTAGTTATCCAGCACAATATCCTTGGTGCAACAACATCAACTGTTGCATGACTAAACACTTATAAGGTCCCAAAGGCGAGACCTATTGGCTATGCCAATGCTTGTTTGTACAGGGTGTCACCAGTTCGTTCCCCTGCCCCTCACCTATTCAGACTTCTGACGATAAGGACAGAAAAGAAAACAAGCATTTGCAATGCAATAGGTCTCGCATTTATAAGAGTTTGAGCTATTGGCATTGTAAAATTACAATGCCTTTTATTTATGTTTTGGTTTTAAAACAAATAAAAGGCATTGTCATTTACAATGTCAGTAGCATAAACTTGTATAAAAGCAGTGTGAGGAATGCAGCAGTGTGCGGCGTGCAGCAGTGTGCAGCGTGCAGCAGTGTGCGGCGTGCAGCAGTGTGAGGTGTGCAGCAGTGTGCAGCAGTGTGTGTCGTGCAGCAGTGTGCGGCGTGCAGCAGTGTGTGGCATGCAGCAGTGTTTCGTGTAGCAGTGTGAGGCATGCAGCACTGTGTGGCGTGCAGCGGCGTGCAGCAGTGTGCGGCGTGCAGCAGTGTGCTGCGTGCAGCAGTGTCGTGCAGCATGCAGCAGTGAGTAATGCAGCAGTGTGCAGCAGTGTTTGGCGTGCAGCAGTGTGCGGCGTGCAGCAGTGTGCGCCGTGCAGCAGTGTGCGCCGTGTGCGGTGTGCAGCAGTGTGTGGCGTGCAGCAGTGTGTGGCGTACAGCAGTGTGCAGCATGCAGCCGTGTGCGGCGTGCAGCAGTGTGCGGCATGCAGCAGTGTGCGGCGTGCAGCAGTATGCTGCATGCAGCAGTGTGTGGCGTGCAGCAGTGTGTGGCGTGCAGCAGTGTGTGGCGTGCAGCGGCATACAGCAGTGTGTGGCGTGCAGCAGTGTGTGGCGTGCAGCAGTGTGTGGCGTGTACCAGTGTGCAGCAGTGTGCGGCGTGCAGCAGTGTGCGGCGTGCAGCAGTGTGCGGCGTGCAGCAGTGTGAGGCGTGCAGCAGTGTGCTGCGTGCAGCAGTGAGAGGCGTGCAGCAGTGTGAGGTGTGCAGCAGTGTGCGGCATGCAGCAGTGTGTGGCGTGCAGCAGTGTGCGGCGTGCAGCAGTGTGCGGCGTGCAGCAGTGTGTGGCGTGCAGCAGTGTTTCGTGTAGCAGTGTGAGGCATGCAGCACTGTGTGGCATGCAGCAGTGTGCGGTGTGCAGCAGTGTGCGGCATGCAGCAGTGTGTGGCATGCAGCAGTGTGCGGCGTGCAGCAGTGTTTCGTGTAGCACTGTGCGGCGTGCAGCAGTGTGTGGCGTGCAGCAGTGTGTGGCGTACAGCAGTGTGTGGCGTGCAGCAGTGTGCGGCATGCAGCAGTGTGCGGCGTGCAGCAGTGTGCGGCGTGCAGCAGTCTGCTGCATGCAGCAGTGTGTGGCGTGCAGCAGTGTGTGGCGTGCAGCGGCATACAGCAGTGTGTGGCGTGCAGCAGTGTGTGGCGTGCAGCAGTGTGTGGCGTGTAGCAGTGTGCAGCAGTGTGCGGTGTGCAGCAGTGTGCGGCGTGCAGCAGTGTGAGGCGTGCAGCAGTGTGAGGCGTGCAGCAGTGTGCGGCGTGCAGTAGTGTGTGGCGTGCAGCAGTGTGTGGCATGCAGCAGTGTGCGGCATGCAGCAGTGTGTGGCGTGCAGCAGTGTGTGGCGTGCAGCAATGTTTCGTGTAGCAGTGTGTGGCGTGCAGCACTGTGTAGCGTGCAGCAGTGTGCGGCGTGCAGCAGTGTGCTGCGTGCAGCAGTGTCGTGCAGCATACAGCAGTGAGTAATGCAGCAGTGTGCAGCAGTGTTTGGGATGCAGCAGTGTGCGGCATGCAGCAGTGTGTGCCGTGCAGCAGTGTGTGGCGTGCAGCAGTGTTTCGTGTAGCATTGTGCGGCGTGCAGCATTGTGTGGCATGCAGCAGTGTGTGGCGTGCAGCAGTGTGTGGCGTGCAGCAGTGTTTCGTATAGCAGTGTGCGGCGTGCAGCAGTGTGCGGCGTGCAGCAGTGTGTGGCGTGCAGCAGTATGCTGCATGCAGCAGTGTGTGGCGTGCAGCAGTGTGTGGCGTGCAGCGGCATACAGCAGTGTGTGGCGTGCAGCAGTGTGTGGCGTGCAGCAGTGTGTGGCGTGTACCAGTGTGCAGCAGTGTGCGGCGTGCAGCAGTGTGCGGCGTGCAGCAGTGTGCGGCATGCAGCAGTGTGAGGCGTGCAGCAGTGTTAGAAAAGGTAGACGGACCGGGAGGGTCGGCCGGGGTCAGGAGGAGAGGTCTCCGGGGAGAGCCGTCTCCAGCGATCGTACAGACAAGTAACTTCCCCCCCACAGACAGATATCACACACGGATAAGGTTCAGCGTTCTTTATAAGCACTTATTTAAGGTACGGTTGAATGGTACAAGGAGGTCTGGACTCAGGGGTCCCCTCGATTAGAGTCTCGCAAGGTAGGGAAGGGGGTAGCGGGGCAGTCTATTTACCAATCAGGTAGTTCTGATGAGATGATGATGAGCTCACAATCCTCGGGCTTGGTGGTTAGGTGGTACGGGCCGCGGCAGCGCCAGCAGGTCCCGGTGTGGATGGTCGATACAACGGGCCGCGGCAGCGCCAGCAGGTCCCCGGAAGATATACGGTCCGCGGCAGCGCCAGCAGGTCCCGGTGAGGATGGTCGTTACAACGGGCCGTGGCAGCGCCAGCAGGTCCCCGGAAGATATACGGTCCGCGGCAGCGCCAGCAGGTCCCGGTGAGGATGGTCGTTACAACGGGCCGCGGCAGCGCCAGCAGGTCCCAGGAAGATGACTGTTGCAGAAGGCCGCGGCAGCGCCAGCAGGCAGGACGATGGTTCACAAGAGCGGGCTACGGCAGCGCCAGTAGACCGCCAAGGTTGAGTTCACTCGGTGTCTCTCGACTCCAGGATACAACTGCCTTCCTGCTCCGGAGCTGCCTCAGTTATAGGGCTGGTGCCCTTTGATGTCCGGACCCTCGCACTTGGAGGTCGGAGGGTCCGGGATGAAGGTGTCCAGACACCCAGCAGGGGGTGGAGCCAGTGCCTGGGGGAGCTGGGGGCGATCGGCACCTGGCGGGGGAGAGCCCTTGACAGTTCGTTCTCCCATTGACTTGCCAAGTGGTCCGCCCACCTCCTGGGTGGATGGTGGTGCCGGGATGTCGGGGCCGGCCAGGCCCGGGGTTAGGGTCGAGGGGAGGCCATGCGGCCGCGTGGTGCAGGGCCCCAGATGGCGGCTTGACCCGGCCGGGGAAGCCGGTGGGGCTGGACCCCGTGATGAGTAGGGGTCCGAGGGCAGAGGGTCCGTCGGGAGACGGAGTACAGGTGCTTGTCGTGGGGATATGCCAGGTGGGCCGGAGTTCGGGCCCTGTCGAGCGGGGAGGGAGCAAGCCGTCTGTGAGGCCTGTCCAACATGCGTCCCCCCCAGCTGAAGGCGGGGAGAGTCACCCATCTCCTTGGGGACTCTCTTCGTCGAGGCGGAAAAAGCGGGACAGGCCATCCGCGTTGGCGTGGTCTTGGCCTGGTCGGTGCTCCACGGTGAAGTCCATTCCCTGCAGGGAAATGGACCAGCGCAAGAGTTTTGGGTTTTCCCCCCGCATCTGCATCAGCCATTGCAGGGGTCGATGGTCGGTTTGTACCCGGAAGTGGGTACCTGAAGAGATAGGGTCGGAGCTTTTTGAGGGCCCACACTACTGCAAATGCCTCCCTCTCGATGGTGCTCCAACGCTGTTCTCGGGCCAGGAGACGTCGACTGATGAAGGCCACCGGCTGGTCATGACCTTCGGGGTTCAACTGAGAGAGGACGGCTCCGATGCCGTGGTCGGAGGCGTCGGTCTGCACCACAAATTCCCGACTGTAATCGGGGGCCTGGAGCACCGGGGCGGTGCACAGGGCGGCCTTCAGCTCCTCGAAGGCCGCTTGACAATCAGGAGTCCAGTTGACCCGCTTCGGTTGGTTCTTGGATGTGAGACCCGTGAGGGGCCCCACGATGCTGCCGTAGTCCTTCACGAACCGCCGGTAGTAGCCGGTGAGCCCCAGGAAGGCTCGGACTTCGGTCTGGGTGACGGGGGGCTGCCAGGACTGGATGGCAGCAATCTTAAGTTGTAGTGGGGCCACCAGCCCGCTCCCCACTTGGTGCCCAAGGTAGGTCACAGACCCTTGGCCAATCTGGCACTTGCCGGCCTTAATGGTGAGGCCGGCCCGCTGGAGGGCGTGTAGGACCTCCTGGAGGTGACGGAGGTGGTCGGACCAGTGGCGGCTGTATACAGCGATATCGTCCAGGTAGGCAGCGCTGAATTCTTCAAGTCCCGCCAAGACCTGGTTCACAAGGCGTTGGAACGTGGCGGGGGCATTCTTCATGCCAAAGGGCATGACCTTAAATTGATAGTGGCCATCGGGGGTAGAGAAGGCTGACCGTTCCTGAGCCCTGGGTGTGAGGCCGATCTGCCAGTAGCCCGCCGTTAGGTCGAAGATACTAAGGTAGCGGGCGGCACCCAGCCGGTCGATCAGCTCGTCTGCTCGGGGGATGGGATGAGCGTCGGTCCGGGTGACAGCGTTCAAGCCCCGGTAGTCGACGCAGAATCTCAGTTCAGGGGCGGAGCCGGGGGCAGCGGCCTTGGGAACTAATACGACCGGACTGGCCCAGGGACTGTCCGAGGGCTCGATGACCCCGATCGTGAGCATCTTGGCCACTTCCTCCTGTATGCAGGCCCGTACCCGATCTGGTACGCGGTAGGCCCGGTGCCGGACAGGGGGACTGTCCCCGGTGTCTACGTCGTGCAGACACCAGGGGGTGACCCCGGGGGTGAGGGAGAACAGGGCAGCGAACTGTAGCAGGAGGTCCCGGCAGTCCTGGCGTTGCTCCGAAGTAAGGGCGTCAGAGAGCCGGACCCCGTCCACGGAGCCGTCCTTCTCCTGAGTCTTCAGGAGATCCGGGAGGGGCTCGGAGTCTTCTTCCGTGCCACTGTCTGTAGCCATCAAGAGGCTTAGTTCGGATCGCACAAAGTGTGGTTTGAGCCGGTTGGTGTGGAGGACCCGAAGGGGGTTCCGGGAAGACCCCATGTCGATGAGGTAAGTGACGGGGCTTTTGCGCTCGACCACTTTGAAGGGCCCCGTCCACTTATCCTGCAAGGCACATGGTTCGGTGGGGGACATCACCCATACTTGCTGCCCAGGCTCGAATTCAACGGAGGAGGCATTGTGATCATACCACCTCTTCATGTCCTCCTGGCTGGCCTCGAGGTTCGCCTTGGCCATCTCCCTGAAGCGCCGGGTCTGGTTTCGTAAGGCCAGGATGTATTTGAAGACGTCTGGAGGGGTCGTGAGGGGGGCCATCTCCCAACCTTCCTTGACTAGGCTGAGGGGCCCTCGCACAGGGTGCCCGTAGAGGAGTTCAAAGGGGCTAAAACCGAGGGACTTCTGGGGAACTTCTCGGTAGGCGAAGAGGAGGCACGGGAGCAGTACATCCCACTGGCGACGGAGAGGCTCTTCCAATCCCCCAATCATCCCTTTGAGAGTGCGGTTAAAACGCTCCACTAGTCCGTTCCCTTGGGGGTGATAGGGGGTCGTGAATCTGTAGGTGACCCCGCATTGTTGCCAGAGGGACTTCATGTATTTGGATATGAAATTCGTACCTCGGTCGCTGACGACTTCTCGGGGGAAGCCTACCCGGGAGAAGATCCCCATCAGGGCCCGGCCAACCACCGGAGCGGTCACTGTCCGTAGGGGCACCGCCTCGGGGTAGCGGGTGGCATGGTCCACTAGTACCAAGATGAACCTGTGTCCTTGCGCCGTGCGGGGGTCCAGAGGTCCCACAATGTCTATCCCCACCCTCTTGAACGGGGTGGTGACCACAGGGAAGGGTTGCAGAGGGGCTTTCAGCTTCCGACCACTCTTCCCGCTGGCTTGGCACGTGGGGCAAGATCGGCAGTGGTTCAGGACGTCATTCCTCATTTTCGGCCAGAAAAAGTGGGTCACCAGGCGACTGTACGTTTTGTCCTGGCCCAGGTGTCCAGCCAGGGGGACGTCGTGGGCCAGGTTGAGCAGAAAGTCTCGGAAGCGGAGCGGTACCACCAGAACTCGACCGGCCCCCAGCTCGGTGATTCTTTGCTCGCGGTAGAGCAGGTCGTTATCCCAGTAGACCCAGTGGGTTCCGGTGGTGTCCCCGGCGTTTTGGGTGCTGGCTTGTTGGCGGAGTCCCTCGAGGGAGGGACAGGTCTTTTGTTCCTGGCGGAACTGTTCTTGGGTGGGCCCCCCTTCTTGCCGCCACTGAGCCAGATCCGGAAGGTCCTGGTGTTGCGCGTCTTCTTCGGTAGTCGGGTCCGGGAGGTCGGACTCGCCGTTGTCCTCTACGGGGGCAACCGGGGGCGGAGGTGCTGGCCATTCGGTTTCTTCTGATCGGGGGGCGGCACGGGCGGCCATGGATCGGGTGGTTACGCAGGTCCAGTCCGGGAGGCCCAGCATCCCCAAGTGCTCTCTTCTCTCGACGGTGGCCCACGGGGAACTCTCGAGGTCATTCCCCAGGAGGCAGTCCACGGGGGCATCGTCCCGGACCGTCACCTTCAGTAGGCCGGAGACCCCTCCCCATTCAAACGGGACGCAGGCCATCTTACACATGCTCTCAGAGTTATCCGCCGAGCGGACGGGGCAGAGAATGTTCGGCAGGATCTGCTCGGGCTTTACCAGGTGACAGCGGACGGCTGTCACGCTGGCGCCGGTGTCACGCAAGGCCTCGGCTCTCTGTCCATTAATGGTCACCCACTGACCGTATTTTCTGGTGTTGGCGGGTAGGGGAGCCCGCGGAACCATGTCTCTTCCCCCTAAGCATGCCAGGACCATGGCGGCCGGTTCCCACCCTTGCTGGGCCGGCTCATACTCTTCGGGTCCCTCCGATGATTGCTCTTCCCCGAGGGCAGCGGCAGCTACCTGGCGGGGCTTGGGTGTTTGGTTCTGCGGGCAGCTCGGGTCATTGGCGTAGTGGCCGACTCGCTGGCATCGGTGGCACGTGACGTTGGCCCGGAACCCAGGACGCAACGGGGGGTTGCTCCGGCCGGCCGGAGGCGGGGTGCTGGCCACGGGGGTTGCCGGCAAGGCGTCTCTCCCTCGCCCCTGGCCTCCTCCTCCACCCCGAGGACGGTGCTGGCTTTGGTTGCTTCGATTCTGCTCGTGTGGCCCTCTCCGGCCCACTCGGGTGCTTTCCCATCGGTCAGCTTCGGCGGCGAGCTGCCGGGGGTCAGTCAGCTTACTGTCGAGTAGGTGCTGCCTGAGCTCGACGAAACAGTTGTTTGACAGGTGCTCCCATACCATAAGGTTGAAGAGTTGTTCGTAGGTGGTGACCTGACTTCCCTTGATCCAACCCTCGAAGGCCCGGCTGAAATAGTTCACGTATTCTACCCAAGTTGTACCTGGGATCCGGGTGCAGTCTCGGAACCTCTGGCGGTACATCTCGGGCGTGAGGCCGTAGCGGGCGAGGAGGGCAGCCTTCATGTGGTCGTAGGACGACATTTGGTGATCGGGGAGCTGTAGTAGGGCATCGCGACCCTCGTTGATAAATCTCCCCCAAAGTCCGGCTCCCCAATCACTCCGGTCGATCCGGTGGGAGGTCATTGCGATCTCATAGGCTTTAAACCACTGTTGTATGTCGTCTTCTCGGACATACTCGCGGACCACATCCTTGGGGATGTGAACTTTTTTCTCAATTGGCCCCGGGGTGTGTGGTCGCTCAGGCACCCCCAGTTCCTTATTCTGTTTGCGCAGTTCTATTTCCGCCAGTCGGCGCTCGTGCTCGAGCGTTATTTTTTTCTCTTCCAGCTCTCTCTGTCTCTGCTTTTCTTCTCGTTCCTCTCGAAGCCGCATATGCTCGAGGTTGAGTTTCTGTTCAGCTAACTTGAGTTCCCCATCCATCTTGAGTCGTGCCATCTCTAATTCGTGTAATCTGACTCTGTCTCTTTCTCGTATCTCCTCCTGCGAGAGGCCCGTTCCCCGCTCCTCGGGAGCCGTGGCGTTCCCCTCTGGTGTGATGCTGTTTTGGTCTGGTGTGACGCTGCTTTGGTCGGAGGGTCCTGCGACCCCAGTTTCTGTCCATGACTCAAGAGCGCGCTTTAGATCATCCTTGGTACTCAGGCCGGTGGTAGCAATGCCAAGTTCTATGCAAAATTGTCTCAGTTCGCGGTGGTTGTATTCTTCTAATTTCTCCATTTGGAACTTCTCGGTGGAGCTGCTATCTTTGGTCGACATCGTGTTTTGTCGTGGGGTGAGCTACTCTCTGTACGATTACGCGTTGATTCGGATCGCGCCGCTGGCCACCAATGTTAGAAAAGGTAGACGGACCGGGAGGGTCGGCCGGGGTCAGGAGGAGAGGTCTCCGGGGAGAGCCGTCTCCAGCGATCGTACAGACAAGTAACTTCCCCCCCACAGACAGATATCACACACGGATAAGGTTCAGCGTTCTTTATAAGCACTTATTTAAGGTACGGTTGAATGGTACAAGGAGGTCTGGACTCAGGGGTCCCCTCGATTAGAGTCTCGCAAGGTAGGGAAGGGGGTAGCGGGGCAGTCTATTTACCAATCAGGTAGTTCTGATGAGATGATGATGAGCTCACAATCCTCGGGCTTGGTGGTTAGGTGGTACGGGCCGCGGCAGCGCCAGCAGGTCCCGGTGTGGATGGTCGATACAACGGGCCGCCGCAGCGCCAGCAGGTCCCCGGAAGATATACGGTCCGCGGCAGCGCCAGCAGGTCCCGGTGAGGATGGTCGTTACAACGGGCCGCGGCAGCGCCAGCAGGTCCCCGGAAGATATACGGTCCGCGGCAGCGCCAGCAGGTCCCGGTGAGGATGGTCGTTACAACGGGCCGCGGCAGCGCCAGCAGGTCCCAGGAAGATGACTGTTGCAGAAGGCCGCGGCAGCGCCAGCAGGCAGGACGATGGTTCACAAGAGCGGGCTACGGCAGCGCCAGTAGACCGCCAAGGTTGAGTTCACTCGGTGTCTCTCGACTCCAGGATACAACTGCCTTCCTGCTCCGGAGCTGCCTCAGTTATAGGGCTGGTGCCCTTTGATGTCCGGACCCTCGCACTTGGAGGTCGGAGGGTCCGGGATGAAGGTGTCCAGACACCCAGCAGGGGGTGGAGCCAGTGCCTGGGGGAGCTGGGGGCGATCGGCACCTGGCGGGGGAGAGCCCTTGACAGTTCGTTCTCCCATTGACTTGCCAAGTGGTCCGCCCACCTCCTGGGTGGATGGTGGTGCCGGGATGTCGGGGCCGGCCAGGCCCGGGGTTAGGGTCGAGGGGAGGCCATGCGGCCGCGTGGTGCAGGGCCCCAGATGGCGGCTTGACCCGGCCGGGGAAGCCGGTGGGGCTGGACCCCGTGATGAGTAGGGGTCCGAGGGCAGAGGGTCCGTCGGGAGACGGAGTACAGGTGCTTGTCGTGGGGATATGCCAGGTGGGCCGGAGTTCGGGCCCTGTCGAGCGGGGAGGGAGCAAGCCGTCTGTGAGGCCTGTCCAACAAGCAGTGTGCTGCGTGCAGCAGTGAGAGGCGTGCAGCAGTGTGAGGTGTGCAGCAGTGTGCGGCATGCAGCAGTGTGTGGCGTGCAGCAGTGTGTGGCGTGCAGCACTGTGCGGCGTGCAGCAGTGTGTGGCGTGCAGCAGTGTGTGGCGTGCAGCAGTGTTTCGTGTAGCAGTGTGAGGCATGCAGCACTGTGTGGCATGCAGCGGCGTGCAGCAGTGTGCGGTGTGCAGCAGTGTGCGGCATGCAACAGTGTGTGGCATGCAGCAGTGTGCGGCGTGCAGCAGTGTTTCGTGTAGCACTGTGCGGCGTGCAGCAGTGTGTGGCGTGCAGCAGTGTGTGGCGTACAGCAGTGTGTGGCGTGCAGCAGTGTGCGGCATGCAGCAGTGTGCGGCGTGCAGCAGTGTGCGGCGTGCAGCAGTCTGCTGCATGCAGCAGTGTGTGGCGTGCAGCAGTGTGTGGCGTGCAGCGGCATACAGCAGTGTGTGGTGTGCAGCAGTGTGTGGCGTGCAGCAGTGTGTGGCGTGTAGCAGTGTGCAGCAGTGTGCGGCGTGCAGCAGTGTGCGGCGTGCAGCAGTGTGAGGCGTGCAGCAGTGTGAGGCGTGCAGCAGTGTGCGGCGTGCAGTAGTGTGTGGCATGCAGCAGTGTGCGGCATGCAGCAGTGTGCGGCATGCAGCAGTGTGTGGCGTGCAGCAGTGTTGGCGTGCAGCAGTGTTTCGTGTAGCAGTGTGTGGCGTGCAGCACTGTGTGGCGTGCAACAGCGTGCAGCAGTGTGCTGCGTGCAGCAGTGTCGTGCAGCATACAGCAGTGAGTAATGCAGCAGTGTGCAGCAGTGTTTGGCATGCAGCAGTGTGCGGCATGCAGCAGTGTGTGCCGTGCAGCAGTGTGTGGCGTGCAGCAGTGTTTCGTGTAGCATTGTGTGGCGTGCAGCATTGTGTGGCATGCAGCAGTGTGTGGCGTGCAGCAGTGTGTGGCGTGCAGCAGTGTTTCGTGTAGCAGTGTGTGGCGTGCAGCAGTGTGTGGCGTGCAGCAGTGTGTGGCATGCAGCGGCATGCAGCAGTGTGTGGCATGCAGCAGTGTGTGGCATGCAGCAGTGTGTGGCGTGCAGCAGTGTGCGGGGTGCAGCAGTGTGCGGCGTGCAGCAGTGTGAGGCGTGCAGCAGTGTGAGGCGTGCAGCAGTGTGTGGCGTGCAGCAGTGTGTGGCATGCAGCAGTGTGAGGCGTGCAGCAGTGTGAGGCATGCAGCAGTGTGAGGCGTGCAGCAGTGTTTCGTGTAGCAGTGTGAGGCGTGCAGCAGTGTGTAATGCAGCAGTGTGTAATGCAGCAGTGTGCGCAGCAGTGTGTGGCGTGTGGTAGTGTGCGGCGTGCAGCAGTGTGCGGCGTGCAGCAGTGTGTGGTGTGTAGCAGTGTGCGGCGTGCAGCAGTGTGCGGCGTGCAGCAGTGTGTGGTGTGTAGCAGTGTGCGGCGTGCAGCAGTAGGCAGCGTGCAGCAGTGGGCGGCATGCAGCAGTGTGAGGTGTGCAGCAGTGTGCGGCGTGCAGCAGTGTGCGGCGTGCAGCAGTGTGCGGCGTGCAGCAGTGTGAGGTGTGCAGCAGTGTGTGGCGTGCAGCATTGTGTGGCGTGCAGCATTGTGTGGCATGCAGCAGTGTGTGGCGTGCAGCAGTGTGTGGCGTGCAGCAGTGTTTCGTGTAGCAGTGTGCGGCGTGCAGCAGTGTGTGGCGTGCAGCAGTGTGTGGCATGCAGCGGCATGCAGCAGTGTGTGGCGTGCAGCAGTGTGTGGCATGCAGCAGTGTGTGGCGTGCAGCAGTGTGCGGGGTGCAGCAGTGTGCGGCGTGCAGCAGTGTGAGGCGTGCAGCAGTGTGAGGCGTGCAGCAGTGTGTGGCATGCAGCAGTGTGTGGCATGCAGCAGTGTGAGGCGTGCAGCAGTGTGAGGCGTGCAGCAGTGTGAGGCATGCAGCAGTGTGAGGCGTGCAGCAGTGTTTCGTGTAGCAGTGTGAGGCGTGCAGCAGTGTGTAATGCAGCAGTGTGTAATGCAGCAGTGTGCGCAGCAGTGTGTGGCGTGTGGTAGTGTGCGGCGTGCAGCAGTGTGCGGCGTGCAGCAGTGTGTGGTGTGTAGCAGTGTGCGGCGTGCAGCAGTTTGCGGCGTGCAGCAGTGTGTGGTGTGTAGCAGTGTGCGGCGTGCAGCAGTGGGCGGCGTGCAGCAGTGGGCGGCATGCAGCAGTGTGAGGTGTGCAGCAGTGTGCGGCGTGCAGCAGTGTGCGGCGTGCAGCAGTGTGCGGCGTGCAGCAGTGTGAGGTGTGCAGCAGTGTGTGGCGTGCAGCAGTGTGTGGCGTGCAGCAGTGTGTGGCGTGCAGCAGTGTGCGGCATGCAGCAGTGTGTGGCGTGCAGCGGTGTTTCATGTAGCAGTGTGAGGCATGCAGCACTGTGTGGCGTGCAGCGGCGTGCAGCAGTGTGTGGCATGCAGCAGTGTTTCGTGTAGCAGTGTGCGGTGTGCAGCAGTGTGCGGCGTGCAGCAGTGTGTGGCGTGCAGCAGTGTGTGGCGTGCAGCAGTGTGTGGCATGCAGCGGCATGCAGCAGTGTGTGGCATGCAACAGTGTGTGGTGTGCAGCAGTGTGTGGCGTGTAGCAGTGTGTGGTGTGCAGCAGTGTGTGGCGTGCAGCAGTGTTTTTTGTAGCAGTGTGCGGCGTGCAGCAGTGTGCTGCGTGCAGCAGTGTGTGGAGTGCAGCAGTGTGTGGCGTGCAGCAGTGTGTGGCGTGCAGCGGCATGCAGCAGTGTGTGGTGTGCAGCAGTGTGTGGCGTGTAGCAGTGTGCGGCATGCAGCAGTGTGCGGCGTGCAGCAGTGTGAGGCGTGCAGCAGTGTGAGGCGTGCAGCAGTGTGTGGCATGCAGCAGTGTGTGGTGTGCAGCAGTGTGAGGTGTGCAGCAGTGTGAGGCGTGCAGCAGTGTTTCGTGTAGCAGTGTGAGGCGTGCAGCAGTGTGCGGCATGCAACAGTGTGTAATACAGCAGTGTGTAATGCAGCAGTGTGTAATGCAGCAGCGTGCGCAGCAGTGTGAGGCGTGTGGTAGTGTGTGGTGTGTAGCAGCGTGCGGCGTGCAGCAGTGTGCGGCATGCAGCAGTGTGCGGCGTGCAGCAGTGTGAGGTGTGCAGCAGTGTGAGGCATGCAGCAGTGTGTGGCGTGCAGCAGTGTGTGGCGTGCAGCAGTGTGCGGCGTGCAGCAGTGTGCGGCGTGCAGCAGTGTGTGGCGTGCAGCAGTGTGCAGCGTGCAGCAGTGTGTGGCGTGCAGCAGTGTTTCGTGTAGCAGTGTGAGGCATGCAGCACTGTGTGGTGTGCAGCGGCGTGCAGCAGTGTGCGGCGTGCAGCAGTGTGCGGCATGCAGCAGTGTGCGGCGTGCAGCAGTGTGCTGCGTGCAGGAGTGTCGTGCAGCATGCAGCAGTGAGTAATGCAGCATTGTGCAGCAGTGTTTGGCGTGCAGCAGTGTGCGGCGTGCAGCAGTGTGTGCTGTGGAGCAGTGTGTGGCGTGCAGCAGTGTTTCGTGTAGCATTGTGCGGCGTGCAGCAGTGTGTGGCGTGTAGCAGTGTGCGGCGTGCAGCATTGTGCTGCGTGCAGCAGTATGTGGCGTGCAGCAGTGTGTGTCGTGCAGCAGTGTGTGGCGTGCAACGGCATGCAGCAGTGTGTGGCATGCAGCAGTGTGTGGCATGCAGCAGTGTGCGGTATCTAGCAGTGTGCAGCGTGCAGCAGTGTGAGGCGTGCAGCAGTGTGAGGCGTGCAGCAGTGTGTGGCGTGCAGCAGTGTGTGGCATGCAACGGCATGCAGCAGTGTGTGGCATGCAGCAGTGTGTGGCGTGCAGCAGTGTGTGGCGTGCAGCAGTGTGTGGCATGCAGCAGTGTGCGGTATCTAGCAGTGTGCAGCGTGCAGCAGTGTGAGGCGTGCAGCAGTGTGAGGCGTGCAGCAGTGTGTGGCGTGCAGCAGTGTGTGGCATGCAACGGCATGCAGCAGTGTGTGGCATGCAGCAGTGTGTGGCGTGCAGCAGTGTGTGGCGTGTAGCAGTGTGCGGCGTGCAGCAGTGTGCGGCGTGCAACAGTGTGCGGCGTGCAGCAGTGTGCGGCATGCAGCAGTGTGAGGCGTGCAGCAGTGTGGCGTGCAGCAGTGTGTGGCGTGCAGCATTGTGAGGCGTGCAGCAGTGTTTCTTGTTTCTCAGCACTGCTTCAATACATTTGACGGGAAAGTACCAGCCCTTCTCTGGAGCAAACAGGTATTTTAAATCACAGGTATTTTAAATCGAGAGTACCTGCACGTCTGTATTTCCATTTAAGCACTGGAGTAAAGGAAGGCTGGAATGAAGTGGCAGGCAGATAAATAAGGGAGCGGCTGCACATACTATGGTGAAGGCTTGGTACACTGCGCGATTCTGAAGCATCACAAAATAGCAAGAGCATGATCATCTCTGAAAAGGCGCAGGGGAAGGACATGAGCGGTGGTGCCAAGAGCAACAGAGCAGACAACTGCACGCCGAGCTGTGACCCGCAGCAACCCGGGCAGGGAGTGACTATTAGCAATAGACTGCTGTAAAGTGAAAGCAAATTTGTGTGCGCGCTTGGCGGGGGAGCGCATTCCAGGCGGGGGAGCGGACCCTTTGAAGTACGATGCCAAACGGATTGCATGGCGGCACGATGCACGTGATTGTGCGCGTGTTCGCCTTGGGAGCACTTTTGGGAGCCCCTTACTAGAGTCTCGCATAGCGATTGCTACGCAATAGCTAGGCGAGAACTAAAAAAACATCCCGAGGCTAATTAACTCGATTTAATATAACCTCCACGCACAAAGCTAGTAAATTACTGGCTCAGACCACTGTGGGCACATATCTCTATGCTTTTAGTTTCATTTCCTGAATGTGCCAGTCTGCATACAGACTAACCATGGGGCATATTATCAAGCCAGGCGATAAAATTATTGCCGCTTTAGCGACAGAAAACTGCCGCTAAAACGGCGATAATGGGTTTCATAAGATGGTCTATGGAATTCCAATTGAAGCCCATGTTAGACGTCCTTCACATCTAACATGGGCTTCAATTGGAATTCCATAGAGCATGTTATCAAGCCCATTATCGCCGTTTTAGTGGCAGTTTTCTGCCGCTAAAGCGGCAATAATTTTATCGCCTGGCTCGATAATATGCCCCCTTCTCTCCTAATGCCCTCCAAGTGACTGCCGCATTCAAGCTACTCTCCATTGAAACCGGATCTCTCCTTTCAGCCATATCTTGATGCTGTATGGAAACCAGGTAGTCATGTGCCTGTGCCATTTTAGAGGGCGCTTAAAATCGCATACAACTTTAGCAAATCCTCAGCCACCGCAAAGCGGCGCAAGATTCAATTGCTTAGGTTACCGGCTGCTAGCAGGAATTTACATGCCTGGCCCTCAAACAAACTCTGAAGGGTGCCTTTCCGTACAAACCAACCACCTACAAAGTGCAGCATACAATTGCATCGTGACCGGGCACTCGGCCTTTCATACTTCTAGAGCCTATAACTAGAGGCGGGCGAGTGTTTACCTATGTTTTTTGTGCTACCCGGCCCAGGCCCCTGACATGGAAGCAAGCGTGCGGCTCTATCGTCACTCTGGTGCAAGTTGTAAAGCTAGGCTGCGGGGACTGTAAGCTAGTTCTCAGCTGTCGTCACAGACCCGCAAAGTGCGCACATGTTTCAGTTGTGCTTCTAGAGACATTCCCCAATACAGCCTGGCCCCTCGGCTATTGGCAACGTGTGAGATGCTTGCGGTTCAGCCCGCCAGTGCGTTCTTTCTGATAAAGCCGCCATCAATTTTGAAATGTGAGTGTATTAACGAACTGACAAGAAATGTTTTATTTTGCTCCTTCCTCTAAAAACATCTACTGTTGGTCTCGGGAGCAAGAATACCCAAGCTTGGAGGAGGTGGGCGGTGTAGGGTTGCCACCTGGGCAGTTTTATTTACCGGCATGGCCAGTACTTTAATGTCTCGATCGGTAAACAAAATCACCTAAAGTCGGTATTTTTTTCTTCTGGTGTGTGTATACTCAACATACCAAACATAAGAAGAAAGCACTTTAAAATGCATTCCAGATGCCGTAACTGATAATTTAAGTAAACACAGGCCGGTACTCCATGTTAAAAACAAGAAACCAGAGCGGTCGAGAAAGCCATAGCGCCCGTGCTGGGAAAATTAGTATAAGTAACCTGATACTGGAATGCAGCCTGCCATGCAGCTAGCACACTGCGCGCCGCTGAGGACTGCGCTCGCTCCCGAGATGCATAGGCTATGGGAGGGAACATTTAAAGGAAAGGCGGGACATACCCACGCCTTTGGCCATTTGCGTGCTTTCTTTTGTGAAAGCCTTATGCAATGGGCAATCAAATGTGTGGGCGTAAAAAATATAAAAACGCACGGGAAAACCACTAGGGAGTTGAGAGTGCTTATAAGATGCCTCCCATAGAGCAGCACATGCGCGCTGTGCTAGGCTCGACCTACAAATGATTATTTATGTGCATGAAGGGTCACCTTCCTGTACATACACAATCATTGGCCTTTTGCTGTTTCTATGTGTGCTGTTTTTGTTGTTCTCATGTGTGCTGCGTTGTGCAGCACACATGAAAACAGCAAAAACGAGGAGAAATGAAACATTTCTCTTTGTTGAGCAAGGGTAAGACCAGGTTTGCCCTGGTCTTTATTCTGGCGCTGGCTCTGGCTCCTATTTATGCCTTCCATGTAAATAGGAGGCAGCGTCAGACTCAATGGGTGTTGCGGTGGAACGCCCACAGCAACACCCATTGCCCTCCCCTTTGACGCTAACCATAGCGTGAAAGGGGGCCTAATTTACAAGACAGGGTTAAGGCACATTAAGTGTCTTAACGCTGCCTTGTAAATGAGGTAAAGCCCCTATCGTCACAGAAACGTCGTAAAAAGTGACATTCCCGTGGCAATAGGGGCTTGTAATTATGCCCCTCTGTGTCAGATTTATCAAGGTTTTGTGTTGCCCCTGCACCACGCAAGGGTGACGCAAAACCTAAGTAGAATTATAGTGACCCTGCACGGCTTGATAGATCTGGAGTAGCGCAAATCGCTGCCTTGCGTTACACTGCAGAAGGGAGGTGTTCCATGGGTAGAGCACAGGTGTTTCCACACATCCACCCATTAATTCTGCCTCATTTCCAGATTTACCATTAGTGGTAGACCTGGGAATACGGCAAAAATTGCTGTGGAGAGGCACAACGAGGAGAAATATATTTACTTTGCCTTGTTTTTTTACTCTTTCTACGTGTGCTGCATTCTGCAGCGCACAAAGAAAGAGAAAAATGTCTCTCAGGATTGTTTTTGTGCAGAAAGGTGTCCCTTCCTGCACACAAGCAACCCTGCCTACACAAGATGTCCGGGTGCCTGCGTTGGCAATAGGCAGCCAAAAGTGTGCAAGTGCTAGGAAAGGACAGGAATGCACCATTTAATGTTAAATACGGTGCATTCCTGCCTTTTCCCTTTTATGCAGCACTGCGCAGCACAGTGGCTTGCTGCGTTGCATTTCGTGTAACAATTATGAATATGGGCTTGGGTTTGCATTTCCAAATAAGATGACCTCTGTTGTGTCCCCATTTAACTTTAGGCAGTGTTTTTGCAACCAGCAAGACACCTCTGACAGGTAGCCACTAGGCTCTTTTTGCAGGTGTCCGCATCGTTCCCGACTGAAATAAGTTGTGTGTCATCAGCATATGATATGAGGATGTTAGTCAAAGGAGCCATGAACACATTAAAAAGTATTGGGCTGAGGGCCGAGCCATGGGGAACACCACAATGTACGGTTACCACATCTGATGCATATGGTTGCAGATAAACTGCCGGAGGACATCCCATCAGGAAGGAGCCAATCCATTATAGAACGTCAGAGTGTATCCCATTATCTGACAGACGGCCTAGTAGAACATCATGCAACACCGTATCAAATGCAGGGGAAAGATTGAGTAAGATGAGGGCAGTAGATTTGTAAGCGCGGCCCCAGGTTTCTTTAATAATGGAAGAAGTAGAGCTTTTTTCCAGAGCCCAGGGACCTCTGCCATGCTCATGGAATAATTCATGATGTCAGTCAAGTGCAGGGCAAAAGTGATTGCAGGTTGATTAAAGACACAGGGGCTCATTTACGAGGACCCTTGTGGTACTTTTGTGCCGCCTAAACATCACTTTTTTTAGGCTCTGGTGGCGCAATGTGCCGCAGCATATTTGCAAGGCCATGCAAAGCCACTTTCCGTGGTTTTTTATGGTCTTGTAAATATGTGCTCCTTTCACGCAGAATAATGGGTGAAAGGGGCGTTCCATGGGTGTTGCTGTGGGTGTTCCCATGCATCACCCATGGAATCTGATGCTTGGAGCAGGCGTAAGGCGTGACGCAGCACAATGAGGATAGGCGTCCCCATGCATTGCTGGAGTTGCATTGTGCTTGCGACACGACTCCAGCAATGCGTGACTTTTGGGCAACCGATGCGTCAGAATTTCTGACGCATCTGTCAATCCTTGCACCATGGTGCGCCGTATTGTAAATACAGTAAGAAGAAAGTTGGAAACCCTATCTACCCTCGGAGGCTTGGGAAATAAAACTATTGGCAGGTAACTGCTCCTTCAAGGGATTTCATTCAGAGAACTTAATTAAACCAGTTAAATAGATCACTTAGTTGTTGAGCCCCAATTGGTGACTAACACAAGAACAAGCTATACATCAATTCGCTCATTTACATCACGATAAGGCAACAGTAAACAGTTTAAAACAAGGGTGTGAGTTTCTCATAATATGAACTTATTTAATTTAAACAATTAAAGGGGCACAGAAAAATACTGACAGAACACAATGACCAAGGTTGATGAATCATATACAGAAATTGAAACCTACAAGTCTTTAGTGTAAACATCTATTCCAGAGTGATATCGTAACGGAAAAGGAATCTGAAACAAACAGGAAACAATTCCTTGAGCAGTAAATCTCTGGGGGAAATAGATGAGCTTGTCGATGTTTCGGTCTTGGTGGCATATGTGTCCATTGGACCATCTTCAGGACAATGAAAGAGAGTTATAATTGACCCTTATTTCTGTTCAGACAAATATACAGAACCAGGCAAATCACAAAAGTTAGTAAAAACTTCCAGGTCACAGACACAGTAATAGAAGTTTATTCAAAGGCTTGGTGAGTGTCCAAGCAAACAGATCTATCTTGAAGAAGCAGTCCAAAAGGATCCTCTCCCCGTGGCACTTGCTCCTGACAAGCGACACATGTGGGACAACGCTCCTCTAGGATACCGCTGTGTCTACACAGGGAAAGTGGCGCAGCTCTACAGATGCGACACTTTCTTGAAGATCTGCCCCCTTGTATTCCTTACTTTTATTTGCTGCAGGCCACGCAAGGTGGCCATCTTAAACTGCATGAGAAAGTGATCCGACCATCCCAGGGGCACCAACTCATCCATGAACCTGTTCATGAATAGAAGATCAGGGGTATAACCTGCCACATGGATAGTGCCCTAAACCACTTGCTTAAGGTCAATGATTTCCAGATCAAGCTCTACTTTATAAATGCAAGGATCATTTGGAGCTTCAAAATTATAATTAAAATCTCCCACCAACAGGAAATATTCATATTTTACTGCATATGGGACTAGTTTCTCAAGTAACTTGGCGCTGAAGGTAGCCTTGGCGCTGGGAGGGCTCTAGACTAGTGCCCCTCCCACAGGGGGAGTATGGGAGTCAAACGTGACATGAAAAACAAGCATTTCTGTAGCAGTAAGCTGCATCATCTCCAGAGACTTACAATTTAGGCCCTTCTTGTACATCAATGCGATCCTCCCCCAACCTGTCCCTTCTTGTTGCACATGATGATGTTAAATCCCACACAGATTGCAATAGCCACATCTAGCCCTGATGCCTCGTTTAGCCAGGTTTCAGTAACGAATACCAAGTCAGGCTCATTATTATCGATGGTGTCCCATATATTTATCGCATGCTTAACCAAGGAGCAAGAGTTAAATACAGACATTGAAGCTCTGGAGGTGGGAACTCCCAGCTACCCCCCACCTCTGAAGTGGTTGCCATATTATATTTATTAGAGGGTCTCTTCTCGAATATGCTAATAATAGAATGAATCAGGTGTTCATGCATGCAGGACCATTGCAATGGTGGCATGTAAATGGTCCTTCAAAAGATCCCGAAGTGCCTATGCAACAGAAGCTAGCAGATGTTTGTTTTGGTCTTAGGGCACGCAGCTGATCAGCTGAATAATTAATTTGGCTGGCCATACCTGTAATAAAAGGGCCAGAGTTCCTTACGTCTGGCGCTGTCCAGATGCAGATGCACTTGCCATAGGGATGCCAGCAGTGAGCTGCTGCCATATTTATGAGGCCGACTGCCCCCTTCAGGGCCCTCCTCTTCTAAACCACTAGCATGCTGCCCAGAGAAAAGTGGCAGCCAGCTGTCACATAAAGTGCAATGAATCCAAATCTTTTTTTTAAAGCTTTTTGTCACAATTGTAAGTAAGCAAAACACACAGCAAAAAGTAAAAAGTCCCTTGAGACCAGCCAGTTGTTTCTAGCGCGTCCGCGCTGCAGCCACATCTATGAGGCGGACTTCCCCATTCAGGGCCCTCCCCCTTCCGACCACCAGCACGCCACCCAGAGAAAAATGGCTGCTCTTTGTTGCGTTTTCCAAACCACATAAGGGAAAAGCCTTATCAAAGTCTGGCATTGCCAGTTAAATGTATCCAGACATGTTATGCAAATGCTAAGAGGGTTTCCACTGTCCCTCCAAGGGCCCACTCTATTAATACCATTGTGTGGATGTACTATCATGCCAGCAAGCCAACGTTGGGCAAGCTGTACTCTGTACCCTTTTTCAACCTGCAGCAACAACCACAGGCACCACTTATGAGAGGACTGCTTCACAGTCTATGTACAGCATGTGTATCTACAGCCACACATGCCTCGAATGGAAATTGTAACTTCCGTATAAGCATCTGTTCGAGGCATGTGGTGCTGTAGATTCACATGGGCCCACCATCCCACGAGGCCTATGGCCGTTGCAGTTATCTTTTCTTCTTACTTCTCTTGTATGATCATCTCTTTTTCTCTCTTCTGTATCAATTTGCTCCAGCTACATCCTCACCCGCAGTGCAGAAAACAATCCAACACAGGAGCCGAAGACCATGCCCATTTCCAGCATGTGTTGGAGTCACACTATCTCATAACTCAAGAAGAATTCTTCAAAGAAAAACAACTTGCACACATTCGGACCTAACACTAGATGGCAAGATTATGCACAGTGTGTGAATCTACAGCACTACATGCCTCAAACACATGCTTACAGGGTATGTAACATTGTCTTTGTAGTATTTCCAGCGTGGCTTTTCCGTGGATCCATTTATATGATGTCACCCAATCTCCATCTGCAAATATGCCTGCCAGGGGCCCCATATTTTCTCACATTTACTCAACTACCTCTTAGCCTTATAGACCTCCAGTTCTATGAGGGTGCAGTGGGTCACCCCTCTCCGTCACTCCTGCATGGTCGGAGTCTATTTCAAGGGCCACCTGTGTGCAACGTTTTTTTTAGCCATAATATAGCACACTCCCAGATTTTAATGTTGCATGCATCCATGGCACATATGAATTATTTGGTATAACAATAAGAGATTGGTGGATCCTGATCGTATGTGGTCCAAGGCAAGATGGACAAATTGGGGCGCAAATTAATGAAGCCCTTACGTTGCCATTGCGTCACCTTGCGTGGCTCTGCATGGCTAGCAAGTCACTGCCTTGCGTTACTCTGCCGAGGGAAAGTATTCCAGCCTGGAACGTGGGTGTTCCCATGCACCCACTCATGGATTTTGGCGCATTTGTTTCTGACATTCCCAAATTTAACCCCTTGCACGCTGGGCGCATTTTCACGCTGTGCGGGCGATTTAAATAGTGTGCGGGATTCGGACGGCCCCCGGCCGTCCTCCGCACACGTCCACCGTGACGTATGACGACCGGGGAACGTGCGAAGCATGCAAGGGGTTAAAAGACTATTAAACCAGGTAATGGGTCAAAAGGCAACGCCATCCCAACAGAGGCGGATCAAGGAGAAATATGTTTATTTGTCCTCAATCTTTTCTCTTTCTACAAATGTGCTGCGTTTGCAGCACATATAAAAAAGGGAAAAAGCCTCAGAGGATTGTTTTTGTGCAGGAAGGTGTCCCTTTCTGCACAATAACAATCCTGCCTGTCACCCAAACACCCTCGCACCATGGCGCAAGGGTGCCTTTGTTGGCGCCTGGCTGGATTCAGTGTGCGAGTGCAGGGAGAGAGCTGGAATGCACCATATCTAAGTGGATATGGCACATTCCTGCTCTCTACCAGTCATGCAAGGCAACGGAGCAAGTTTTCACGCAGCACTTTGAGTGAAAGGGGTGTTCCATGGGTTTTGTTGTGGGTGTTCCCACGCAACATCCATGGATTCTGCCACATTCCAAGATTTACAAACTTTAGTAAACCTGGGAATGTGTCAGAAACGTACGCCTCCCCAGGGGAGGCACAGGGAAGCGCAACGAGGAGACATTTTTTCATTTCTCCATGTTTTTCCTCTTTCTATGCGTGCTGCATTCTGCAGCTTGCATAGAAAGAGGAAAACACTTCTTGTGTTTGTTTTTGTGCAGGAAGGTGTCCCTTCTTGCACAAAAACAATCTCCCTGCAACACAGGCACCCTTGCACCGTAGTGCCAGGGTGCCTGCGTTGGTGCATGGCAGCCAATTGTGCGCCAGCGCAGGGGAAAGCTCAGGGATGTGACACATTATTATAAACATGTTGCATTCCTGTGCTTTGAAAGTGACAGTGCGGCGCAGCCAAATGGCTTGCGGTGCTGCGCCGAGTCACTTTCTCGTAAATGTGGCCCTTAAAGAACAGCCCAGTGGATATATTCATTCTATTTCTACACTTAAGGGGCAGGCTTATCACTTGCATTGTGCGTGCTGAGCACTGTAGCACACATGCAATGCATTTGTATGAGAAATAAACACATTTCCCCTTGTGTACACCTGCTACAAAAAGGCATTTGTTTAGTCGATTGGGCTTGTGTAAAAAGCTATGAGTGTTGATACTGATCTACCCCAGAAACGTTCCACTTCACACAAAGCAATCCAAAACAGGGCTTAGAAAAGCGCACCTTTCCAGCACAAAACACCTTTTGCGTTGCATAAAGCGCAGGGCATGACATCAACAGCAGGCCAATCTCGGGAGAAATGACTCTGCGCTCTTTTCATCCTTTCACAACAACGTACTGCAAATTTGAGTGTTGTAAGAAAATTTACTAAATCTGAGCCTTCATTTCTCAAAAATCTGGTGTACTTAGGGGCATATTTACAAGCCCCTATCGCCACAGGAACGTCACTTCCAAGGACGTTCCAGTGGAAATAGGGGCTTTACCTTATTTACAAGGCGGGGTTAAGCCACTTAATGTGAACATGGCTTAACGCCGCCTTGTAAATAAGGCCCCCTTTCACGCTATACTTAGTGTGAAAGCGGTGTGCAATGGTTGTTGTGATGGGTGTTCTGCCGCAACACCCATTGATTTTGATCCCGCCCCATATTTACAAGGGTGACATAAATAGGCGGCAGCGCCAAAATTAAGACCATTTGAACTCTGGTCTTAACATGGCGAAACGAGGAGAAATGCTTTATTTCTCCTCGTTTTTGCTGTTTCTATGTGTGCTGCATTGTGCAGCATACATAGAAAGAGCAAAATGCCATAAATAATTGTTTATGTGCAGAAAGGTGTCTCTTCCAGCACATAAACAATCATAAAACATGACGATTTGCAACATCTATGTGTGTTGCACAAGGCAGCACACATAGAAGATTGAAATCACCATTAGTAATTGTTTATGCGCAAGAAGGGACACCTTCCGGCACATAAACAATCTTTCCCTCAACGCAGGCACCGATGCATTATAATGCAAGGGTGCCTGCGTTGGCGCTAGGCAGCTTAATTTAGCGTCAGCACAGGGGAAAACTCAGGGATGAGGCATATCTTTGTAAATATGGCTCATCCCTGCGTTTTCAGAATGGCAGAGCATGGCGTTAGCATTTTGCGCTTAACGCCACGCTCCGCCTTTCCCTTGTAAATATGCCCTTGTGTGTGTTGTTGTTGTGCAGAATACACATCCAATGTGTTTAAACCTTCTGAGTTTGGCTACAAATAGAAGTTTGTACTGCAAGCTTATACCTCTAGTGCAAATCCTGTGCTAGATTGCACACAAACTCCTCTGCACTATGGTGCAAGGCTTTGACGCACAAGGCAGCCTTGTTTTAGCACCAACGCAGCAGCAGGAGGCTAATCTTAGTACAACGGGATCTGTGCTGTGTTTGCCACCTTGTACCATGCAGCACAGCAAAACTGGGTGCTAGCCTGTGTTGCACAAAAAAATTGAAAATCTGGGCCATTTCAGAAAGTACTTGGGGGCTTATTTACAAGACCATTGCGCTGCCGGTGTGTCACTTTTTGGGCGCACCAGCAGCGCAGTGTGCCAACTCATATTTACAAGGTCACGTAAAGCCACCCTGTATGGCTTTTCATGGACTTGCAAATAAGTGCCCCTTTCATGCATTACTGTACGTGAAAGTGGCGTTCCAGGGGTGGTATTGTGGGTGTCCCCAAGCAAACGTCCATGGAACCTGGTGCGTTCCGAGATTTACAAGGTTTCATAAACCTGGGAATGTGTCAGAAGCCTACCCCTCCCCAGGGGAGGCATAAAGGAGGTGCAACGAGGAGCGACACCTTTATTTCTCCTCGTTTTTCCCTTTTCTATTTGTGCTGCATTGTGCAGCACATGTAGAAAGAGGAAAACACCTCTTGTTATTGTTTTGTGCAGGAAGGTGTTCCTTCCCGCACAAAATCAATCACCTCTACAAGGCAGACACCCTTGCACCAGTGCGCCAGCGCAGGGGAGAAGGCCGGAAACGTGCCATATCTCGTAGATAAGGCGCATTCCTGCCCTTTTCTTTTGACGCATGGCAGCGCAGCAGGAAGGCTTGCTACAATCCCGTGCATCAAAATATTGCAAATGAGGCCCTTACTATTTCATTGAACAACCTAGCACCAGTTTTCACAAACTATTTCACAAGTTTTCCATTTGTTGCCTCTAAACCTCACTTGGAGAAGTCAAGTACAATGATTTATTCTGGCATTATGTCCTGGATGTGTTTTAATGTAGACCTTTTCTTGCATGCCTTATAGTGAAATGTACGCATTAGCGATTGCTTGCAAATTGTACCAAAAATAGGAGTTACACTTTCTGAAGTATTTGACAAATAAAAGGTGATGGGAGGATGCCAGCAATCAGTCCAACTACTGGAAATCTCTTGGGTTAGCATTCCAAACCATCATTTTTTTGCCCATCATGCCACCTCAGGTCAGATTCATCCAGATGCAAATCAGTCATGGGCCTGCCCCAATAAGAATGGTACAGTAGGCGGGCCCTCCCAAATAATGATAGTACATTGGTTCTATAGTGAGTAATTTCTTTTACCAGGATAGATCTGTGTGGAAAGGACTGTGCATATGCTCATCTACTCCCACATTTACTCAGTGGTGTAGCAAGGTCAGGTGCGGAACATTTCTTGTCACCCCCGGCTTGACAAAATGGCAAAAATATGCGTTACAAACACATATTTTTGCCATTTTGTCACCCCCCTCAGTGATGACACCTGGGGTGGCCCGCACCCACCGCACCCCCCTTCCTACGCCACTGCATTTACTTAAGTTTGCACAGGCACTCACGTGCCCCAAAGCGACACAAACTATAAAGTTAATTTGCTTACCATTGGAAAGTCCAGCATGTTCAGTGCTAATTTGTGTTGATTGACACTAGAGCAAAACTTTATTAAATATGTGGGTCCTGGAGAAAACATTCAACAACTTCACGAAGTACCGTAGAGTTGGTAAATATTAACACCAAGGGGGGCATTTGCTAATGCTTTGCATGGGGTCTCTTATGGCTCAAATGACACAAAGCATTGCATTATTTACTTACCCTTATAATAGCCTACAGGCACAGGCACACACACACACCCACCCACACACCCACCCACCCACCTCCCCAAGATACAACAAAAAAGAACATTGCGTTGAATGGAGTGCATGACTGGAATAAAAATGGGAGATGTAACCGGCTTTGGAAACAACAAAAATGATAGTCCGGCTGTGCGAGTGTGATGGGACAGGTGTACGAATAGTAAACGTGGTAATGAGCACATGCATGGAATGAACAGAGCCACACTTCACCCAGGAGTATTATCATGGCTAATGAGCAGCGGAGGAAGTACGTGCGTGACTTCCAATAGAATGGCAGGCACTTCGGCCAACGACCAATGGCAAGGAGAGGTTTGGAACATGCCTGTATCATCCCATCTCCACAGAATGCAGCCATGATGCACATGCATGGGAGGAGGACAAGTAGGCAGGGCCCCTGCTTGTGCCATCTTCACAGATTGCAATCATGATGGATAGTTAGAGGCTAAAAGAATATGCATAGGCTGAGAAAGGGGAGGAGAGTGGTTCTACCATCTTTAGGCAAAGCAGTCATGAAGACACAGGCTCAGGATGGGAAGGCACAAGCAGCGGAGAAGCGTTGATGAGCTCACAATGCAACCATGATGGATGGCCGAAAGCTGGGGCAGTTCACAGGCAGAGTAGTGAAAGGGGCTAGGCTTTGAGTATCTCAGCGCAAGGCAATCATATAGGGGAAAGGGACAGGCAAGGGGCAATTGTCTACCAGCCCCACAGCTTGTAATAATGCTGGATAGTTAGTGCAGGACAAGGAGAGGCTCATGAGTTGGCACGGGACATGCTTTTGCCACCCCTAGACAATGCAATCATGATGGCTGATGGAGGGTCGGGTGATGTGCTCTACCATCCCTGGATGATACAATTAGGATGGACAAGCAGGGGTCGGGTAGAAGGGCACAAACCATGCATTTGTCACTGGAGATCAGAGCCATTCGAATCGGATTTTGGCTGTAATAGATCACTTAGCAGTACATTTAATGGGTAAAAGGAATATGGAGGCAATGCCGACATACTTCTTTCAGAGGAGGAAAATGGAGTAGTGGTCGCTGGTTGTAGAAGAGAGGGGTCAATAGGCTTTGTAGAAAAGTAATTCCTGAAAAGGTAAGGGCTTACTGGTAGGGCAAGAAAAGTGTTGACTGATCTGTGGTTATAATGGTTTGCTAGGCTGTGCATGTAGGAAAGGAGTCGCTGGGTTGTAGAGGTAAGGCTTACTCAACTGTGCAGGGAGATCACTGTACTGTGGAGGTAAGGGGGTCACTGGACTTTGGAAGTAAGAAGTCACTGTACTCTGATGTCACTGGGGGTAAGGGTCAACTGCGCTGTGGAGGTAACAGATCACCGGCTGTTGAAGTAAGTGAGGTATATATCTTCCTCAGTATATATCTTCTTCCCTGAGCTGTGGCCAAAAGAGATCAAATAACTGGTAGGTAATTGGTAACCAAATCTGGAGACAAGGAATCACTAGACAAGGAAGTAAGGCAACATGAAGCTGCAGAGGTGAGGTACTACCTCATTTTGACAATGTCCCATAATGGAGACTGCAATCCTGGGTAAAACTTGATGATGATTCTCCATTTTGTGAAAAAGCCAAACTTGAGTAAATTCTTATTTCCACTAAAACCAGTAAATTTCAAATCAGGGGTTGAGTCCTGGGTCTGATATATCTAAAAACCTACTTCCAATTAATTTCTAAAATCAACGAAATTGTAACAATAATTGTGCTTACGATAAAACTAATGGAGGGGCAAAGAAAAGGTTCACAGGGCGCAATAGTCCTTATTTCTTTGTCTACAATTCTGAAAAGAAAAAAAAGAAGATGGGTCAAGGAGAAAAAAATTAAGACAGCCATTGAAGGAGAAGATAAAAAGGTAAGTATGCCAAATGGACTGGAACGGAAAGAGTGGTAGGGGTCAGGTGAGTAAAAACCAGGCAAGAAAAGGGACAAGTGTTTCAGGAGCATCAAAGTGATGGGGACAGAGGGATTTAAATTTAAAAAAAAAACAAAGCATGAGAATAAGTGATGGCACAGGTGGGAGGTCTCACTGATTAAAAGTAAAAGACATGGAGTGGAAGTGGGGGAAAGTTGAGAATTTACTTGGGGGTCCTCTTTTGAATAAGGGCAGAAAGGTTCAGGAGGGGAAATATAACTAATGAAAAAAACTGCACAGCAGAAGTTTCCACATGTACGAATTCACCAGGTTGGTTGCGGCAACCTGGTGAATCTTATTCAAGATGAAAAATTTGTGGAAACTGGTTCGACCAAAGTGGTTTGTCAATCCAAAACCAATGTAAGCAAAGTTATTTTTTCATCAGTTACACGTAGAGCCTTTATTTCCACTACAGGTCACTTGGCTGCATAGATCAGAGATCAGTGGCTGTGGAGGTAAATGGGACATGCTTGCTTGTTGAGGAATGGGTAGAGCTTCATTAGATGTGAAGGCAAAGGAGCAGACTTCTCTTTGAGGATGGAGTTAGCTTTGGTGTCTGTAGATGAAAGGAAGCCATGCCTCACTAGTAAAGAATGAATGGAGGTTGCTTCTTTGACTGTGAAGATAAAGTCATTAAAGATTCTATATTGAAGACTGGTATTAACATCATTGAGTCTGGAGGTAGGGGACACACTTCTCTTCAGAGGAATGGAGTTAGTCTCATCTGGGAGCCTTGCCTCTTTATTTTGGAATTGGGTAAGTTTCATTGGCAGTGAAGGAAAGGCAGGGGTCAGACTTCTCTTTTTAGGAAAAAGTTTAGTCTAATCGTCTGTGAAGGTGGGGGGGGGGGGGGTAAGCCTCTCTACGGCAGAATGTAAATACCCTCATTGTCCATGGATTTGGAAGTAAGGACACATGCATCTCTGAAGAATGAAGTTAGTCTCTTGGCTGTAAAGTCATGGGGCAGTAAGGCTGCTTGATTATAGAACTGTACTAGCCTCACTAGCTTTTGAGTTATGGAGCTTGCCCCTCTTTTGAAGAATTTAGTTACCTTCATTGGCTGTGAAGGTGGGGGGCATACACCTCAACTGACAAATGGAGTTACTCTGATTGGCTGTGGAGGTAAGGGGGCATGTTCCTTTGAACAGCAGGTTCTTGAAGTAGTTGGAGCAAAGCCATGAAGGGATGACACAGTTTTTCCCCCACACAATCAAAGCATGGTGGCACCAGATGGCAATGACAGCTGATGAGGCGGGGTGAAGGATGGAGCTCACCTCAAAGGCAGGAGGGGCTTGCGACTAGCACTGTCGGTGTGGGAGCTGGGCAAGGCTACTAGATCAGAAACCAGAGGAGCCAAATAGTGAAAAGCCCTGAGGAAGCAAACTGGAGCAAGAGAAAAAAGAGACAGCAAACAATGAGGTCAAACAGGTTGTATAAGAAATACTGTTGAGGAGTTCTGATAAAACCAACACCCTGGAGTCCTTAGAACTCTAACACAGTCAATGGGGAACACAGGTGTTTTAAAGCTTGGACAGACGGCATGTGCAAAAGAAGGCTGAGCACGTGGACTTACAGAAGGTTGTAGATTCCCACGAATGAGTAAAGTTCATGTGACTGCTGAGTTATAATGCATGGACCTTCAGGAGGTTGCAAAGAACTAACACGGGGCAAGGTTCACCCAGCTGTTGAGCGCCGAAAGGGATAATGTTCAGTAGGCTGCTGGGCTCTAACATAGGATAACATTCAAGTGGCTGCTGGGCTCTAACATGGAGTAGAGTTCAGGAGGTGACTACGCTCTAAAATGTGGCTGAGAGGAGCACAAGTTTGGAAACATATGTAACAATGCTAACCTCTCTGTAAGATGAGAATCATTCATGGGAAAACTGAGCACTAACATAGGGAAAAGCTCCAGAGGTCACAGAACTCTAACTTGGGGTACAATTCAGAGGGTATTAGGCTCTAAGACTGGATAAACTGGTGACGCTGTCAAGTGCGAACAGAGGGAACATTCCGAAGGACGCTAAGATGTGAGTCATTCATGGGGACACTCAGGTCTAACACAGGGCAAAGCTCTGGAGGTAACGTGGTATTATGTTGAAGCAACTGCTGAGCTGTAACATGGACTAAGGTTCAGGCGGCTGCTGGTATGTAAGAAGTTCAAACACTGCTGGGCTATAAGATGGGGTGGCAGGAGAGCACTGGCACAGGGACATTGAGCAGCTGAGCTCTAACATTGGGTAAAGTTTGGGAAGTCTCTGAGCTTTAACAGAGACATTCAGTCAGCTGCTGAGAACTCTTGGGAGTTCGTGTGTAGTGAAACTGAAGCAGGGTTTCATAAAAATTTAAATACAATAGATATCTCAGCTGTGGGAGGTTCTTTGCTTGTTCGGTGCGTCCTACAGGCCTTTCTTTCATAGACAGCACTTTGTTATGGAAATCTCCTGATTGCCCTGCTGGCTGGTCCACTTCTACTCTTGTTCTGGTGATCAACTGGGAGACTCCTTAAAGGAAATTCCTCAACCCGGAATAAAGTGGCCAAAACACCCACCATGGTTTCCCAACTACCTTATGAACCAGCTCTGCCTCACCTGCCATGCCTCAAGCTGCTGTGACAGGTTCAGTTTCTGCTGAATGGCATCCAGGAGCTGGCTGTTCAGCGACATCACGTCTATCCTGCACTTAGCCAGCTCCATTTCAACAGCATTCTTCCTGAAAAGTAAGAAGGAAGTCAATCAGTAGGAAGAATGGGAGGGTTCAGCAAAGTACCACTATGGGACCATTGACATCAAGAGCACTGAGGAATTGTAATGTTGATGATATGAAAAGAACATCAGAGCCTCTAACTAGATTGTTGGTTGAAAACAGACATTTTGAGACTTACTCTGCAGTCACCCAATGAAATAAAGTTAGCAAGTCAATCATGTAGAGTTTAAGGAGCATATTTTCTTTCAAAATCACTAACGCAGCAACTCACCTTGCTGCGCTGCATGATAGGGAAAGGGCAGGAATGGCTATATATACATACATACGTGTGTATACACACACATATATGTACACATATATATAAGTATGGAAAAAGATTTCCTGCGTTTCCCCTCACTTCCGTCTCACCAAGGTTTCCGAGGGACACAGAAAGGCAGCACTCATGACAGCAAGCCCATGGCAGGTAGTAGTTACGAAAATATCTTTTTTTATTTTTCTATTTACTCTCCATTATTTTTTCAAGCGTGCAAAGTGCATACAGAGACAAACAAACGATGATATATATAAGTATATATAGATTTGTTTCCACCAAAAAAACCTACGTTTATAATGACATAATAGTTTGAAATTGAAACTATATTTTACTTTCATGCTTTTTAAAACCTTAGAAATTCACTGAACGAAGGATCGAAAGGTTAAAATGATGCTACAGTTAGGTCAAAATGATAGTTTAAACATATGGGGTCACATGTAATAAAAAGTATTTTGTGATTACCAAATAGTGATTTTTACTGAATCGCTATTTGGTAATCACAAAATGTGATGTATGTAACGAATCACCAAAAATGTTGTGATTCCTTAATATTACCAAATAGCGATTCGGTAAATGGGTAATCGCTATTAGGTTATAATTCTCCATTCGTTCCTATGGCCCTAAAGGCCCACAGGTAAAAATGGTTTTGCCAAATTGGTAATCGCAAATTAGGTCATGCAAAGCCAAAAGGATTCTGGGGCCTAAGGCCCCACTAAAGCACACCCCAAATTTTTTTTTGCATATGTATAGTGCACGCATGCCCTAGGGGCATGTGTGCGCTATTTGGCACTATGAAAAATGCATTTGGTTACCTTCGACTTGGAGTCAATGGAAATAGCATTTTCCTAAATGCACAGTTTACATTTCGAAAATGCTTGGTACAATTCCGACTCCCTGTTTGTAGTTGCAATTTTAGGTAATCACTATTTTTGCGATTACCTAAATGTCCGACTACAAAGCCTTACATTCATCTTGAAAGGCTATTTTGCATTCGCAAGTGGCCAAAGATACAGATTCGCACCATTTGCGAACGCAAAATTGTTCAATACATGAGGCCGATGGTTTTAAACTAACAAAACAACTGAAATCCACCAGTTATAGTTATCTCAAGTCACTATAACACATGCCCTAAAGTAACTATACTTCGCACCCCCACCGTGCGCAGTGTTGTTATCAATGATGTAATTTCAGATATTGGAGTGATGTTATCAAAGATGTCATAGAGCATGTGAGGTCATAGGCAATGCATGGCGAGGGCGCCGGTTATAGTTACTTTAGGGTGTGAGTTATAATTACTTGAGATAACTGAACTAGTGAATTTCAGTGGTTTTGTTAATTTAAAACAGTATGTTTAAATTGTCATTTTCACCTGATTATGACATCACTTTAACCTATGTTTTTTCAGTGAATTCCTAAGTTTTTTATTAATTTAAAGTAAGATATAATTACAACTCTTTTTTTTTTTTCCAACATAAAGATGTCCATCACCAAGCACAAAGTGGGGCTGGGTGCGGACCGGCCAGTGGCCAGGCCCTGTGCACATTCCCGCATGGGCAACCAACCCTTTGGGCGTGCACGGATTTGGGTGCCCTACCCCCGCAGCACACAACCTTTGACCGTGTGCAGCGTGGGGTTGGGCAGAGGACCTGGCCTGGTCCTTCCTGCACAAAGAAAATCCTGCTCGTAATGCACGCCCCCAAAATAGCCCAATGGTGCTTGCATTGGCACTAGGCTACCACAAGTACACCAGCATTATGAGACAGAAGAAATGTGCATTATCTTAGTAGACATGGCACATTTCTGCTGTCTCCCTATCATGCAGCGCAGCAAGTTTTCTTGCTGGTTTGCGTGAAATATAAGTAAATATACCCCTCAGTGTGCCAGCATAGGATTCGGACTATGGTTAGGAAAGGTTCACCCTGCCTCTAATTGCCCTTTTCCTTTTTCCCAATGCAGAGCACTGTGCACAGTATTAGGTAGTGGGGGCCACAACAGAAAGGTTTTATCACAGCCAGCCAATCAGAGCATGGCCGATTCACAAATCTTCAGCCCAATACACGTGTCTGCAATGCGTGATAGGAGATAAAGCCCCCCGTACAATGGTGTGCCTTTGATTTTTCATGGGATTCACAAATCCTAAGTAGATTAGTAAATCCATGGAGGCTTTGTAAATTAAATGTCCAGATATCACTGCATGTCCAGACTGTAGCACTTTTTAAACGCAAATTTTTCTAAAACTGCTGAACAGATTTACACCAAGCGAAGGCACTTCCTTGAGTATATTGCTATTTACATGCCAGGTATGATGTGATTCTATTTAGCTGTGTCCCCCATATCGAGCAGCAAAGAACCATAAGGTAGTTAAAATAAGAAATGTCATTTTTGAGACTCATCCAAATATTAGGTCTCCAGTTGACACATCTGTGTGAAACTTGCAATGAAGCCCAAGCTGGGCGCACCTTTTTTTTTACAGTTTTGTATGCACAATGCTGAGCCATATTTACAAGGCCACGCAAAGCCACCCTGTGTGGCTTTCCATCGACTTGTATATATGGCCCCTTTCACACATTATTATGCGTGAAAGAGGCGTTACATGGGTATTGCTGCGAGTGTCCCTATGCAACACTTATGGATTCTGATGCATTCTCAGATTTACAAGGTTTTGTAAATGTGGAAATGCGTCAGATTCAAACACCCTTCCAGGGGAGGTGTTAAAGTGGCGCAACAAAGACAAATACCTTTATTCTGCAGCACATTTAGAAGGTGGAAAATGCAATCAATTATTTTTTTGTGCCGAAAGGTGTCCCTGCAATGCAGGATTCCTTGCACCATAGTGCAGTGGTACCTGCGTTGGCACTAGGCAGCCAATTGTGCGCAAGCACAGAGGAAAGTAAAGACATGCATGGTATCGCTGTAAATACAACCCATCCCTGCACCTTCCTAATGACGTAGCTCGGGCAAGTAAGATGACTTGTAGCACCGTGCTGTGTCATTTTCTAGTAAATATGCCCCTTAGAGTACTTCAGTTCAGCAGTCTTTGCTGTAGCCCTTCTTAAAGAAGTCTATGGAAAATACAAGGGGATTTTGCATTTTGAAACTCCCCTCTTTTCTCGGCTTGACCGATCACCCCGAAACTTTCCATGCACAAACTAGTCAAAAAGTAGAACCATTTTGGAAAGTTTCATGAAGATTTGCCAAACAGGGCTAAAGATTAGCAACACAAAAAGGCTTTTCCTAAGGAACAGGTGACCTTACTACCCAGTCGCAACTGCTATTGGGTATGGGTATATAGATATATATACATAGGAAAACCACAGCAGAAACTGCTGCCAATCCCACGTGGGGGCGGGCAGCGTGGGGCAAAACAAGAAATATATATTCCTACCTTTCCTGCTGGCCGCCGCAATCTTCTGCTCCCGCGCAGCGTCTCACTGATCCCCTGCTCCCGTCCCAACACTATAATTCCCATGAGCACAGGCTCCCAGACCCCACACAATCCCAGCGCTTCTGTCATACTATTACTCCAAGCATGAGAGAAGTGCTGGGATTGGGCGGAGCGGGCCGGTTTTGCAATCCAGCAGGGACTGGGAGCCTGTGCCCCTGAGCACTGCGGATATCTCCAAGGAACAGCCTGGAGATATCCAAGTGCGCCTGTCAGATAGATAGATAGATAGATAGATAGATAGATAGATAGATAGATAGATAGATAGATAGATAGATAGATAGATAGATAGATAGATAGATAGATAGATAGATATATCTATATCTATATCTAAATATATGTAAAAACAAGAGGATTGTAAATTTACACAAGTGCTGCACGCTGGTTATGGGCACAACACACTCAGGTGGATGCGACCAGCATTTCTGCAGCAGTAGGGAGTTTTTATATAGATATATATCACAAACTCCCTACTGCTTTAGATATGTGCTTATGTTGGCGCTAGGTAGTGCACATTGTGCCAACGCTAGGACAGAGCAAAAATGCTCCATATCTTTCTAAATATGGAGCATTTCTGCTCTCTCTCTTTCATGCAACGCAGAGCAGCACATTCCCTTGCTTGCACGTGCCCTTGCTGCGCCGCGTTGTGTGATTTAACCGTAAATGTGTCCCCTAATGTCCACAAACGTATCCATATTTTACTGCTTTATTCCACTGTTTATGGGCATTAGATTGAGGTGCATATGAACAGCCCCTTCTTCCTACTTCCCTGCCTCCCACTTGTCCTGAACACTGGCCCAAACAATACTATGTTCACAATGCAATTTTACATGAGCCCTTATGTGCCAAGGAAGCTACCCTTTCCTACCTCCTGAAATATTAAAAGATCCTGATGAAATCACTTAAAATAGATTAATTACTCCTTTATGCCTTATTGTTTTTTTATAAACACATGAAATAGTTTTTCAAGTTTTATGAAGTCAGTGCAGGGGCTGGCATAAAAAAGATGTACAGTGCTATGATGCCATTATGTACACATGGCACTACAGGCAACATTTGTGCTCAGATACAAACAGTTTCAGTTAGGTTTGTGTTAGTTTTTTACCACAAACCGAAGCAAAGTGTTTTTGGTGGGATATACAATCCAATGCAATTCACAATTTGCGTTTTATTGTAAGTAAGTAAATAATATATAAAGCCTGCGATCACCGAAGTACCTTGGCGCTGGCGGTGCTCTTAAACTACAGTTACCCAGCGGAGACTAAATGGATGAAGAGGAAAAAAGCCAAGGGGCATATTCTCAAGAGCGTGTGATAACCATCGCAAATTTAGCTTAATGCAACTCTTCACATCGCAGTCTATTGCGGGAAAACAACTCTGTGTTAACGTGGTATTCTCAACACAGTGGTACCATGCGATAGTCCCACGATAACACGCCAAATTACTGTGTTAAAATTAACGCAACTCCGACAAAATGCGAAACGTGAAACGCGCAAATAGTAGTGATGAGGCCAATCGTGATACAAAAATCTGCGATAACCAGCGATAGGCATGCAAGTCCCATGTGTCATGTGGGAAAATGCACCATAAAAGCAGAGAAAAAAATGGTGAGATGACAATGTACGAGCACAACCCCACATCCGTGACGTAAAACAAATGACCATTGTCCCGCATCAAATAGGCGTCTTCTCACAGTCACAATGTACATTGACATGCAGTCTGCATGTAAACTGCGCCAATGCTGAAACATGCATGGAACACACTGTGAAACCGCATCTCACCTTCACATTTCAGAGGGACAAGCAACCCCTCCTGCACAAAGACGTGTCATGACCATGATCAATCAATTATGAAAGCGTGGACGAATATAGGGGCAATGACTCCCACTTACGTACATGTTACCCATGTTGTGAGACTTGAGTCACAGGGGGCATCCCTGCATCATTGTGGTACATATCTGACCCAAAACGGAGCCCTGTTGTCACCTGTAGGTCACAAATGGCAGCCAAAATGGAATGATTTCGGACATATGTGAAACGCCGAAGAGTGGGATTGCCAACTAACTGGCAGTTCGAACACGTGACACCCTAAACAGCCTCTCTGCACAGAGGTGATACACCCACCATCCATGAACAAATCATAAAATTGTTAGCACTACATGTCACACTCACACTTGTCTGAGTGATGTGCCTGTACAGATGAGTGACATGCACTCAGGGAATGTTTTTTCGGAATGCATTTATTTGCACATGCTGTGCCTGTGGTCATTTTGTACTGTTCCATGATTGCCAAGGACTGTCACAATGTGACACGCTCATGTGAAGAAATTGTCAATGATGGTGTTCCTACGGGCTATTCCTGCTGCGGCTGCAGTGGGGTGTGGTCCACCTGCCTCATCTTCATCATCATCGTCCGGTACATCTGGCACTTGTATCCATGGGGCATTGCTGCGTACACATATGTTGTGCAACACACAACATGCAACGATCATCTTGCACACGATTTCTGGGCTGTACAGGAGCCTTCCACCTATGATGTCCAGGCACCTGAAACGTGACTTCAACACTCCAAATGTGCGTTCCACGATGCCCCTGGTGCGTTTGTGGGCCGCACTGTACTGCCTCTGGGCCTGTGTGTTCGGGGCTTGGAGGGGTGTCATCATCCAAGAGCAGAGTGCATATCCTTGGTCACCTGTGACAGTGCAGAGAGATATGAGTCAATAGTTGATCCTGCATGATGTGTTGGCAGGCTCACTGGTTCATTGGTGTGTGATATGTGTGACTTTGTGATTACTGTATGACATGTACTGCTTGTTGCAAATGCATCAATGTGTATTACGTAGCCTCACTGCTGCTCCTCCCTTCCCCGAGCCTATTCACTAGTGTGCGCAGCGCGGTTGCATCACTTGCACCCCTACGGCACACCATTGTCATGCCTGTCTGTGCAAGTCCACAAGCCTGACAGCGACATAGTGATGTGCGCTGAAGGTGGGCAGCCACGTGTGTGTAGGCCTATGGTAAGAACAGGGCGGACACAGATGAAGAGTTCATGCCTGGCTGAACTCGCCATGCGGTTGAGGGTAGACCTTTGGCTTATGCTGTGGTAATAGCGACACACACAACAGTTGGCATGTCTGATCTCTGACCCCGAGTGGGCTTGCGCACCCTCATTTACCCCTCAGCCGAGCCCGTACTCCAGGGGCATGCTACATAGCAACAATGTATATTGCGTGACGGGTGGCGCCGACACTACACCAGAGACACACGCATTAGTTACTTCCTTGGCAAGGCCTAAACTTAACCATGCCCAGAGCCACGTGTTGATTGACTTCACCCCTACGCCGTACTGCCGTACGCCGGTCCACTACCATAAGCTCACAGGGAGGTCCGACACAGCTACATGTCCCAGATCTACCCCACTGCCTGAGGTGACAAGGTTGCGCCCGCTGTACACAGCACAATGTAATGTGGTATGGCCCGGGGCCCTCATGCATACATAATGACCACACGGACACACTGAGATAATTTTTGGAACTGGCTACAGGCATGTGCACCCGACACCTTTTATTGCCAGGGTCACACGTCCAGTGACGACTGTGCTGGATGGGTGTTGGGTAGTGTAAGACACCCCTAGGGAGTGGTTGGTGCTGGCAACAACTACAACAGTGATCAGACAATCAGAAGTTCAAAGTACAAACAGCAAGGGTCCATGACTTGAGCTGCACAGAGTTAGTGGCCTCGGATGCACTGTGGCCGGCACAGGCCCACCGCCACGGGACGGTGACTTGCGATGCACTGAGGTAGGGCCACGAGAGCTGAGCGGGTCCTCGTTGATGTCCAAGGAGAATGTCGCAGAGTGTTATGGGGGACAGTGGAAGGTGTCCATCCAGGGCATGATGCAGAGGGCAGAAGCAAGCAGAAACAGGCAATATGGAGGAGTTGAATGCTACAGTCTCCTTTTCCCCACCATGTCAGTATCAGCTACATGATGATAAAGACAACCCTCAGGCCAGACGCCACCAAAGTTCAACCCGAGAGTGTCCATGACTCCCGTGGTACAGAGTCAGTGGCACCAGAGCTGGAAGGGGATGCAGTCTGCGACGAGGCCTGTACAATGATATGAACTCTGCCATGATGAGATCAGGACTCAGTTCCAATTGTGTGACCTACTCGACCACAGTGTGTGCCGGAGGCAGCGGTCAGCAGTGGCCCACAGCCATGTGTCGTCGGCTTGCGATGCACAGAGTTAGTGGCACCAGTGCAGTTGTAGGTAGTGTTCGATCACCTCCATAGCGGAGATCCTTTTGTCCTCCAGACTGAACCGCTTCTTACTCTTCCTCCTCTCCTTGTGTACTGTGATATGAACTCTGCCATGAGGAAATCAAGACTCAGTTCCAAATGTGTCACCTACTCGACCGCAGTGTAGGCCAGAGGCAGCGGTCAGCGCAGGTCAACTGCTGTGCAGCCAGCTCCTCCTGGATCTCTAACACACGGCGTTGAAATGGCATGTGGAGAAGATTTCTGGTTGACGGAGGTGGAGGCACCAGAGCTGAGCGGGTGTGCACCCTGCAATGATGCCGTGTCCTGCCTGGTACGGACCCTTGACCCTGGCTAGGCAGGTCGCTCCCCACGCCGCAACAGCACCACCTGTTGTGCCTGCGTTCCCTGCTCGTAACTGCCGCCACTGCCGCGAGTTCGAGGCCCTCCTCCACCCGCAGGCTACCACCTGCGCCTCATCCCTGGTGGCCAGTGGCTGGCCGTAGGTTTGCTGGTACTGTATTGCTCCTGCTTCATTGCTTTAGCGTTTCGTGTTTTTTTCCTCCTCTGTTTTGACTTGTATTTTGTTCTTTTGGCCTCCTTTCTCCCCTTGTACTCTGTATTGCTCCTGGTTTATTGCTTAACTATCTTCGTTTCTCTCCCCCCGTTCTACTGCTATCTTGTTCATTTTGCCTCCTTCTGCCATTGTATTCTGTGCCCTGTGCCCCCTTTTTGCCTTCTGTTCCCTCGCCGTTCCTGCCCCCGTTGCTCCCACCGCTGTGTCCCCTGCGGCCCCACCCCACCTGCTCTGTACTGTATTGCCTCTGTGCTCACTGTTAGTTCACTGTTAATCGCCTCATTTTCTCCCCCCTGTTGTATTCTGTGCCCCGTGCCCTCTGTTTACCTTCTGTCCCCTCGCCCCCGGCTCTTCCCGCAGCTGAGTCCCCTGTGGCCCCTCCCCCCGCTCACCCATTCATCCACTCCCAGTTGCTCCTCACTCCCACCTCCCCTTCTTATGGCGGCCGCAGTACGGCCGCGCGCAGCGTGCACGCCACTGGCGCGCCTAAGGCAAGCCCGTCTGCGCCCATCCGTGCCTGGACCGCGCCCAGTGCCTGAACACCTGGCCCCCGCAAATGCCAGGACACCCGACACCACTGTTGTAAATTAAAGCAGATTATGATTAAGCATTTACTGAAAACATTAATGCTTCCCTTTTATCGTGTTTTCCTCATTATGTTGGCCGAAGTCCGGACTCCATTTTGTATTGACATGCTGCCACGTGTTCATCACGAGGAGAGTCCGACCTCTGTGTTAGTTGCTCTTGTAATCTGCCTAGCAACAGTTTATAAATAGCTCTCTCTCGTCCGTCTGGCGCATGCCCAGACTTGACCACATCTGTTATAATTAGCTTTGCTTGACCATGTGTTTTTGCGGGTCCAAGGAGTGTGTTAGCTCCGCCCATGTATTGATTCAGTATCGAGAATGACCATAAATGGTAATGTTCTTCGGCCTCATGTTGTATCCACCCGCTTATGAGCCCCTCTGTTGTGTATAAAAGGGGACAATGTACGCAAGTTCTTTGTGCTACTCCTTGCAATACTGAAGAGTGTTGTGTGGATTGTAGGACCACCCTTAAGGGTTAATAAACGTTGTTTTTGTACTTTGCAGTTTCCGTGCCAACTTCCTTATAGATTTCGTTACAGAAGAGCGAACCCTTGTCTCTTGCGGGCCTAGCTGGGGCTTGTATTCATCAATTGGCGCCCAACGTGGGGCTCATCGGCGACTCGGATGCTCGAAGGACTGGTCGCGACGAAGGTGAGGAGTTTGGCCGGGGACGTGATCACTGCCAGCGGCGTCTTAGCCTTGGCATCCCGAGGTTTTTCTTCCTTCCCTTCCGAGCTGACCGTCTGGGTGGCGCCGGTCATCGACTGAGACCTCTTCTGTCGGTCCTGCCGTGAGAGCCGTTTGGGCGATTGTGGAGCTTGGCAGTTGGAACCTGGACTCTTGATTGGTAAGAACCGTTGTACGGTACTTGCTCCGAGTTTTGAAGCCTGGTCTGGCTATTTGAGTTTGATTGATGGTGACTAGTCATATTTTGTATTTGTCTTTGTGAAAATATATGCGTTGCAACACATATAGGCAGGTAATGTGGAGAAATTTCTCCGGAGCTGTGTAAACTTTGAACGGCGCAACGATTAAGTGCCATTTTTCTTGATAATACTGCATATTTTGCATTATTCCTAGCATGCCTGCTTTTAGCGCACTTCGTAAGTGGTGCTGCTGTTTTGGGAACCGGTTGAACCTCGAGGAATCTGCTCCAGCTCCCCCAGAGGGGACTCCTAATAGGGATATGTACGTGAAGCATGGTCTTTCTTCCATAATGTACAGCACGTTATGGAGGAAATATACGAGGAAGGATCCTGAGTTGCGATGGCCTTTGTATGGATCGTTTGATATACGTAAGATTGAGTATGTGGAACAGTGTATGTGTAAGCGACGTGCTCGTCAGGATATGTTTGAGTGTGTGCGATTATGGGTGAAGGAAGTGCGTGAGCGAGAGAAACGTGAGAAAGCGCTGTTTGATAAAGAACAACGGAAGAATGATCATGTGCGAGCTCAGGAAGCGAAGCGTCGGGAGGACAAAGAGCAAACGGACAGACAAGAGAAAGAGCGTAGGCTACAAGTTTCGGGTCAATATGTTGTTCGTCAGCCACTTTATCCTGTCCTTAATAATCCTGATGACGATTTTCATTTACTAGATCGCTCTCCGCCCCCTTATGTTGGCGCATCTGCTCCGCGGCCGCAAGATTCTGGCCCGACTCTGGGTAAGGTCGACACACGGTCCATGTTATCGACCGAGCATATGGCTGATCTTCGGAAACTCTCCCTCCGTGCACTTAAGGGCAAGATGTCTAAGGATGAGTTGTTCCATACTTGGGGGTCGTGGCAAGATAGAGAGAGGGTGTATTTTCTGTCTCATTTTTCAGAAGAAGTAATTGCTGCTTTCCGAAAATATTCTAGTATCCTTGAGCCTGACGAAGTGTCTTCGGATGCCGGAGCATTACGTAATGGTGTTTTTTCTCCCCTTAAGGCTTCTGAGGCGGCTCGGCGGCTGTTCGCTTTGCGGGACGAGGTGCTGGCCCTTAGAGAGAAAGCACGTCAACAAACGGAGGAGGAGAAGCAGTCGGATTCGTCTGCAGCAGGGGGCCACCCGTCCGCCTCCCAGTCAGATAAGGATGACATAGTGCATGTTAAACCAATGCGAGAGGCGGCGCCTTTGTATGTTCCGCCTAAGGGAGCAGGGACTAGCTCGGATATTAACTCCGCCGATGCAAGGGGATATTTTGTATATAATTGGGTTTACACTCCATGGCATAGGGCCGATGTTATGGCATTAAAGAATGCGCTGCCTGACCCCCGCAAGAATCCAGCGGCCTTCTATGAAGAAGTCGAGGGGGCCTTGAATTCTTGCATTATGACCTTAGCGGATATAGACCTGTTCTTTGGCCTTATCCTACCGCCGGATACGTGGCGCTCTGTCCGAAAGGTAGATGATGCGGTTGCCTTCAAGGCCCGGTGGTCTGACCTTGAGGATGAGGATAGGGAACGGAAGCCCGCACAGAAACCACCCCAGAATATTTTAGATCTCCCTGCGGCTATTGTGGCTAAGTTGAAGACGATTATCCCCCGTTAAAAGATTGACTGGAATATGTTAGCTGCGTGTAAACAGAAAGTTGACGAGTCAGTCGCGGACTTCTTTACGCGCTTTGAGGAGACGTTTCATGATTTTAGTGGCCAGTCGCTTACTGACGACACGGGCCGCCACCTTTTCGCGGACAAATATGTGGCTAATCTGCTGCCGGCAGTTGCGGCCCGGTTAAAAGCGAGTGAGAGTTCTTGGTCCTCCGCGACACCGACGGCCCTTCTGACCATCGCCCAGTATTATGAGCGTCAGGAGCACGAGGCGAAGGGCCAGGAGGAGAAGAAATCGAAAGATCTCAAAACCAAAGTGATGTTAGCACAAGTATATGGCCCGCCCCGACGGGGTAATAATAATAGGGGAAGGGGCGGATCTTATGGTCCCCCTTCGGGCCGATCTGATTTGAATAGGAACCAGTGTGCGTATTGCAAGCAGTTGGGCCATTGGGCCAGGGATTGCCCAGCGTTGCGTGCTTCGCGTCAGGGGCACACTCCGGGTGGCCCGAGAGGTAGAGGGGGCTTCTCGAACTTTAGAGGGAATTCCAACGATAATGTCCGTTTCGATACTGCTGGACAGCACCGAGATAGCTCAAATGTTTTTGATCGTCAGCACCAGTATCATGTATCGGACATCGATCGATCGGGATATCATGATTCTCAGCATGCATAGGAATGCGTAGGATGGGGGTCCGAATCAGTTGAGGTGCCGGTCGATCAGACGGGTCCTTATGTATCGGCTGAGGTTTTAGGTTCTACTGATCAGTTCCTAGTGGATACAGGAGCGACACGTAGTGCATTGTCTAGGTACTTGGTTCCGGGGGCTCCCCCATCCGGCTCAATAGTTACATCGGTAGGGTTTGACGGTACACTCTCCCGAAGCCCTCTTTCACAGCCCCTTGCATTTAAAGTTGATTGTTTTTCTGCGCCTTGTCCGTTTCTGCTTGCTCCGTATACACCGGATAACATTATGGGCCTTGATATGTTAAAGCATTTTAGGGCTACAATCCGCTGTTCCCCTGAGGGTGTGAGGGTGATTTTAAATGACAACTACCCCCGCTCTGGGCGGATGTGTACGATCTCAGAGGATGCGTTGTTGGCTACCCTCCCCCGAGCTTTATGGGCGACTTCGGACACAGATGTCGGACAAATGGTGATTCCTCCGGTCCACATTAGTGTCCAGGAGGGGGCGGTACTACCGCGCCTCCCACAGTATCGTATTTCCCAGGAGGGCGAGGAAGCTCTCATACAGATTGTGCAAGATTTGATCGCAGTAGGAGTAGTGGAAGAAGTTCCCTATAATATCTGTAACAGTCCGATTTTCCCTATTCTGAAAAAGGACACGGATGCAAAGGTCTATCGGTTCATAATTGATTTGAGGGAGGTAAACAAGATCGTGATACCTCAGTACCCGGTGGTTTCCGATATCACGACGTTGCTTACCTTGGTCCCGCCTACGGCGACCATGTTCTCAGTGATTGATTTGAAAAATGCCTTCTTTTCTATTCCCATTCACCCTGATAGCCGATTTCTTTTTGGGTTCACATTAAACAATAGATCTTATCGTTTTTGTAGAATTCCCCAAGGCTATACAGAAAGCCCTAGTATTTATAGTCAGGCTTTGAAGCGACAGTTGGATTCCTTTGTTTTACTCGAGGGGGTCGCCCTCATTCAATATGTCGATGACATCCTGTTGGCGGCTGACACCCTGGAATTGTGCGAGAAAAGCACGATAGCCTTACTTTCCTTTTTAGCATCCCACAATCACAAGGTCTCTAGGAAGAAATTGCAATTCTGTAGACCAAAGGTGACTTATTTGGGTCACCTTTTGTCTAAGGAGGGGCGTGCACTCACACCAGATCGTATCCAAGTAATTTTGGATACACCGAGGCCATCCACGCAGAAGGATGTGCGTGCATTTTTGGGTCTTGTTTCTTTTTGTAGACAGTGGATATTGGGGTTTTCACACATAGCTAAGCCATTACTAGCTCTCTTGACAAAAGACACGCCCATCCCGATCCCCTGGTCAGATGAGTGTGACGCTGCTTTTCAGCAATTGAGACAGGCCCTTTGTTCAGCACCAGTGTTAGGGACCCCTGATTATGCAAAACCCTTTTCGTTGTATGTGCATGAGAAAGATGGATGTGCATTATCAGTTTTAGTGCAGATGCACGGCGATAAGCAGCGCCCTTGTGCATACTTTTCGGCTGTACTTGATCCTGTCGCCCGAGCATTGCCAGGGTGTTTTCGCTCGGTTGCGGCGACAGCTGTGTCAATACGCCAAAGCGAGGGAATTGTGTTGTCCCATAAACTGTTGGTGTTAGTTCCCCACGCTGTTGATGCCCTGCTTAATCAAACAAAGACGCAGCATTTGACCAGTGCCCGTTTAACGGGATATGAGTTGACGCTTTTAGCTCCTCATATTACGTTAAAAAGGTGCGTGACATTAAACCCGGCCACATTGTTGCCATACCCCGAGACCCAGCCCGAGGCACAGAAAGCGCATGATTGTATTCTTGTGACTGAGGAACAAACAAAGGGTCGTATTGATCTCCAGGATACGCCCTTTTCAGATGTAGATGGAGAGTTGTGGGTGGATGGATCATGCCTGAAGCTACCAGATGGTACGACTTCAGCAGCGTATGCAATTACCACGTTACAGACGATAGTGGAGACAGCACGCATACCACAGAAATCAGCTCAAGCAGCGGAACTGATAGCGTTAACACGAGCGTGTGAGCTCAGTACAGGATTGTGTGTGAATGTTTACACAGACAGCCGTTATGCCTTCGGAGTAGCGCACGATTTCGGCCTACTCTGGAAGGAGAGAGGGTTTCTAACGTCACATGGGGTACAGATAATGCATGGGGAGTTAGTCCACAATCTTTTAACTGCATTGACATACCCAAAGAAAATCGCCATTGTTAAGTGTAGCGCCCATAGGAAAGTGGTTGATAAGGTTGGAGAAGGGAATGCGTTAGCGGATCGAGTAGCACGGGAGACTGCGATGCAGCCCGGTACTACTGCCATGTATGTAGTGAAGTCACAGGTGGAGAGATGGCATGATGCGAAGGAGGAAGTGCGAGAAATACAAAAGACCGCTTCTGACAAAGAGCGGGAACAATGGGCTAGCGAAGGAGAACTGGATGACGAGGCTTGCTGGAGAAATAAGCAGATGGATAGATGGAAATTACCCACGGCTTTTGTACAACCTATGGTCCAGATGGCACATGGGCTAGCACATGTTGGAGCTTCCGCAATTGTGAAATTGCTTACCCAAGTCTGGGAGCATCCAGAGATTGCTAGCACGGCAAAGAGGGTGGTGCAGACCTGTATGATCTGTCTGAAGTATAACCCAGGGAAAGGCACTCGAACTCCAGCAGGAGGATTTGCGACACCCACTGCACCCTTTGAGGTTCTGCAGATGGATTACATCCAGCTTGAGCGCTGTAACAATTTGAAGTATGTTCTAGTAGTGGTTTGCGCCTTCAGTAAATGGGTTGAGGCGTACCCTGCGAAAGACAATACTGCAATGACTACAGCGAAGCTATTGCTGAAAGAGTTTTTCCCCCGATACGGCGTCTGTAGACTTCTGTGGAGTGATAATGGCCCTCACTTTGTAGCGGATGTTATAAAGTATGTCTTGAAGGGCCTAGGCATCACCCAGAAGTTCCACGCCGTGTTCCACCCCCAGTCTGCAGGACTAGTCGAGAAATATAATGGTACACTGAAGCTTAAGATCGCCAAAATCCAAGCTTCAACATCTTTGACTTGGCCAGACGCCTTGCCACTGGCGTTATTGTCAATTAGGTCGGTGCCACACTCTCGAACCGGCCTTACACCCTATGAGATTGTATTTGGACGCCCAATGAATATTTGGGGTCCACCAAGGCCTAAGGCTGTGTATGATGTACCTTGTGTGATGATGAGTGATTATCTGGCACAGTTAACGGATAACTTGGTTTCTATTCATCAACAGGTCCGAGAGGCGCTCCCTGATCGGTCTACTGGCGAAGGACATGGTCTCCGGCCTGGAGATCATGTAATGATAAAGGTTTTCGACAGATCGAACAGTTTGGAGCCGAGATGGGTCGGACCTGAGCAAGTTCTTCTTGCAACGAGGACGGCAGTGCGAGTCTCGAACAGGAAGAATTGGATCCATTCCTTGCACTGTCGAAAGGTACCGCCCGGATTGGTGGAGTCTGCCGTGCTGACCGATCAACGAGACATCCTAGCAGCAGAGACAGGCCGTGCTGCAGAGCCAAACGACACTGAGGAGCTCTTTTCGGACCACACGACTTCTGGAGGAAGGCGATATCATCTGCGACCAAGGAAGTGAGATTTCCAGTACCGGGACATACTGTCAGAACGGCCCTTGGGTTAGTGAAATGGAGAGCCGATGAGGCAAGGGGGGGGGATCAGCCCTGCATTAGTGTAGTGACACCCGTCTTGGCCCGCTGGTGAAGAAATCAACCGCTGCCCAAGGGGAAGAGTTCTGACAGACCTTTTTAGTTTCAGGAAGATATCAGGGTATTGTTTCCTTTGACATGGAGAAGAAGAAAATTCTTTGTGCGTTGGGGTTCCTGCTAACAGTAGCTATCGTTGGTATAACCACATGGTTTGTGGAGGAGGCAACTCCTGCTCGAGAGACGCTTGTATTGACGACTCCAGTGCCTGCGGAGCACTACTTTTATACATTGCCATATCAAGAGTTGAAGCATCGACAGTCCTATCTGAATAACACTTTCATTCAGATGCTGCATCACACCCACGTTGCTACAAATGCTACGAACTGTTGGATATGTGGGATGATGCCAGCCCATCAGAAGAAAGGAGGTACGCCATTCATACCACTTCCTTTCTCTCACAATGGCTCTTGTAGAGCATGGTACACTTTGTTGTTTGCCACTCGGAAACCGACAGTGGGACGATTGCTTTTCAGACTTAATAAAGAATGCCATCAGGACAAGAATGGATATCCACAAGCGAATGGGACAATTTGGGAATGGGAAGAGTACCGACCGGACAATGAATCCATCCCCTATATCTTCACGAACACCAGAGACACTGTGGGGAAGGACAAATTCGTAATCCAAGTAGCACAAGCCCAAGCGGACCTGTGTGTCCAGAGTGTGGGTTTTATCCCTGTTGGTGTCAGTGATTGTATAACCGTGTTAAACATCGATGGGTTAAATAACAGCACCTTCCTAGCATCCCATAATACCTACTTTGTATGTGGAAATAAAGGTTATTACCGTTTGCCGGCTGGGTGGTCTGGGGTATGCTATGTATCATTCCTATTACCTCCTGTATTCTTAGCACCCGCGTCATATCATAAGGATTTAAAACTGTTGAATAATGTGACTGTAAATAGATATAAACGTACTCTATCAATTGATGAGGTGGATCAAACAGATACCAGCTTGCAACAGTATATTGATTTTAACTTAGGATTGTTCTTTTTTGTTGGAGCCGCTTTGAATAGTAGGAAGATCCGAAGATTAACGAGAGTGGTAGAAGCTGTGACTAATCAGACTGCTGCTGCTCTTGGGAATCTTACGGAAGAATTACAAATTACTAGGATTGTTGCATTACAGAATCGTATGGTATTGGATGTAATGCTAGCTGATCGAGGAGGAGCCTGTAAAATTATTGGAAGTAGCTGCTGTGTGTTCATCCCTGATCATACGCCATCCGTTTATAACGCCATTAACAAGCTGCATAAAATAGCAGCTGAAATCCACACAGAAAACGGCACTTGGTCCTTTTCTGGATGGTTTTGGGCGTTGGTTACTGCCTGGGGTTGGAAGGTTCTAACTGGTCTCTGTATTATTGTAGCAATTCTGTTCCTTTTCTGTATGTGTATTCAATGTGGACCATTGTGCTGTTCCGTATGCATTTCATTCTGCATTCCAGATAAGAAAGCTATTTCCGATGTTGCCCGCCAGAAGGGTCTAGCTAAAGAGGTTAAAGGAATGATGATAATTGATATATACGATGATTATTCTTGGAAGCCAGATGTCTTCAGTAAATGCTGAAAGGGTCGTCTGTTGTAAATTAAAGCAGATTATGATTAAGCATTTACTGAAAACATTAATGCTTCCCTTTTATCGTGTTTTCCTCATTATGTTGGCCGAAGTCCGGACTCCATTTTGTATTGACATGCTGCCACGTGTTCATCACGAGGAGAGTCCGACCTCTGTGTTAGTTGCTCTTGTAATCTGCCTAGCAACAGTTTATAAATAGCTCTCTCTCGTCCGTCTGGCGCATGCCCAGACTTGACCACATCTGTTATAATTAGCTTTGCTTGACCATGTGTTTTTGCGGGTCCAAGGAGTGTGTTAGCTCCGCCCATGTATTGATTCAGTATCGAGAATGACCATAAATGGTAATGTTCTTCGGCCTCATGTTGTATCCACCCGCTTATGAGCCCCTCTGTTGTGTATAAAAGGGGACAATGTACGCAAGTTCTTTGTGCTACTCCTTGCAATACTGAAGAGTGTTGTGTGGATTGTAGGACCACCCTTAAGGGTTAATAAACGTTGTTTTTGTACTTTGCAGTTTCCGTGCCAACTTCCTTATAGATTTCGTTACAGAAGAGCGAACCCTTGTCTCTTGCGGGCCTAGCTGGGGCTTGTATTCATCACCACTACTACTCCAGCACCCTCCACGCACTCAACGCCAGACGATCACGCACCTGCTGCCTGGCCACCCCAAAGCGCACCCAAGGACCCTTCTCCTGCTGGAACTGCAGCTTCACCAGCATCCGGCCCGCCAACCCACCGACCAGGAAAGAAACCAACTACCTCAGATGCATTCTTTTCAACACCCGCTCCGCCCGCAAACACGCCGTTGAACTCTGGGACCTACTCGACTCTACCTCCCCAGACATCACCTTCCTGTCGGAGACCTGGCTGAATCCCTCCTCGGCACCCGACATCGCCATAGCCATCCCGGAAGGCTACAAGATCACCCGCAGGGTCGCACCAACGGAGTAGGAGGAGGAATCGCCATCATCCACAGGAACACTCTCAGAGTTTTGACCAACACCAACGACACCCTCAGCACCGCCGAACACCTGCGCTTTCAAATCCACACCAACCCCAACACCACCCTCAGAGGAACGCTCGTCTACAGACCCCCCGGACCCTGACCACAGTTCAGCAACTCCACTGCCGACTTCGTCAGCACACACGCCCTCGCCTCCATGGACTACATCCTCCTCGGGGACCTGAACTTCCACCTCGAGAACAACGACACCAACTCCACCACCCTGATCGCCAACCTCGCCAACCTCGGGCTCAGACAACTCGTCACAACACCCACCCACTCCGCCGGCCACACGCTTGACCCCATCTTCTCCGCAAGCCCCCACGTCTCCTTCAACCACACCACCAAACTCCACTGGACCGACCATCGCTGCATCCACTTCACCTTCCGGAAACCCACCACGCACCACTGCACCCAACAGATGCCTTGCCGCTGCTGGAGCAAAGTCACCGAAGACCAGCTAACCACCCTCGCCCAGAGCCCACCCGCCGACCCCACGGAGCCCAACTCTGCCGCCCGCAATCTCAGACAGTGGATCGATGACTGCGCCAACACCCTTGCCCCGTTCAAGAAACCCTCCAACAGCCACACCAGCAAGAAAGCCAGCTGGTTCACTGAAGACCTCCAGGCCTACAAGCAAACCTGCTGAAAGCTAGAGAAGACCTGGCACCGTGAACGAACACCGGACAGCTACACAGCCCACAAGAACACCACCCACAGACACCATCACCTCATCAGATCCGCCAAAAGGGCCGCCTTCAAAGACCACCTAGACAACAACGCACACGACAGCAAAGAGCTCTTCAACATCGTGAAGGAACTCTCCAGCCCCAGCTCCAACACCAACGAAATCCCACCTTCACAAGACCTGTGCGACTCGCTGGCCAACTTCTTCCATCGCAAGATCGCAGACATACACGATAGCTTCAACGCCACGACCGCCCCGACAACTACTGAGACCTCCGCCCCCACGACCACCATCCGCACCGACCGCCTGCTCTCCTGGACCAATATAAACTATGACGACACCATCAAGATCATGAACACCGTCCACTCCGGATACCCGTCAGACCCATGACCACATCACATCTTCAACAAAGCCAGCACCGGCATCGCACCCCATCTCCGGAAAGCCATCAACATTTCCTTTGAGACAGCAACCTTCCCGGAGAGCTGGAAGCACGCCGAGATCAACGCCTTACTCAAGAAACCCAAGGCGAACCCCAAGGATCTCAAGAACTTCCGGCCCATCTCCCTGCTCCCGTTCCCGGCGAAGGTCATCGAGAACAACTGACCCGCTACTTCGAGGAGAACAACATCCTGGACCCGTCCTAGTCCGGGTTCCGCAGCAACCACAGCACCGAAACTGCCCTCATCACCGCCACTGATGATATCCAGACCCTGCTAGACAACGGAGAAATCACTGCCCTCATCCTCCTGGACCTGTCAGCCGTCTTCGACACGGTGTGCCACCACACACTATGCACACGCCTCCACGACGCCGGGATCCAAGAGAAGGCCCTGGACTGGACCACCTCCTTCCTCTCTGGCAGAACCCAGAGTGTCCGCCTCCCCCCCTTCCGCTCCGAAGCCACCGAGATCATCTGCGGCGTACCCCATGGCTCATCCCTTAGCCCAACGCTGCATGGCACCACTCGCCCACATCGCCCGACTGCGCAACCTCAACATCATCTCTTACGCCGATGACACCCAGCTGATCCTCTCCCTCACCAAGGACCCCCACACCGCCAAAACCAACCTCCACGAAGGAATGAAGGCCGTCGCCGAATGGATGAGGAACAGCCGACTGAAGCTGAACTCGGACAAGACGGAGGTTCTCATCCTCGGATCCATCCCCTCGACCTGGAACAACTCCTGGTGGCCGGCCGCACTGGGAACAGCTCCAACACCCACCAACCACGCACGCAACCTAGGGCTCATCCTCAACTCCACCTTCTCAATGACTAAGCAGGTCAATGCCGTCTCCTCCTCCTGCTTCAACACACTCCACATGCTCTGCAAGATCTACAAGTGGATCCCCACCGAAACGAGAGGAACGGTCACCCAGGCCCTCATCAGCAGCAGGTTGGACTACGGAAACACCCTCTATGCAGGAGCCTCGGCCAAACTCATGAAACGGCTTCAACGCATCCAGAACGCCTCTGCACGCCTGATCCTCAACATCCCTCGCCAGAGCCACATGACACCCCACCTGAGAGACCTGCACTGGCTCCCCGTCAACAAGAGGATAACCTTCAAGCTCCTCATCCACGCACACAAGGCACTCCACAACACCGGACCAGCTTACCTCAACAGACGACTCAGCTTCTACACCCCCACCCGCCAGCTCCGCTCCGCCGACCTCGCCCTCGCCACAGTCCCCCGCATCCGAAGAGCGACCTTCAGCGGCAGATCGTTCACCCACCTCGCCGCCAAGACCTGGAACATCCTCCCCATCCACCTACGGCAGACCCAAGACCTGCTGACCTTCAGAAGACTCCTCAAGGCCTGGCTTTTCGAGCAGTAGCAGCATTCCCCACCCCCCAGCGCCTTGAGACCCTCATGGGTAAGTAGTGCGCTTTACAAATGCTATGATTGATTGATTGATTGACTGTATTGGATTAGTGTGAGCACTGCTGGACCACAGTGTAGGCCGAAGGCAGAAGTCAGCAAGGGCCCACAGACACGTGTGGTCGGAATGCTATGCACAGACTTGGGGGCACCACCTCGAAGGGAGTATAGTGACATAAACTCAGCCATAAAATATGTACTCTGCCATTGTGTAAGTAAGACTCAGTTCCAAATGTGTGACCTACTTGTCCGCTGTGTATGCCGGTGGAGCACGTCAACAGGAAAGGAGTACTGCGGGCCTTGCTCGCGGAGGCCGTGTTGGTCTGAGGAGACTGCCAAGGCCTCGGGCTTGGAGCTTGCACCGGGACGTGTTGTGTCTCTTGGAGACACGCCGGTGTCGGCAGGTGAGCAGTGAGACTTGGATGCGCAGGGGCGGACAAGACTGGTTCGGGGACCAGCAGCCCGGTATGCGGCAAGCGCACAGGATCACAGGCACCGTTGTAAATGGCATCAGCCTCGTGGCGGGGTGAGAGGCACTACCCTGGCAGATACGTTGGCCATTCCGGAAAAGAACCACGCCCAGGGCTATGTGCTTTTTATTCACACCCCTACGCTAGCCTGGCATACGCCGAGGCAACCCACTCCGCACACGCTTACAGGGGGGACGTAACAAGCTACATTTCCGAGATCTTCCCCACAACACTACCACCACCAGCAGTATATGTCGACATGGGCATGTCTGTGGTCTGCATACTGCAGTCTGTCCAGCACATCCACGCCACACATGGTATTGTGTGCATTCTCATTCATGGGTCACTTGCCTCCTTCGCACATGCCTGGTTCCCAACTCTCCCCACATTCTGCTATTGTGTGGCTGAGGTGCCATGCCGTTGATGGCTCATGTACATGGCTAGCCCAGGTTACCGCAGTACGTTATGCTGTCGTATATGGTGGGTGGGCATGTTGTTTGGCATGTTGTATGTGAGTTTGTAACATGTGCATTCCCAGAGTTGTGAGTTGCATGATTGTGGAGTTGAGGGGTGTGGTGTGTTCATTTGGTACTTACCAACGAGCAGTGCATTTCCGTAGGTGCCATCCTGGAAGTGCCGGTTGATGATGGACTGTCAGAAGATGTATGAATCATGCACAATGCCTGGGTAGTTGGCGACGACATTGGTGAAGAGTCCCCGGTGGTCCACTATTGCCTGCACATTGATGGAATGCGTGTGCTTTCTGTTGCGGTAGTTGTGTGCAGTGTTGGCAGGGGGCACAAGTAGGATATGTGTGCAGTCAATTGCCTCCAACATGTGCGGGAATCCAGCTATGGAGTAGAAGCCTTGCTTGGTGTCCAGCTGTTCCTGCGCAGTGTGGGGGAAGTATAGGTACTGGGGTACCAAGCTGATGATGGCATCCAGGACAGGTGTGAGGAACTTGGATAGGGCTGGCTGTGAGACGCCTTCGACTCTGGCGGTTATTGGTTGGAATGTCCCAGAGGCCAACAGGTGCAGCACAGCCAGCAGATTTGTCTGAGGTGGGATGTTGGTCGTCCGCTGTGTTGGTACCGTCAGCCTGTGGTCAATGATGTTCAGGATGGTTGTCCTTTTGAGTCTGTAGTGGGCAATGTCATTCTCTGGCGTTAAGTCTGTGAGGCTAGTGCGTTTCCTGAAGGTCCGCTGTCTCTGTCTGCGCTGCCTCTGTGGTGGTCCGGAAGGGGGGGCAGAGGGGTTGGGGGGGTGGCGGGCCTGGTGGTGGTTGTGGTGGGTGTTGTGGCCCTGTTGGGGCACTGAGCTGCATGATGAGTAGCTCCATGGCATCTGTTGTTCTTCAGGTGTGGCTGTGAGCTGGGCTCCCTTTTCTGGTGCAGGCTGTCGTCCGACTTTGCACCAGGTCAGAGCAGGTGTTAATTTGCTGCTGCTAACACGCCTTATCGCCAGTTTTGTGGTCTTATCGCCGATCTGGCTGGTCGTTGAGAATGTCGCAGTGTGGTGTTGTTGCGGCTTTTTGCTCGGGAATGCCTACTCTGCATCCCATTAGCGATAGTTGCCGGGCTCATCTGTGGCGATTTTTTTTGCGGCTGCTATTGCAGGTAAACTGGTGATATCGGCTGTTTGCACCAGCTTGTGAATGGGGCGATACATTTATTGTGACTTTAGCTGCTATAAAGTGCCGATAACTCTGCAATAGATCCTTGAGAATATGTCCCCAGGTCTTTAATAATTTTCTGAAGAGGGGGTGACTTGCTTTGGATCTTAAAGATAGGGGCAAGGAATTCCAAAGTTTGCCCCCTAGAAAAGAAAATCTTCTGCCACCCCAAGTGACTTTATTTGTTTTTGGAATGGTGACCAATTTGGCTGTGGAGGATCTTAGGGTTCTCCGTGGGGAGTACCAAGAGAACAGGTTCTGCAGGTACAAAGGGCCTGAGCTATATAGGGCTTTATGGGCAAGGCAGAGTGCTTTCAATGTCGCTCTGTCTACCACTGGCAGCCAATGAAGATCCCACATCTTTCCTGATACGGATGCAAATTTGGACAGCTTCAAGAATAGTTGTGCTGCCGCGTTCTGCAGTGATTGCAGTTTCTGAAGAAGGGCTTTGTTTATCCCTCGATAAAGGGCGTTGCAATCATTTATCCTAGAGAGGATCAGTGCTACCACAGCTGTTTTTTGTAATTCACTAGGGATGAACCTGAAGATCTTTTTGAACCGCTTAATTAGATAATAACAAGAGGATGTGATACAGTTTATCTGACTATAGAAACTAAGGGGCATAACAGCAAAGGCCGGCGTTAATTATCGCTAAGCGCAATTAGCGCTAGGATAATTATTGCCGGCTATCGTGGAATATCAGCAACGCTTATCTCAAAAGCGATAAAATTCCTCGCGCTAACAGCCATAATCTCACACATTTTGGCGTTAGCTTGCTGATAAGGCAGGGCATACTTAGCCATTATATCTTCCTTACATTAGATATAATGGCTAAGTCAGGGTGAAAGCAGGCGTAAGGAAAGTAGCGTTAACTGTGGTTAGCGCTACTTTTCTTATCGCTATGCCTGTTAGCGATTCCCTTGATGATTGGAGAAATGTCGGTTAGCGACATTTCTCCAGTTATTTTGGGACGGAACGCCCACTTTGCATCTCATTAGAGATGCAAAGGTGGGCGTTATGGGAAAGGGAGCTAAAGCAAGGAATCACGCGTTAGCGTGACCTTGCTGATTAAGTGATAACATTATCGATGCTTTTCATCAGAAAAAAGGACGCTAAAGCGGCGATAATTTTTAATCACTAGTTTGCTGATATGCCCCCTTGTTGGTCATCAAAAAGGACCCCAAGATTTTTTGCCTTCAGAGTTGGGGATGGTAAAGGCCCCAGTTCCGTAAGCCACCAGGTGGTATCCCATGATTGGGAATTCTTGCCATATAAGATCACCTCCGTTTTTTCAGCATTTAACTTTAGGCAATGTATTTGTATCCATGTTGAGACCTGTCCAAGACATTTATTGAAATTTCTGGCTGCAGTGACCCCATCATCTGGGATTGATACAATAATCTGTGCATCATCAGCGTTGGAAATGGCCATCAGGCCGTAAGATTGAATCATTTGTACCAACAGGGAGATGTATATATTTAAATAGTGTAGGTGACAGGGAAGAGCCCTGCGGCACCCAGCAGGGCAGAGAGAAGGATCCCGATGTAAGACATTCGAGCTCCATCGTTTGTTCTCTGTCTTTCTGACAGGAATGATCTCAGCAATTCAAGGGCAGACCCTCCAATCCCGGCCCCTCCTGCCTATTGATAAGGACCTCGTGGTTCACTATATCAAATGCGGCTGAGAGGTCAAGGAGAATCAAGACTGCCCTCCCTCTCTCATCCACAAGCCTACGGATCTCCTCCGAGGCCATCACCAGAGCCGATTCTATACTATTCTTTGGTCTGAACCCATGTTGCATTGAATTCAGTAGGTTGGAGGTGTCAAGATGGTTGGTAAGTTCCTCATTCAAGGCTTTCTTCAAGACTTTAGTAAGGAAAGGTAGTTGTGATATTGGGCGGTAATTCTAAGTCATAGTAGGGTCTAAAGATGATTTCTTTAGGATCAGAAGGACAGATGTCTTCTTCCATCCGCTGGATAATGGCCTTCCCTTATAATCATGTTTAGTAGCCAGGTGAGAGGCTTCGCTACCACTTCGGGAGCTAGTTTTAGAAAAAAAGGTGTGCAGGGTTCTAAGAGGGAGCCTGATTTGATGATCTCCATAAGTCTTGTCACATTCTCCACTGATAGGGGTGGAAAGCTATTAAAGTTTTCTGAGGGGGACTTATCTTCCCTTAAAGCATGTGATACCGGCCATGAGACCATTGGAGGGATCTGTGCTACACTTGCACCAGTTGATGCTGCGAATTGTTTAAAAACGCAGTTGCCATTGCAAATATTCTGATGAGGAATAAAGCCATTACTATGATCACACATAGATAAATTGACCACCGTTTTTGAGAGCTCCAATGAGGAGCTCTTTGCTGCCCTGATTTTATTAGATAAGTATTGAGGGGCAGATTTACAAGCCCCCTGCAACACTTTTGCGCTGCCATTGCATCACTTTTGTGATGCAGCAGCGGCGTAAATAATGCGGACAATTTACAATGTGATGCAATAAGGGAGATGTGTCTCGTTGTAAATCCCTGCGCCACATTATACCTGCGTCAAGTAGAATATATGCAGGGTGGGTGTTCTCATGCAGGAAAGCCTTGTAGAAGTGACGCAGTGAAATCTGCGCCACTTCTAAGACGCCACTGCGTCAAAACCTTACGCCTGCTTGAAGCAGGCGTAAGGAGTGACGCAGTACAATAAGTATAGGCCTCAACATGCATTGCTGGAGTTGAGTCGTGCTTGCGACACGACTCCAGCAATGCGTGACTTCTGGGCCAACAGATGCATCAGAATTTCTGATGCATCTGTCAATCCTTGCGCCATGGTGCACCATATTGTAAATACGGCGCATCCATGGTGGTGCAAGGGTATCGCAGGCTGGCAAAGGGAAACTGACGCATCTCTACAGATGCGTCCGTTTATTCTGAATCTGACCCCCAGTTTTTACTGGCATGGTGAGTTCTTTAGAATCTTTACACAAGCGGATATATTCGTTTTTCTCCTTTCTCCTCTGGGTTATATTCTTTCCACCAGGTTCGTTCCACATTTTTGTTTCAATTTCCTCAGCTATGGGGTATACCATGGGGCTTAGGGATAGTTCCTAAAGCTCTTTACAGATTTTGCTGGTGCTAGTAGTTTCTATGCCTGTCATCAAACAGGGACTTGGAACGCTGAGGACGGTTGAAAACTGCATTGCATCAACTTTCCGCCAAAGCGAACCATCTGTGGAGCACCTACACTGCTGGGTTGTGGTATTGAGTCTACGATATTCAAGTTAAACATAACCGCCTTATGAACAGTCCAGGTCAGGGGCAGCACCCTCTCCAGCTTAAGCCCTAAGGTATCCATAGAAATGCCGCCCAAGTGTGGTTGGCATTATGAGAGGGTACATTGATAATTAGTTTTATGGCAAAACTACTACAGCAGTAAATCAGCAGCTCGGAGTCCCTATTGGCTGCCTCTTCTAAGTGGAAGTTCAGATCCCCTAGAACTGTAAAGTACGAGGATTTCATACGTGATTCTGATGTTCTGTAGCTTCTCCACAAAAGTGTTCCTAGGGCCTGGAGGACAATATATTGAAAAGCCATTCAAATTAAGCTTTGTTGTCAAACTCAAAACAAACCAGTAAAGTTTCTCCCGGCTCCAAGGTCATTGGGGTAAATGAAGCCTTGCCTAGGGTCCTATATATTATTGCAATCCCTCCACCCTTCTTACCCACTCTGTCAAGCCTGTGAAATGTATAACTTTCAGCAGGGCCGGCTTTAGCGCTGGTGGCGCCCTGTGCGACAATGTTTGTTGGCGCCCCCCCAATGTCCACCTCCAACACGGATTCTCTCACTAGCACCCTTTAACAGTCTCCATAACCGCACTCTCTCAGATACATTGAATTAGTTATATAGCGCCACTCATACCAGTGTAGGGTGTCAGAGCACTTTGCATCACACACACATTACACAGAGACAATCAAGCATACGTGTTTTAAATCAGAATATAGGAAATGTTTACATAAGCCAAAGGACTGAAAGTGTAGGAGTCACATGTCATCCATACTTGTAGGCAGTATAGTTTAAGAGTGCTTGGTGTGGAGAAGCACAAACTCAGAGTCGAAAAAGAAACAGCATAGTTGAGAGTTTTCTTTAATAATAAGAATCGATTTCTAGTCAAATTAACCCTTTACGCAACATTAATCAATGTTCTAATGTATGCTTTCCAGTGTGTATGCAGTTCTAGGATGAAAGTTAATAGCTCACTATTCTATTTTAGGACTTTAAGTTATAACAAGTAACAAAAGGATGTCTCTTTTGAAAGCAGTAACCTGCTGATCTGTTTACATCATACGCACTCTGAAATCGACTTGGTACACGTTCTTTGCAGCAGGCATATTAACCCTCTGCACTCACTTCACAGAGGTCAAAACCTCAACTATACACAATGCCGATCTCTCTCCAGTAAGATAATTAATCACACGAGTTATCATGACATTTATGTGAGGCCTGGTAATTGCCGGGGGAAAGAAACGCTGCAGCAGGTGCTTCAAAAACATAATAAACTTGCAAACACAGCGCCCCCAGGAAGCCAGCACCCGGTGCGGTTGCACCGGTCGCACCGCCCTAAAGCCGGCCCTAACTTTCAGGAATAGCCACTGTTAGGTCAGGAGCGGAGGATTCATCCAGCCACGTTTCTGTAATAAAGGCTATATCAGGGGAGTAAGTCTCCATGAAGTCAGCAAACTCAATATGGGGCCTATTTAATAATTGAGGGGATTATTTATGAGCCCTTACAACACGTTTACACTGCCAGTGTGTCACTTATTGTGATGCACCAGTGGCGTAAAAAATACACCCCGCTGCACCCTATTTACAAAGTGACGCATCTAGCCAGATGAGTCACTTTGTAAACCCCTGCGCCAGGTATAATGTATGCAGGGTGGGCGTTCCCCCGCATAAAAGTCTCCTAGAAGTGGAGCACTGAAATCTATAAGATTTCACTGCACCACTTCTAGGACGCCATTGCTTCAAAACCTTACACCTGCCTCATAGCAGGCATAAGGGTGACGCAGTGCATTAGGTATAGACCTCCCCCACGCATTGCTGGAGTTGTGTCATGCTTGTGACACACAACTCTAGCAATGCGTGACTTTTGCGTAGAGAGATACGTCAGGATTCCTGACGTATCTGTCTTCCCTTGCGACATGTAGCGAGGTACATTAAATACGGCGTATCCATCGTGTCGCAAGGAGGGCATAGTGGAAACTGTTGCATCGCTGTTTTGTCGCAGCAATGCAACAGTTTTCATAAACGAGGCCCCGAGTGTTTAGTAGAAGACAGGAAATAACCCTCTCTGCTGTGTTATTCGTGAGCTGGGGGTGACCGAGAATTTGTTTTTGCTCAGATTTCTCCCCTCGCTGTGGGAGGGCGTAGATACAGCCGGCGCACTGCTGAAACTCAGTTGTCGCATTGCAATCGAACTTGCCGCAAGTTGAGGGCTCACCTGAGAGATTTAATGCTAAGAGTTCTGTCTTGGAGTATCCCAAAAACACGTGTGCCTCCCTGAGACAGGCAAGGGGAAGAGAAATGCTTTCATTCTCCTCTTTTTTCCCATCTTTACATGTGTGCTGCATTCTACACCACACACACAAAGTGGGAAACTACTACAGCAGTTTGTGTACTACATTGAACTCCTTCCTGTACAAGAGCTATGCTTACTACAATGTAAACACCCTTGCACTATGGTGCACGCGTATCTGCGTTGGTGCACGGTAGCCAAAAGAGCCCCAGCGAAGGGAAAGAGTAGAACAGTGCCACATCTGAGCAGTCATGGGGCTGTTCTGCTCCCTCCGGTTCATGCAACGCAGCACAGCAACTTTACGTGCTGCTCTGCACAGCGTGAATTGTGCTTAAATCTGGGAGAGCATGTACAACCAATGGCTAAGTCATGATTATGAGTATATCTATACATATATATGTGTATATGAGAGTGTACCAAGGTTCCATCTAACAAATATGAAGGGCCACTTTTTTGCCTACCTTATTCCAAAATTGTGGAATTCTCTGCCTGATGATCCTAGAAATTGCAATTCATTCCCAACCTTTGGAGACAACTTGGCTATTTTAAATATTTGTCCTGGGACACACTGGGGCAGATTTACAACCCCCCTGCGCCACCAGTACGTCACTTTTTGTGACGTAATGGAGGCGCATTTCACTTCTCCATATTTACAAGGAGAGGAAAGGCCACCCTGCGTGACTTTTCCTCTCCTTGTAAATACGGCCCCTTCACACGCAGCACTGTGCGTTGAAGGGGCGTTCCATGGGTGCTGCTGTGGGTGTTCCCACGCAACACCCATGGAACAAGACACATCTCCAGATTTACGAGAAATCGTAAATCTGGAAATGCGTGTCAATGCTATGCCTCCCCAGGGGAGGCGTGGCAAGGCGCAACGAGGAGAAATGTTTTCATTTCTCCTTGTTTTTTCCTCTTTCAATGCGGGCTGCATTCTACAGCACGCATTGAAAGAGGAAAATGCCTGTAGTTATTGTATTCGTCCAGGAAGGCGTCCCTTCCTGCACAAAAACAATCTCCCCACGACGCAGGGATCCTTGCACCATGGTGCAAGGGTGCCTGCACCGGCGCATGGCTGCAGTTTGTGCGCCAGCGCAGGGGGAGCACAGAGATGCGACATATTCTTGTAAATATGACGCATTCCTGTGCTTCGGAAGTGCCGCAGTGTGGCGCAGCCGAAGGGCTTGCGGTGCCGCGCTGTGTCACTTCCTTGTAGATCTGCCCCTCTATCTGCATCTCTCCTGCGCAGGGAAACCCCTCGGGGTAGCTGGGCGCATTACAAATTTGCTAAATAAATAAATATGCCTTATTGCTCATACCCCTTGTCTAACCCATCACCTCTGAGCACTTGTACCTACCCAAGCAGCACACGTACTAAATGTTAATCATTTATTTTTTAAATAATTCGGCCTCTGCACGTAAACACATGAATAGATTGAAAACATGTTTGATGACGACAGCCTGGGGCAGTGGGCTTTGGATGGAAGCTATAGTGAGTCATTTCAGATACGCCTACGGTGGATGCCCCCTAGGGGGCTTATTTACAAGCCCCTTGCGCCGCCGATGCGTCACTTTTTCCTACATTAAAAGTGACGCATCGGCGGCTCAAGGAGGGGCTTGTAAATATGCCATCCAATCTGTGGATGGTGGAATTACGCACAACACAACGGGTGAATCTATAACAGATTCAAGCTGCACAAAGGTTAAAAAAGCCTTTTGCAGCTGCCGCTTTGATCGTGGATACGTGAAGCACTTATACTCATAGCTGTGAGGCGACACCCCTGCACTCAAGGGGCATTCTATTACAGCCAGCATTATGCGGCGTGGGAACGCAGGAGCGCTCCATTCCAGCTCTGGGTCTCTGCAGGGCCACTGGTGCACTCTAGGACTGTCACACTTCTCTTTACAGCTGCCAGTCTCCACTCTAGGGCTGAGACAGCACCCTGTCCAGGCTCCCAGCCTGCATGCTTAGATTGCCAGAGAGCTGCACTCTCCGATATGAGGCCACGTGGGAGCTGTCACTGCACTCACACACCTGCACAAGTTTTGTGCCAATCAGTCGCTCTCATGCAGTTATCGGCGTCCTGATTCTCGAAAAGCATCTCTTCGCAGTCAAGCACTGACGAGCCTTCCAGCGTGTTCTAGAATGTTCTGCTGGGACTGGCGCATCCCAGGACCGGCAGCTGGTCGTCATGGATACAGGAGATTGGGAGCTCTGCTCATCATGACTAATGTATAAAGAGCCAGCTCTGTCTGAGGGACCATCGCGCACAGCATGCAAAGTGAGGCGGCTAGGGCTCAGGAGCCCGGGGCAGCGTCACGGAGGTATCTGGGGGAGATGCTATCGTGAACACCGCACTGGGGTACCTGGAAGAGAGGCTCAGAACACCTTACAGGGGTCACCTGAAGTGGCCCAGATCACGGGGGAATACCTGGGAGGGAGAGGCGCTGAACACCACACTAGGGTTACCTGGGAAAGAGGCACTGAACAGCGCACTGGGGGGCAGATTTACAATAACTGGCGCATCCCTGCATATCAGCAGGGACGCGCCAGTTATTTTGCGTCACCTCTTGCACCACCATGGATGCGCCGCATTTACAATGCAGTGCACCATGGGCCAAGAATAGACAGATGCATGACTCATCTGCTGCCGTAAAGGTGACGCATTGCTGGAGTCGCGTCACAAGCGCGACACAGCTCCAGCATGGCTCAGGGTGCCCCTATGCCTAACATGCAGCGTCAATCCTTACGCCTGCTTCAAGCAGGCGCAGGGTTTTGACGCAGCATGGCTGTAAAAGTGACTAAGGGAAATCTTGTAGATTTCACTCAGCCACCTTTAGGAGGCGTTCCTGCACTGGAACGCCTCCCTTGCGCCGGACCGCCCACATGTGGCGCAGGGCTTTACAAATTGACGCATCTCCCTAGATGCGTCACGTTGTAAATACCACGCAGCATGGCGCTGGCTTTGCGCCGCCGCTGCGTCACAAAAGTGATGCAACGGCGGCGCAAATGTGGCGTACAGGGCTTGTAAATCTGCCCCTGGGTTTACCGGGAGTACCCTATAGTACGAGAGGGGGATGCCCGGAGAGAGAGACTCTGTAGACCATATTGGGGATACCGCGAGGAGGAGCTGCCAGCCCAACACTATTAGTACATGAAGGGGAGGCACCAAGACTCAATGTACTAGGGAACCTGTCCGGGGCACTAATGAATCTGCACATTAAGGTACATGGGAGAGAGGCGGCCTTGTATCAGCACATTAAGGTACTAGGAAGAGAGGCACCCATGAATCAGCATATTAAGGTATCTGTAAGAGAGGCGCCCATGAATCAGCACATTAAGGTACCAGGAAGAGAGGCACCCATAAATCAGCACATTAAGGTACCAGGAAGAGAGGCGCCCATGAATCAGCACATTAAGGTATCTGTAAGAGAGGCACCCATGAATCAGCACATTAAGGTACCAGGAAGAGAGGCACCCATGAATCAGCACATTAAGGTACCAGGAAGAGAGGCACCCATGAATCAGCACATTAAGGTACTAGGAAGAGAGGCACCCATGAATCAGCACATTAAGGTACTAGGAAGAGAGGCACCCATGAATCAGCACTTTAAGGTACATTGCAGAGAGGCGCCCATGAAACAGCACATTAAGGTACCAGGAAGAGAGGCGCCCATGAATCAGCACATTAAGGTACCAGGAAGAGAGGCACCCATGAATCAGCACATTAAGGTACATGGCAGAGAGGCGTCCATGAAACAGCACGTTAAGGTACCAGGAAGAGAGGCACCCATGAATCAGCACATTAAGGTACCAGGAAGAGAGGCACCCATGAATCAGCACATTAAGGTACTAGGAAGAGAGGCACCCATGAATCAGCACTTTAAGGTACATTGCAGAGAGGCGCCCATGAAACAGCACATTAAGGTACCAGGAAGAGAGGCGCCCATGAATCAGCACATTAAGGTACCAGGAAGAGAGGCACCCATGAATCAGCACATTAAGGTACATGGCAGAGAGGCGCCCATGAAACAGCACATTAAGGTACAGGGAAGAGAGGCGCCCATGAATCAGCACATTAAGGTACAGGGAAGAGAGGCGCCCATGAATCAGCACATTAAGATACCAGGAAGAGAGGCACCCATGAATCAGCACATTAAGGTACCTGGAAGAGAGGCACCCACGAATCAGCACATTAAGGTACATAGCAGAGAGGTGCCCATGAATCAGCACGTTAAGGTACCAGGAAGAGAGGCGCACATGTATCAGCACATTAAGGTTCCTGGAAGGGAGGCGCCCATGAACCAGCACATTAAGGTACCTGATAGAGAGACGCCCATGAATCAGCACGTTAAGGTACCTGGAAGAGAGGCGCCCATGAATCAGCACATTAAGGTACCTGGAAGAGAGGCACCCACGAATCAGCACATTAAGGTACATAGCAGAGAGGCGCCGATGAATCAGCATGTTAAGGTACCGGGAAGAGAGGCGCCCATGAATCAGCACATTAAGATACCAGGGAGAGAGGCGCCCATGAATCAGCACATTAAGGTACATGGCAGAAAGGCGCCCATGAACCAGCACATTAAGGTACCTAGAAAAGAGGCGCCTATGAATCAGCACGTTAAGGTACCAGGAAGAGAGGCGCCCATGAATCAACACATTAAGGTACCAAGAAGAGAGGCGCCCATGAATCAGCACATTAAGGTTCCAGGAAGAGAGGTGCCCATGAATCACCACATTAAGGTACATGGCAGAAAGGCACCCACAAATCAGCACATTAAGGTACCTGGAAGAGAAGCGCCCATGAATCAGCACGTTAAGGTACCTGGAAGAGAGGCGTTCATGAATCAGCACATTAATGTACATGGCAGAGAGGCGCCCTTGAACCAGCACGTTAAGGTACCAGGAAGAGAGGCGCCCATGAATCAGCACATTAAGGTACATGGCAGAAAGGCAACCATGAATCAGCACATTAAGGTACCTGGAAGAGAGTCACCAATGAATAAGCACGTTAAGGTACCTGGAAGAGAGGCGCCCATGAAGTAGCACATTAAGGTACCTGGAAGAGAGGCACCCACGAATCAGCACATTAAGGTACATAGCAGAGAGGCGCCCATGAATCAGCACATTAAGGTACATGGCAGAGAGGTGCACATGAACCAGCACGTTAAGGTACCAGGAAGAGAGGCGCCCATGAATCAGCACATTAAGGTACGAGGCAGAGAGGCGCCCATGAACCAGCACGTTAAGGTACCAGGAAGAGAGGCGCCCATGAATCAGCACATTAAGGTAAATGGCAAAGAGGCGCCCATGAACCAGCACATTACGGTACCTGAAAGAGAGGCTTTGAATGCCACACGTGGTACATGGGGGAGAGGCCCTCATTCCCATGCTGGGGGTATATGGTGGAGAGCCCCCATGCTCATGCTGGGGGACATGGAGGAAAGGCTTCCTATCCCCACGTTGGACATACATGGAGGAGAGGCCCCTTTTACGAACACTGGGGGGAAATGGAGGAGCCCCGCCCCCACCATACCCTAGCCTGGGGCACCTGGAGGAGAGGCCCCACCATTACACCTGGGGTACATGGAGATCAAGCCCACAACCCCACGCTGGGGTAAATAGAGGAAAGACCCCCATCTCCACACTGGGTGCACACGGAGGTGAGACTTCAGTAAATTACAAGGCTGTGGTATCTAGAGTAGAGGCTCCAGTGAAACACCACACTGTGGTTCTAGCAGAAGACGCTCCCCTCAATCACCTCACTAGGTTATCTGGAGGAGAGACTCCCCTCAATCACCACACTGGGGTGTCTTAAGGAGACTCTCTCAGCATGAGGCTGGGGATACCTGGAGAAGGACTTGTCAATCAATACACTGGGGTACACAGAGAAGAACCTCCCAAAGATCAACACACTCAGGGGAATATTTACTAGAGAAGTGGCGGAGCGCGGCCTTAGCCTCCTTGGCTTAATCCCTCATTCCGCCACTTCTGAAACCCAGGGCTGCACCATATTTACAACAATATGGTGCACCCTGCGTTTCTCCCTGTGCTGATGCTAAATTTAGCAGCCTAGCGCCAACGCAGGTTCCCCATGCACCATAGTGCAAGAATGACTGCGTTGAGGGGAAGATTGTTTATGTGCAGAAAGGTCTTCCCTCTTGCACATCAACAATCTTTAAATGGCGTTTTGTAACTTCTATGTGTGCCACATAGAAGTTGCAAAAGGTATTTGTTTTATTGATTGTTTATTTGCAGGAAGGGTCACCTTCCTGCACATAGAAGGGTCACCTTCCTGCACATAAACAATCAATGGCAATTTGCTGTTTCTATGTGTGCTGCACCACACAGCACACATGTAAACAACAAAAACAAGGAGAAATTAAACATTTCTCCTCGTTGTGCCCGTTTAAGACCAGGTATTCCCTGGTCTTAATTTTGGCGCTATCCCATATTTACGCTGCACTTGTAAATATGGGGCAGAGTCAAAACCAATGGGTGTTGCGGTGGAACTCCAACTGCAACACCCACTGCCCACCCCTTTCACGCTAAGTATAGAGTGAAAGGGGTCATTATTCACAAGCAAGCGTTAAGCGACATTAAGTGGCTTAACGCTGCCTTGTAAATAAGGCGAAGCGCATATCGCCACAGCAACGTCCCTTTTAGTGACGTTCCTGTAGTGATATGGGCTTGTACATATGCCCGGCAGAGAGGCCAGAGGAGAGGCTCGCATCCACACACTGACTTATCTGGAGGAGAGGCTACCATTAGTCACTGCTTGTGGCGGGTGGGAGGTACCAAAAAGGTATCTGGAGGAGAAGCGTCCTGGGGTGTACCTGAAAGGTACCTGGAGGAGAGGCTGCCATCCCCACATGGCCTTATCTGGAGGAGAGGCTACCATCAGTCCCTTCTGTGGGGGTACCAGAAGGGTATTTGGAGGAGAAGCTACCCGGGGGGTACCTGACAGGTACCTAGAGGAGAGGCTGCCATCAATCACTACGCAGGGGGTACCTGAAGGGTACCTGGAGGAGAGGCTCTCATCCCCACAAGGGCTTATCTGGAGCAGAGGCTACCTTCAATCACTACATGGGGGGTACCAAAAGGCTACGCAGGCGGGACCTGAAATGTACCTGCAGGAGAGGCTTCCATCCACACACTTGTCTATCTGGAGGAGAGACTGCCATCGATCACTACATGGGGTGTACCGAATGGTCCTCATTCACTAAGCGGGGACACCTGAAGGCTACCTGGAGGAAAGTCTTTGCGGGAGTACCAGAAGGGTACCTGGACGAGAGGCTCCCATCCCTACACTGACTTATCTAGTGGAAAGACTGACAGCAATCAATATGTGAGGGTACCGGAAGGGTACATGGAGTAGAACCTTCCATCCCCACATTGACTTATCTGGAAGACAGGCTATAATCACTACACCAGAAGGGTACCTAGAGGACAGGCTCACATACAGGTGCATATTGACTGTTGAAATCCCAAAACCAAGAAAAGTAAATCTTCAAAACAGGCCTTGTCATCTCAGGCTCCAAGAGTATGGAACTTCAGGGCATATTTACAATATTTTGGTGAAGAGCATCGCCACGATCCTTCTAGCTGCGCTGCCCTACGTCAAAAGAAAAGGGCAGTAATGCACCGTATCTACAAGATACGGCATATCCCTGTCCTTTCTTCCAGCATCGACGCACAAACTACAGCCGAGCGCCAATGCTTGCACCATGGTGCAAGGGTGTCTGTGTTGTTGGCTTGATTATTTTTGTGCTGGAAAGAGCACCTTCCTGCACAAAAATAATCAAAGGAAACATTTTCCTCAATCTATGTGTGCTGCAGAATGCAGCACATATGGAAAGAGGAACTAATGAGGAGAAATGTAAACATTTCTCCTTGTTATGCCTGCTTTGGGAAGGCATTCGTTTTGGTGCTGCCCCAAATTTACGCTATGTTGTAAATCTGGGGCAGTGTCAAAAACTATGGGTGTTGTGTGGGAACACCCACAGCAACATCCATGGAACGCCCTTTGCACGCAGATCAAGGCTTTGCCTTACTCCATATTTTCAACGCCATGAACAACCATGCAGGGTGGCCTTGTAAATATGGGCCGACACACTGCTCCTCTGGAGTGTAACAAAAGTGATGCTCTGGTGGCGTATAAGTGCCACGGGGGCATCGTAAATATGACCTTCATTCCATGCCAGATCAGATGTAGCCCAAAGATACTTGCATTTCAGAAACCTGAAAACACACATTTATAATATAATTAAGAGTCTAACGACTAGTCAAAGCCTATCCTTCAGTATTGCTTCTATGTATATCGTTCTCTATTAATGTATATTCTAGTTTGTTCTATGTAAAGTACTAATATCTGTGAGAAAGTGGCTCTGTATATACTGTTCCCTAATAGGTACAGGGGTGTACAGAGTCCTCAGTCCCCAAGGGTTTGACAGAGGCTAAAGTTAGATATAACCTTAGTCTCTAAAGTGGTAGCTTGGTCGAGCAATAAGGCAGTATCAGAGGACAGTGTAAAGCATTTGTTGTACACACTCAGTCAGCAAATGGTCTCACTCACTCAATAACTGAGCTCTAGGCCAATGGTTTATATATTAAACAAATATATGCTTGTTTTATTTTAGAACCAACACTTGGCATTAAAATATACTTTCTCAGAATGATATGCTTTATATAAATACTTTTGCAATATGCAATTGACTTTTGTAAACAGTTACAAGTGGTTGCAATAGGCAACACTATTTTAAACACAAGTGAAAGGCAGGGACCAATGGGTCCCTGTCCTGGGGTGGGTACACCCCCTATCCTGCCTCTCTCCTGTTGGAGTGGGGCAGTAGCTTAGTCCTGATAGGGTAGGGCTTCCAATCTTCAAGATAGCGAGAGCCCAGAGATGTGCTTCACCTCGCCTCCCCCACCTGAGGGGTGGGTTGGCAGGCTGGCACATCTCCTGTCCTTATTTGGGGTTTACGGCCAAGCTTCCCACCAGAGTGGGGGGGGGGGGTTGCAGTGGCCTGGGGAAGCTCACAGAGGTGGCATGCCTTTGAAGCTTCCCCCTGCCCATCCTGGGGGAGGAGATTTAGCACCTCGCCCAGGATGTGCATAGTTGCAGGCCCAGGAGAGCAGGGGCTCTCCCACCCAGGGGTCCAGCAACATGTCTGCTGTGTGGCAGCCTAGGCAGCCTCAGAGCAGACGTGGATTGTAGGTTAGGTTTAAGGGGGCATCTCTAAGATGCCCTCTGGGGTGCTTGGTACATTAAATCCCACACTGGCATCAGTGTGGGTTTAATGTGCTGAGAAGTTTGATACCAAACTTCTCAGTCTTCAGTGTTGCCATTATGGTGCTGTGGAGTTTGTGTTTGACGAGCTCTCAGCACCATGTACTCTTAAATGGCAGCATTGCACTTACAGGGCTCAGGAATGGACCTGGGTACTGTAGGGGCACAGGGCTCCTGCTCCTGTGCCCACACCATTGGCATAAGGCACCCAGCTAGAGGGGTGGCTGATGTATGCCATGGCAGTGTAGGTGATGGGCATGGCACACAGGGATGTGTGCCATGTCGACTTTGTTTTGTCTTGCACCCAGACACCCAGCCTGCAAAGGCAGTGTGTGTGTGTAAGGGTACAGGGCCTCTAAGGGTGGCACAATGAGTGCTGCAGCCCTTAGAGGCCTTCCCTGGTCACAAGGACCTGGGTACCTAGGGTACCATTTACCAGGGGCTGACATGTGGCCAGGGTTTGCCAATTTGGGTTTTGTGTGTTTTAGGGAAGGAACATAGGCCCTGGGCACCTGCTTGGCAGGAACCCAGGGTACACTCAGTCAAAGTACATTCAGCAATTCAGCAAAAAGTGGGGGAATACCATGCAAGAAAGATGGCACTTTCTCACAATATCTTTATATGGTCTGCAAATACATGTAAAGTGCTCTAGGGCTAGGACTGCGCTATATACTACGAATAAATAGAAACTGTCCTTGGGAGGTATGAAGAAGTGGACTATTAACGGAGGGCGGAGTACCTGGAGGAAAGGCTCCCATCCGCACAGTTACCCCTTTAAGTAAAGAGCATGTTTCAATGAGGAATCTTGGCCTTACTTCTGTATGTAAAGTATGTTAGTAGCACCAAAACTACATTAAAATTAGGGGTGGGCGTAATTAGCATAATACAGTGTAGTGTAATCACACAGAATTACCAGAACATTCTGGAAGATTACGCGTAATTACACAAGAAGAGTAATTATGTGTTTGGCTCTATTTTTTAGAGCAAATATGCCTCCTCACGTTCAAAATGGGCACAAGAAGGCATTTTGCCATAAGATATAGGGGCATATCATCAACGGGTAGCGGTAAATATCGCAAGTCGCGCTTAGCGCAAATTTGATCATCGCCGTCTATCGCAGGTTTACATCGCCATGTTAGCAGCGTATTAACAACACTCTGCCAACAGGCAATGTACAAACCAGCGATAGACGGCGATAATCCTCATTAGCATGTGAAATTCAGCGATGATTTCACACGCTAATGAAAAGATTGATAATAGGGGAGTGTGGACGTAACCAGACGATCCACCTCCCATAGAAAACATGGCTAAGTCAACTTTCAAGCAGGCGTAAGAATCCAGCGATAACCGCGGTTTGCATTGACTTTTAAATCGCAACACGGTTCCGGGGCCGCCTTGTAAATACTGCGATGTCGTGTTAGCAACATCTTTCATGTTGTTTCATGGCAGGAACGCCTACTTTGCATCTAATTAGCGATGTATATCGCTAAGATGCAAAGCGTCACGGAAACAGCAGCTAACATGCGCTAATGCATGTTAGCGCCGCCTTGATGATTGTGCAATAAATAAATCGCTGCTTATCCAGCGCTATGTGCCGAAAAGCTGCGTTATGTCCCTTGATAATATGCCCCTATAGTGCCTAATGCGACAGAACATGAATAGCAAGCACGAGCAGCCACTCGCACTTAATAAATGTGCTCATGGGCTAGGATTTTCACCCAATTTACTTGACATTTATAGCTATTTTCTTATCTCAAAAGGCACCCCTAGTGTCCAAATTGGGCTCAAGCAGGCATTTTACGCTAAGAAATAGCGCTAAATGTGCTCTTGGAGTAGAATTTTCACCAAAACGTACTCTCAGCATCTAGCGCTATTTTCTTAGCACAAAATGCACCCGTAGATGCATTTTGCAATAATAAATAGCCCAAAATGCTGCAGAACAGAAATAGCCAGCATGCGTGGCTGCTCACGGTCGCTAAATATGCTCTTATGGTAGGATTGTTCCCCACAAATTACTCTTAATTAAGAGTAAAATGACACCAAAACACTAAAAGGGTATCAGGAGTTATGACGTTTTGAAAACATAGCTGAACATAGAAAAAACATTGAGGTCCAAAATCTAATGCTGTAGTAGTGTATTACCAAAAGTACCCACTGGAGGCCGCACTCGCATCAAAAATAAAAAAATTCAAAGCTGCTAGACTACCCAGGGCCTGATTATGAGTGCGTCGGTTAATTCCGAGCCCTGCGTAAACTCCTGTTTGTGCAGGGGTCTGAATTACAAGTTTTGTTTTACTCGCCTCATTCGATAATTATCGGATGCGTTAGATACCTGCAAGGCTCGTTAAATTTCGGCAGGTAAAACCTGTCAAATTTTATTAGAGGACTAGTGTACGGTATTTACTGTATCATGCGGCGTTTTGTGCTTTAAACACCAAAATGTGCATATTATTCCCCATAAATTCGTAATAGGTGCTAACTATCGCACCCAATAAATAATGTACCCCGTGGTGTTGTTATTTATCAGGTGCCCTAAATAGAGCCTACACTCCACTCAGGGCCTCAAGCTCACAAAGGCTTGGAGGGCAGTGGCAGAGCAGTTACCTTGTAGACGTGTGCACCAACTGTTGCCAAGCTTCATGTGCTCTTTTTGGGGACCCAGGCCATAGGTTCAAAGAGGAGACACTCTTTGGCTTCCCTCTGCTTCCAGGCCAGTGGAAAAAGCCCAGTCCAACTTTTAGAAGATGACATAGGCCGGATTCATTATGGTATTGCGTTGGCCTTGCTTCACGCTTGGTGTCGCAAGGGCAACACAATTCTAAAGTCAGATTTACCAAGCAAAGCAAGGCCACCTTGTGTGACCCTGCGCTGCTTGGTAAATCTGGGGTACGCTGCACTGGAAAGGCGTTCCATGGGAGGAGCGTGGGTGCTCCCCACACAACCACCCATGGGTTTTTGTGCACTCCCAGCTTTACCAAGATTGGTAAACCTGGAAAGGGGAGGGGCAATGAGGAGAGATAGATCCTGTGCCTCCGGCTATTTTGAAACTGGGGCTAACGGCACTTGCTCACAGATTATGCTCCGTGCTAAATCTATCGTTTGAAGCCGGCTCACATCCGGCTGAGTGGATACACGCAATGGTGATTCCTCTCCTCAAAAAAACATCTCTTGACTCTTCTAAAATTGAGAATGTTTGCCCTATCTCCCTGCTCCCTTTCATGGCAAAATTGGCTGAAAGGCATGTCAATTCCCAATTGACGGTGTTTATCACAGACAACAATCTCCTTCATGAGACTCACGGGCATATCAGCAAGCAGGCGTTAAAAAATTATCGCCGCTTTTGAATCCGTTTTCGGAAACCTTGCCTTCTCTCCATTTCCCTTAACGCCCATCTTTGCATCTCTAATGAGATGCAAAGTGGGCGTTCTTCCCCAGGATAACGGGAGAGATGTCGCTAAGCGACATTTCTCCTATTATCAAGCCTCACGCAAAGCAGCATAGCGACAGGAAAAGTTATCAAGTGAGGTTATCGCTATTTTCCTTATGCCTGCTTCAGGACTGACTTAGCCATGATATCCTATGGAAGGTGGAAATCATGGCTAAGTATGTGAGGCCCTATCAGGCCAGCTGCATGAAGTTAAATGCAAATAGAACAGAAGTGCTGGTGGTGGGGAAACAGCCCTCAATCTGGTCCTCAGCGCGGTGGCCTGCTAATGTGGGCCCCACCCCTATTCCTAAACTCAAAGTGAAAGATTTAGGCATCCTCTTTGACGCTCAGCTATCTTTTGAAAGTCAGAACAGGGCCACTGTGGCACCTGTTTCAGGGTAGTGAGACTGTTAAGGAAGTTTTTGAGGCTAATACCGGACTCAGCACAAAAAGACGGTGACGCAGGCCTTGATTACTGCAATGTGCTCTACTTGGGGAGTTCTAAAGGCAGACTGGCAATGCTACAAAGAGAACAAAATGCAGCTGCCAGGCTGCTATTGAGAATTCCGAAATGGGCCACTATTATCCCTGGTTTGGCTGAATTCCACTGGCTCCCTGTAAAGCATAGAATCTCCTTTAAAGCTCTGTGTTTCACACACAGGATAATGAATCAGAGGGGGCCCAGTCATCTCTTCCCCTTTATCAGTGCTCACATCCCCTCTAAAGCACGTAGATCTGGGGAAGCAGCTCTGGCAGTGATTCCCAGAGTGCGTTGAGCACGAGTGGGAGGCTGCTCCTTTGGTCTCCGTGCAGTCAAGCTACGGAACGCAATGCCACTCAATCTAAGACTTCAACAGTCTGAGGCAAGGTTCCCAAAAAATCTGAAGACCTGGCTCTTTAGACAGAGCTAGAAGGAGCTCGGAGTCTACCTGTTTTGGACTTTTCTGACCTTAATGATGCTTAGCGCGGGGACACTCCTTTGGAGTAACCAGGCTCTCTAAAAATCCCAAATTCATTCATAACTGCCGGGAGCAGGCCTGAGCACCCATGGGTTAAATTTCTCATATCTCCACTCATTTTGTGGTCATTATGTCCATTCTCCCACTACTCCTCCATGCCCTTTCCACATTCACTACTACATCCTATTCTTACATGTGCAGAGAGCTCCGCCACCGGGGTGGAGAACCCTTACAGACAAGATAATAGAGGCGGAGGTTGTGGTCTTTGGCCGTAGGTTTGTGAGTTGCATTTTGTATTGCGTGAAGTAGTTCCGCTGGGGCACTCCTTCATGTATTCCTACGGTGAACCAGGCCCTAAGAGCCTACTCTCTGGGTCTGCATATACTAAGGGTCACTCAGATGCAATTTTTCATAACTTCTGTCGACTGAAATAAAAACAAAATCAGATTTCTATGGACAGACAACATTGGATTACCTTTTTCTTGTGTGCAAAATCCTGAAAAAAAAATTGAGCCCCTGAACCTAGGAGACAGCGTCAAGACATTTTGGAAATCCTGTTTATTTCTGGCTGGCTGAAATAGCTCACTTGATAACGTCTGAACATTGTAGATTACATTTCTAGCCAAACTATTAAAAAGCAACCTGCCTGCAGCTCCAGGAGTTCACTGAAATCCACGGGTCCATGATACTAAAGCCGGCGTTAGCACAAGCGAAAGCCGCATATGCTATGTACTATCCATCACACTTCTCACAGAGTACACATTCCTTTACATCAAAGCAGGATTACCAGAGTGCATCAGCGCAAACACCCATAGGTTTAAACGCTAAGCTCGAACTGCTAACACTGCGAGACTGAGGTACGCATAAAAAACTAACGATTATGGGAAGGAGGTGCAAATAAGAGTTAGGGGCATATCAGCAACAACCGGCGATAATTATCGCTAAGCGCTAGGATAATTATCGCCGGCTAGCGTGGATTTTTATTAGCAACGCTTATCTCAAAAGCGATAAAAATCCTAGCGCTAACTGCCAAACGTGAGATTATCACTGGAAACCCAGCGATAATCCCACGAAGTTTGGCGATAGCTTGCTGATAGGGCCTCACATACTTAGCCATGATATCCACCTTCCAAAGGACATCATGACTAAGTCAGTTTCAAAGCAGGCGTAAGGAAAGTAGCGATAACAGGGGTTATCGCTACTTTTCTTGTCGCTATGCTGCTTTGCGTGAGGCTTGATAATAGGAGAAATGTCGCTTAGCGACATTTCTCCCGTTATCCTGGGGAGGAACGCCCACTTTGCATCTCATTAGAGATGCAAAGATGGGCGTTAGGAATTCAGGCGCTAAGCAAGGTTTCACGCTATGGCGTGACCTTGCTAATATAGCGATAAAATTATCGCCGCTTTTCGGCCAAAAACGGCTGCTTTTGCGGCGATAATTTGACATCGCTGCCTTGTAGATATGCCCCTTAATTTGTTCATTCCTCAAAACAAACAACAAGACACTGCATGTGTACTGCACTTCATAGTCAGTAATAGAAGTTCTTAACAGGCTGATAGACCTTGAAAGTATTTTGTTCACTTATTTTGGGGCATATCATCAACGAGGCAATAAAAAATTATCGCCACTTTTGCGGCCGTTTTCGGACGAAAAGCGGCAATAATTTTAACGCCCTATTAGCAAGGACATGCTAATGCGTGAATCCATGCTTCTTCGCCCTTTCCCTTAACGCCCAGCTTTGCATCTCTAATAAGATGCAAAGTGGGCGTTCCTCACAAGAATAACAGGAGAAATATCGCTAACCGACATTTCTCCTATTATCAAGCCTCATGCTAAGAAGCATAGCGGCAAGAAAAGTAGCGATAACCTTTGTTATCGCTACTTCCCTTACGCCTGCTTTGAAACTGATTTAGCCATGATATCCTATGGAAGGTGCATATCATGGCTAAGTATGCCTTGCCCTATCAGCAAGCTATCGCCAAACCCTGTGCGATTATCGCTATATTTCCAGCGATAATCGCACAGTTGGCAGCTTACGCTCTGAATTTTATCGCTTTGGAGATAAGCGTTGCTGATAGCACGCTATCTCTGCGATAAAATTCAGAGTTGGCCAGCGATAATTATCCTCGCGCTAAGAGCACTGAGCGATAATTATCGCCTGGCTTACAATTATTGGCAGAGGAATATTTGTAATCCTGTGAATACAGAAGATGCAGGAGGAGAGTGGGTTTGTACTAAACAAGACTGAGGTCCGAAATACTGATCTGCACATATGTAGACTCCTGAATATGAACTACCAACACAACATCAAGGTAGGCATATACTTATGAGCATAGATTTACCATTCGAACTCCACAGCTGCGTAACTTTATGATATGTTGGAGTTAACATTGTGGAGTAGATGCAAGAGTAGGTTGATATTAAAACTCGAGATTTTGAACCCGGAGTGCGGCTGTGAGAGACTGCGGAGGGTGTCAGTGGTGCTGAAACAATTTTCAAGTGGGGCTCCCAAAGACATTGAACTCCTGTAGTGAAATTTGACGCACATATTCCTGTTATTTTACATAAAATTTGGTATGATTTATAGTGACAACATTCTCAATCATACTGCTGTTTGGATGTTAATGAAGTACATACGAATAGCTGGACGGCCACTTCAATCTCATATTTTTGGATGAGGCAGGTCTTAATGGTGCTTTTGAGCTAAAGACCATTTTAAAGTGATGCTTTTCAATTTGGGACACTACCCTGATGTAGTTGGACTTTCTAGCTAAATAAATATTGCATAGGTCCCTTACCTACATGCTTTGTCCAGGTAGAATCAAGATACTTTACAGAAATATGTTCGAACTTGGTCACCTTGAAACACCAAACCGCATTTTTTGTAATTGTGAGGAAATGAGGTGTAGAATATGGTGTGGCTCTGAGGCCTCACCATGTAATACCCTCACAAACCTGTCTTCGGTCTAAGTCAGAATCATGTGTCAAACATTAGCTCAACCCTGGGAAGCTGTGGCTCTGAGCAGTCAGGCTTAAAAAAAGGAACAAGTGTAAAGCATTCAAACAGCATTAAAACAATTGAATAGGAAAGAAAGACAACTTCCAAGAAATATGAAACCAATTTATAAATATAAACTGCATTTTTATGATATTTTGTATACTAAAATAAATAAAATTCATCAGAGGGTCCTGGAGATATAAATACATAAAGAAACAATAAATCACAACTTTTCACTCAACCGTTATCAAGCACTTGACAAATGCCATGAATATGACAGAACCTTTTTCAAGATAAGTTGTATCAAAGTTGAATGCAGTAACTTTGCCTTACTTTAGATGACCAACTCCGGCAGGGAGACAGTTAAGGGAACTAACAAAGTCCCAAGGAACAGTTAACTTGAAAAGAAAGCAGCTTCCTGTCCAGTACAGTGTTAATTGCAACTTTACATTGACTTCTATGGAGTGGTCCAGATGCAAGGTATACAGGATGCTGTTGGATGCTGAGGGTGCCGTGCAGTTGACAGGTGTCTTCCTGGGGTCACTCCTCAGTCCATAGTCAAGTGGGGTAACTTTGGCCACAGAGGTCGATGTCCCTTGAAGTCTTGATGGATCCAGCAACAGTTCAGATGCATTGGACACCGGTCGCTAGTCACGATGAATCCAGTGGTTTCCTTCTTCAGGCAATGACTTTGCTTCTGGGCAACCAATTTGCACTCCAGCAACTCTCCCAGGTCCAGTAGACTCGGGTGCAACTTTTGAGGATTGGGATTCAGTCCTCCATGCTGCACTTTGGCAAAGAAAGTGCCCTCAGGTTTCAAGTGGTTACTAGCCAATGGGCTACTTGTTCCTCTCAACCTACTTCCTACCATGTGTGGCAACTAGCTATAAAATAGGAATACTGCTTTCTGCCCACTCTCAAGCTAGAAGAACCCCTCTCTTGATGTGTGGACTTTGGTAGCCCATCCCAAAGGTGTGGCTGACTGAGGGCTACACGCCCACGGAAAAACTGGCCTGGAAACCGGTTTCCCCTCTCTGTCCCCGATGCCAGCTCATCTACCTGAAGAAAGAGTAGCTGCTTTCATGTGTGTTCTACATTTGCCGTTAAAAGACGGCAGCCTTTCCCTTTGAAGTTTGCCTTTTGGGCTCACGCCCTGTGTGGCTTCCTGCCAGGGAGACGTAACACCTCTTCCAATGGCAGGCCTTGATTGATCCTGCTCCTGGGAGTCATTTACACTTCTCTCCAAGAGGGCAGAATGCTGTCTTGTGGTAAGCATCTGCAAATGGCCACTGGAAACTGAGGCAACAGAGTGGCAACTTTCTAATAGTTGCATTTGCTCCAAACTTACATTAAGTTCGACTTTGACATCAAGTCTGTTTTGATGTAGCAATTCTTTTGATACTTTGAAGTACTAACTTTAGTTGAAGTACTAACTTTAGTAGTCCCATTCAGAAGTTAGCACAGCTGAGTTGTTATAGTGTAACTTTGTACTCATCAATGGGGCCACTAGCCTTTCCACAGTGAAAACAACAATTTGGGGATTTCACTGTTAGGACGTATAAGAATACATATCCTACTTAATAATATATAGAACCCTACTTTAGGACTCAACAGGCCTACCTCAGAGGTGACACATATATTAAACAAGCATTTGCAATGCATTAGGTCTCGCATTTACGCGAGTTTGAGCTATTGACATTGCAAATAACAATGCCTATTGGCATTGTCATTTACAATGCCAATAGCTTTAACTCGTGTAACTGCGAGACCTATTGCATTGCAAATGCTTGTTTAAAAATAGATATAATTGCCTTAAAATCGGTCTCTTTGTTAAGTTAGGGGAAGCTGGTAATATCTTTAAAAATAGCTTACCCAGACTTTCCTTAACTTTGCATTATTTTCCAGAAAGGCTTTATGTGTCAAACTTGTTTAATGTGTAATACATGTATGCACTGATTTAGTGCCTCAGGGAATTAAAAGTAAAGCATTAAGCTTTGATGTAAAACGGGAGAAAGAAAGAGATAATCATGTAGTTACTGAACTGCACAATGTAAAACTAGGAAGCCTTGCATCAGTCCCGGCTGCCACTTTATCCCTTTGTGTGATCCTAGGCAGTTACTGTTTTCACAGTGCCTCCTTTTCCATCATCACATAAGAGCAGTTTGAAATACATCAGCTCAGGGTGTAAACACGTATAAGGAGGGGAGCGTGTCTCTTGGTTCACAAACAGCATCGTCCTCATGGCAGAGGGGGCATACATGTTTCTACTTACGTGTTTGGAACCGGTCACTTCTAATAACTTGCGCTCGGTGCAATGAAGTAATTAATATACTAAAATTACATGCCCCACGTTAAAAAGAATTGCACACTAATAACAGGAGCCGAGATGCAGCTGGACTATCAGGTGTAGCTGCACAGACCTCTTGTAATTAGTGAACAGGAAATTTCACCAACCTAACTGCAAAGAAGATATTCTTTTTTCAGTTTTATACAGTGCAAACTCGACCCGAAGGTATCAGAGCGCTTTAAATGAGCACCAGTTGCATTACAGAAGGACATATTCATTTAGAAAAAAAAATAGGCAAGGGGAGATTTAGTGATTTGCACAGAATCACAGGATGCTTGAACCTCCAACCAGACTCGAACCTGGTTCCCCGCTCCAGCTGTTAAGCCACATTCTCTGTGATGGATACCCCCTGTAAATTTGGTGAACCGCTAATGGTGTCAAGCGACAGATGAAGTAACACCCCCGTGTCGTCCACCCAGGCTTGGCGTGTGGGGTGGACCGTGTTGTGGCGGAGGTGGCCGGTGTTGTGGCGGAGGTGGGTGTTGACGTGGTGGAATGCCCGGTGCAGCAGCGACCATGCTGCGAGCGCGCAGTCCAAGCACCACAGGTCGCCCTTCACTGACCACCTCTAGGCGGGGACATGCCCGGAGCGTAGCCAGTGTGCCATTGACCCTCATGCAACGATGGAACTGGGCCCCCTGGCTGATGTTTGAATTCTAAATGACAGCAACACCCAGAGTTCAGTGGGCACCTCAAGCCTGTGGGCCCCGGTACCACTGCACCTGATGCACCAGTGACAGATACGCCTCTGGAAACATCTGGATATCCGCCGGCTCGGTGAAGCTCTGCTATGGACCCCGTGCAGCGCGACCCCACAACCTGCAGTGACAGTGGACGCAGCGCTGACACTCACCTGGGGTTTGCACGGCTGCCAGCCCCGCGCACGCTTCCCGTCCCAGGCATGTCTGCAGCACAGGCAGGCTGTGGGGGGAGATCCCGCCCCTGCCTGCTTCTCACGAGGCTCCTGTCTCTGCAGGTGATGGGGTTCGCAGGGGTGCACCCTCCACGAGCTCGCTCCTCCTCGGCTTCTCTCAGGGCTCTCGTCTTGCTTTGGGAATCGGTTCATTGGTGTTTGTCGGGAACCCTCAACTCCTCCCTCCTCCCCACTGAACTCTCCTGACGCCCCAGGAGCGTCCCCCGCAGTAGATGTGGGGAACGCGGGCACGCTTTTAGGCTTTCCTTAAGTTTGGCAACTCTGGCGCGCACAGGGCAGCGTTGCTCAACCAGTGCCCGCCGTCCGGTTCCTGCCGCTGTCCTCACCACCTCCAGTGCCCAGACCCCTCCTCACTGTTGTGCAATCAGACCGGGGATGTGATGTCAGTGGGAGAGGCACTCGCTGTGCTCGGCTAAAACAAGCATTGGCCGCACGCGCGCCTCGCGCTTAAAGTAAAAAAAAAAAAAGACAAGCCCGGCGGAGCGTGGCGCGCGCGCGCGCGCTTGGGGGCGGGGGAGCGGACCCTTTGAAGTGCTCCCAAAAGGCGGATTGCTTGGCGGCACGATGCGCGTGATTGTGCGCGTGCTAGCCATGCAATCCGCTTTTTGGGAGCACTTTTGAAACCCGTATTCTATAGTCTCGCTTTGCAATCGCTTACGCGATAGCAAGGCGAGACCTAAAAAGGAGGTGTGGACTTGGTTATTGATTTAAATGGCAAAGTTGAGTTAGCAGTTCAAAACTGCTCTTCTAGTCTGCAGAGGCAGACTGAGAGACAGGCTATACTTTGTCCCACTCAGGGTGGCACAATAAGCGCTGCAGTCCCTAGGGGACAGTTTACCTTACAGGACCTGTGTACGTCTGGTACTATATACTAGGGGCTTATAAGTAAGTTAACCTATGCTCATTGGGTATAAGCCAATTCTGCATGAACGTTTAAGGGTCAGAGCACCGGCCCTGAGGTCTTGTTAGCAGGCCTTGGTGCATCTCAGAGTTGAAAAACCAGCACCTACTAGTCAAAATGTTGAGCAAAAAGTGGGAGTGAACTGCAAACAGTCATTTCCTAACAGCAATGTTTACCACATTTGCCATTACCATATAAATAATGAACAGAAAATACTTTGCTACAGTTTTCTCTGCTGTTGACAATACATAGACTCATTCAGAGCTCCTTATCAACAGTAGACATGTTGTTTGTAGTATATGATCGACAAATGTACTTAAAACATAGTCGGACGTCGATAGCAGGCTTCTAATTAGCAATTGATTGCTAATTGAAAGTTTGATACCCTGCTGAGTTAATGCTCATGCTGTACAGGCCCAAGAAAGACCCAGAATGAAAAATCAACAAAGCAGTTGAAAACATGTTAACATAGCACTAGACCTGCCCTTTGTGCCATTAAGTGCTTAGATTGGGGTCTGCAGATTTGTCTCGGTGAACTGAAAAAGTTGATTTATTTTTTTAAACAACAAAGGGGCATATCAACTACAACCGGCGATAATTAACGCTAAGCGCACTTAGCGCTCGGATAATTATCACCGGCTAGCGTTGATTTTTATCGCTGAGATAGCGTGCTATTAGCAACGCTTATCTCAATAGCGATAAAAATCCTCACGCTAAGTGGCTAACGTGAGATTATCGCTGGAAACCCAGCGATAATCTCACGTTAGCTTGTTGATAGGGACAGACAAACTTAGCCATGATATCCTCCTTCCATAGGATATCATGGCTAAGTCAGAAAAATACCAGACGTAAAAAAGCAGCGTTAACCGCGGTTAGCGCTGCTTTTTTTGTCTCTAACAGGGTTAGCGATATTCTTGATAATAGGAGAAATGTCGCTTAGCGACATTTCTCCTATTATTTTACTCTGGAACGCCCCCTTTGCATCTCATTAGAGATGCAAGGGGAAGCGTAGAGTAAAAGGGTGCTAACATGCGAATTTGCATGTTAGCACCATGTTGTTGATAGGGCGCTAGTTTTATCTCTGCTTTTTTGGTTTTTGAAGCCAAAAAAGCAGAGATATAGCCCTTGTTGATATGCCCCAAAGCAGGGAGGTTTCAGTCTTGTTCACATCACACAAAGTAAAATAACTGTCTCATATTTGTTTTTACACTTAGCCTAAAATATTTGTTCCCGTCCCACTCCAGTATTAAGGAGCAATGCTTGTCATTTGTACTTCAGATGTTTGAAATATATTTTAAACTTTAGAAAGGATGCTAGCAATTGCTTCTTGGCAACTATGAAGATTAAAATACCTTTTTCGTGGGCATCTTGCCTTCAAAATCCCTTGAATTCCAGTGTCACTATTCTTCTAAGTTACAAAATAACCAAACTTTTGAGCTAAATACATTAACAAAACAAAATGTTTGATAAAATCACAAATATTATTTGCGAAAGCAGTTTCTCCCTGGTTTAATTCCACATAACCTGGGACTAGTTAGGAGCAGGATAAAGGCTGCAGAAGAAAATAATTGGGCTTCATTAATAGCCTGGAAGTTGACAGGGAGTCAGCTCCAATGAAAACGACCAGGAAGGCCAACACATTGAAAGCTGTAGGATGTACAGGGTAGCAATAATATGAAGGGGGTTTATCTGAGCCTGCAAGTGGGGTGCATTTTTCAGTGTTCGTGAGAGGCCCCTGCTATGGATCACTGTCAGTAAAAAATGTCAGGTTTCTAAGTTCCATGGCCCTTCATTAAGTGGATAAAAGGGCATGGGGGCAGAGCCAGCCGCCATGCCATGAGGACGCGGATGGCGCGGGCTCCTCGCTGACGTATTTATAAGGTATAACATGTGGAATCAGTTTTTTTTTTTTTTTTTTAAAAACCTTTATTTTATATCAGTGACACAGCCATTCAGCCGACATCCCGGAGGTACGGCAGCTTTAGAAGTTCAACACATGCTTGCGTTCACATATCACTGACAGGAGAGCCAGAGGTTTTATTTTGCACAAACATAAATACAACCCTAAACACAAGCAAGGCGAAAGGTACCGTAAGCACCAAGAGAGGTTCCCGTCAGGGGGGACGAGCCCCATCACGTCCAACAGGCACTGATCTATAGTAAGGGAAAGGAGGGAAAGGCAGAGACTCTAGAAACAATCACATATCAGCGGGAAAGTCAAAGCCGGAAAAGGACTAAGGGGAAAGTTGCTCCTCAGGCGGGTCCGGGTCGGGGGGCAAGCATATGTCCCCTCTGTACTGGTTCCATGGCCCCCACACAGCATGCCATTTCCGAGGGCGCCCCCTAACACAATACACTGTCTTCTCCCTAAACATGCTCCAGTCCATGTTTTCCATCCACGCTGTCAATGTGGGCGGCCTATTGGAGCCCCACAGCCGAGCGATATCGCGCTTGGCTACCATGTTCCCCAGGGTCATCCACTGAGTCTGTGCCGCGTTGAGGTCAGTAGGACTCCAGACATTCAGGAGACAACAGCGCGCCTCAGGCTGCATAACAATTCCTGTCACCTCCCCCATCACCTCGTGGACTTGCCTCCAGAACTCCATAATCGCACCGCATTCCCAAATAATATGGAGGAAGGTACCCACCAAACCACAGCCTCTCTTACATAGGCCCTCCTCAGAGAAACCCATGTGAACCAACCTGGGCCCCGTCACATAGACCCTATGGAGTATTTTAAGCTGCACCAGCCTCAGGCGCGCGGGGATAGCGACCTCTTTGGGAGAAGAAACTGCGTACTGCCAATCCTCATCATCTAGTTCAAGGCCGTCCCTTATCCATTGGGCGCGCAACCCTAGGAGAAGATCCGCCCGAACATTGATAAGCTTCTTATAGATGAGCGAAATCGTGCTCTCAGGCATGTGACCATCCAGGATCCGATCCTCCAACGGAGAGGACTCGGGCACCTTCTCCCCCTCCACAAGGACTGACCGCAAGGCGTGGCGCACTTGTGCATATCGGAAGAACTCCATGCTCCCCAGCTCGTATTCCTTCTGCAGCTCCTCGAACGACTTTATCTTACCCTTAACCAAAAGGTCTCCAACCCTGGATATGCTGATCAAATCCCATTTCTCGAACCCTTTTCTGCGCCAAAGCTTCCCCAGAATCTCAGAGTCAAACAGAGGGGTGGCAAGGGTAAGCTTACCCCTCCAGCCCAGCGAGTCCGTCGCCACCTTCCACACATGGACGGCCACTCTGGTGGGCCCCGTGAGGGTGGGGTCCGACGATTTCGAATACAACGCTCTGTGGTAACCACCCCCACGGAGCAACCAGCGGTCCACGGCGAAGCCAGGGCTGAGCGCCGGACCATAGACACCATGGTTAATCGCGCTCAACTGGGTGGCCCAGTAATAACGTCGAATGTCTGGAAGCGCTATACCACCGTCATACCACGGAAGCGTCAACTTAGCGACTGCGATACGCGGACGCCCGTCCCATAAGAGCGCGCGCTGGTGGCTTTCGATCTCACGGAAATAGCTGGCCGGGACCAAGTCAAGAGTATTCTGCAGGGCATAGAGGAAACGGGGAAGGGACATCATTTTAAACAGTGCAGCGCGGCCAAGGAGGGAGAGCGGCAATCGCCGCCAGCCCGCCACATCCCGCCGCAGGCGCGCCAAGGGAGGGAGCAAGTTCTTCTCGTAGCGCAAGATGGGGTCGGTGGAAATATAGATCCCCAAATACAAAAAGCCCTGCTGGGCTATCTGGATCGAACAGTTACGCGGAACAGGCGGGACATCCCCACACAGGACATACAAGTGTGACTTCCCCCAATTGATGACTAGGCACGAGTTTCTACCGAAAGATGTCAAGACGTCACAAACCACTATCAGAGATTTCTTAGGCGAGGCAAGATATAACAGAATGTCGTCAGCGTAGAGTGAAATACGGTCTTCGTGGTCAGGCGACCAACGAAGCCCACGTATATCCGGGTGCCACCGTATCCACGCCGCCAACGGCTCAAGAGCAAGGGCAAACAGCAACGGCGACAGGGGGCAACCCTGCCGGGTGCCTCTCCCGAGCTCGAAAGGTGCCGACGCCCGCCCGTTCACCACGACGCTTGCAAGAGGCCCCTCATAGAGCAGCCTCACCCACCCCACGAATCCAGGCCCGAAGCCGAATTTGGCCAGCACCGCCCACAAGTATGCCCACTCTACCGTGTCAAAGGCCATCGTGGCGTCGAGGGACGCCACAATAGCCGGCTCTCGTATCGTACCCGTCCTGGCAATCACTCCGTGGAGGCGTCTAAGGTTTAGTGCAGTGTTACGGTGCGGGATAAAGCCCGACTGATCCGGGTGGATCAAGTCACCAAGTACCCGGACCAGACGGTTCGCGAGAATCATGGCAAGGATTTTCGGCTCGGCGTTGAGGAGTGAGATCGGCCGATAGGAACCACACCTATCCCGGGGCTTTCCGTCTTTAGGTATTACCACGATCGTCGCCAGCCGTTGATCGAGCGGAAGAAACCCGTTCCTCCGCGCCTCCACGAACATGGCGGTCAAGTGAGGAGCAAACTTATCCGGACAAAGCTTGTGCAGCTCTATCGGCAGACCATTTGGGCCCGAAGCCTTGCCGGAGCGCAACGCACGGATAGCACCTGCCACTTCGTCTACAGTGATATCACCATCGAGGTCTTCCCTATCAATGGCGGAAAGGCGGGGCAGAGCGATGTCACGCAGAAGATCACACGAGTCCTCAGTCGATCTATCCGAGACCGAGGCGTATACCGTACGAAAATAGTCTGAGAAACACCGGACTATACCGTCGGGATCAGTGACAACCTCTCCCCCATCCGTCAACAACTCCGGCACCACACGATTAACACGCTCCTTTTTGTCCAGCCATGCCAGCAATTTCCCGGCCTTATCACCAACATCATACAACCGCCCCTGCTGCTCCCTGTGAAGGGTCTTGGCGGCATTTGTCACCAGATCCCTATACTCCAATTGCTTCAGGCTCAAATTGTGCAGCGTGGACGTCTCAACATCCCCTTCTAAGGCCAACTCTAAGGCCGCTATCTCGTCCTCCACTTCACCTCGGCGTCTCTCCGCCGCTTGGCGGCCACTACCAGGGACAAGGCTTCTCCTCTCAGTACAGACTTAGAAGCTTCCCACAAGGACACCGCGGAGTCAACTGAGCCCTGGTTTTCTCGAAAATAGCGGTCGACTGTCTTCAGCAACGCGCTGCGCAGCTTGGGGTCCCGAAAGTACCAGGGGTTAACGGGAGCCACCCTGCCCCCCGCCACCCGGCCTATGTCCAGACGTGCCCACACCGGTGAATGATCTGATATGCCCCGTGCCATGTGCCTAACCTCAGCTACCAAAGAGGCGTGTGCCGCCAGAGTGAGCAGGTAATCAATCCGGGAGAGACTCCCGTGGGCCCCGGAGTGGAAGGTGTATTGTCGCTGAGTGGGGTGCCGCAGCCTCCAACAATCTACCAGGCCAAAAGTATCAATAAAGTCGGGAAGCCACTTCTGAGCCCCCCCGGTGTCTCTGGGCGGGTACCCATCTAGCATTCCAGAACCAACCGCATTGAAGTCCCCTCCCACCACTAGCATCCCTTCGGGGAGTTCCAACAAGGCCTTGCCCAGATCAGCAAACGTGGAGGCCTGCAAGGCAGGAGGGACATAAACAGAAACCAAAACCAACGTTCTGCCCTCCCACCTCCCCGACACGGCCACAAAGCGCCCCCTATCATCAGCAATGGTGGAGTCAACCTCAAATGGTAGGGAAGCTCTGACAAGTATGCCCGCACCCCTGGATCCCGAGGAAAACCCCGAGTGAGCAATGAATTTGTAGCCCTTTCTGTTAAGTGCATAACACATATTCCCTATAAGGTGGGTCTCCTGCAGGAGGACCACATCTGGCAAGGTCCGTTTCAAAAATTGCAGGACTATCCCCCGTTTTATACGGTCCCCTAAGCCATTAACATTCCAGCTGAGTACGTTTAAGCCCCTATCCCCCATCCCTGAACACAAAGAGACCTCCCCCCCCCCCAGAGAACCACAATCGGACAATCCTGACAGTCATTGCTACGCCTTGCAAGAAAAAACAACAACCCCAAACAACAACCCCAACATCCTGAAACCCCCCCCCCACCCTGCACCCCTGCGTCAGCTTACAAAGCCCCCCCAACTTGCAGTGTGCCTGTCGCCCTACCAAAAACAAATCTACAAAAAGCACCCCAAGGGAGGAAAGAGCCCTGTAGTAAATGAATATATACAAATTGGATAATTTTCAGATTGGTTTATTGACAACCTCAGGACAACATAGATCTCCTTTTGACCCAAGCCCTCCCGCGATATTGAATACTCTCACTGAGGTCATAGCACCTCCCCTAACGGACCTTTGCAACTCCATTTTCCAATCTGGCACCTATCCGAATATTTGGAAAAAGGCAGCTATAAAACCACTACTTAAAAAACCTTCTTTAGACCCCACTGATTCAGCCAGTTATAGGCCCATTGCTTGCCTACCATTTCCGGCTAAAATATTTGAATCAGTGATGAACCTGCAATTATCCGAATTTATTGACCATCATAATCTTCTGGATGACACGCAGTTCGGATTTAGGAAATATCATGGCACTGAAACGGCCTTGATAAAAGCTTCTGATGAGATTAGGACCATCATGGATCAGGGGGGGGCAGCGGTCCTGGTGCTCCTCGACCTGTCTGCCGCCTTCGACACGGTCGACCATTCCATCTTGGTCGACCGTGTCGCATCCATGGGGGTAACCCATCTTGCAAAGAACCTCATCGCTTCGTTTCTTGCCAACCGAACTCAAACGGTTAAGATGGGTAATTTTTACTCACCCACTTTTGTTCTTCCTTGCGGGGTTCCTCAGGGATCCTCGCTAAGTCCCACTTTATTTAATATATATGTGGCAGATTTGGCGAAGGTTATAAAAACTCATAAGCTGCGGTTAACCACTTATGCCGACGACACCCAATTGGTGCGGTCTATTCAAAAAGACGGTCCTGCAGTCGCCACCCAATTTCAGGAAGGGATGTTGGCCACTAGCTCATGGATGGCGGATAATAGTTTAAAATTGAATTCGGACAAGACCGAGGTGCTGACCTTTGGTAGGCTCTCCCCTGAGTGGTCTGCGATTTGGTGGCCCAGTGATATGGGTCCCCCTCCCACTCCTGTAACCAAGGTCAGGAATCTCGGTATCATGTTCGATGACAAACTGTCTTTCAAGTATCATGCCAACGCTGTGGCGGCATCTTCCTTTTATATGCTTAGAAAGATTAAGAAGTTGCTGCCATACCTTCCTTCAATGGCGGGAAAAACTTTAATTACTACACTTGTCTTTTCAAAAATGGATTATAGTAATGGCCTTTTTCTTAACGCTCGGGAGCAAGTTCTAGCTAAGCTGCAATCTGTACAGAATGCGGCAGCTAGATTAATGCTTAATGTTCCATTCCGTCACCCCACATCTGCGGCTATTCATCAGTTGCACTGGCTGAGAGTAAAGAGTCGGATAAAATTTAAGGCTCTATGTATCGCTTATAAAGCCATTCATGATTCGGGACCTAAGTTCCTGAAGGATGCTTTTCGGATTTATGCTCCCAATAGAACTTTACGATCAGCCTCTACTCATCTTCTCCCAGTGCCACGCACTAGAACCTCCACATGGGGAGACAGACGTTTTTTGGTAGCTACTCCTAAGCTGTGGAACTCCCTTCCCTTTGCTATAAAAACAGCCCCTACCCTTATCATGTTTCGTAAACTCCTGAAGACTTGGTTATTTAACCAATAGCTTCTTCAGATGTCTTTGTCAGGAGGATGTTCTGTATGCGCCGAGACACCTTAGGGTAGTCGTGCGCAATAAAAGTTGAGAAAACATAAACATAAACATAAACACAGGCAAGATGATCTTAACTCTTCCTCCGGCTACTCTCCATTCCATTCCCCCGAAGTTCCAACCCTGACACATAGAATGTAGAATGAAGAACACTCTGTACCTCACGATCTATTAAAGAGGTATCACTACACATCCCCCTTCTTTGTTTAAACAGTACCTCTTCTCCTCTCCTTACAAAAAGAAAAGAAAATGAAAAGAGAGAAAGAGAGAAAAAAAAAAAAAAAATCTAAACATACGTAGTACAAACATAGTCTTCCAATCTTTTTGGTTTTACAATTTTCCTTCCAAAACCACTCCTTTTTTCCAAACAATTTTGGTTTGTAGAAAAACTAGAAATAGAATTGTCAATCACACATTCACTATCATTTAGTAAAGTCTCGTCATTCACAGGTACATTAACAGTGTCATCAAAATCTGTATTAATCCACCAATATTTGTCGCACCTTGAATTAGAATCAGAATCTACTCTCTTGTCATGAGATTTGACGATGGCAAGTTTACTCATGTGGTAAATGGACCCATCATCCAATTGAACTGTGTTTCTATTGACTTTAACAATTTTTTTTGGTTCGCTGAATCTATTTTCACCTTTCACAATTTTTCTGCTAGATTTCACCCTTACCCATTGCCCCACTTGAATATTTACTTCTTTAACTCCATACTTGTTATCAAAATACATTTTGTTTTTTTGTTGAGTTTTACCCATACATTGTCGAATTTCATTAATGTCCCAATCAATTTTTCCACCTTTATTCATCCAACCAGGATTAACCTTGGAATGAGGAATTCTACCCCTCATAATGATAAAAGGACTATTACCAATAGAATCATGTACGGTGGTTCTATGACTCCACAACATTTTCATAAGCTCTGAATGTAGATCCTTCATCTTTCTACTGTTCATGGACAGCTGTATAATACCTTTGATAACTCTATTCATTCTTTCGACTACAGCATTACCCCTAGGATGATAAAGTGCAGTGAACTTTTGTTCAATTCCAGCGTGCTCCAAAAATGTTTTCATCTCCGTGGACTTAAACTGAACACCATTGTCTGTGAGCAATGATTTGGGAAAACCTTCTCTCAAAAAAATATTTTCAAGGAATTTAATGACTGAACCTGTGTCTATCTTTGTGACTATTTCAATTTCAAGCCATTTTGAAAATAGATCCATCAAAACAATGATGTATTTGTGAGAACCATCATTCCATAACACAGGTCCCATAAAGTCTAAAGCTAAATCTTCCCATAGTGAGCTAGGACAACTTAATGGACTAGAAGGAGGGTTTAAGGTTTTCTGTGACTTATCAGCTGAAACGCATTCTGCACAAGATCTCACAAAACGTTCAGTTTCCAGGTCAATTTTAGGCCACCAATACATAGATTTTACCTTCAGTTTGGTACGTGCAATACCTGGATGACCCTCGTGACAAAGAGTTAATATTTTATTTCTTATGCTTGAAGGAGGAATAATTTTTTCTCCTCTCACTAAAAACAACCCTTCAATGCCAAGTTCATTACGCACTTCCCAAAATGCCTTAAGTTCACCTAGGAGGTCGTGTTTGTCATACCCAACCAACCATTTTCAACACAATGTTTCACTTTTCCCAAAACAACATCCTCAGTTTGTGCTTTAATCCATTCATTTTCTTGTAGACCATGACATTTCTCATCTGAGAAAATACCAGCGACACAAACATCATTCCAAGAGCTGTTATCTATTTCCGTGAGAGGTAAAGACAATCTGCTTAAAAAATCAGCAGTAGTGTTTAATCTGCCAGGAACGTACTGCACCTTATAGATAAAATCTTGTAAACGCATAGAAAGTCTTGCAATTCTGGCCGAAGCTCTCGATAATCCTTCTGTCGTCAAGACTTTCGTTAATGGTTTATGGTCTGTCTTAACTGTGAACTCCCTGCCCCAAATAAACTTCCTAAAGTGCTCTAAAGCCCATACGCATGCCAAGGTTTCCCTTTCTATCACTGAGTATTTCTCCTCCGTGGGCGATAGAGATCTAGATGCAAATGCTATAACATCTTCTCCCCCTTTTTCATTACTTTGGGAAAGAACTGCTCCTAATCCTTTGCCACTTGCATCAGTAGTTACGAAGGTTGGGGCATGAGGATTAAATCCCTTTAATGTGGGAGCCCTAACAATGGCAGACTTAATATTCAAAAAGGAAAGTTGACACTTGTCTGACCATTCAAACTTGTTCTTGTTTTTAAGTAAAGCACGCATCTCATGAGTTTTGTCTGCAAACTTTTCTACAAATTTGGAGTAGTACTCCGCCAAACCTAAAAAGGACCGGAGTTCATCTTTGTTGGACGGAGGAGGAGCTTTGGATATTGCCTCCACCAATTTGTTTTTGGGTTTTACCCCATCCCTACATATAACATGGCCAAGATAAGTTACACTAGATTCAGCAAATTTACATTTACTGATCTCACCAGTTAAACCTTTATCTGCGAGTACCTGAAGAACGTTTCTCAAAATTTCATCATGGTGTTTCTTGGATTTCCCCATAATTAGTATGTCATCCTGAAAGAATACTACATTTTTAATATGACCTAACAATTGTGTCATAAGTCTTTGAAAGACCGCTGCTGCTGATGCCAATCCGAACGGCATTCGGCGGAATTGAAAACATCCAAAAGGAGTACAGAATGCTGTTAACTGCTTACACTTAGGATCTAAAGTGATTTGATGGTATGCTGATGATAAATCTAGTGTAGAGAACCATTTTGCATCCCTGGTTAGGGATAACATTTCATCAATGCGGGGCAAAGGAAACTGATCTACAATAATGTTGTTATTTAGACCTCTTAAATCTACACATAGCCGAACCTTGCCATTAGCTCGTCTGGCAACAACCAACGGAGAAATCCATTCTGACGATTCAATGGGTTCGATGATATGGGCACTTAAGAGTTTGTCTAATTCTTGTTTAACTTCATCCCGCACTATAAATGGAATGTTCCTAGTTTTGTGAATTTTGGGGACAGCATCGTGTTTCAATTTTATGTAATGTGAGAAGCCTTTTAACTTCCCTACTTTACTACTAAAGACAGATGGGAACTCACTAAGAACCCATTTTTTAGTATCTTCAGCATCACAGGCTACTAAGACCTGTTCCGGGCTATTGGGATTTAAAATAATACTTAATTTACGTTGATCTTTCCATCCTAAGACAGATGGTCCGTCTTTGGCTACGTATAATTTACATAAAGCAGACCTGCCTTTGAATCTGAACATTAACTCCCTGAACCCAATCATGTCAATTTTTTCTCCGGTATAGCTTTCCGGATTAATGTCGGGTGGCTCTAAATGACTCCCAATAGTGGAACAAAAATGGCGTGTCCAAACGTTCTCCGCAATAATAGTGTAAGGCGAACCAGAATCCGCCGCAACCTGTAAAGAAGTGCCTCCTAAAGACACCCAACACAAAGGTTTGCTGTCTCCTGTCTCACCCAAGATTTTCAGAATTTTCTTTCTCTCACCCTTGGGTTTGACATCACTATCACTGTCATCAGAGGAAGACTCCTCTGTGTCACTTTCTTTCACACACGCCACTTTTTTGTTCTTTTTATACATTTTACGTCTACAGGCTTTCGCGAAATGGCCAATTAGTCCGCACTCTAAACATTTTGCTGTACGTGCAGGACATTTATAATACTGCGCAGAATGAGAGGTGCTATTACAACGGTAACAGGAATACTGTGATTGCTTATATCTAGCAGTATTAACACTCTTCTTAGAATCAACTTTATCAACTTTCTTTTTTTGTGTTTGATTCAATTTGTTATGACTTTCTGAAATTTTATTAACAGACTCGCTTCCATCTTTCTTTTCAGAGGAGAGCGTGGCTTTAGCACAACGTTCTGACAATTCTGCTTTTTTCACAATAGAGATAATTTCTTTTAGACTAGAATCCCCTTCTACCCACAGTCTATCCTGAATAGCTTTGTTTTTTGCATACATCACAATTTGGTCTCTAATGAATTCTTCATGGAAATTATCAAATTTACATGTTATTGAAAGTTTGCGTAAAGCGGACACGTAAACCTCGATGAATTCATGCTTCTCTTGTTTCCTTTGGAAGAAGGCATGACGCATGACGGCAACGCACACTGTGGGTGAATAATGTTCATCCAAATCTAATAAAGCTGCCTTAAAAACATCAATGTCTCCGGCTCTTTCTTTTTGTTGTAAATCCCCAAAAACACAAAGACCTTCCGGACCCAAACAGTACATTAAGAGTCTTTTTTTTCTCTCAGGTGAGTAGGTTCCACTACAATCTTCAAGATTAGCTATGTAATTCAAAAAATAATCTTTCCATTCTTTCCATTGAATGATAGGTTCACCGGGAGCAGAAAGAAATTCTTTAGGCGTGGACAGATGTAAAGCAGAGTCACTACGAGGGACTGCCTCTCTTTGAGAGGATGCTGTTGGAGTTTTATTCAGATGAGAGATGTTTGTTCATAGAAAGCGATGAATGCAGAAAACACACAACAAAAATGTTTTTTTTTGTTTTTTTTTTAAATGTCTTTCTATGCTTTTACCTTACTTCTTGGCTATTTGTGCCCGCGCTGGCTTCCCAACGAGATTTCTTAGGCCAGAATACTCGATCGGGACACTTCGTTACTTCTGAACGTCCGATCGGCGAAAATCACATAAGGTTATTTTTTTTTTTTTTTTTTTTAAATGGAGTCACGTTGGGGTCGTGACCAGCGCGGTGACGTCGTAGCGCTCAGTCACGTACCCTAGTGATGCGGAAGGCAGAACTTTGAAGATGTCAGCAGGGACGGCGTTCGAACGACGAACAGCTGGAGGATCAACACCCTTGGAAGTAAACAATGCGCGAGCCCGCCGAACTGCCGTTACTTCGGTGGGAACTTCTCAGGTACATTTCCGTTTTATTTAATAAAATGTACCTTTTTCACTTGAATCCCCATCACGATGGAAAGGCATGAAACTCCTTAGGCTGTCGTCTGTTGACACAATCCTTTAACTGACGAAGAGGCTGTAACGATCTCTTGAGTGTGGTCCCTTCCGAGTAAGTCGCGTGGATTCTTTGAGGTTGCCAACTCGTCGCCAATTTGTAGTAAATGAATATATACAAATTGGATAATATTCAGATTGGTTTATTGACAACCTCAGGACAACACAGGCAAGATGATCTTAACTCTTCCTCCGGCTACTCTCCATTCCATTCCCCCGAAGTTCCAACCCTGACACATAGAATGTAGAATGAAGAACACTCTGTACCTCACGATCTATTAAAGAGGTATCACTACAAGCCCCTATCTTACCCCCGCCGCCCTCCCATTACTGCAATAAGGTGCGAGTCACTGTCCAGGGCCGAATCGAAGCAGGCCAGCACCGAAGGTATCACTTCTGTCCATCCCGGTCGCCTTCCACCCCATCCACGCTGTCCCTGCCGGGCTGTCGCCGAGGGAGTGCATCCAGCCAGTCCCCTGCCATGTCCGGCGATTCGAAGAAGAAAGTCCGATCCTCATATACCACACGCAGCTTAGCGGGGAAGAGCATGGCATACTTCAGGTCCATATCCCTAAGCCGCCGCTTCACCCCCAGGAAACTTTGCCTCTGTTTCTGCACCATCTGGGTGAAATCAGGGTAAAAGCTCACAGAGGCATTTTGAAAAGGCACCGGGCCTGTCACCCTCGATGCTTGCAGGATAGCGTCCCGATCTCGAAAGTGGAAGATCCGGGCGACAATCGGCCGCGGGGGGGCTCCCACCTTAGGCCGTCCGCCAGGCACTCGGTGAGCCCGCTCCACCGCGAAAAACTTGCCGAGGCCCTTTGGCGCAAGATGATTCACCACCAGGTCCTCGACGAGGAGGTCCACGGAGAGCTCATCCGAAGTTTCCGGGACCCCAATAATGCGCACATTATTGCGCCGGGCCCGACCTTCAAAGTCCTCGAGCCGGCGAGCGGAGAGGTCATTCGCGGTTCGTAGCTTGCGGACCTCAGCCTGGAGTTCCGAGACATCGTCCGCGAGGCCAGTAGTCTTGAGGTCCAGGGACTTGACCCGCTCATTAGTTTTCCCCAGATCCGCGCGAATCAAGTTGACATCGACCAAAATCATGTCCACCTTGTGCGCCAGGGTCTCGAACTGTCGCCCAATCGAAGATTGCATCCCATCTATCGCCCCCTTGATATCCTGCAATGATAACTCCGAGGCTGGGGATGAATCGGCCTTCTGTGCTTCCAGCGATTGTCCCGATCCACCAGGCGACCCCTTCTGCTGGGCATAGCGATCCATATTGTTGGATTGGACATAGCCTCCCCGCCTGGTAGTCTTAGACTTCGACCTGTCTGCCTCCGATTTGGTCGACATCTCGGACAGCAGGACGGTCAGTCGCAAGAGGGCGTCCCTCACCCAGGTAGAGGAGACAGGTACGACTAGGTCTCCAACAGCCAGTCAGGACCGGGTGGAGGTCTTCCAGACAACAGAGGATCTGTATGACGCACTCCCAACCCGGAGCAAACAAAGGGCGAGAAAGCGAAAGTGAAAGTGCCACGGCATCCGTCCGTCAGTTCACACCTCCCAAGGCCGCTGTTGTTCAATTAGTGGCCGGGCATCCTGCCAACGCAAGCCCCTGGCATCCGTCGGAGGTAGGCCGCAATCTTCCGCCATGCACAACTTCGGTCCCCGGTGGGCGATCTTGACCCGGACAATGTCAATCGCCCCAGCTGTGACTCATCTGCAGGATTCCGTGCATGAAAATCAGGATTTAGGACAGGATGAGTGCCGGAGGGCGCGAGGGTAGCGGGAGCTCAAGGCTCACGCGGCCATCTTGGTCAAGCGCTAAGCTCCTCCCCTCCCAGTTTTAACCACAGCAAATTCCTGCTTGCTTTGCTTTTTTACTGGCCTTAGTCCCCCAATAAATGTAGGCAAGTTTGACCTGCTAGAATTAACCACGAGGAAACTGCAAGGATGACACAACTAGTAATTCCAATCCCTAGGCAAACAGGCATTTGTAATGAGTTGGGTGCCCAGATGGCTGTCACTGTGATACTATACCATTCCTGGACTTTGTTTTAACATGTCATTGTTATCAGGTGTGTTGGTCAAATTATCTCGATTAAATTAACCAAGACTATAACTCCCAAAATGCACTTGAATGTAAAAGGTAAGTCCAGGAATTGAAAAAACAGCGAAACCTGCTGATATTTATCGGTAGAAAAATTCAGCCTTTACCAAAACCTGTGGATTTTTTTGCGGTAAATTCAGACTCAGTGGAGTTGGATTGTATTAGGTGTCCTAAATAGCTCACCAATTACCGGGACACTTCTTTTTAGTTGAAAAGGAAGTTTATTGATATAATATAAAACATCACAATAAAATACAGAAATAGGAAATACAATTTTAACTGCATAATCTGTTAAGGTGATATGGGAAGGGAGGGGGAGAGAAAAGAGGGGAAGGGAAGAAGGTGGGAAATGACATTCATGTAATATTATTTATAACATAACCACTTATATAAATATTAATATCTACTGAATTTCATAATGACAGAAAGACGGATAAAAAGGAAATAGTATTATTAAATAGACAACTAAAAAGAAATCATGGGGGTTTAGGTGCTTCTTCAACTCGCGGATTATGGATTTGTGCTGTATTTGCAGATATGTCTAGAAAAAGAGTAATAGGTGACCATAGGTATTCTCGTTTTATTGCAGGGGAAACGGGGTGAACGTACGCTCTATCTACGCCACCCCTGGTTTTTGCGACTACTTCTGCGAAACTATATCGGACCTTAGTACACGCTATCAAAAGCTTATGGTTGTGGGAGATTTTAACTTCCACTGGGAAAGTAGTCCCCGTGAGTCTCAGGCTAGTCAAGTTGACTTGACTATGTCAAACTTAGGATTCCATCAATTGGTAAATGGCCCCACTCACCTTAAGGGACACACTCTTGATCTGGTTTGGTCATCCAACCAGCAAGATAGACTTTTAACCCCTTCGATGCTCATGACGGAGCGGTTCCGTCATGAGCATCGGTTGGGCTGTGCTCATGACGGAACCGCTCCGTCATGAGGACAGCCCCTGGGGGAAGCGCTGGTGCTCCCCCCCTGGGGCATCGATCGTGCCCCCACAGACGGGGATGGCAGCGGAAGAGTTTCCGCTGCCACCCCCGAGCCCCCCCACGCTTCCTGGTGATGTCAGCGCGCACAGCGCGCGCCGCCGTCATCAGGAAGCGCTCGGACGCCTGGAAGCCATTTGCTTCTAGGCGTCCACAGAGGGAGGGTGAGTGTTGTTTGCTCCAGTGGGGCGGCGGGGGCCTTTTGGAGTGTATTGAGGCATCGGGGGAGAGGAAAGAGTATTTCCTCCCCCCTGATGTCTCAATACAGGGCATTCCTGCTCCACGATCACGCACAGCGTCGCGATCGTGGAGCAGGGATGCCCCACTAGACACCAGGGATGTGTGTTTTTTTTATTTTGGAAGTGACCCCTTGGGTAAGGGTCGCTTCCTGGGCCCATAAATTATTTGAAGACTTTTCTGCCCCCTCTGGGGGCAGATCGGTGTTTTTTTCCCGCCGTTTCTGCTCCCAGGGGGGGCAGAAAAGCCCACTAGACACCAGGGATATAAATATTATTGTAGGAAGCGACCCCTTGGGCAAGGGTCGCTTCCTTGGGCCCCTAAATTTTTTGAAGACTTTTCTGCCCCCTCTGGGGGCAGATCGGTGTTATTTTTTTGCCGTTTCTGCTCCCAGGGGGGGCAGAAAAGCCCACTAGACACCAGGGATCTAATTATTATTGTAGGAAGCGACCTCTTGGGCAAGGGTCGCTTCCTTGGGCCCCTAATTTATTTGTAGACTTTTCTGCCCCCTCTGGGGGCAGATCGGTTTTATTTTTTCGCCGTTTCTGCTCCCAGGGGGGGGCAGAAAAGCCCACTAGACACCAGGGATCTGATTATCATTGTAGGAAGCGACCCCTTGGGCAAGGGTCGCTTCCTGGGCCCCCTAATTCTTTTGAAGACTTTTCTGCCCCCTCTGGGGGCAGACCGGTTTTATTTTTTCGCCGTTTCTGCTCCCAGGGGGGGCAGAAAAGCCCACTAGACACCAGGGAATTAGTTCAATTAAAATTTGTTATATGTATTTGGCTCACCCGCCCCGGGACTGAGTAGCCTTTTTTTTCCTGCTGTTTTCTGCCCCACCTGGCACACAACCCGATTGACCATTTGGGTAGTGACATAGCATGTTATAATGTTTATTGTTATATTGTTATATTTTTTGTGAATTGCAATTGTAATGGGTTTTTTTTTAACTTTTTTGTTCTAGGAGAAGGCTTTTCCTCTTTTCAGTTTGCCGTTTTGTTACTGGTGGTTCTGCTGTTTGTGTAGTTTGGTAAGAGACTTTTTTTTGTACAATGTAAATGTGTTTGATTTCTCTTCCTGTTTTTTTTTTTGCAAATGGTGTAATAATAGCAGTATGTTTGGTTTTTGAGTGTCAAAAACTTTTTGCATTGATGCTCGATGTGTATTTTGTTGTCTTGTGAGTAATTTGTTTTTTTTTCTTCTTTCTAGTTTGATATCGTTGGTTTTTGCTGTGTCACTGCAGAGTTGGTTTCTGGTGAGTGCAGCTGTCTCTTGTAATTGGATTGTATAGTTTTTGAGTACATTGATCTTTGTGATAAAGGTACACATTTATTTACTTACTTGGGGGCATATCAACAACAACCGGCGATAATTATCTCTAAGCCCACTTAGCGCTAGGATAATTATCGCCGGCTAGCGTGAATTTTTATCGCTGAGATAGCGTGCTATTAGCAACGCTTATCTCAATAGCGATAAAAATTCTCACGCTAACAGGCTAACGTGAGATTATCGCTGGAAACCCAGCGATAATCTCACGTTACCTTGTTGATAGGGACAGGCAAACTTAGCCATGATATCCTCCTTCCATAGGATATCATGGCTAAGTCAGAAAAATACCAGACGTAAAAAAGCAGCGTTAACCACGGTTAGCGCTGCTTTTTTTGTCTCTAACAGGGTTAGCGACATTCTTGATAATAGGAGAAATGTCGCTTAGCGACATTTCTCCTATTATTTTACTCTGGAACGCCCCCTTTGCATCTCATTAGAGATGCAAGGGGAAGCGTAGAGTAAAAGGGTGCTAACATGCAAATTTGCGTGTTAGCACCCTGTTGTTGATAGGGCGCTAGTTTTATCTCTGCTTTTAAAGCCAAAAAAGCAGAGATAAAGCCCTTGTTGATATGCCCCTTGGTTTGCACATTGTTGGTTGTTGTTGACTTGTTTGTGCAGTCTTCTATCTTAGTAAGTATAATGGCTAGCCGCAGGATTACTGCTCAGCAGGTTGTTGGTTTGCTGTTTGAGTCTTCCTCTGACCATGGTTCAGAGACTGACTCTGCATCTGAGGGAGAGGAGGCAGGGGACGATTCTGGCAGTGAGTTTTCTCTCCGTATGGGGTCATCGGATGATGAAGATACTCTTAGTGCAGATGAAGTGCCTGTGTTAGAGGAGGAGACTGATGTGCCGATAGTGCGGCAAGAGGCATCTGGGCTGCAGCCTGGGGCTGCAAGGCTTCCCGTTGGTGTAGTGCGGCAAGAGGCTTCTGGGCTGCAGCCTGCGGCTGCAAGGCTTCCCGTTGGTGTAGTGCGGCAAGAGGCATCTGGGCTGCAGGCTGGGGCTGCAAGGCTTCCCTTTGAAAGTGATGACCTCTGGGTTGCCCCTGGCATGGTGCAGCCGGCATTGCCAGAGTTTACTGGTGTTTCAGGGTCTAGAGTGAATACTGAAAACCTTTTGCCGATAAATTTTTTTCAGTTGTTTATGGACGATGTGTTTTTGGCAGAGATTGTTGAGCAGACTAATTTGTATGCCGAACAGTTTTTGAGGGACAACGGTGCCAGTCTTAAGCCAAACTTGAAGAGATGAAGAAGTTCTTGGGTTTAACTTTTTTGATGGGCTTGCTAAGGAAGCCATCAATGTCTTCATATTGGTCTAGCAGTCCCTTGATGGCAACGTCTATTTTTCCGGCAGTCATGACTCGTGACAGGTATTTGCTTCTGCTTCGGATGATGCATTTTGTTGATAATGGTTTAGCGTTGCCACGAGATCACCCTGACTGTGACCGTCTTTTTAAGATTAGGCCTGTCCTTGATCACTTTGTTGATCGATTTTCTGAGATTTATGTCCCTGGGAAAGAAATTGCAGTGGATGAGTCTTTGGTATTGTTCAAGGGCCGCTTGGTTTTTAGGCAATACATTCCTAGTAAGAGGGCACGCTATGGAATAAAGCTGTATATGCTGTGTGACAGTAGGACTGGATATGTCTCTAATTTCAGGGTGTACACCGGTAAGGAATCTAGGATTAACCCCCCTGGTTGTCCGTCCACTTTTGGAGTGACTGAGAAAATTGTTTGGGAACTTGGTAGAGGATTTTTTAACAAAGGCCACCATTTATATGTAGATAACTTCTACACTGGTGTGCGGTTGTTCAGGGAATTGGCCAAAGTGGACACTCTTGCTTGTGGCACAATCCGCTCTAACCGCAAAGGTTTCCCGAAAGAACTTGTTTGTCAAAAGCTTGGGCGGGGACAGTGCAGTGCGTTGCGTTGCCAGGAGCTTCTTGCTGTGAAGTTTACAGACAGGAGAGATGTCTACATGCTGACTACCATCAATGATGAAAGCACTGCACCTGTGACTGTTTGGGGTCAGGTCGCTGAAGCGCGCAAACCTGTGTGCATTTTAGACTATAATAGGCACATGGGTGGTGTTGACAGAGTAGATCAGAGGTTGGAACCTTACACTGCTCTTCGTAAGGCTTACATTTGGTACAAGAAGTTGGCTATCCATCTTTTCCACTTGGCAATGTTTAATGCTTTTGTTGTGTTCCAGGATTCTTGCCCTGAGTCAAAGATGACTTTTGCTAAGTTTCAGGAGTCTGTAATAGGCAGCCTTGTTGTAGTGGAACAGGCAAGTGTTCCTAGAGTTGGAGTGGTGGAGGATGTTGCTAGATTGAAAGAACGCCACTTTCCAGATCACATTCCTCCCACACCCGCAAAAGATTTTCCCAGTAGGAGATGTAGAGTCTGTTGGCGAAGAGGTTCGCGGAAGGAGAGTCGTATGTACTGCCCCGACTGTCCTTCTCATCCTGCACTGTGTCTCCCTGCTTGTTTTAGAGCGTACCACACGCGAAAGAATTTTTGGGAGCATTCATGAGTGGTAAAGTGAACTGCCTGGTCTGTATTCTTTGGATAATTTGATTCTGTTTCAAGGTTGGTGTTAGTGCAATGTATTTAGTTGCTGATTTTCTGTTAGAAGATTTGTATCTATTTGCGATTTGTTTTTGTTTTTATTTTTTTCTAAAAAAATCCTAAATGTGATGGCGGTGTGTGTAGGCTTGCGCTTGGCTGTTGGTGTGTGTGGACTGGCACTTGGTTGGTGGTGTGCGTGGAATGGTGCTTGGCTGGCGGTGTGCGTGGTCTGGCGGTGTGCATGGACTGGTGGTCTGCGTGGACTGGTGCGTGGCTGGTGGTGTGCGTGGACTGGAGCTTGGCTGGCGGTGTGCGTGGAATGGTGCTTGGCTGGCTGTGTGCGTGGACTGGTACTTGGCTGGCGGTGTGCGTGGACTGGTGGTGTGTGTGGACTGGTGCTTGGCTGGTGGTGTCCGTGGACTGGAGCTTGGCTGGTGGTGTGCGTGGACTGGAGCTTGGCTGGCGGTGTGCGTGGAATGGTGCTTGGCTGGCGGTGTGCATGGACTGGTACTTGGCTGGCGGTGTGCGTGGACTGGTGGTGTGTGCGGACTGGTGCTTGGCTGGTGGTGTCCGTGGACTGGAGCTTGGCTGGGGGTGTCCCCTGCAAACCTCAATTTTATCTGAAAAAATCACTTTTTTCACACATTTTGGGGTGGGAAAGTTGTGGCATCACCGGGCTCACACAAATTTACCACCACCCAGCGTTCCCCCAGGTCTCCCAGTAAAAATGGTGCCTCACTTGTGTGGGAGGCCCAAGTACCCGCGGCAGGCAAGGGCCCAAAACGTAGTGATGCGACATTTAGGATAGGCAATGTTGATGTCGCCTCACTACGTTTTGGGCCCTTGCCTACCGCGGGTACTTGGGCCTCCCACACAAGTGAGGCACCATTTTTACCGGGAGACCTGGGGGAACGCTGGGTGGTGGTAAATTTGTGTGAGCCCGGTGATGCCACAACTTTCCCACCCCAAAATGTGTGAAAAAAGTGATTTTTTCAGCTAAAATTGAGGTTTGCAGGGGATTCTGGGTAAGGAAACGTGGGGGGATCCACGCAAGCCATACCTCCCTGGAAGCCGCCGGGTGTCTAGTTTTCAGAAATGCATGGGTTTGGTAGGTTTCCCTAGATGGCCGCCGAGCACCGGGCCAAAAACCAAAGTGACCCCCCTTGCAAAACCAGGTGGTTTTGCGATAGGCCATTTTGATGTCGCCTCACTACGTTTTGGGCCCTTGCCTGCCGCGGGTACTTGGGCCTCCCACACAAGTGAGTCACCACTTTTACCGGGAGACCTGGGGGAACGCTGGGTGGTGCTAAATTTGTGTGAGCCCGGTGATGCCACAACTTTCCCACCCCAAAATGTGTGAAAAAAGTGATTTTTTCAGCTAAAATTGAGGTTTGCAGGGGATTCTGGGTAAGGAAACGTGGGGGGATCCATGCAAGCCATACCTCCCTGGAAGCCCCCAGGTGTCTAGTTTTCAGAAATGTCTGGGTTTGGTAGGTTTCCCTAGATGGCCGCCGAGCACCGGGCCAAAAACCTAAGTGACCCCCCTTGCAAAACCAGGTGGTTTTGCGATAGGCCATTTTGATGTCGCCTCACTACGTTTTGGGCCCTTGCCTGCCGCGGGTACTTGGGCCTCCCACACAAGTGAGGCCCCATTTTTACCGGGAGACCTGGGGGAACGCTGGGTGGTGGTAAATTTGTGTGAGCCCGGTGATGCCACAACTTTCCCACCCCAAAATGTGTGAGAAAAGTGATTTTTTCAGCTAAAATTGAGGTTTGCAGGGGATTCTGGGTAAGGAAACGTGGGGGGATCCACGCAAGCCATACCTCCCTGGAAGCCGCCGGGTGTCTAGTTTTCAGAAATGTCTGGGTTTGGTAGGTTTCCCTAGCTGCCGGCAGGGCTAGGGTTCAAAAACTACAGCTAGTCACTTTGCCAAAAAAGGGTCATTTTTCACTGCAAAATTGAGGTGTGACCACGTTGCGTTTTGCGCCGTTTCCTGTCGCGGGCACTAGGCCGACCCGCACAAGTGAGGTACCATTTTTCTCGTAGGACTTTGGGGAACGCGGGGTGGGTGGAAATTTGTGGATCCACGCAGATTCCAGAACTTTCCATCCCAGAAATGTGGGGAAAATTTGTTTTTTTTGTCATTTTTTTACGTTTGCAAGGGATTCTGGGTAACAGACCATGGTGGGAGGCAGTCAAGTCACCCCATCCTGGATTCCCCTGGGTGTCTAGTTTTCAAAAATGTATAGGTTTGCTAGGTTTCCCTAGGTGCCGGCAGGGCTAGGGTTCAAAAACTACAGCTAGTCACTTTGCCAAAAAAGGGTCATTTTTCACTGCAAAATTGAGGGTTGACCACGTTGCGTTTTGCGCCGTTTCCTGTCGCGGGCACTAGGCCGACCCGCACAAGTGAGGTACCATTTTTCTCGTAGGACTTTGGGGAACGCGGGGTGGGTGGAAATTTGTGGATCCACGCAGATTCCAGAACTTTCCATCCCAGAAATGTGGGGAAAATGTGTTTTTTTTGTCATTTTTTTACGTTTGCAAGGGATTCTGGGTAACAGACCATGGTGGGAGGCAGTCAAGTCACCCCATCCTGGATTCCCCTGGGTGTCTAGTTTTCAAAAATGTATAGGTTTGCTAGGTTTCCCTAGGTGCCGGCAGGGCTAGGGTTCAAAAACTACAGCTAGTCACTTTGCCAAAAAAGGGTCATTTTTCACTGCAAAATTGAGGTGTGACCACGTTGCAATTTGCGCCGTTTCCTGTCGCGGGCACTATGTCGACCCGCACAAGTGAGGTACCATTTTTCTCGTAAGACTTTGGGTAACGTGGGGTGGGTGGAAATTTGTGGATCCACGCAGATTCCAGAACTTTCCATCACAAACATTTTGGGAAAATGTGTTTTTTTTGTCATTTTTTTACGTTTGCAAGGGATTCTGGGTAACAGACCATGGTGGGAGGCAGTCAAGTCACCCCATCCTGGATTCCCCTGGGTGTCTAGTTTTCAAAAATGTATAGGTTTGCTAGGTTTCCCTAGGTGCCGGCAGTGCTAGGGTTCAAAAACTACAGCTAGTCACTTTGCCAAAAAAGGGTAATTTTTGACTGCAAAATTGAGGTGTGACCACGTTGCGTTTTGCGCCGTTTCCTGTCGCGGGCACTAGGCCGACCCGCACAAGTGAGGTACCATTTTTCTCGTAGGACTTTGGGGAACGCGGGGTGGGTGGAAATTTGTGGATCCACGCAGATTCCAGAACTTTCCATCCCAGAAATGTGGGGAAAATTTGTTTTTTTTGTCATTTTTTTACGTTTGCAAGGGATTTTGGGTAACAGACCATGGTGGGAGGCAGTCAAGTCACCCCATCCTGGATTCCCCTGGGTGTCTAGTTTTCAAAAATGTCTAGGTTTGCTAGGTTTCCCTAGGTCCCGGCAGGGCTAGGGTTAAAAAACTACAGCTAGTCACTTTGCCAAAAAGGGGTCATTTTTCACTGCAAAATTGAGGTGTGACCACCTTGCGTTTTGCGCCGTTTCCTGTCGCGGGCACTAGGCCGACCCACACAAGTGAGGTACCATTTTTCTCGTAGGACTTTGGGGAACGCGGGGTGGGTGGAAATTTGTGGATCCACGCAGATTCCAGAACTTTCCATCCCAGAAATGTGGGGAAAATGTGTTTTTTTTGTCATTTTTTTACGTTTGCAAGGGATTCTGGGTAACAGACCATGGTGGGAGGCAGTCAAGTCACCCCATCCTGGATTCCCCTGGGTGTCTAGTTTTCAAAAATGTATAGGTTTGCTAGGTTTCCCTAGGTGCCGGCAGGGCTAGGGTTCAAAAACTACAGCTAGTCACTTTGCCAAAAAGGGGTCATTTTTCTCTGCAAAATTGAGGTGTGACCACGTTGCGTTTTGCGCCGTTTCCTGTCGCGGGCACTAGGCCGACCCGCACAAGTGAGGTACCATTTTTCTCGTAGGACTTTGGGGAACGCGGGATGGGTGGAAATTTGTGGATCCACGCAGATTCCAGAACTTTCCATCCCAGAAATGTGGGGAAAATGTGTTTTTTTTGTCATTTTTTTACGTTTGCAAGGGATTCTGGGTAACAGACCATGGTGGGAGGCAGTCAAGTCACCCCATCCTGGATTCCCCTGGGTGTCTAGTTTTAAAAAATGTTTAGGTTTGCTAGGTTTCCCTAGATGCCGGCAGGGCTAGGGTTCAAAAACTACAGCTAGACTCCTCGCAAAAAAAGTGTAAATTTTCAGTGTGAAAATGTGGTGTGTTCAGCTTAGGTTTTGAGCCACTTCCTGTCGTGGGCACTATGCCTACCCACACAAGTGAGGTACCATTTTTATCGGGAGACTTAGGGTAGTTCAGATTTGTAAAGCAACTGTTATTACCTATTGATTTTGGATGCATTTCTCCCTTCCAAATGAAAGACATTGTGTAAAAAAAAAGTCATTTTGAAAAATGACTAATAATTGTCATGCAAGTATGAGTATTCCCAATTTCGAAAATGTGCAAATATGCACTGTTTCTAAACTCTGTAATTTGTTCCCATTTCAGAAATACATAGGTGTCTTTCATACCGATTTTTCCATGTATACATTTTCCCACAATAATTGCTATATACCCGGAACAAAAAAAAAAACATTACAAAATGCTGCTCAGTTTTTCACTCTGGGTTCGTTGGGCTCTTGGTGAACCTACAAGTCCTATATATCCCCACAACCAGGAAGGTCCAGTGGATGTAACGGTACATTGCTTTCTAAGAGATGTGATAATTAGAAGAAGTTACAGGTGAAAACGTTGACTCAAAAGGTTGCTTTTTTCAACTAATTTTTAATTTTTCCTATCTTTAACTGGTAGTTTCTATAAAGAAACCTTGATGGATCTACACAAATGACCCCTTGCTGAATTCAGAATTTTGTCTACTTTTCAAAAATGTATAGCTTTCTAGGATCCATTATTGTTTTTGTACCCATTTCTACCATTAACTGGAAGGAGGTTGAAAGCACAAAAAATAGCAAAAATAGGGTATGTCCCAGAAAAATGCCAAAACTGTGTAAAAAATGTTGGTTTTCTAACAAAATTCTGTCATTCCCTAAAAGCTGGAGAAATGGTGATTTCAGCTCCACAAACCCTTTTTTGATACCATTTGCAGAGAAAAACCCAGAAGCTTTCATTTGCAGCCCGTTTTTCCCATTTTTCACAAAAAAAAACAACATTTTGCTGTATTTTTACTAATTCCTGGGAACCCTCTAGGAGAATCCACAAACCCTGGGTACTTTTAGAATCCCCAAGATGTTGGAAGAAAAGGATGCAAATTTGGCGTGGATACCTAATATGGCCAAAAAGTTACAGGGGCCTAAGCGCGCACTACCCCAAATAGCCCAAAAAAGGCTTAGCACAGGAGGGGAAAAGGCCTAGCAGCGAAGGGGTTAAATTGTCTCCCATGTGTCTGGTCGGATCATTTCCTAATTTCATGCTGGGTTCCCTTGGACTGTCCTTCCACCCTTTCCCCTCCAGAATGGAGGAGAGTGCGAAGCTGGCATAAGATCCAGTCGGATAATCTTACTGATTTTCTTCAGAGACTACCTCCATACAGGCCAGAGGAGGGTTATACCAATATCGACTTAGCTAGTCAATCTCTTAGTGACACCCTCCAATCGGCCATTGATCACCTGGCTCCAGAGCGTAGGGAAAGAATAAAGTCCAAAAATAAAGGGGCCCTTTGGTTCAATGAGGCCTTACGGATACACAGACAGAGCCTGCGTAAAGTTGAGAGACAGTGGAGGAGAGCGTATAACGCCTCTGACCTGATCCTTTATAAAGCAGCTCTGGCCCTCTATAAGAAAGCTATCACTTCCAGGAAAGCAGAATATTATGAGGCTCGGATTATTGATGCCCCGAATAAACAAAAGGAAACCTTCAAGATCTTAAAGGAACTTAGCAGAAAAGTCGATGTCAAGTCAACTTTAATACCTTTTGACGTCGACACCTTACAGTCCTTCAGAAAGTGATAGATATTCTGCATGAGATTAATAGATCTCCTGCTGCCGCTGCCCTGAGCAGTCAGGGACTGGCGTCGCCTCCCACTTTACCAGCCCAATTTCTTGCCCACTTTCCCCCCCTGGATTCAGAAGCTATGGCCTTCTTGATAAATAAAATAAAATCTGGCTCACCGGCTGATCCTTGTCCACCTAGGATCTTTCAGCTGGCTCGCCCAGTTTTGGAATGTCAGATCCTCTCGCTTCTCAACAACTCCCTGGCCACTGGCCAGGTGCTATCAAACTTGAAGGAGGCCAGAGTTATCCCCTTACTGAAAAAGCCAGGAGCTGACAAGGCTGAACTGAAAAACTATAGGCCAATTTCACAACTCCCCTTCTTGGCTAAAGTTATAGAGCAGCATGTTTTAAAAAGCCTATCTGACTTCCTTGACAAATCCGAGCTTCTTCACCCACGCCAGGCTAGCTTCAGAGCCCACCATAGCACGGAGCTAGTCATGTTGTCTGTCCTTGATGATCTTAGATTGAATGCTGACAAGAGAGAGCCGAGCGCACTTGTGCTCTTGGATCTCTCTGCAGCATTCGATACGGTCAGCCACTCCATCTTACTGACCCGACTGATGGACCTGGGACTCAGGGGCTCGGCCTATGACTGGCTAAAATCCTTTCTATCTGGTCGCTCGCAAAGGGTTCATCTTGGTGATTGTTCCTCTAAGAGAGGTGACATCCCATGTGGCGTACCCCAGGGCTCTGCGCTGTCCCCTTTGCTTTTTAATATTTATCAACAACCCTTAGTGACTGCACTGTCCAATTTGGACTGTCGTGTCTTTAACTATGCTGACGACACTCAGCTTATTCTGAGGATTGACAACTCAGCCCATGCCCATGAAACGGTTCAAGGTATTTTAAGGTTCACCACTAACTGGATGACAGTTAATTCTTTAAAAATTAACCCCGAAAAAAAGGAGGTTCTCGACATCCCAACAATCAATAACTCCTGGAGCGGCCTGTTTTGGCCCAAAGAACTCGGGGCTCCTCCCTGCCCATCCCCAGTCGTGAAAAGCTTGGGAATCAAGATTGATGCAGAACTCTCGCTGAGTCATCAAGTCTCCTCAGTGGTGGGCACCTGCACTGGTATCTTGAGACAACTGAGGAAGCTGGTTCCCCTCTTATCAACTTCCTCCATGAAATCCATAGTCTCGGCTACTATTTTATCACGCCTTGACTATGGGAATGCACTGTACCTAGGTCTTCCTTTGAAACTCACTAACCGGTTCCAAGTTGTACAGAATGACGCTGCTAGGCTGGTTCTCAGCCTTCCTAGGAGGTCCCATGCCTCACCCCTGCTTCTTAAGCTACACTGGTTGCCTGTTAGACAACGCGCAAAATTCAAGGGCCTATGTATCGCTCATAAATCCCTTTATGGTCACGCCCCCAGCTACATTAGGGATCGCCTGGTTAAGTATGTTCCAGGACGTTTACTTCGATCCACAGATGCTTTCCAGCTAGTCTGCCCTCGAAGCAATCTGGCTACCAAGGGTGGGCGAGCTATTTCTGTTATCTTACCACGTCTTTGGAACCAACTGCCAGATGCTTTACGGAAAGAACCAGGCTTGTTCCCTTTTCGAAAGCTACTGAAAACGCTGCTTTTTAGAGACACATTTTAACATCCCCGTTACCAGGACTGTCTTTGCCGGGCCGATTGCAAATCTCCTTCTGTCAGCGCTAAGAGACCTGTCGGTATACACGCGCTATATAAATTCCCCTACAAATACAAATACAAATCTAGCCTGTGGTTTTAACAAACCCCATACCACCAGGCTTGATAAGAAATATGGGCGGCATTCTACCACGCCCTGGTAATCTGTTGGAAAGCAACTGCAAGGAGTATGTCGATAATATGAAAATTATTTGAGTGTGATTCCCATTCAGAAGATACACTACCTAGAAATATATCAACAAAAGTGAAGGGGACTTGAGTGTGAAAGATATTCTTGATATGTCTCCAAACTTGTTTCCAGAAGTTATGAACATGGGGACATGAAAATAACATGAGTTGTAAATCTGCTGGGGATGCATTACAGGACCAGCATGAGGGAGAGAGAGTAGGATTTATTTTATGTAATGAGTCAGGAGTCAGTAAGAGTCTGTTGTAGATGTAAAATAAGGTTTGGGTATTGTTAGCAGCCCTGGAAGACTTCCTAATTTTAATCAAGATCCTATTCCAGGTAGGAACAGAGAGGGGCAGTTGGAGATCAGTCTCCCATAAGGGTTCCACCTCTGGCTTATCTCAAGTAATTGGAGAAGAAGATAAATGTTTATAAACTTGAGATGCGGACGGAGAGAGAGACCAGATGGAAAGGACAGTAGGAGGTGAAGATGACAAGGTTTCAATGAGTGCCAAACGATGTGCAACCAATAACTATACCACTAGATGGTGCTCCTTCCACAGACAATGAAGCGGTTTAAATTAACATCGTGAGTTAGTGCTGTGCCAACCCCCTGTGTTGTCTCAACATTTAACACGTTTCAACAAACTTGAAAAAGTTACTTTTGGAAATAATAACAGGGACAGATTTCTGACTATTAGCCACAAAACCAATCTGTTACCCATCAGACATTACTTATTTACAAAAATGAGACATGACTGTCTGGAGGACTACATAGGTAAGCAGGTATTTAATTACCTGAAAAAGTTATAGATTACACATTTTGCAAGACGTCACACGATTGATGTACTTATTGCTTGATAATATATTTTTTAGGACCCATGAACAAACAGGTGGTTTCAAAGGTGGTAGATTGCATGCAGGGAGCTGAAAGCGGCAAGAGGAGCTGCATGCTTTGTGGTTGGGTGAGCGACAACGTTATTCAAGTGCTAGCACGGACGTGTAGCCTGTACACCATTCTAATGAAACATCTGAAAAAAGTCAGAACGCAAAGTTGCGCCAAATTCAGCAGCACAGTGCTCCGACATTTTTAAAAATGCAGGGATGTGCCTTATTTACAAGATTACAGTGCACCCCTGTGTTTCCCCTAGCGCTGGCGCAAAAAAAGCTGCCTTGCCTAGCACCAGCGCAAGCACCCTGAAGCCATGTTGCAAGGGTGCTTGCTGTGCAGGGGCAATTGTTTATGTGCAGGAAGGGACACTGAACCATTCATCGCGAGAATGCAGCCACATAGAAAGAGAAAAAAACGAGGAGAAATGAATGATTTCTCCTCGTATCACCATTTTAACAACTGGTAATCCCTGGCGCTAGAATGGCACTGTTTTTGGCACTGCCTCAAAGTTTTAAATCTGGGGCAGTGTCAAAAAGCAATGAGGGCACCGGTGGAATGCCCAGAGCAACACCCATAGCACTGGGGAGCATAGTTAGAAAGTGGCGTTAAGCCACGTTAAGTGGCTTAGTGCCACCTTGTAAATATGGGAAATGGTGCTACGCCACCTTGGCGTCAAAAAAAGGGACGCTTAAGTGGCAAATGGGGCTTGTTAATATGCCCCCACTGTTTTGATCAATGGTGCCGATAGAAAAGAACCCTGCCTGACAGGCATAGGATGCACAGCTGAGTTTTATTGTCAGATCCTTTCCTGACCTGAAAAGTCATTCCTTTCACCATGGGGCAGCAGCAGTTTCATGGAGGTCCACCAGCATGATTTATTAAATAGCACTTTCTAAGTCTCCACTAACATGTGAACACGGAATTATGGTGTTAAAGTCAAAATACTTAAAACGAAAATAAAATATTTGCATGTAAATAGTGAGCTTACTACAAGATATTGAAGCATTGATACAAATTTTTCAAAGAAAAACAAAATTAATTAAATTGCTAACATCGTAAAAACATCAAAGTTATGTTTAGTGTACTCATTAATCTGGTAGCGTTAATGCACGCCAAGTGTAGGGTGCAGCTACTGTTGCCATAATTCACCATCTTCACAAAGTACGTGATTTCTAGCCCCGGGCCTTCATTTAAAAAGTACACCCCGGCAGTTGCAGTCTGTGCTTCATTGGGCCTTACTCTGCTAAGAGCTGGTAGCAATGGTTTGTAAAGGAAACTATAAAGACTGGGCATGTTATTTAGCCCTGAGACTTGCATGCACTGTATTGCATGACTGCAAAAGTTTGAGTATACCAAAGAGGCCCGGGATGGAATGGGCAAAGAGAGTGCACTGTATTGTTAAGCACATAGGCTATCCCTCCAATAGGGGTAAGAATTGGAGGGGTATAGAGACTGAGACACTGGAACACATTTCATCCACAGACTTGAAGTCGGATGATTTTAATAAACCCCTTTAATGTTAAACAGAGGCCTCAACTAATTGTTTCTATGACAGTAATCTATTCCACCCAACTGGACTACCCATTACACCTCATTTCCATCCTCTGACTGTCCTTCTGCAATATATCGTCAGCCGTTGTCGGTGGCAGTATGACGGGTATTGGCTGAGCTTCCCAAACCAAACTTGATCATACACACAGATTTCACACTTATTTTAGATCAACAGTTAGGGGCAGATTTAAAAGCCCCTTGCGTGACTTTTGCGCTGCAGTTGCGTCACTTTTTTGACACAACAGCGGCGCAAACAATGTGGCCTATTTACAACGTGACGCATCTAGGGAGATGCGTCACGTTGTAAAGCCCTGCGTCACATTCTACCTGCGTCAGGTATAATGTATGCAGGGTGGGCGTTCCCACGCAGGAAGGCCTCGTAAAAGTGACTCCGTGAAATCTTCAAGATTTCACTGCGCGACTTTTAGGACGCCACTGCGTCAAAATCTTACGCCTGCTTGAAGAAGGCGTTAAGTACTGATGCAGTGTAGTGGGAATAGGCCTCAACACGCATTCTGGAGTTGCGTCGTGCTTGCGACATGACTTCAGCAATGCGTGACTTTTCCGCCAGCTTTTCCGCAAGCGCGACGCACCTCCCAGCAAGGCTCCGGGGTGCCCTATCTTTGAAATGCAGCGTCAATCCTTACGCCTGCTTCAAGCAGGCGCAGGGTTTTGACGCAGCATGGGCTCAAAAGTGACTGAGTGAAATCTTGTAGATTTCACTCAGCCACTTTTAGGAGGCGTTCCTGCGCCGGAATGCCCCCCCCCCTGCGCAGGGACGCCTACTTCTGGCGCAGGGCTTTACAACGTGACGCATTTCCCAGATGCGTCACGTTGTAAATACCCCGCAGCATGGCGCTGGTTTTGTGCCGCCGCTGCATCACAAAAGCGACGCAACGGCGGCGTAAAAGAGGCGCAAAGGGCTTGTAAATCTGCCCCTTAGTCTTTTAAACGGGGCGTGTTTCTTCACTGGTGGCTGCTAGGTTATTGCTCCCCCTTTGTCATCAGCATCATCTTGCATGATGCACCATTGAGTGTAAGTGCTTTCTGCTGAAATCTGCTGAGACCTGCAAGTCATGGGGCAATGCTAGCTCAGCCTTTCATCTTCCGTGATTGGTAAACTGAGTATCATCAAAGTGGGCAATGTTAGTACTTTTATCGACTGCACCTAGAGATTGTTATTATTCATTGGAGTTAGATTGACCTGTTGGAAAACTGGACGATAAGGTAGGCTTTTGAAAGGCCTGTAAGATTGGGACAGAGCCACATGCCTGCTGTCTTTTTTTCTCATCAGCCATAATGTTGTTACCCCTAAACATCAACTCAATAATATCATTTGACCACAATGTAGTGGCCAAAATATTGTGTCCACAAAAACATAGTGGTCAGAAATACTGAATGTATAGCGTTTTTGTACTTTTTGTACAACATCATTGAATTTTAAAATTGTATCTACCTTATGATTGTTTTTACAAAGTTGTTTTATTGTATTAAGTTTTACTTTTATTATGTACATTGTTGTGAAATGTATTTGTTATTATTTTTAAATATTATAGTAATGTATGTATTTTTCGGGTTGTGTTTTTATGAGGTTTGGGAGGGTAGGTTTATTAATTAGTTCATTTGAATTGATTAATTAGATATTTTCTATTTATTATTTATTTGTTCACATGTTTAACACATGTTTAAACTACATATGAAACTGTAATTTCAAGTTGTGGAGTTTATTGGGGGGTTGGGAGAGTAGTGTTTCTTTTGGAATTATTTATTAATTTTATAGTTTTTTAATGTATTCATTTACATGTTTAACAAAGATTTTGATTATTTAATACATTTTATCTTTTGGTTGTGTTTTGTTAGGGATTTGGTGGGAAGTATTTAATTAAAACATATTTAAATAAATATTTTTAACATATTAAATGTGCAATGTTTTCATTGTTTTATCTGTATGTTTAATTTTTTTAAATGTTGTGAATATGTTTTCATAAACTTTTAAATTATGTATTTTTTGTAGATAAAGCTGTGTACTTGGTTTGAGTGCGTATTGGTTTTCTAAAGTGTATTTTATTTAATGTTATTTTTAAATACTTCTAAACTTTAGTCTGATTCTTTTTCATATATGTATTTGTAAATATACATTTGTTAGTTCTAATCCCTGTTTGAGAAGTTAACAAAGAATTGTTTGATTCTGACACAGCAATTAGTTTTCCTGTGTCTTAAACTGTATGCACATGTATGTTATTACTAATGAAATCTGCTCTCAGTGTGCTATTCCAGCCATGTTCAATGACTTTGCCACCTTTCTCAACCATTCTGAAGCCAATGAACTAAAGTATCACTATGTAGTTGTGTGCAGTTAAATATTTAGGAAACATGATACATGCAAGCTTCTGCCTCACCCAAATACTCTTAATACTGGAGAATGAACCTGTAATTTACCGTGCCCCTAAATATTTAGGACAATGAAGAACTTCCTCCCCTTCGTATTGGGAGCATTATAATTTACTATACATAAGCACGATCATTGAATATTTGTTAAAAACAAGGTCTGCCACTCTACGGTCATCACAAAGGTTTTTAGCTCGTTATGGTTTAGCCAAAATGCGAGTATGTCAGTTTAACACCTACGGTTATGCACAAGCCAAATGCTTCAATTAAAGCCTTTTCTAAAGATGAATTAAATGTAATTTTTTCTCATTCATACAGAGGCCGAAAGTGGAACTTAATGTGGGTTTTTATGTTCCTTTAAGCCCAATCCTGAGTGAAAGAACATCCAAATTGTTAGGTTTGTGTGGCTTCTATTACAGATCAACATACATTATTCTGGCAGTGATTAATCACCTGTAGCAAGAATCATATATGTTTATTTTATGTATTGTGCATTGTTGGCTTTGGGGCTACATAATCACGAACCACGATCGACAGCCAAAATGGTGAGGCTTATTGATAAGCCCCTGACGCCCCTTGTAAATAAGCCCCCGAATTTCCAATAAACAAGTTGGTATTCTGAATTCAACCACTAGATGGCAAAACGGGCTAACACATAACATGAGACTGTAGAATAGGTTCAGGTACAGAAAGTGATCATTACTTGAGACAGGGCTTTAAGTGGGGTGAAAAAAGGGACACCTTCCTGCACAAAAACAATCCTGCAGAATGCAGCACACATAGAAAGAGGAAGTAACGAGGAGAAATAAAGATATTTCTCCTAGGTACACCTCACCTGGGGAGGTAAATCTTCTTGGTGCATTTCCAGGTTTACCAGGTCAAAAACCATTGAAGTTGGGTCGGAATACCCTTGTAACGCCCATGGAACACCTCCCTGCTGCAGAGTAAAGCAACACAGCGATTTGGGCTGTGTTGCTTTACTCAATATTTATGAAGCCACTCAGGGCCATGCAAGGTGGCCTTGCGTGGCTTCATAAATCCCTATTTTGACTTGCGTCCCTCTTACACCACATTGCGTGGTTCAAGAGCGATGCAACGGGGCTCGTAAATATGCCCAAAGTACTTTAGCGATGATCAGAGTTGCCCCATAGCTCTGGAGTTACAGAGCGGGAGCACATCCTTAAATATTCTACCCATCTCCCTCCTGTCCCTCCGACTCTTTAACATTATTGGAATCCTTACTTGGCTATGGCTTCATCGCGATCACGGATCGCCTTTGCTAGCTGCTCCTTGGGTCCCTTATCCTCAGAAATCGATCGCAGACGGTCACGTTCTTCTTTGATGGTACTCATTTCCACACTAAGCTGTCTCACCTGCCACGAACAAAGAAAAAAACACCCATGTTAGTACATTGAACGATCTCTCAGAATGAGCCTGGAGCAGAAGGTCCCCGTATAGATCATCTCACAAACTGTAGGAAGACTGCAGATCCAGGGATGATCTGATGTGGAAGCCGATTGCCTCTAGTGCTTGTGTGTTGACATGTTCGGACTCACTTAATTGAATGTTGCTATTGCATGGCTCACCTCAGTCAATGCTCAGACTGTCTCATAGGACTCTGTGTTTACGCTGTGACCATATCCAGGTTATGTGATAGCTCGGTAATCTTGGGCATCACAGGGTTCTGGGCCAACTCTATTTCAAGTTACAGGTTTTTATTTAGCATTTGGCCACCCGGCTTTTGCGTACTAAAGGCAGTGGCGGCTCCTTCGCTAAGGTGGAGGAGCATGCTCTCGGAGCCATGTAAAAGGAAAAATAAAATGATAATAACAGACTTTATTATCATTTTATTTGTAGTATCTTCCAGACAGGTTAGGGCGGGGTGGGGTCGGGCTCCCTTGGCGTCGAGGGAGGAGGAGTGGTTGCTGCTGCATGAAGTTCGCCTGATAGTTTGGCCGGCCAAACAGACACGCGCACTTTGCATGCTCTCCACCGGGCTGTAATGCACAGCCTGGGTGGAGACCATGCACAGGCTGTCAGTCCCCGTCTGAGCACCAAACCACGTTGCTCAGACCAAACATGAGACTGCTGTTATGGAGACAGCAGTGTCGTAATTGGCTATGGGGAGCCTGGGTGCTGCCGGGAGCCAGCAGAACATCGAGGAGGAAGAACAGGCAGTGGCAATGGGCAGGTAAGTCTTTTTTCTTCTTTCTAACCCGCCCTCCTCACACCCTCCCCCGCCACTGTTACCTACAAGCCATCACTGACTAAAAGTAAAGAAACAATTACATGATGGGATGGGACAAAAAGCACAAAACTATAAGAGGGACAAAGTACAAGACAGTGTTGTGTAAAACATGTGTGTTGGTGGAAAAAGTCCAACAGCAAATATATGCATTTGACAACCATTACTAGATGTGGGATTTAGGAAATGTGACATATTACCTTAGATGGAAACAAATAGATAAATTCAGACTTTACTCAAGATCTTTTTCATAGCTGCTGTCAAAAATCTCACACGCCACAGTTCCAGGGGATTGTACTTTACATGGTTTCAGAATGTTTGCATTTCATAAAGCCTCCTTGAATCTCTTGCCGTCACTTTTGGTGCATCAGTGATAATTATATTTCTGGCATCATTCGCCAGAGTCCAGTTCTGGTTGTCCTCGACTGGGGGCAGGGAGGGTTTTGTTCTTAATGTCGCCCTAGCCACAGTCTCAGCTGTTGTTTTCAGAGCCTTGGGTACTGATGTCTCCACCCTCTACACTTTTATTTTCCTCATGGGCAACTCATGCAGCGAAAGGGCCTTTTTCCAGTTATTTGGGCCTTGTACTGGGTGCTTGTTTTGGCTGTTTGCTTTACAACACCGAGGAGGGCTTGAACCCCTTGCCAGAACATAGAGTATTAATCAATGCAGTTTCCAGTGGACTCTATGTTGCCTCTCAGGGAATGTGAGGTTGGAGTTCGATTTGAAGATATGCAATGGGTTAATCTTGTCTGCGAATCTTTTGTGTTCACTGAGACTCCACAGGTTCTCTGTGAAGAGCATCTAGAATCTTTCTGTTTTGCACTTCAGGTCTTCCAACAGTTTGACAATCATTGGCTTCTAGGTGTCAACTAACAGCAAAGATTCACTGTGCCATGGCTGAGGGATCTGTGACATTGATGGTGACATATTGATTTGTTCAAACACATGGGGAGGCACTTTAGGGGACTCATTAAGACTACTCTCTTCACTATCATGACCTCAGGCAATGTTCATGGATAAATCTTCATGTACCATATGCTCTAAATTGCAATTTTAAGCTACTCCACATGTGGTGCATTTTAGGAAGCTCTTTGAGGTAATGGTCAACTCTAGAGTACCCAACAAACCCTGGTGCTCCTGGTCTGCTCCTCCACCATAAGACACATCTAAGGAGCCACAAGAATGTATGGGGAACTGAAAGGGCCCTGATGGGAAACGGCTATGCTTATTTGGTACGCTCTGTACGGGCCATGTTTACATCTCTCTCCCTCTATAATCCATCTCATGCTTCCAGCCTCCTTCTTCTATAGAAGGTTTTTTGCAATGGTTCACTTTGAGACTGCAGAGCACACTGCCGTCCAACTTAAACCTGGGGTGGTAACTCAGGTGAGCTTGGTACTTCCTCCTTCATTTCTATCACCTTTGACCCTTAGGGAAGCTGGAGCAGGAGGTGGGGTGGGGGATGAAGGTTGGTGTGGGTTTGCTGGCTTTCTCACTTTCTTGCCAACTAATGTAGCTGGGCACAAAGCACCAGAATAAGTTGCTGGGCTTGAATAATTAGACCTCATTGGCTTAGTGAGATGCTGCCAGGGACCTTCGCTGAAGAACTTCTAAATAGGGCAGACTTGATTATGCTTCTGGACTTTGGTTTTGCCCCCAGACTGCACACCTCCTTTCCATGCTTCCCACATTCATCTTTCGTTCTGTCACAGTGATATTTTCTAAACTGATAAAATAGAGCAGTGACTGACAGAAAGAGGAAGGCCCAGTAGTAGGGGAAAGGGGTTTGACCACAGCACATAGCAACATAGATACTAGTAGCAACAGAAGTGGATATACAATATTTATACTTAGGGTAGAAGGGGCTTGATGAGGAGACAGAGACTCCATCACAAGTCTCCTAAAGAATGTTCTCTGTCTTGGATGGAGTCTGCTACCAATATTATCATGCCCCAGTGATTCAGATTTTTGGCAATGCCTCTTTCATCCTCAATACCCCTTTGTCCCTCTTTCCACTCATCAAATCTTAAAGTTAGAGTGCGGAAAGCAAGCCATTAACAAGCACATTTTATCTTTTTTAGGCAGACAAAGATGCCAGAGTATTCGAGAGGAGCTATTGGGGGGCTGTGGGCAGCTTAAAAGAACATTTAAGGGCAAGTGCACTAAGTCCCTGTGGACTACTCTGTAATTGTCTGAGTGAAAGAGAATTTACAGTGAGGCTGTCAAGCTTCTCACATCCCTGCTGCATCAGCTCCTATGGCTCTCGCTCTTGGCTTCTTGGGTTCAACAGTGCAACTGGCACCACTTCTTAGGTTTCCTTGTGCCGGTGTTACCTGTTTCCTAGTGCCAGGCACTATTCAGGACACCGCCACCTGCAGTAAGCCATGTTAATTTGAGTGTGAGCATGGTACTGACGTGTGTGAACCCAGCAACTCACGTTGTGCTAACTTGATTCTCACCTGGTTGTGTGTTCATGCATGGGGGTGTGAGTTAGCCCTCACCTAGCTGTGCATTAGCATTCACCTAGTTGATGAAATAACCCTCACCAGGTCATGTGCTGATGCAGTACTTCTCACCGTTGGTTACGTACACTAGGCACCACCCCAGGTTGTGTGCTTTTGCTGACCACGTCACCCTCACCTGGTTGTCTATTGATTCTGTGACTCTCCCTTGTATATTTGTTGATTCTATGGGTTTTGCATGGATGTATACTGACCTGTGAGCATGGTAGCAAGACATTGCGTGCTAAACGTCATGCTACAAGAATATCTTAGCAAGAGGGGCGTGGCCAACACCATGGCCGTGTAAGACGCGCTTTCACCGAGCTCCGGCTGAAAGCTCCATCCGACAACGAATCCGGCAGTCCGAAGGCTTGGACAACACTTGCCTCAGATCTACAGGCATTGCTGACACCCCGGCCACACTCTGGACGGACTCCGGGTGGTTAATCGACCCCCGTGCCACCGCTACAGGTCTCAAAGAAACACCGCGCCCGCTCCGACAAGATGGTGCCTGCGCGGAGCTGAGATGGCCCGGCAAACTCCCAATCCTGAAATGCACCACTGAGACACGGAGCCTCTGGAAGTGATCGGGAGGACTATCGGCCTCCGTGCCCCCTGTGCCCAGATGGGGGTGTGCCGTAAATGCTACTGCCCTGATCCGGCTAGATCCTACCGGACCGCACCACACTCGTGGACGTGGGGCTCCCGGCTGCCGGCTTTACGAGGGTGGTGTGCCCTGCCACTGTGGGGCCTGCAGTCCGCAGCAGAGACAGATGGGCGGTACACCGAGTCGCAACCCCAGGTGAACCGGGCGGTTGTGGGGCGCTGTGCCGCCCGGTAGTGAGGCCTGAGGGTCACATCGGAGAAAGGAGGGGATCAACAGACTGGCCCAACGCAACAGATTGACATGGAGTCCTGGATAGCTGCGGCCCATGCGGCAAGCTCTCTGCACTCTGTGGCAGTGCCCTCGTCCCCCCTCTGAGCTGGTACCGGGGCAGGGCTGGAGCGGGATCTGGTCGAATATGGAAGACTGAGGCCTGGACGACACGCTGAGTAGGCCTGCTGAGGCCTCAGGGCCCACATGAGTAGACGAGGGACCGTCACCCTCTCCTTCCGCCCTGTCGTAGTGGGGGTGGGCCGCGAGGAGCCTGACGTGAGGGCAGTGATTTGATGAAGCGGGCCCCCCTTCCACTACCCTGCAACCGAGTGCTGATTCTTCTACTGGACCTAGATGGCCCTGGCCAGCCTTGACCCCTGTGTTCTTGTTGGGGTGGTGACGTGGATTATCCCTGGCCTTCCAATCGGCTGGAGGCCTCGGATCCCTGAGGGTTTGGAGAGGGCCTATAATACCTTAGTGGGAACGGACTGACCCCAGTCGAGACGCTGCAGTGCTCCGCAGTCTGGAACCATGTTGGGAGGTTCTTCAGCAAGGGGATGTGAAGAACTTGTTCCCCCCCTCCACCGTTAGAGCACTTGACCCCGAATCTGGCGCGGTCCTCCTCGCGACCCATTACTGTACCTCCGAATATGGGCAAGGACAAAGACCCGAAGCCACCACGCATGGGGAAAATGGATCGCTACACAAAGGTGATAACCCCCCCCCCCCCGAGGAACGACCGACCACCCACACCGACACGGACACTCTCCTTCAGGCGATCCAGTCCTCCAGGATGGCACTGGAGGGGAAGATAGGGAAGGTGGGCACGGAGGTGATGCTTCTGAGGCAGGACCTACGAAACCTGGCGGGTAGGGTAACGGAATTGGAGACCAGACAGGGCGAGGCGGAGGATTCCCTTCAGGACATCCGCAAAGGTATGGTAGATCTCCAGTCCTCCAACAAAGACCTTCAGTGGCGCGTCGATGATGCAGAAAACAGGGCAAGGCGCAACAACCTTCGATTTGTGGGTTTTAGAGAAGGCATTGAAGGGACAAACATGTCGGACTTTCTCCATTCTTGGCTCCAGCGCACCTTCCCGACGGATAAATTCTCCGCTTGCTTCGTCATAGAAAGGGCGCACAGGGCACTGATGGCGCGACCGCCCCCGGGGGTCCAGCCGCGTCCCATTATAGCTCATTTTTTGAACTTCCTAGACAGGGACATGATCCTCCGAGAGGCTAGGAAAATTGGAGATATCAGACACGAGAACACACAGATACTGATTTTCCCAGACTACAGCAGGGAGGTCCAGAAGCAAAGGCGCACCTTTGACTCTGTGAAGGCGAAACTCAGGGAACACAAGATTCAATATATGCTTCTATTCCCCGCAAAACTGAAGGTACTATTTATGGGGAAGACCCACTTCTTCCGAACACCGGAGGAAGCGTGGCGCAGGATTGAGGAGCGGCCCATACTGAAGCAGCCGGAGGTCCCGCCGTGCCACAGCCAGACATTGAGGGGGAACGCCCCGCTGCCCACTGGTCCTCAAAGAACACTGAGACCCCGGAGTAATCGGAAAGACCATTTGCAGGGGGCAACGCCATATGCAACGAGGGGCAGTGACAGGGTCCGGCGGCGCAGTGGATGCTCACTGGACTCTCGCCTGTCAGCGGGCTCGCACACCCTCCGCCTCCCTGACCACCATGAAGCAGGCACAGAGACTGACACTAGAGACAGCACATCCAGAGAGGAAGGAGAAGACGAGCCCTCTCTCCATCCCTTGGTTGCTGAAATAGTGGCAATGGAGCAAGACACAGCAACAGAAACTCTGGCATCACAGGGGGACCCCCCTGACTCGCATTCCTGATTATGAGCCTTAGAGACTTGCCTTGGAATCAGATTACTAAGACAGAGTTTGTTGAATGGACATTTGTCCCCGACACACCATCTACTAGTCCTGCGGAGCGGCTGAAGTGCTCCATTCCATCGCAGACAAGAGGCTAGGAGTGGCCACAGACTTGGGTTTTGGATAGCCCTTTCTTTTTTTCCTTCCTGCTTCTCTTCTCCTCGTTCTATCCTCCTCTCCCCCTTTCCGGAAGCTTCTGTCCTTAGCCTTTGCTTTGTCTTTCCTTTTCTGCGGTTTGTTTTTTTCTTGGAATTCTTTGGGCTGTTGCAGGAGTTTGAACTTGTAGCGTCAGGTGGGTCTGGGGCGGGCGACAGACCTCTACCACCCTTATGCACAACCTCGGGCATCTGGCAGGGGGTGTGAAAATGGGGGGAGGGAGGTGGGGTGGGGGTAAGGGAGTAAGGGGTTACTACCAGTTCCATTGTTTTTATGGTTCATTATTTTTTTGTTGAGGTACAGTCATGGATTCTGGAGAGCGTGCACAACTACCCACATTCCCCATTCAGGGCATTACCTTATCATCCATACATACGTGTCCCACCACTACACAATAGCCTGCCATGATGGGTTTAGAAGATAGCCCCTTCACGGTGCTTACTTGGAATGTTAATGGCCTTGGCGACAAAATTAAAAGAGGGTTGGTGTCGTTATTCATAAAGCGCACCCACCCGGATGTGGTGCTTTTACAGGAAACCCACTCTTAAAGGCACGAAATGCGGGTTCCTTGCACGGGAGGCATATACGGTCCTGGAGCATGCGGGATACACCTCCGGATCTAGAGGAGTCGCCATCCTGATTAAAAAGTCACCGCTCTTCACCGTAAAACGTACATGGATAGATTCCCAGTGAACCTATGTGGGAGTGACAGGGTCATGGGGTAGAAGGAAGGTTACCATCCTATCACTTTATGCCCCGCCGAAGCTGCAGACCAGGACCCTACACGGGGTGACAGACATATTACTGAGGACACTGGGATCGACGCACATCAATGTGGGTGACTTTAAAGACGTAATGCATATCCCTACAGACAGCTCAGGTGACCATGCCCATCCGCCCCCAGGTACACAATTGGCCCGCCTCGCCGACACTCTGGGTTTGGTGGATGTATGGAGACACTTGCACCCGAGGGATCGACAGTACTCGTACTACTCTGGGGCACACAGGGTCCATTTGTGACTGGACTACGTGTTGCTCCCACAGGGTGCCATTCAGGACATCTATGAGGCGGAATACATGGCCCGGGGTTTGTCTGACCACTCGCCCCTATATGTTCGAGTGGGTGAGAGGACCTGAACTGGGCGGGGGGGCTGGAGATTGTCGGCATGGGATTTGCAGAGTAAGAAGGTGCTCCAAGGTCTCCGAGCTGACAATAAAGTCTTCTTTGCCAAAAATCTTGGTTCGGTGCAGTCTGGAGTGATGATGTGGGAAACATATAAAACAGTGTTACGGGATAGGGCCCAGAACCGGATAGCCTGGAAAAAGAGGAAGACTCAGGAAGAACTCACAACATTAGAGGCCCAAATTCTTACCCTAGAAAGAGGGCACCTCATGCAGAGACCTGCAGGCTGGTGGAAGCCCGATGGGTGGCGAGTGTGGTGGACCCCCAGGGAATATCACAGACGCGGGATACGCAGATAGTACAGACGTTCGCATCCTACTATCAACGCTTTTATGAAGCCCGGGACCTGAGGGCTCCCTCGGCCATAACAGACTACGTGGCGGACATTCATATCCTGTTATTAGATGAGGATGGTAGAGAGGAGCTAGATTCGGATATAACGGTGGACGAAATCAAACTGGCTATAACCAGATTACGTCCTGGGAAGACTCCGGGCCTGAATGGCCTCCCTGCAGAACTTTATAAGAAGTGCGCAGATCTTTTAGGCCCACACCTGCTGAAGCTTTTCCAAGATGCATCCCAAGAGGGAATCCTGCCCCTGGACCTGCGGATGGCCACGATTATCCCTATTTATAAACAGGGGAAACACCCCCACTGACTGTGCTTCATATCGCCCCATATCCCTCCTTAATATAGAGGTGAAAATATTGGCGACTATCCTTGCCTTTAGGCTCCGTCAGGTTATCAATACTCTAGTACATCAGGACCAGACGGGCTTACTGCCTGGTCGGACGACCCGGCTGAATCTGCGAAGGACCCACAATTGGCTCATGGAGGTTCAGGACCTAGAAGACCCACATTTGCTCCAGTCCCTGAACGTGGAAAAGGTGTTTGACGCGATACATTGGCCCTTTTTGGAGACCAAAGCGGTACAAAAGGGGGTGGTGATGGAGAGAGCATCAGAACCAATCAAACACTCACACCCAGTCAACAGATCTGGGTTTGATCCATCACCGTTCTTTAGCCCACTCTGCCACCCCAGTTCAGACATGGCCATATGCAAATCAGTCTGACCCTGTGCCTCATGGGAACAGTCCAGCCCGAACTGCCAAGCCATGCCTTCCCTGGACCGGAAACAAGCTTCCTAGGACCGGTTTCTGGCATTTCAGCCGTCTTCAGCCAGGCTTGCTTGAATCCAGTGGCAAAGTGAGCAAGGGACTCACGTCTGAGCATACCCTGCCAACTTATGGCGAACAAAGCGGTACAAAAGGGGGGTGGTGATGGACAGAGCATCAGAACCAATCAAACACTCACACCCAGTCAACAGATCTGGGTTTGATCCATCACCGTTCTTTAGCCCACTCTGCCACCCCAGTTCAGACATGGCCATATGCAAATCAGTCTGACCCTGTGCCTCATGGGAACAGTCCAGCCCGAACTGCCAAGCCATGCCTTCCCTGGACCGGAAACAAGCTTCCTAGGACCGGTTTCTGGCATTTCAGCCGTCTTCAGCCAGGCTTGCTTGAATCCAGTGGCAAAGTGAGCAAGGGACTCACGTCTGAGCATACCCTGCCAACTTATGGCGAACAAAGCGGTACAAAAGGGGGTGGTGATGGACAGAGCATCAGAACCAATCAAACACTCACACCCAGTCAACAGATCTGGGTTTGATCCATCACCGTTCTTTAGCCCACTCTGCCACCCCAGTTCAGACATGGCCATATGCAAATCAGTCTGACCCTGTGCCTCATGGGAACAGTCCAGCCCGAACTGCCAAGCCATGCCTTCCCTGGACCGGAAACAAGCTTCCTAGGACCGGTTTCTGGCATTTCAGCCGTCTTCAGCCAGGCTTGCTTGAATCCAGTGGCAAAGTGAGCAAGGGACTCACGTCTGAGCATACCCTGCCAACTTATGGCGAACAAAGCGGTACAAAAGGGGGTGGTGATGGACAGAGCATCAGAACCAATCAAACACACAGGGTCAGACGGATTTGCATATGGCCATGTCTGAACTGGGGTGGCAGAGTGGGCTATAGAACGGTGATGGATCAAACCCAGATCTGTTGACTGGGTGTGAGTGTTTGATTGGTTCTGATGCTCCGTCCATCACCACCCCCTTTTGTACTGCTTTTTGGAGACCACCCTGGTTAAATTTGGTCTAGGTCCCAGGTTTCGGCACTGGATAGGTCTCCTGTACAGAGATACCCGGGCAAGGGTTAAGGTCAATGGTCAAGTCTCTGGAGACTTCCCCCTTAGACGAGGCACCCGACAGATTTGTCCTCTCTCTCCACTACTCTTCGCTCTCACGATAGAGATAGTGGCTTGCGTGATTAGGAAATGCCCGGAGATTCAGGGGTTCCGAATTACACCAACAGATACTGGGGAAGAAAAGATCTCGCTCTATATGGATGACATTTTGCTCTATATCACTCACCCAACTATCACAATTCCCACCTTATTCGATGTCAAGGATCTCTATGGGACATACTCAGGTTACACCATAAACTGGCACAAGTTAGTCATCTACAGCCCAAGAGCCCTGGCCGCTTGGTCCACTCTCCCTGGGGCCCTACAGATAGCACATACTGGGTTTACCTACCTAGGGATTTACCTTACCACAGATAAGAGGCTTTCATATCAGAGAAACATCCAACGGCTTATAACCAATTTTGCAGTAGAAGCACAGAGATGAAAATCCCTTCCCCTCACAATCCTAGGCGGGCAGCCATGTTTAAGATGATCACTCTGCCTCGTGTCCTTTACGCCCTTCAGAATGAGTACTTCTCCCTCTCCAGGTAGACCTTTCGGGCGGTGGACGCGGTACTACGTTCCCTTCTATGGCTCGGGAAGCAACCGAGGATTGCATTGACTACATTACACCGTAAACAGTACAATGGGGGTTCTCGCTGCTAGATATAGAGGCCTACTACTGGGCAGAACATCTAACCCCGGTGAATGAATGGATACACGCCACGGCGGACCACCCCACCTATAGGCTGGAAAGAGACACTATGGCGAATCGCACTTACATGTATTATCTCTATGGGGACGGGGTAGGGTGCAACTTCTCCCGGCCACCCAAGTCACGCTAAAGGTATGGGACAGAGCGTCGAGGGCACTGGGGTGGGCTCGCAAACCTACTAAACAGACACCTCTTTGAAAGGCTTTGAGGGGTGGGACGCCATAGGCATTTCTACCATAGGGGACATCATAGCCAAGGGTAAACTTAAAAGTTTCCGCTCGCTGCAGACAGATTTTGGGTTGCACGCCTCCCAGTTATTTAAGTATGCGCAACTTCGACATGCTTGGCAGGCAGAGAGCTCCTCCTCGCTACCGGAATATGCACCACTGGAGGGGCGCCTGCTACAGGAACACATACCTACTGAGGCCGTATCACTTACATACCAGACCTTGAATAATAATGCACCAGACAGGCTGGGGAGACTGTGGGAGTCCTGGGAATTGAACTTAGGCACACTTGAGAACATAGACTGGGAAGCAGCCTTAATGCATCATCAAGAGGTGGCCATTAAATCCCGTCTTCGCCTCATCCAATATAAGATACTACACAGAGTCTATTATGATAGGGCCCGGCTTCACCACATGGGCCGCACCAGCGGCCCAAATTGTCAGAGATGTGGCCATAAAGAGGGAGTTTTCTATCATACCATCTGGGACTGGTCGGAAATACAGACCTACTGGGAGAAGGTGTTGGGGGAATTGAGCAAGGTTCTAGAAACAACACTACCTCTGGA